>NC_088979.1:138772636-139383569 GCF_963932015.1 Anas acuta
AGAAGAGACTTCATGAAACATGCAGGTTCTTAAATGGAGGTGCTTAAAATTCTGCTGTTTACAGGCGCTGGCTCATTTCCAAGGGGATGGAGCAACGGAGAGCTGTGTGTGCTGCAGAGAGCTGCAAAATGAGACCATAGTGTGCCTGGCAGCATAAGCTGGCATGCAAAGCTACAGAAATTATTGCAAAGTGTCCTATTTCTTGTGAAGTCAGAAGCACAGCAAGAATGCTGGCATTCCCAATGCCAGTCTCCAGGCAGTGTGTATCATCAGAAGTCATTGCCAAACACAAGTTTATTAAAGTTACAAAGCCAGGAATTTGCATTTTTAACCCTTCTGTTGTACTGTATGTAAGGGGTTAAGTCTTCCTGTTTGTTAAAGTAAAACTCTGTATAGCAGACTAATTATCATACAGACATACATACATACACACATACAGACAAATTATCATACATGCATACATAATTATCATGCTGCAGCCTGTTGATTAAACACATCCTTGGCTTTTCCCTGGTCAGGCACAAATTTCCAGACTCAGACTCTGAATGTGATTTCTATTCCCCCCACACCACGTGTGTGTTGCAGAATTTTACCAAATGTGCAGTAGAAACTTTTGCTAGGTATGAACAGTCACTACGGGTACTTCAATTTTGACTGCTTTAGCCTTCTGAATTGGTCTGGTTTGGTTTCATTGGTGGGGTTTCCTTTTTGTTAATGAGAGATTCTAACCCTTGGAGATCTGGACAAAAAATGGGTTGAGGCAGGGTTGCATGGGGCAGCCTTTCTCTCTGGCAAGCCAAATGGCCTGGGGGGGGAGCCAGCCCCAGAAAAGGGGGCCCTCAACCCCCCCAACCCTCCTTCTTCCTCCACATGAGGCCATCTTCCAGGCATCTCCCAACACAGCCACTTTTGGCCTCGCACAGGCCACTCCATCACAGAGCTTTGCTGAGGTCACAGTGGCCTTTGCCCCGGGCCCTATGAAAGGGGCCCTCCTGCCACTGGCCCGTCACTTGCTCAGCGACTTGGTCTTCTGAGAGCCAGCGGCTAGAGGAAGACCAGAGATAGGAGCAAGGCGAGCAGCAGCCCTTCTCAGTGCGAGGACAACAAATTGGTCCTAGGACCACTGAGAAGGATGTCGGCTTGTGAGAGGATGCGTCATGGGTCAAGGGCCAGTGCCTCCAGCACAAGAACCACCAGTGCCCAGGAGGTGTCTGGTGCCTGGCCCAGAGACAACTATGACAAATATCATTGGCGCCAAAGTGATGCGGGGAGCAGGCCGGCCCCTCAGATGTACACCAGCAGCAGGCCTGGGCCTAGCCGGAGGTCCAGTGATGGCAGAAAAGATAGAGAGTGTGAGTTGGAGGGCCACGGGAAGTGGAGGCGTGCCCATCAGACGGCATGTGATGCAGGACCCAGCCGTGGCCATGGGACAGATGGCAGCATGAATTCCGTGAATGAAAATCGAGTGGAGAACGAAATGGGACCGAGACACGGAACTGGGAGACGTCCTGGCGCGGCACCGTGGCTGGAAAACATGCCCAATGGAAGGCAGCCTGTGTGGGCAGTCCCAGCCAGGGACTGGCTCATTCTCCAACCTGACACGATGGAGCCCATGGATGTGGGTCCACAAGATGAAGAAGAACCTATGGAAGTGGACCCACCTCGGCCACGACAAACATGGGACTCCCCCGGCAGCTCTCTAAAACATGTCATCAAGGAACACCGCCAGCTGTGCAGAAGGGCTCGGCAAGCTCCATATTCGTCATCATTCAGGCTCCATTCCAGGCATTAGCCTGGAGCCAACTGGCAATAAAGATCTTTTGCCAATTCTCAGGGGTTGTGTGAGTGCTTCTTTCCCATCCGCCAGCCCTTGTGCGAGAGGTGGCAGCCCTTCTGTGCAGAGCCTCGAGGAAGAGCACAAGAGAGGCCCCAGCTCCCTTCGGGCTGCTGTGCTGGGGTGACAGGAGGAGTCCCCAAGGGCCACCATGTGCCTTTAACATTTGTGAAAATAAACCAAGGGGTGAAAATAGTAGTGTGTGAGTGATTATAGCTTGCTAATTTCTTATATTAGGAGTGAGTTTCTATATCTGAGTAATTGGTAATGACAGATATGGAGAAGGCTGAGGTACTCAGCAACTTCTTTGCCTCTGTCTGCACTGGTAGATGGGCTTCCCACATCTTTCATTTCCCTGAACCCATAGATGGAGGCTGGGGGAGCAAAGTCCCACCCACTGTAAGTGAAGAGCAGGTTGGAGACCACCTGATGAATCCAAACAGGTACAGGTCTATTGGACCTGATGACAAGAATCCCAGGGTCCTGAGGAAATTGGCTGAGGTAGTTGCCAAGCCTCCCTCCATCACAGCAGAAAAGTCCTGGTAGTCGGGTGATGTCACTGGTGAGTGGAAAAATGGAAACGTCATGCCCCTACTCTTCAACAATTAAAGAATTGAACAAACAGCACTGCTCTTCAACAAGTAAAACAATTAGGAGACATTACTTCTCAGAAGGAGCAGTCAGGCACTGGGGACAGGTTGCCCAGGGAGAAGGTGGCATCACTGCCCCTGGGGGTGTTCAAGGAAAGGTTGGACATGGTGCTTAAGGACATGGTTTAGTGGGTGACATTGGTAGGGTGATGATTGGATCAGATGATCTTGAAGGTCTTTTCCAACCTTATTTATTCTATGATTCTGTACAAAATTACTAAAATCTGACAGTCACATGTCTCCTGGGACAGACAGCCCAAGAGAATAAGATAACAATGAAGAAAAAGATATTCTTTAGGGAAAACTTTCACAAATTTTCAATAGTTTTCTACACTGTGCTTTCCCTTCATGTCTAAAATTAGTCCCAGACAAGAAGAATACTTTTGATCCATGCATCTCAAGATCCATAGTGTGTATATGGCAACACCACAGCTGTCTGCTTATCCTCTCAGCTGTGGACAGCCCTCACGTGGAGTTGTGTTAAAGCCATGAAGACCCTCAGTACATCCCTAGTCTGTGCTCTGAGGGTTTCTTCACCTTCTAGATGACTTTCCAGCAGTGTTCACCTTCATGTCTCAAGGGAAGCCCTGCTGGCTGCCAAAACCTGTTCATTCTGACCACTTTTCCCAGAGCTCAGTTTTCCCCAGTCCCTGTCCTGCAGAGTGGGGGCATTGTGTCACACAAGAAACAAGCCCAGCTTGCCAAATATTTGGAGGCCACATTTGAAATGATTGCTGCTTTAAAATGAAAGAGTGAAATCTGAAGAAGAAGAATTAACTTCTGAAAGTACCCCTCTTTGCTGCTGTGGAGAGAAAGAGAAGTAGCCGCATGAATAATATATACGTGCCCTTATGAAGAGATGGGATTTCTGATGTACAGATACCCTAACCCCAGCAGCTGCTGAGCGTGACCATGCTGGCTGACACAAATGCACTCCACCTGAGGTTTGTCACTGCACAAGTGAGATTGTTAATGTTGCGGGTGAGGATTTTTCATAGCAGATGTTTTTCTTCACTTACCATTTGTTTTAATTATTCCTGATGTTTTGCCTATCAAATTGCAGACTTCTTCAAAGGAAAAGAAATAAGCAGTTGTCATAACAACAAAGCTCTTCATTACCACAGGAACCTTTGACAGCTTTATTTAAAACATTAAAAAAAAATTAAAAGAAAAATCCAACCAATTATTTTTATCAGTCTGATTCATGTTCTTCTTAAACAGATTACAGTGTGTTCTCTAGCAGCTACACTATGAAGGAAGTATGGCATGAATATTTATTATAATGTAAACTTCAGGGAAAAAAATAGAAATGTGAGTTTGTTGTCTATGAGCTTTCTGTGGCTATAGCTTGCCTTGAGTTCTCATTAGAGTGCATAAAGCAAAATTTAAAGGTGCATTTTTTTCTTTTTTTTCTAAGACATGAAGCAAAATGGTTACTGTATGGAATAAAAATACTGAGATAGCCATTTATATGTTCTATTCAATTACATCTTCCTTTTTTCAGGCCAAAAGCATGTTAGAATCCTGAAGATAGAAGAGGAGTGATCTGTTTGCTAAAGGATCTTTGCAAAGTTTAGAACCCAATCCTGATTCAAATCTTCATCTGTCTGAAGCTGAAGGAGGGGGGGGGGGGAAGATGACAACCTCCTGCTCTGCCTTCTTGCAGAAGAGAAAGCTGTGGGGAGCTTACTGCTTCTCCAAGCTACCAAGAGGAGAGCAGTGGACTGCAAGGTGCAAAATGCTGGCCAGGAGGAGGGGGCTGCCCTAGGGAGAAGAGACTGACTGGCTGAAGAAGAGCAGCAGTGAAAGCATTCTTGTATTTTCTCCACACAAGAGAGGCAAATAGCTCCCACTGCCTCCTGTTTGACTTGCGGACTTATAGTTGAAAGATACTTTTCTTGATTTCACATTCTAATTTTTAGTATGAAATAAAGGCTAAATGCCTTTCATCTGTTCAAGGCATTTTTAGTATCCTTAGCAAAAGGATTTTTCTACAGCAAAGTGAAGGATAATACTGGAATTGTTAAACTCATATTCCTTAAAATAAGTTACATTTGTCCTCACTTTGAACAGAGGTGTTTCTTGCTGGGCGTAATCAACAACTTAATTCTTTCTCTAAGCCAAGGAAAGAATGAATATCTGCAGAGACCTATCATTCCGTCTTCCATCCATAAAAGAGGATAAAAAGCAGCTGTTGCATTTATCTTAAGAAGATGATAGCTGCAAATTGCCTTGTCTCAGAGGCACTTCTTCTGCAGATGTCCATAATTCCTCTGTCACGATGATGACCAAGAAAAAGCGGGGAAAATCCCAAACAGATAAGGCTGGACTCCCTTCCCACAAGAAAAGATCACTTAACCTCAGTGATGTGTTGGGATCAACATGTCCAACATTTTTTGGACTGAGATACTTTTACTTAATTTTTAACAAGGACTAGCTACACACAGAACTCATTTTATTCCTGGGAAAAGGTGATGGCGGGTGCTTTGTATATTAGTTTCCTTGCAGCCTACTTCATCTACCCACAAGTTGGGTTTGACGGCTTCACTCTGATGGGAAATATGGCTGTGACTCTCCTGTTATATGAGATGGTGTAGGGAGTTATTATTTAATTATGACAACTACACACATACAAGACATTGCATTAGGAAACACATATACACCATCTGCTAGATACCATGATTTAGCTGTAGGCGTACAAGAGCAGAGTCTTATGAGCATTAACTCTATTCTAGGAGACTATAAATGCAGGTCTCCTTGCACAGCACTGCCGAGGGAGGCATTCAGGGAGAGAACATTCCTCGATGATATAGTCATTACTGTTTCAGAAAGATGTTAATTTTTACAATAAATAAGTTTAATCCTTTTATGCAGATCGTTTTAGAAAATAAACAGGCCATTTTTATGAGCTACTTAGAGCTGGGGCTGAGATGGGATTTGCAGTAAGATCCTGCATACACTATAAATTGTAAGCAATTTTTAATTCCTGGGGAACTACTGTGGATCATTAGTTGTTGTTTTTTAAATAACGTGTAGATGCAACATTTCTGTGTGTTTCAAAGCACTTAAAAAGCAGAAACATTGCCTGGTGGCACTAAATTGCTGATTATGAAGGAAAGAAGATGATGGTAATCTATGCACTGTGTGTTTTTAACACACAATATTTTTTTTTTTGAGTGTTCTAGATAACTTGAAAGGAAAACATAGTGTGTGGGAGCTAGCAGGGGAGAGCCTGACCACTGGCCTTGGAAGCATGGGTTTCCCCTGGGTTTCAGGCAGGTCTCTGTGCTAGTCACCTCTCTAACTTCAGCTAAGGCTAGCAAATGGCTGGCCAGCTCTGGTACCTTTAACTGCTGACCCCACTTGTGCAAAGAAAGCAATAAGACAGCTTTAGACTCAGAAGAATATTGCTGTCCTGTCTTGAGGGGGCTGTGAATAGTAATGTATCATGAATGCATGATTCTGATGTGAACTGGTGATTAATGTTTGCTGGAGAAATAGTGTGCCTGCTATCCTGAGAATAACAGAGATGTCTTTTTGATGAAGTATGAAAGAAATAAACAATATTAGTGGCCATAGAAAGTCATTTAATGTCTTACGGAGCAAATCTTGAGAGGATACTGCTTTTGCCTTCTGGCCAGCCCTAAGATGAATGCATTTACATGACAGTCTCTGTTTTCACACTAGATATGATATCATTTCCTGGCCAGAAGGTTTCACGGGTTTGGTGAGAGTCTATGAAGAAGCTGAATCACTCCATCCCCAAATAGTTGGGCTCTCAGGGAAGAAGTGGCCTGCTGTTTGGGCTGCTGCTCCTGACCTTACACCACGTGGGCTGGGCCCACTGATCTGCTGACCGCCTGCCTGTGAGTGCCGACAAAGCCGTGTAGACTGAGCCTCCACTCCTCTCTTGTAAATTAGCACATCTCATTTCTTTGGGAAATCTCATTTTCTCTTTAATGGTGAAAACACTCTCAGGCACTGTGGAAAAGGGTCTCACACCACCTCTAACAGATCAGCCTGGGCTGCATGCAGCCATGCCATTGTGTCATTCCATCCCAGAAGTATCCTCAGTTCAGCAGCTACAAGTTAATGCTTTCACTCTCTGTGGCATAAAAGTTTCAGTAGGACCATGTTCCTCTTCTCACTATCCACTGAGCCAAGCAGCTGTGCCTCACAAGTACAGGAAAAGCAAGAGGGAGTGTGCCTTTATTAGGGGAGCCTCAGGGAACTGCTGTGGCTCTGGCCTCTGCCCTTCCCCTCCAGGGGACATGGTCCTGTGTTGCATCAGGCATCAGCCCTGGTTTGCCTGACCACTTCCAGATGCAATGATAACTAATGCAAACAGAAGCACCAACCAAGGAGCAGTGCTAACAACCTAAGCCATGAAACCAGTCCTTGAGCAATCTGGCATCGAGCTGAAGCACTGTTTGTTGGTGCCTGCTGACCCATGAACATTCCTGCTACGTGCTGAGTGAACAACGCTCCCTGCATACCCCTGTGCAGAGTGGCCCAGAGTCCCTTCAACCCCTGCAACAGTCCAAAACACTTACTTACTTTAAAACATCATCTTCTAAACAAATCCTACACTATGAAAAAGAATGAGCAGATGAAAATATCAGTAGGTTTTTTGTTGTTGTTGTTTGTTTGTTTGTTTTTGTTTTGTAAAGTAGGTAAAGGGGTTTTGTGGTTTTATTTTTAATGCATATTTTATAATGTAAAAATAACCTGGGTGAGGAACAGAAAAAATGTTTCCATCATGAGGGGGACTGTAATTCCCAATTAAACAATGCCTAATAAATGTTGGTATTGTTCAGTCGCTGTGGAGGCCACCACTAACATCACACCCTGTGCAGGCCCCCAACGCTCTTGTTTGTTTCTAAAGCGATCAGGTCACACCACTCAGTTCCCCCCAATTTATTTAAATCTGTTACTTTATTTCAAGTGCTAATTATCTCTCACAACAAACAGAGCCTTGTCAGCTGCAATTACTGGCATTACAATAGATTATCAACAGAAAAGTGTGTCTTGAAGCAAGAAGTGTTGCCTTGGTTACCAACCCAAAATGCTCCTGGATTGCATCTGTAGCCACAATTTCCTGATTATACCTGAAATATTTCATGAGCAAGGCCCCTCTTTTCCTCCTCTATTAGTACAGCATATCATGAGCCAAATTTCACCCTATGGAGTTCAGATTTAAATTAAGGGAAGGTGCAAGTGTGGAGCTGGCAGTGGGCTCTTAAAGGCGAAAGAGAGGGTTTACATTTTGGATGAATGGGTGGGATGCATTTTGTGCTCAGTGTTGGCGCATAAAAGAATAATTCCTCTGTCTTCACAAGTGTTATGCCTGACTTGTAAATGAGAATAGGCTCTTGTCCAGTAAACCAAAGCAGGTGTGTTTATTAAGGCTGTTCTCCTATCTACCAAGCACTTTGATGTGCGTGAAGAGCTGGCACGAGCTAGGGAGCCTTGGACTGGATGTAAACGCAGTTTTCAGGATAGCTGTGAGATCGGGATTTGATTTGACTTGGCAGAAGGATAAATGTCAGCTGTGAAGGAAGCGTGAGCTCCAAGTTCAGGCAAGAAGTTTGTAGGTTGGGTATGTCTCTCCTTCTGTGTCACACAGCCAAAAGTTAAAAGCCTGTGATTGCCTAAGAAATGTCTGCTTGTCTTTCATTCCATGTGCACTTGCTTAAAATAGGAGGGAATCAAAGCCAGTGGAGATACAATGCTTGAAACTTAGTGACCTTGTCATCTGAGCAAGGCATCAGGACTGTTCAGGAAGTGCATCAACTTCTAAAGGGGAAAACAGAAGGACTGGGGTACCTCAGTGGTACTTCCACAAAATATAGCCGAGTATAAACTAAACTGCAGTCCTACAAAGCATCATTTATTTGGACCCCAGCTTTTGACTCAACCTGTTATAGGCAGTTTACTCCTTGCAGGCTTTCCAGAAACCTCACACTCCATTTTTGTGCACACACAGAAGCATCCTAGTCTTGAAACAAGCTGACCAGCTTGTTGCCTAAGCCTGATTCTGCCTAAGCCTAATCAAGATCTTCAAACAACATATTCATACATTTGCTCTCCCAGAGGAGTCTGAAAATTTTGCAAGTAACAGCCAGATTGGGTAAAAAGTGGGGTAATCCTCTGCTTTCATTTAAGTTCTCTCTTAAATGGGAGCTTTTCTGCTCTCGTATAGTGGTTCAGTGTTATGGCGCTTGGCCAGAAAGTGGGAGTCCTGAGCTGATTAGCTCCTCCACCTGAACCCCTTTCTGCCATTTCCATATGTGTGCCCTCATCGCCCAGTTGTACTTTCCAGCCTTCCTGCAGGAACCGTGCCACTATGCAGAAGAGAATCAGCAATGATTTGGGCCATAGCCAGTCTTCTAGTCAGGGGATTTATCTTGAAAAAGGGTATCCTGAGTTCCAGTCACAGCTCTTTCTGTATTTTGCCCCTGTAAAATCCGTGTAATGTAAATACATCTAGTTCTAGGAGCATGCACTGGGACCAAAGGCTTTTCCTCTCAGAGGAACGCTCTAAATAATCCAAAGAGCCACAGTCCTTTTGCTTATGCACACTCCTTCTCCTCTCTCTCCATCCCAATTACTACCAAAGCTCCTTGGCTTTTCAGAAGAGGACTCTAGTGGAAGGCTGCCCACCCTCACACCGGGCTGTGCTAGGGCACATGAGCACACCCATACACATGTGGTGTCAGCACTGGGCCATAGCCTGGTGGTTAGAGTAGGCCATGTCGATCTGAGCCCCCCAAGGTAGAGAAAAAATTTGCACCTGGATGTGCTGGATCTTATTTAAGTGCTGTAACACTGCTGAGCCCACAGTGCTGAGCTCGTGGGTGAAACTGCACCCTTTAATTTTTGGATTCAAAGCCAGTCAGACACAGCTATGAAAACTTCATAATACCTAAGCTGGAGAGAGAAAGTCCTGCCAGGGATAAAAAATAAGAGTGAAGGAGTGGGGGCCAAACATAGACCTGCACAGCCAGTATCCAGCATGGACACTCCATAAAAACATGGTTGGTAGTGGCTCTCATGGCACACGTTTCTTTGGGTTAGGAAATGAAGGGTACTGCAGTACAACTCCTTCAAAGGTATGTGTTGGCTGCTTCAAAAATTAATTCATTAATTCTAAATAGAAGTTTAAACAAAATTAGGCTTTAAGGTAAAGTAGCCAGGAGTGAGGGGAAGAGCTAGGGAGACACAGCAGCACAGAGAGGTCTGGGCATAGAGAGGGATGGCTTTAAGGTTAGCTCATTATACTCCTGCTACAATTGTATTCTGCCTGGTTTTTCCTAACTCAGGCTTTTGCACTGTCTTTGATAACACCCCCTCTGATATCCTAAATACACACTAGGGAAGTAATATAGATTAATTTCTATCAGCCCTTGATATTTTATGTGCCTGGTAGTGCACCGCAGCTCATGGGAAGAGGACAGCTGACCTCTGTGTGTGGTTTTCAGGACTGCTCACGGATGAAGTGGGCATAAGCAAGTTTGCACCATTGTTTAGATGCGGTATTTGAATGGCCTCTAATGCATTTTGTCTGCATGGAGCCAGCACTGGAATATGTCTAAAAGGCTCCCCTACTGAAGGGCAACAGGTTTTGACAACCACCAGTGCTCGGAGGAAGAGCAAATGTGTGATTTAGATCATTGTTATGGACTTTTTTTTTTTTTTTCACAAAGAGATTTGTCACATAGCAAAAATGTGAAGCTGCATACAATAGGATGCTGGCTGCAAAATATATTACAGTCATACTCTCCTATTATTTAACAGTGCAACTATGGCTATTTACCAATCCTAGATTGCCAAATCATGGAGGAGAGCAAAACTATGTGAAAAACTTAGCATGTCTATAACAACAACAACAATAACAAAAAAGCCTTCTAGTTGAGGCCATGTTACTACATTTTGTATTAAGAAATAAAATTGTGTTAAGAAATAAATTTATTGTGTATTGTTTATGGTTTATGTTAGAGGTGAGTGGTTCTGAAACTGCATTTTTTGTTCTTTTTTTTTTTTTTTTTCCATACAACAGTGAATTTCAGTGAATTTTGAAGTTTCAACAAGAAATAGGGCTCAGTTTCCTTAGGCAAGTTGAACAAATCATTTCTGACAATTTAGTTAGGATCAGCAATGTGGTCTTTTTGTAATCATACACCCAGCACCTAGAATAAGGTGTGCAAATCAATCTATTGTGTGCCTTTAAAATAAATGGATAAATAATCCCAGGTGTATTGGAAAAACAATAATTCCAGACCAGGTTTTGTCTTCTGTCAACAATGGAAGTTTAAAGGAGAAAGACAGAACCACCAGCAAGGTAAAAATAAGAGTAGTGTAGTTGTTAATTTTTCTGTCATTGACTAAAATTAACAATACAGCTCTGTGCTGGGGCAGAACAAAGAGAGCTACTCTGCCCTGAAAATTTTACAAGAAAAAAAATGCAGTCAAAAATGCAGCCAGGTCTTTCGATTCTCTTGTTTTATGACCCTCCTCCGAATAGCCTTTAATTTTGATCTTTACTTGCAATGCTTGCTTCTGTGTTCTTTGCAAGCCCTGCATTCCTCAGGCCAGCTACAGGATCAGGGGGCACATGAGGACCGTAGGACTGGGCCCTTGTTCTGTTTCCTATCAAATGCGCTCACTTCTCAGATGGAGAGCTCCTCCAGAATAGAAATAACTAATGATAGTGTGACTACTTGAAAGCCACATGGAGGGAGGGAGGGAAGAGGTGCTATTCACTTCAGCAGTACAAATAAAGCAAGAGCTTTCTTTCTACAGGCATGTGTGGGAAGGGCAACAACAGAGCAATTACATGGTGGGTGGGAAAGGGGATTTTGTCACTTTGGCAGCACTGACAGACAGAAATAAACTGCTTCTAGGGGGATAGCAGGGTAAGAACTTGCACATCAAGAGCATAAGCAGAATTAAAATGGGCCCTTAAGGGGATTTATTGAGGGTGTTTTTTTTTTTTCTAAGTGCCTAAGGCCCCCACTATTTCATTGTGTGCATGCCAAGAATCAGGAGAGAGGAGAGAGAGTGAGCAAGCTGCATCCAAACTAGTAAGAAACAGTTTGACTGCAAGAACATGATTGCGGCCAGCTGTTCCAGATGGGGGTAATGGCACATTCAGCGTGTAGGGCCTGGGATGCGAGGGAATGAGTGAGGGAGTCATGGTCAAGAAGGCCGCATGGAAAAAGTTTTCCCTCATTCTTGTTTTTTAATAAAGGAAAATAAATCGAAACCTTTTTTTTCCTTTTTTCTTTCCTTTTTTTTTTTTTTAATATATATAAAACCAAATTGAAATAGCCTGAACTTAAATGCACGGCACCTGAGTTCCATCAGTCTGTGACAGACATTTGTCAGCAGATGTGACTGAAGTATTCTTATTCTTTTTTGATTTCCCTTTAATTCAGTATTACTCTTGCGGGCAGAAGGCAAAACCTGCTCCAGGGGGACTAGAAGAGGGGACCAAAGCATACCTGTTCTGTACCTACATCTGCAGAGTGCTGTTGGTCTTCTGTGGGACTTAGTAATATTAATATGGGTTACAGGAGCAATGGATGGCTGATATGCACATTCTGCTCATGGAGATGGTTTTGTCTCTTTTTCATTTTTTTCTGTTAAAAAACCAAAACAACTAGTGATGTCCACCAGCATAGGTTGACATGTTGAGTTGCAATGCAATCATTATGAATTGGCAACAGCAGCTGCAAACAAAATTTAAGAAATATAATGCATGAAAAGCATAGCAATACATTCACACACCAGAAGTTCTTTCCATGGATCTCTGTCTCTTATGCTCATCTCAGAGGGAACCCCCTGACATAGTGAACCCAGCAACTTCCCTCTCGTTTTCCTCTCCAGAAGAAGGGATAGAGGGGATTTCAACCTTCTCTTCAATTCTGAGTGCTGTGAAGGGCTGGAGTTTCCCTTCACATGTAAAACTTATATTGCTATTTCATGGACACCAGATTTCACCCAAGTTGCCAACAACCAAGTTTGAGTGGATCACCATTTGGCAGTGCCAAGATCGGGCAACTCATTACACTCTGCTTTTAACAGCAGGCTGTGCTGCCATGGAGCACACTGCAGCTGAAAAAGAATCAGCCTGCCTTCAGCAAGACAGCCTAGAGATTTTTTAGATGGCAGATGATTGGTGATGTCACATAAAATTGACAGCTTCTCAGACAAAAGGAGGAAGCTTGACTTAATGAGTGCCATGGGTGGGTGTATAAGCAAAGACTTTTCTAAGAATTATCATTACCTGGGAAAGGCAATTTTGAGCTGAATTGGCATTCCAGTAATTAAGGGCCAACGTAGAAAATCTTGGTCATTATAACTATTTAAATTTCCAAATTGCTTAGTTTAGAATTGCTTATGGTTGAACTGCTACTGACAGCTCCATCACTTTCTATTCTCAGCCAGCTTGATTGGCAAATTGATGAGGTCTGTACCGCACATCCGCGGTTCCATCCCAGTACCAAAAATCACTACCTGAAGCAAAACAACGAGCACAAACTATGGTCAGATCAAGTCATAATTCCAAATTTATAATCACTTCTTGATAGTGCACATGTTGAAAGGGTCATTGGGTGCCAGAGTCTTAAAAACAATGGTGAAAGATGTTGTAGCAATGTAGTTATTTAAGTTTACTTTACTGGGGCGTGTTTTACATCTGACTACTTGGAATTCTCTCATAACACAAGAAATCTTTTCCTCTGTGTAAACATGCTTGGGTGGACAATGCTTTTCAAACAGCTAATGCTATTTTGTGGTGGTAAAAACTTTTTTCAGTGAGATGGGTGGGAGAGACATCTGGAGGAGGTTGCATTATGTCTTGAAGCAACTTTCCTAATTTTGAAAGTGAACCATTATACTGCCAGTTGTTTTAATTCTCTTGTCATACCAAAGTCAAAAAAGACTAGGAGAAAGAAACCATATTTTTATTTTAACAATTTAGAAGACTTTGTGCATTATTCTGCAAGGATGAAGGCACTGGGTCTCTGTTAGCTTTAGCGTGTTGGCCTCTTTTTCCCCCTGTAGAAATGTATTGACTTACCATGTACTTTGTTCTACCAACTTAGAGGCAGATTTTTTTTTTAGTCCCTCTTCCTCTGTACTGTCACTTTTGATTCACAGTTGCTAAGCGTTGCAAAAGCTTACCAGAGGGACACTCTCCTAGTGTGATTTGCAAACTTTGAAATAACACCCACCAGCAGAAGCACCATATGCTACGAAGTTGCACAATAAACTGACAGCAGTATTTCATTTATAATTTGAATTTCCAAAAATGTCAGCATTTTTCACATCAACAAATGCTCTTGGCTTGCAGTGCATGACTCCTCTGAGTGGACATTAAATTATGTTAATCCTACTAAAATTTCTGCAGACTTTATTAATGACAACTACATTAAAACAATTCATTTTTACTGTAGTTACATGTGGTTTAGAGACAAAATGGATTGTGAATTTTCTGAATGTGTAACTAAATCATTGGGCTTACACACTATACAAACTTACATGTAATTTATGGTGCATGGACTTTGTGGCTCTCCGTAACACTGATAATCCAGTGTACTCTTTTTGATAATAAAATAAAGTACCAAGGAATATTTTTTTAATCAATCAAATGCAAACTTCACATAAAACACAAGCTGTTCCCTTTGTGGTTAATTTTCATCCAGCTGCACTTAAGTACAACAGAGCCAGCAGAGAAAACTACTTGGCAACACTTCCTAATTAGGGGACGTTAATTACAGCTAAATACTATACAATTTCTATGTTATAAGAGTTCATCTAAATCAATGTTATTATGGTACTAAAGGAATTAATAATGATTTCATACTTAGAGGCTGTTGCCAAACTACCCATTAGTTCAGAGTTTAAAATGACTTTACAATGAAATCTCTAAATCTGCATTACACTGGAACATTCACAGACAATCACACTTGGCACTTCTATTATGTATTAATAACTGTGCCTGATGGCATCCCTTTGTCATGCTGGAGTGTTGATGAGGAGGGTGAGAGAAAGAGAGGAAAAGGCCCCAGGAGACAAGGCATATATCCTTACAAACTGTGAAAGTGAGATCTCTCTCCGAGAACGGAGTTTGGTCCATTGGGAGATTTGATGCAGACTTCACGAGGGCACCAGCAGACCCACTACAAACACACAGATACTTTGCACACAAGCAGCTCAAATTCCAGAACCGCAATACCAAACTACAGGCACGTAGGGCTGTGCAGTGGGATTGCAGTCCCTAAATTCATTGAGGTACGTGGCTGACTCCAAGGCCATCATTTCAGATATGCCCCTCCATTTAGTGTGGAGAACTTATGGTGGAGCTCATGCATGCTCAAATGTCCTTCAAGGGACACAGTCTTGTTTTAAATATAACACAGTGATTAGATCACTCTTTATGCATCTTCCATTTCTAGCAGCATCTGTCTTGTTGAAATTATGATTTAGCATTTCTAAATCAATGCAAATTAAAAAAAAAAAAAAAAAGGAGGAACATAAGGCTACTATGCAGATGGAGAATTTTGCTCAGGTTAGTTCTTATTAAATAGGGATCCACAGGTGCCCACTGCTGTCAGAGCAGCCACTGCTCGGCAGCCCTGTCAGTAAAACTGGAAGAGAGATCAAGAGCAGCCTGTAATCACAGAGCAAACTAACACCTGGTCTGCACAGGGCTGTGGATGCTACTGAGTTACAAGCCTGCAGTGGCTTAGCAGACTTCACAGGGAGGAAGCCTGAATGGCTTAAAGACTTCTTTGTGCTCACTCAATTTGCAACAGCTCTAGTTCCCTTAGCACAATTTGTACAACTTACAGTGCTCTCTCCCTGTGCTTCAAGAGCTCGTTGGTCTTCTCCCCATCCAGATTACTGCTATCCTGGAAAACACTGAGCTCTACGCTTCATTTCCAGTACCATAAGAAACTTCCCTCTCAGTGTCTAGCTCCATTTTATCTCATTCTGCCCCTTTTATTCAGTGTGATGGAAGAGGTACAATGCATTCAAAGAGATACCCTAATTCTGGCTTTACAACTTCATTGGTTTATTTCTTAGAAATGGACAGAGAAAGATTAGTGTTGTTGCAGTGAAAAGCTGCTCAATTCATATAGTTTAAAGTAAATCAGGATCAAAGCAGTTTATTGATTCATTAATGACATGTAATTAACTGGCAATCAGTGAACTATATATCCAGGGTCCACATCAGCAACACAACAGAGGAACTACAATGCAAGATTCTTACAAAATTAAACACTAAGAAATTCAAGAAAGGCCTTTTATAAGTAATCCCTCAAAGCTTTAACACCATCCCCTTCCCCTCAAATCCACAGTGATGTGTCCCCAGAGGGTGAGGAGGCACCCCACATCCCCACATGTTGTGCCCCACACTTTCGGTCCACTTGTGGCATCTGGCAGGGAGGAGGCAGCGCAGACCCTGATAGAGGTGGGGATGCAGTGGGACCAACGAGGTTTCAGCTGCTGCTTTGTAGCTTGCCTCTCTCACTCACAATACCACTGCCATTCTTTGCATAGGCAGCTGAATGCCTGCAAACCAAAATCTTTTGCCTCTCAGTTAAACTGAATTCATTTTTTGTTTAAGACAATGTATCTGTATTAAAACTAAAATGATATATTAATAAAACTTTTAGTAATGGTTATACTAGAAATACACTAAGTACTGCATCTTTTGCATATGAAGTAAAGGGTTGACTTGCAAGAGACTGCTATTTTGATAAGAATACCTTTTGCTTAAGAACTAGTCTTCAGGTTATTTTTCAAGTGTTATTCTAAATCTATGTTATAAAATGTTTATATGTGCACTTCGGAGAATGGTTATGGTATAGCTGTAAAAGAAGGAGAAAAAAAAAAAACACAACTGGTGTCTTTTCGCATACTTAAAATGTCAGAACCAATTTGCTGTTCTGTCACCCTCGGGCTGTGCAAAGCTAATCCTCACAACCAGCCGCACACTACTAAGTGCACGTATACGCACCAGCACTCAGTGTGTTTCCCCGGTGCTCGCCTCCACACCTCGCGCAGTCACAGGCTGTCCCAAGAAACTTGGAGCAAAGCAGAGTGGTTCTGTCACCTTAAGGATGTGAAAGGAGATGTTCCTGTGACAATAAAAGCATTCCTAAGTGCACCTCCAATCACAAATCATTTTCAAAATTGCTCCTGGCTTTTTAATTTCTTTCATTTGTAGGATTTATAGCACACTGACATGCTAGAATGTTTATTCCGTGGTCTGCCCATCACGTGGCACACCATTGGCACAACACCAGGCTTCAGCCTGAATTAATCTAAACCTCTGCAATGATCATTTGCGTTTTTAATAAATGACTGATAATTGTACGTGTAACTCTGATGGTGATTAAAACTATCATCAGTATAGGGTGCACTGTTTCAGCCTTTTTTCATGGCTATTTGCCATTCTTTTTAGTATTGCCATCACTGAAACAAAAAGCTTCTTGTTTGAAAATTATTTATGGAGTGATGCAGAGCTTTATAAGATTTTCATACACCACTCTGTGAGCTGGTATCCTTTTGGATTAGAGTGTACTCTCAATTTCAGCTCATGGATGAGAACTACTTGATTTCTTTTCATAGTTCTCAGCTCGAGAAATGTCCATGAATATGTATTGCATCTTTTGACATGCTTCTTCATGCTGGCTTTTGGGGAAGGCTGCGCAGAATCTCAGAAGTTAGAGACAGAGTGGATCCATTAGACCATCCACTCTGCCTGCATCCCTGTACAGGCTTGCACCTTCTGAACGTAGTTGTCTCCTGTTTAGCCAGGACCCAGCCAAGGGGCTTCTGCTATTTCCTTAGTGGTCTGCCCAACAGCCTTGCCTAACTACTTATATGAAGATTCATTGGTACTCACTCAACATTTTCTGGTTGTTATTTTTGCATGGTGCACCTGATATTATCCCAGTGTTTTGTATCAAACTGTTCTCCTCCACTGTTAGAGTTCACATATAGCTTTTATCCTCCATCAGCATACTATTTCCTATTTGCAATCGTGTGACATGTAAGGGCACTAGTCACAAACCACAAAATTGCAGCAAGCGATGTGGAAAAACAGAACAAAAAATCAATCCCTGCCTCAATGAGTTAATTGCTCAGATGAATTAAATTTACATAATGCACAACAAGCAACACAGAAGAAATATTAAGTTTTCGAAGACAAAGCATTTCAATGTTACAAAACACTAGCACGAAGGTTGCCCATGCCACTGTATCTCAAACCTCTGTAAATGTTGTTTTCAGTGACAACTCTGTTATTTGTTCTGTCTGTTGCTTCTCCAGCCATTCCTAAAATGAAATTCACAGACAGATTAGGTCTGTGAACCATTTTGTTTTGGTCTCAGTATTGCTCCTTTCCTGACAAGATATCGTGATGGGCTCACTCTCCATCTTCTTGCCCAGATTACCTCGCTCTTGTTCAGTTGCCACTTCTCATTTCTCATCTTCCGAGGCATCTTTCCCCCATGTCTCTCCTTCTGCTTTCCCTGCTTACACTTGCACTCACTGTTTCCTTTATTTCCCATTATCTCTAACCTGCACCTGACTTACTGTGCCAATGTCTTTTTCTCCCTCTAGTCTAGCTTTTGGCTGCCATTTGAGTTTTGCTGCTTCCAGACCGCATTGCTCCTGTTAGCACCACATACTCTACAAATGCAGCAGAAGGCAGGTGGTGAGGACAGGGGCCCTTCTCCCCTTTGCCATGGTTCACGTTCTGAAGCATGGGAATTTAACAGTGTGAAATCATCAAAATTTCTAGGTGTGGGCTGCAAACCCCCAAACCACTCCACTTTTTTATTCAGCTTTATTTTTTGATTCTTTTTTTTTAGAAGAAAGTTCAGCTGAGGAAGATAATCTACCTAGAAAATTGCAGTCCATACAAATAACGTTTATGATTCTTAGCGTAGCCTCTGCCTATAATACGTGTAGTTTCTAAGGATTCAAAGCTCTGCTTGTGTTTTGTTCATGCACTTCACCACCCTTTTCTGAAAACATACCCTATTGACCAATTGCGGCATATTTGATGAATTACATCAAACATCCTAGCAGCAATTAACTTACTCATCTGCCTCACCTGTCACACGCGTGTCTAAAAATCTGCCTTACCACCTCTGACTTTCTGAGTGTTGTCAGCAAAACCCAGATTACTGAGGTGTTCCAAGGAGCCGTACATTTTTGTTCTCTGTGTTGCACCAGTTTTATACCCCATTGAGTTCAGGAGAGCAGTACAGCAGGAAATTAGGCCCAAAGTACGTATACAGGTTTAAATCTGTTCGTGTTCTAAAGCACTTGTAACACACTGCTCTACAGCCCTCTAATGGAGGAAATGGCAGAGATGCTCAGGAAAATGAAACAGAATTAATGCTTAACAAAGAAATCTGCCCTGGAGGAGACAACTTGGAAAACACACGTTCATTTAGGAGTGGAGGGATATTTTCTTGTAGGTGAGGTGACTTTTGTTCATTTATCGCTCTGAGCAAAAGGTAATGTGTTTTCAGTGAGTCGCAGGGGTGGGTGATGAACTTCAGAGATCAGCAGAAAGAGCACTGGTGAAACCTCCTGGAGGCCTCAGTGCCATCGCCCATGGCCTGCTCAAGGGAAGTCCTGCTACTGGGGACATTTCTCCAGGTGTCTCAGAGAGACAGTCTCACTGAGGCTGTGGGCAGAGGTGACACAGTCACCATGTCCAGTGAGCAGCCTGAGAAACCTAGCAATCCTCCCTGAAGGCTTTCTACAACTCACTAATACAATCTGATCTGATTGCAGTCCAATACAAGACATTCAGCAAGCAGAGGACTCTCGTGTATTGCTGATGTACCTGTTAAACCCCGACAGGCTGGGTGGAGTTGTTTCAGGTTAGGTCTCTGTAAAGACATGCTGTTCCTGCTCATCAGCATTTCTCATCGGGGGGCTCTGTTTTGGGACCTTCCCTGGCATTTTCAGGACAAACTCCCCCAAAATTTTGGAAATTGGGAAAACAGCTCTGCCTTCAGTCTGCTGGGGATACCTTTTAGGATGCCTTCTACTTCTGTCTCAGCTGCCTCCTCATTAGCTTAAGTGTCTGAAAGAAATAGGAGTTGTGGGAATTTGTACAAGATAATGGTAGGGAAAAGTAATGATATTTTTCTCAAACACTGTAGGAATATGCCCTCTCTGGATGCCACTGAATTGTTCAAGTATGTTGGAAGCTCATATTGAAATGGTAGCCAAAGATATCTGTCATTTCTGAATAGTCAAGAGACTCTTCCTGCAAGCTGAGGCATTAGTCATAGCTTGCAGGGCTTTTTTTTCCCCCCCTTTTCAAACCTCCATCCCACGCTAAGGAATAAAGGAGCAAACCATCTAAAGATTATCCTTGTTTCATTAGCAAATCTGAACAAGACAAACTACCCATGCTAGCATGCCAAGAAATATAGTGGTTCCCAGTCCAGTTTCAGCACATCTTCAAGGTGTTTATTTAAAGCTTCTTGAGCTTTAAACAGGTATAGGCCAGGTCAATTTTCAGACCAAAAACTTCAAGGAGCCCTCATAAAGCACAACTAGCAGAGGAGACTTGGTATGGCACTGTTTTACAGGGTGGCACTTGTATTTTCATGGATACTTGCCATTTGCAAGGACCGGTGTGGTCTGGCAGCCACATGGGGAAAAATGTTTGTGTAGATGTTCCCTGCTCTGCTGTCATCAAACACTGAAACAGCTTGTCTAAAAGGGTTGAAGAAACCAGAACAAAGTCCCCGGTGCCTAGATCTATAGTTAGAGGGGCATTACTGGATAATGTGATCCTACCAGATTGTAAGGTTTGTTTTTTTAAAACATTAGAGGACTTGCCAACCCTGAAGGGACTGAAAGGAGGATGAAGAGGAAGAAACTACCTGGATATGCAGCACTGCAGATTAAAGCCCGAAGTCCCAGAGCTCAGCACATGCCTTGCATCTGTGTAACATCCCTGCTGCTTCTGGGCTTCACCCTGAGAATTGCTCAAGCACTGCGTACCACCAAACATCCCCCCTGCACTCACATTAGGCTTCTCTTTATGTTCAGAGGGAAACAACAAAAGTTCCCCTTTTCCTTTACAGCTCTTTCACTTTCCGCCTAATGAAGGTGGAATATAAAATGTTGAAGGAAAAAGCAGTTTTTCCCCTACAGTAGAATTTCCTTTTCAGTTATTTTTAATCTGACATCTGTTTTAACATGCACTCATACACTACATTTATTTTAATTTTTTCCCTCCCTTGTGTTTTATTATTTACCTCCTGTTCCAAAGAGATCACAAAAGATTATACTTCCGTGAAGCAGTAACAGTGGTAGCGATGATCTCTCTTACTTCTTGTGACTTCTCTTTTCACCCATTTTCCCTTTGTCTACATCTTGCTGTCACTGCCCTCCCAGAGGCCTTGTTACAGTCGCTACCAGACGGGGCGATGGCATTCACGTTTTTTGGAACTGGACAGATTTGTGCTAACTAGAACACAAAGCCTTTCTTGTTCAGAGCCCAGATAGTCACTCTTTGTTCTAGTTTTGCTCAAGCCTTTCAGTACATGAGAGCAAGAAACCCCACTCTGCCTCAGATGATGCCTGTGCTTTGAAGAAAGCCCAAGACTGCTGAACGCGGCAGAAAGCAGCCAATGCTGAGATGTGGCAGCCTTTAGCCAGAGCTGTGATGTGACACCAAATGTTTCATTTCCCTTGGAAATGAAGGTAACATCCTTAATCAACTTATGTGTGATTACATTAAATGACGGAGAATGTAAGTTCTCCAGCTTCTCCTCAGAAGCTGGTTGCCTAGCTCTAAGCATTAGGGGCAAAAAAGTATTCTCAATGGACCAGTAATTGCTACAGACAGATTTAGCACCTCCCAGTCCTGCAGCCAGGCTGGTGACACTTGGGGCATCTTCTCGGTCAGTAACACCTTAGGCTGGCTTGTCCAGCTGGCAGGCACAGCAGTGTGTCTTGTCGGACACCTCCTGCAGCGCATCTGCTCTCTGGGCTGCGACAGCAACAGCAAGCCGTAAACTGTGGGGTAACCAACCCAGCCTTGGCCCTGACCTTCGCTGAGACATGGGAATTAACTTGGTTTGTTGGTTTGCTCATTTGTTTGATGGTTCCAACTAGTAAATAGGAGATAACTCATGTAAGTCTTTGCATTCAAACAGATCTCATGTTATTAAGTGAAATGGAAAATTGAGCTTATCAAGCTTTCCCAATTTTCTGGGCAAAGCATCATTCATTTGGGGGTTTGGCTTTATACAACACCGTACTGTAGAGAAATGACACTTCTACTAGCAGAGCCTGAAAAGCTCCTTTGTCTAGTCCTCCCACAGAGAAAGCAAGACTTACAAAAACAAGTGTAATAAATTTCAGTATCACTTCCTTGGTTTGTTAACATCCATTAAAAGTCTTTTGTTTTCATTTTCTTTAAGGAAGTAGTTCCAAACTGATGCTTTTCAGTTCAGTGTTTTCAAATGTTCCCTATGAACCAGGAGATCTAAAACCGTTATGCTTCAAGAAAGCTCTGCTTCCAGGAGACCATATTTCTGCAATTTCCAAGAATTAGCAATCCACAAGATGTCCCTAGTGCTCAAACCAGAGCCACTTAAAACTACTAGACACAATAGGAATGGTTAGAGCATCTTGCGGGCACTCCTTGTATCGATGTTAAATTTTATTAAAGGATATTACGATAACTGTGTCACAGTTCCTGTTGCTCTGTTGTTATTGTAGGTCTCACAGAAAGTGAAGGAGCTGTAACCTGTACATAATATTATGAAGGGTCTCCACAATATAGTTGGATGGAGCCTGATGGTCACCCATCACTTACTTACTCTTCCTTTTAAGGATGTGCAAGGACTGTAACCTTTTTTGATGCTTCTTTCTTTCTTACCGCCCCTCAACTTACAGTTCAGGCTCTCTAGGATTCTAATAAAAATGGTCAATTAGTAATTTCAGTTATGATGTCTTTGCATATTATAAATACTTTTATCCTTGGTTGCCCTATTAAGTAAGAACTGACCAGATGGACATTTCCCCATCGTTTTCTCCTGGGTAGGTTGCATCTAATTAAAAGCAATTCCCTCCCTCTACTCCTACTGCACACTTTATATATCATCCAGATGTCAGCACTGGTAATTTCAGCAAAAGCACACCGAGATTTGGATAAAAGTTGCTGTTTCTATTTTTTTTCCCCCAGAGGAGGCAGGGAGCCAAAGTTCCAACTGAGCAAAATAAAATTAAAAGTAGATCAGCTTTTTCTGTCTCAGTAGCATGTGCTGAAGTATATAATGTATGTTCTCTGCTTCAGAAAGGAAATGAAAGAATGAACTTATACTACCAATGAAATAAAGATATCAAAGTATTACTTGCCCCAGCTGATATGCATGCTTCACATATAATTACTATTTAATATCTTTGTTTCCTACAAACAAGAAAAAAGCTTACCCTTTTTCCCAATTCCCTCTTCTTGTAAATAAGTTGATGCAGAATATTCTAGATTTGCAGTTTCTACTTGACTTTCTTCTCAAATTTATTCTCTTCTTTGTGAAGTAGTTAACAAAATGAAGCTATTTAAAAACCTAAATGAATAAATGTTATAAAAATAATTAGTATACTAGACTGACTCGCACAAAACATATGTTATACTCTGAAATATATTTAGATGGGAGTGCATAATTGCCTGTTCTTTTTCTAATGGCCTGAAGCAGAGTGCTAAATCTGAACTTTTCTCAAAGTCTGTTCAGCCATGGTGCACTGCCCCCTCCCTGGTTACTGATTTCAGGTCCCCACCACCTTTCACATGCTTTGTGCAGCAGATACAGCCAGCTGCAGTAGTCCAGATAAAGTCTCAATTCTTCTTTGACAAAGGGAAATAAATAGCAGCAAACAGGCAGCCACGATGACGGAAGCGACAGCAGTGGCAGTGCTGGTCAGGGCGAAGGGCAGCAGTACAAGCACAAGCCCAGAAGACCACACAGAGAGCACTTCCAGATCCCTGTGGGTGCAGGCATACGTCCTGCTGCCAGCCTCCGACGTGAGCATCTCTCTCATGGGGCCAGCACTGGAATGAGCACCAACACTACCATGGCCCTGCCCAGACTCTCTCCACCCGTGCACCCATGGGCTCAGGAGTCACACTCGGATAGGCACAGCCGTCAGGTATGTTGCAGGAGTGCCAGTCTCCAGCCCTGCCTCTGCCTCCTGGGTGGACCTTGGACTTGTGCTGCTGGACTTCGTAATGCTGAGACATCTGCTTATTCCTCAGGGAAAAAAACAAACAAACAAAAACAAACAAACAAACAAATAAAAAACACCCCAAATCAGAATCATCTTTATTAGAATATGCTTACAGATTCTGCTACTTCCCTCCTCTCCCTCCCTCCCCCCCCCCCAAAAAAAAAAGAGAAAAAATATCACAGGTTTCAACACAAAAGATGCTTTAACAATTTTACTAGGATTCCAGTTTCTTCCAAAACACTGGATGGCTTAAAGCTGCGCAGTATTTTAAATTGTTGTATTTGTAACAAAAAAGGAAGCGACTATCAGACTTTCAGAAAGCCAAACCTTTCCATGTGCAGAATGAACCTCTTCCCACCGAAGCAAACCTACAGCAAGAGTCCATGTGCACATCAAACAGATAGGGAAAGGTAGGCAAAGGGGTGCATCAACAAAAATACAAATTCTGCTATCAATTTGCTAATCAACTCGTAGGTCCCATGAAAAATGGGAGGATGTATCCACAGGTACTTACATTAAATAGGAGGCATGGTTGGACCTCCCTCAATTTTAAGAAACATTAGAGTACTTCCTCTAGAAACCAAATCATATCTACAGAATAGTTTCTATGTTAACTAAATGTCTAAAGGACAATCAACTACAAAAAAAGTGAACTTTGCAAGTGAGGTGACACTTTCTATGACAGAAGCATTGAAGTACAGTGTAAACATTGACATGACTGGAACTGAACAGCAGCAAAATCCCTGTGACGTGGCTGGGTGGGCATGACAGAGGGCCAGTCTGGCAGGCAGCTGATGGGAGGTGACTTTGTACAACAGACTCCACATTACTGGAAGTTCAGCAGCAGAGTTTTACTTTAAACACGCAAACAGGGACTGGACTTTTTCCTTCCAGAAACTTTTGGTGAGACCAGAAGGCAAATCCCGTAGCAAAGGAAGGCAACTTCCCCTGAAAACAAACGTGAAAACAGCCACAGCTCAGTCTACTGAGCCCTCATTTGCTGTGTTGAGACCTAAACCAGAAAAAGCTTGAGAGCCTTGGGTGAACTACTTACTGGGAAATGAAGGCCTATTTTTAGTACTAAGCACGGCATATAGGATTATGATTTCTGTATATGTTGCTTCTCTGTTCTTTTTTCCTGCTCAGTTTTCCTATCTGTCCAATGTGTTTTATAGAGCAGTAGTGACTCAGGTGGTTTAACCAGATAAATAACTGAGTTATTATCTTTATGAAGTCAAGATCTCTTTGTAATAAATGTACCTCGTAGCTTGATTTACAGCAAAATCCTCCTCTTACTTCCCTGATGAGACCTACTTAAGTCAGTGAGACTAGTCATGATGATAAGATAATTAAGTTTTTAGTACAACTCTGGTTAGTGAGGAGAATGCAGCTCTGAAGTAATGAATCTACTAGCTCCAGTCTGATATTCAAAAGGTGTTGATAATTTAGGCATTACTCTTAATGTGCTCTGAGAAAAGTATTCTTTCATTAAAGCTGTAAACCCTGCATAGGCCACAATTCTTTTAAATTAAAGAAATGCTTTCAGAATGGCAAAGTTGAAGTTCAGACAGCATAGCAGTGACACCTGCAAACTGACAGTCAAACCCCCCTACATTAAAATGCAAAGATTTGCATGAATGTGTTTAAAAATGACAGGAGACAGGAATGGGAGCTTCTAAGCAAGTTAGACTAAAATTTTTAAGAGTGAAATGCCTAAAAATAGGCCCCTGAATGCATAGTTAGGCACCTATATAGAGGCTGCTTGATTTTCAGTTGTTCTGATCACCCAGAGCTCCCATTAACTTCAGGAGCAACTGTGGATACTCAGCTGTTCTAGAAATCAAGCCACCTTTATTCAAGGGTCTAAATATGGATGTCTGTGCCCAGGTTTGGGGGGAAAGAATAAAAAATAAAAGAAAAAGGTTTTTGCTACCAAGATTTTATAAAAGAAAGAAATAACCAAGTTTCATTTTCTCAGGTTACAATGCTTGAAATTGAATCAACATAACAATTAATAGTGCCACATATCTGTGCAGAAGATTTAGTCAGAGGTGAATGGAAAGCTGTTCCAAGATCTGTAGCTCTTAATTAGCAATCTGAAACATTAGTTAGATATTTCATATTCTGAGACTGCAAAGTGTTACCAGGCCACCTAAATCTTTTTCATAGTATTTCAGTGTTGCCATTAATAAGCTTTTCAGGCTGGTCTGAGGAAGACTTTGCAAGATTAACTTTGCAAATCTGTAAGTATTAACTATTTAACTGTTTCTGAATTACCATTTTTTCTACTTTTGGATCAAGTACAACCAGCAGACTTGAGCATATTTTTAAATACTATAAAATATGAAGAAGGGAGAATTAGGCCTTTAATTCTATCAAATGCACTCGCTTGTCAGAAGACTTCTGAATGCTGTTTTTTTTAAAGACCTCTTTTAAAAAATAATCCTGAGTTGATTTTGCATTTAAGCCATTGCCAGGTCATGCTGAAGTGCATAAGAGCCAGTCACATGGTGGAAAATCTGAAAGAAGAAAGAAAATTCATGATGGAATTACATATGACTATAAATTTCCAAGTGCCATGGAAGTAATAAATTAAAGGCATGTCAGATGAAGATGACGGATATTTATTTGTGTGTGTGTGTTCATAAAATATGATGTAGTATACCTTCATATACTTGTTTATAGGATCTGAACTAAGGGCTCTTGTTGCCTTCCTTAGGAAAAAAAGTAAAAACTCCTGTTTTTAAATAAGCTTTCAAAAACAGACAAGTAGAAGACAATGCTTTACTCTCACTGTAATCTGATTTTGATGATTTTAGTATTATTTCTAATATTCAAAGTATTCAAAATTGTTTATGCTTTTATATGGTTCATTTCATTTTCTTTACTGTACTGCCTTAGGGCAAGAGGTTTCTCCATTTTCTGTGTTTTGCTTTTTTATATATTTCTTTTAGTGAATATAATGAATGGCACATTTTATGATACATGTTTTTAGATGGCAGAGTATAGCAGAGCTTTGGTCATGATTGGGGTCTTCGTGCAATCCCTGGCAGACAAAAGGATGCCACCCTTAAGAAATCAGAACAAGCTGTGTCACATACACTGGCTGTCTTGTAAGACCCAGCAGTGATGGCAGTGGCAACACAAAAGCTCACACTGCTTAACCAGGGACATGATTTTAGGTCAAGTGAGAGGCAGAGACAGGCTGGCAGTGAAGCAAGCCAGTATTATCCTCAAAGCAAGAGGGAACCTGGGGGTTTCAAAAGTCTCACAAATATTCACCCAGCATCCTTCAGCTGTTATATTTTTCTTAAGACATGTCAGTATTTCAGTTGCTAGAAAAAATATGGGCAGAGGACTTAAGTTTTTTTCTCCTTCAGCCTCTTTACACAGCTCTGTTCTCCCACCAGCAGCAACAGCACAAGGGCTCCCAAACCATTTTCCTGGTTAGAGCTACTATCACCTCATCTCCTGGGCTTAATGAGCATGACAGTGAAGTTCAGCAGCCCTAATGGTATAGTCCTTCCTATGAAGCTATGCCATTTCAATTACGTTGTATTCTTTGGGGTAGATCCCCTACGACAGTGAGGCAGGTCACAGGGCAGATAGGTCAGAATCTTTCTTCCTACTGGGAACTACACATTGTCACTGAACTACTGGGAACTACACTATTTGTCTGCCAGGAAACACAGTGATCTGCCTGAACAAAAATAAAAGCAATTACAAAAATGAGGCTTTGTAGGAAACAATTGCTTTTTCTTCCCCAGGAAATAATCAATATGTTAAAACTTCTCTATCAGCAGTACCATATGCAGAATGAGACGTGACTTTCTTCACAGCACAGAAATACACTGTGAACAGTAGTGACAGTGACACAAAGGGTCTGTACAGTATTCTGAGAGCCAGCTGAACTGGCAACAGACAGGAGTGCAGGGGAGTGCACTACCATGTATTCGCAAAAGACTCTACATATGTACAAACTGAGCTCCTTTGCCTACCGCATTGTGAGACTGGCCCAGACAATTGTCAGCTGCCCAGAATACCAGATTCCCAGGGGCTGGCAATGACAGGCCAAATTTAAACCAATACTGGGCTGGAAGTGAACTTGTCATTAATAATGCATTAGACGTATGTTCTGTTACCTTCTAAACAGCATCAAAAAGTATATTCTGCAAAAACAGTAAGCTGGCACATTTAGAAAGATAACACTTTCTCTTCAACAGTCTGAAAATTGTTAGCAACTAACCTGTTTCTCAATATCTTCCAACAAACTACTAGCGCCCAGGCGAAAGAGCTCTGGCTTTAGCCACTCCACTCCCAGTTCGTCCTTCACCAGCATAAGCCAAGTAATAGCTTCTTTTGCTGTCCGAATACCCCCAGCAGGTTTAAATCCAACCTTTATAAAGAAAAAAGAAATGCAATATACATTTTCATTCATCACAGCCCCAGAAGAGCAATCAGCATTTGTACACCCGCAGTCTCAATGTGCCTGTGGTGTATATAGCACATTCTGTTCGGTAAGTATCTGACTGCAAACAGCGTTAGGTCTGGACTAGTGCTGAGAGCCATCAGGCCTCAGTCCTCACTGTGAAAGACAGAATTTTTGCCCTGAGGGGAAGCAAGGCAGGGAGTAATACTTTTGACACCTCTACACTTTCTCAGGAGCTGGGTTTGAGAGAACTTTGCCCATAACACATACTAGGACAAGGAATGTAGGCAGAGCCAAGGATATCTGCGTATCACCTACTGCCTGTGTTGTAATCTAATTCAAATAAATCACACCAAATATACATGCAGTAGTGTAACACCAACAATACTGAAATTAGGCATGTGATGCAGCTGACTTGTGTGAAGAGCAGCAGGAGAGATCTGTACTTTATAAAAAGCCTGTGTGCCACAGTTACACGTGATTGGGCTGTAAATTCAAACTTATATGGAGCTTTTTCACTAAAATTTTCCAAATTTCAAATTTTAAATTATGTCTGTCTTTACCAGAAATTGAAATTGTTTTACAGGAACTGCAAAACTTCTCTCCCACCCACAATGGCTAAGCTTTCAGACACTACATGAGAGAAGTGTCATACTTGGTCAGGTGAACTGCCATGTATAAAAAACCTATCTTTAAGGTAGAGCATGCCTTGAAATCCATGAACCCATGAACCAACACTGAGGTGACCAGATGTGCACCCCTAATGCCAATCTTGGTTAAGTGCCATCTACACACATCTCATTCTAAGACAGAGCTTGTGATGCACAGTTACCAAAAGCCTGGTCAAAAATTTTATTGCTTGCATTAGCTCAAATGTTGGCAAGCAGCAGTTTCTTTTAAATTCATGAAAAATAAGAATTGGAAAAAAAGTGTTTCTTCATTAAAGAAGGAAATCTGAATATATACAGTAGCACATAGTGATGCTTTCTACATTTCCCTCACCCTCACATCTTTACTTTGGGTAGTCCTTCACTTTAGCCTCCTTCTGTAAGAATTAATTGTTCTGGTTACTGTATATACATTCCTAAAACCTCAATGCATTGATGACTTCTTTGTACCTTATAGATATGATAGTAGAATCGAAAAGTATCTGTCATTTTAAATATGTTTGGCAATTTTTATAGCAATTTCAGGACAAACACACATAGAATAAATCCTTCTCTAACACTGAAGCATTGTGATAACAGCATATTTCCAATAAGATTATAAAGAACTATAACAGGAAAGGCTTGATAAATCCAAAACACAAAGACTGTGTTTTTGTGGATGGATGGATGCATGCATAAATGTATGCATACATCTGTTAACATTAGATTTCCAAAAGGAATTTAAACCACAGCAACTGGAAAAACATCTTCTAGACAAGAAATTAAAATAGCAGGACTGTGTTTTCCCTCAGGAAGAGAAATCCTAATCAAATTCAAATTTAGATTTCTTCCTAGAAATATTACAGCTCTTTGAGGAAAAGCTTTGAGGACAGCTCTGTGGGAAAAACAAGTAAAATACAGTTAATAAGGCAATTAAAACACCAAGCAAAATTCCTTTCCCGTTTTTGCAAATTCTGAAAGCTCTTTTCTTTGGGGAAAAAAAATAAAAATAAACAAATAAATAAATAAAAAGCTGACAAAGAAAAGCCTGTCTTCTCCCCCCATTTACCATCTTTCCAAATGGGGCATCTGACTGCCATAAAAACGCAAAAAGGAAGGGGGGTTATTTAATTCAAGAGTGGTATAAAGTCCAGCTACCACTTCCCTGCTGTTTCACAGTATTTCATTATTTTGCTTAATAAGTTCATCTCCTCAAGAATTTTCTCTTCACCTTATATTATTAAAAGTAATAAGTTTTTCTGGATTGGGGGTTTTCCCAACAGAAAAACCAATTTATGTATGTCCTTCAATAATGACAGGAAAAGATTATTTCCCATTATATTGCACACTTTTCATATCACCACTGCAGCTTATCATTCAATAAATGTTACTCTGCAACTTGTTCCTTTCCTCGAAGAAGTTTAATTTCTGTATTAACCTGTTTTTCCCAGCCAACGCCTTGCTAGAAAGCATTCCTACAGCAGCAAAATTAGTTTGTTAAAGATACCATTTAGAAATCTCTTGTCACTGATAATATTGTCTTCAGTTAATAAAGCACATGAAGTCAGTTTACATCTAATTCTCTGACATACACAGACATAAGCACTCATTCTTAATAACATATTTTATACCATGAATACACCCTTTTAAAGCAAAAGGTGAATTCAATATTTATATCCAATTATTATATGTACAGCACTCTGCAGATGCGGCAGAGCCAACCACAGCTCCTGTATGCAGCACCTGTGCCGAGGCGAGTCACCTGGCCCAAGGGATCTGCCTCAGGTTGGCAGTAATGATGCTCCCAAAGAAGCAAGACTATCCAAGATGCTGGAGTTGTTCCCTGTCAGAGAGAGATGCAGACTGGGGAAGGTAGGGGTGAAGACAGCACAAGGATCCAAGCTGGCCTCATCTAGACATCTACAGAGAGGAGAGGGACACACATCTATCCTGCTGTCACCTGGTTCCTCAAGATCCAACAGCCCCTGAAGCTATCTCAGAGCTATCTCTCTATCCCACTAGTCATCCTATGTCCTAACATTACACCTCGAAACGCCATCTGCAGAAGGGGCAGAAGGGTAAGCTGGAGAGGACAGAAAGTGACCCAGAAGTGGGGAGAGGGTCTTAGCTAAAAATACAGCCGCCTTCCCCGAGGCCTCAGGAGACGACAAAGCCTACTGCTGTACATCTGCACCAGATCTAACTGGGGACATCACTTGTCCCCAGGATATGGGAGACAAGAACTGTCTTAAGCCTTCCTGGAGAACCTCCTCTTTTCTCCCTGCTCCTCACTGCCACTGACCTCCCTTGACAGGAGGGATATCCCTGAGGGATAAATGGTGTAACGCTCTCTCAGCTGCTGTCCTGCTCTCCCTCCACCTCAGACAACAGGATCCAACTGGATCTGCCTTCTTGTTCCTTTGGAAAGCCTCTCTGGCTTCCAAGAAAAGAAAAGATCAGAATTTACTCTTTGGGTTGCCAGAACAAAGCCAGAAAATAGAGCTGTGTACACTGAATGGACTCTTGGTGGCTATACATTTGTATAGCTCCAATGAAGTTTATAGGAGCATGCCAATCACTGTCAGCTTGAGATTTATGGAGATGACGATTTAAATATCTTAAATGGTGAAACAGAACTCAAAACCAAATGCAACACAGGATGTATCAAGACTGCGTGAGCTTTTAGGGAATTAACTGACATTTAATCAAGGGAGGGAAGGCGAAGGTGTCTTTTGGTTTGGGATTTTTGTTTTTTTAATTATTAGCAAATGGAAAGAGGAATACAAGAGAGAAGTCCCACTTCCCATCACCTACTGCTCTATAGCCATGGAAGATAACATACGCAAATTTATATATTCTGCATTTTGAAAGCGTTCCAGTCTTATTTTCTTCTGAGTAAACCTGTTTGGTCTATCTTTAGAAAGGTCACAAGAATGTACCTTGTTGCCGGTTTGCCAGTAGAATTCTTTAATGGCTCGCATCATGACTACTCCGACTGGAAGGGTTGCATTTTCCACTTCTTTTCCTGTAGATGTCTTTATAAAATCAGAACCTTAAAGGAAGTAAAAAGGTGCGTGATAGTTTTAGAATAAGCCACTGTGCACATATGTAGTTCATGCCCTCCGAGGATGTCCTCATCCTTCACAGCAATTACGAAGCATCCCTTTACACATCCCTGTGGTGTCGATATTAACCTTGCACCAGCTGAGGCTGGAACAGGAAGGTGAGTTACCCATCCGGTTTCTGAGCAACTCAGACTTCCCAGGGTCTAAATGAACAACTCAGCTTTTAATCCTTTGCTCTAGCTATCGCACTAACAATCTCTTCAGGACAATCCAATATAGTATATGTTCCCGTATGCAGATTCAATATATACACGTGTTACATCTGCTACACACACAAAAAAGAAAGATATCAGATTAACCACAATAAAGAAAATGATTTCCTCTAAACAAATGTTGCATATAAACTAACATTTTAATACTTCCACAAGGATCTTTCTGAATAAAAACAATTTCCATCAGATTTGTAATTTCAGTTTGCATCCATTTAGTCTCATATTTGACAGTCTAGTATCATATCTCCTGCAGCTGTTTAAAGTGGAAGGAAAGAAATCCCATGTGTGTTTATGAAACCAGATGTGTAATACTGTAAATAGGGGAAAAAGTCCTTTCATATGCATTTTATGATTGTAACATTGCAAATTACTATACTTAAAGCCATTGCCTGATATAATACAGTAACAAGGTCAAAAATTCTTATTTAAAGAAGGAGAGTTAGCCTTGGCTTAATTTTTATGTTTTCTCATTTTTATACAATATTCCTCACTGTCTCTCCTGAATAGTTGTGAAGTGTTCTTGTACATTCTTGCTGTTTCAGTTTGACTTAAAATGAATCCAGGAGCACAGTATTATGAAAAGCTAAGAAACTAAGAACAACAACAACAACAACAACAAAAAATGCTTTGCAGTGTATGATCCTGCACTGACAGAACACAATGACAAAACTTCTTTAATTGCATTAGGGCATACTTCACTCCTGGGAACCTACTTCTTAGAAAAGGTGTACTGTGGGATCATTAATTATCAAAAGTAATCGGGAGGAGAAGAGGGCTAATTCAAACACAGTGTAGTAGTGCATCATCCACTTAAGTCAATTGGAACTGCATCTGCTTCCACTTCAGATTTGGCTTAGGGTCCACTTTGTCTCTTATTTGAATGATGATGCCTCTGTGACATCCCCTAGAGTAAGAAAGGGAACTTTCACTACTGGCTGAAAGTAAGGAGTTGCCTAGACTACGTTTTTGACGGTGTGCTGCAGCATGCTCCAGAGACCTGTCTTTCTGATGAAGGCTGGCACACAGCTAGGTTTGAACCTGTTGGGAAGTTGAGACAAAGCCAGGCATGCTTCAGTATCCTGTAGTTTAAATATAATTGAACTGTATCACTAACATTGTCTCCTCTAAGACCACGGCTCTTTCTGTAGGCTTCCCACCTAGGCATTGGTGTTTTAAGTTGCACCACCCTATGACATTTCCCATTTGAAACAGAAGCAACTACTCAGGAAACAAGTTCTAACTCCAGCAAAGTTGCAGTTTGAAAAAGAGGCAATTAAGAGTTGATTGAGCTTTACAAAGAACTGAGCACATATGAGAGATAGTTGAGTTATATATTTCAGAGCTACTCCCTTTCAGAGAGACAGTATGGACATCTGATAGTCATGTTAAAACAAATAATAGTGGAAGTGAAACTTTAACAATGCCAAATTATATTTTTAATTTCCCTTTTAAAATGTAGCACTTAAAGTCCTTCAGCGCGATACTTTTCATTTTTTCTAGTATAAGGTAAGTCAAAGCTTTTATAAGTCTTATAATTACAAGTCTCTATGGTACAGTTTCATTAAAAACTTTCATTAAACAACAGCTGCCCTTGTATATGGTCTTCTAATCAATTTGGTCAAACAGAATGACTTCTAATCAGCTGTTGATAAAAATAGAAGATGAAATTTTAATTCTAATAGATTAACCACAAACTCAAGATAGTCTTCAAAATCCATCTAGCTCTATTCTCCAGTGGATTTAACGACTATTCAGCAACTCATTACTAAATAGAACAAGATGAACATTTTCCAGTTCATTAAAGAAATGTACTATGTATTTTTGCATTGTCCTCATGATTCGTTACAGGGAGTCTTAATTACAAGATAATGGATAATGGTTATTAAATGCAGACTCCAGTAATGAAGCTCTATTCATTTGCAAGCCTCAGAGACTGCAAAGAGGGGAAAATAAAATTACTAGCTTCAAAAGATTAACGGATCAAATTATTATTCAATTTTGAAAATCTCATTCAGACTTCATAGAAACAAGAAGAGATTAAAAACTAGTATTAGTACAAAAGTAGTGCATTTATATATTTATTTTTAAATAATATCTTAAGGCTATTACCAGAATAATCAGCTTTAGATGTGATTATTAGACAAACATACAGCCAATTTAGTAGCATCCTCTAACAATGAAAACAATACATTTTTATTTCCCGAACAAATTCTATTTATGATACAAGAGCTTCCTTGCAGGACTCCAGGCAGCCTCTCGCAGAACTCGGAAGATGCACGCTAGCAGAGAGCACCACAATGTACGTATTATTAGCGTGTAGATTTCAGTAATGAAAAGGGGGATTTAGAAATCAACTACAGCCATAAAAAGCAGCTCATTAAGTAGAATTTATGCCAGCCTTGTAATAATAAAAAGTGTTTCATCAATTCTATTTCTTACTCATGTTTTCAAAAACAAGTCTAAGGAACGAAGTTCAGCAGGAGTATCATCTGGAAATTTAGGTGATGATTTAGAAACCCAAATTTATCATGCATCTTCTCATCTTCCTGTGAATGTGTACAAGCAAATATCAAGGGTGATATTAAAATACATCCTGGGTCACTTTCCTCTTCCTTAGGGTAGGTTACCTCATTCACCGAAAAATTAAGTCAAACTTAAAAAATGAGTTTATCAGTGTAGACTTGTAGACCAGTGAGCCTGGAAAAGGCCACACTTTCTACTCTTTTCCAGCGTGTGACCTCAGAAACGTATTACCTTACAAGGCAGTGAGTCAGGCACGACTCATTGAATCACTAAAGAGTTCAGACATCAAAGCCCTTTGAAACACAGCAGCATTAGATGCCTGTTTCAGCTTGGCTTGCTGCAAACCCAGTAACCCACCTGCATGGAATGCTTTACAGCACCAAGGCCCAGCAAACGTTGCTTTTGTGTAATTGGAGACGGAAATCTGTATAAACCAGAAGAAATGTGACCATTGCCAGTCTGTACAGAGAAACCAAGTTCTCTGCACAGTTGAGCGCCAGGCCACTTGGGTTGTGGTCACATGTGTTGTGGCATGAGCTGGAGTATTTTTTTAAGATATTAAACCCCTCTTTGCTCTCTCACCCTTCACACACATTTCAGCCACTGCACTCAACCAAAGGCCATTTAAAACAAGCCAGTTGAATTTGCACATGCTAAATTAAAAGCTGTGCCTTCATAGCTTGTGTGAATCCACACCTAGAGATTAAGATGAAGCCCATTAAATTTATCTATCCTAGATACTTATATGGCCCTATTTAATGCTGTACCTGAGTGTAGTGCTGAGGCATACAGAAAAGGAGTGAGTTGCCCAAGGCCTCTCGGCAAGCTTTTGGCAGGGCAGGAATTGAACATCCTGGTCTCCTGAAGGCCAGAATAGAGCTGGCACAACTGGCCTAACCCATTGTTATTCCCTCTGTCATCTCAGAACACCACAAAGCTTCCTAGTCCATGTAAAAATGAAGCACAGCACGGAAACCAGAGAATGTTATTTAGATTAGAGCATCCAGGAAACGAATTATGGTTCCATAATTAAGCAATAAGCAATAATAAGCAGTATAGCAATCGTGGAGTAATCACAACCTTTTGGTTGTGAAGTGCTTCAAATGCCCTTGGGGAATGATTATCTCCTGATAACTACTGACTCCGTGTTGTTGCCTTACTCTTAATGAAGAGCAAAGATACGTCTGGCAGTTCTAAACAATAGTTCAGAGACAGGCGCTTGCAGAGGGACAATTATGCCATACTACCTTGTACATACTTGCAATGAGCAGAAATGTATCTTGGTTGCTGCAACTCAGATGTACCAATATATAGCAGCACAGGGTGAACACATGCCCACAAGACTTCTAATAGTACTGGCAGAGAGTCATGCAGAGGGGACCTGTGTAAGCCCCTGCTGTTTGTACTGACAAAGTAGCAATGATAAAATAATACATTATCAAATATGCATAAAGTTGCAAGAGCAAGCCATCTTTTTTATTTGTATGAGTACCTAAAATAGGGGTCTTAAGATTCACACGTGGTTACCCCGACTAGGGGCTACCAGGTTATCAACTCACTGAAAATGAGAGGCAGGGCAAGATACAAAAGGCTAATGAAGTAGCTAATTCTTGTTAGCTGAGGCATTGTAGTAGTCCCCCTACATGTCCTACAACTCCAGTTGCAAAATGAAAGACATTTCCTTCCAGCTTAACTTTGCTGTTGAGGAGAAGAAAATACACATCCGTGACAACTCACTTGAGCAGGAGCTCACTGAGTAGCTTGAACTCCATCACACATGGCTACACTGCCAGACCACTTATTTAGGTACCTATACATGTTTTCATATGCTGGTGTCAAGCTACCATTTTTGAAATTCCTGGCTTATAACTTGGTATTTTGTGAACTTTTTCCTTTTTCCAATTCTTTTCTGAAAAGTACCTGTATGAGGAAAAAAAAAAATGCACCATGGAGCTCCATGTTTAATGTCTGTTTACAAATAAGACAACCTTTATAATGACCCATCCTATCGTCTCAGCTTCGTTTTCAAGACTAGAAATGGATGCTTCTTTTCTTGTACACCACCTCTGGTAATAGGCGATCTGCAGGCCAAATGATGCCCTTAGGAACACTTACGCACACACACAAAGGGACAAATTATTAAGTCCATACTTATGCAAAATTCCCTGTAGATGATCTCTGAAAGAATTCAGCATTGCTGAATTATGCATAGCTTGCTAATGCACTATTATAGTGTCTACCACAGGTCTCCACAGGATACTATTACTTAATTAGTATTAGTTTCTTGTGTGTTCATTTAAAATGTGTTTCTCGAGAAGGTTCAAAAGAAAGATCCACACCACCTTCTGTCACTGATATATATAAAAACAACTTCTGTTGTTTTTAGAACATTTCTTCCATTCCAATTCCTATTGTACACGGTGAAAGGGAAAAATAATTAACTGACATGTGACATGCTCCAATCTCAAAGGCTGGGATTCTCGTCAGTGGTGGCTCTTGGCTTTGGCTTCAAACTACACTAAAATATATGAAAAAGATGCTCCCAGTCTCCTCCCATATTGCCAGGCTGGAATATGGCACAGGTGCAGGAGCAGTGCAGGCAGTTGTGCACCACTGCACAGTCATTCTTTGTCCTCTCCAAAGAAGAAGCAGCAGGACATTTTCCCAAGAGCAACTACTGGGACCACATGGAAACTTAAGGAATCCCTATATTGTTTTCTGCTTGTTAAATTTCATGCTTCTTTACTGAGATTTTCATTTATACTTATTCAAAAATGTGTACCGTGCATTACACTCCAGGGCTTTACAGTAATGACCTATATTAACCTTATTTTGTTTTGCAGATGGCAATACTGAAATTGGTTAAGCAGTTTGCCTAATGACACATGACAAGCTAAAGGTAGAAAGAATAAATAAATCAATACATCCCAACACCTAATGGCAACTTTGCAATTATCACTGAGAAAAAAAAATATACCTTTCCTCTCAGCTTATCCAGTCATAATGCTGTTATCCTTTATAGACAACGGTGTGGTTTGCCACTTGCCTCTGGTTTTGAGCAAGACACAAAATACCAAAATACTTGAAGAGCCAAAGAACCACAAACAACCTCCCACCCCCCAAAAAAATCCCCAAAATAAAATCTTTCACAAACTACACTGCAAAGCTGGAAACAGGATGGTGTTACTGATGAGGTAGGCATAGCACTGCATAAAATCTAGTGGAAGTGCACTGCAGCGCAGGAAAGCACAGAGCAGCAGACCCGCTCCCTCTCATTGCCACCATCATCTTCACTGTTACACTGAGGTGACCTACAAAAAAGGCAGTCACATCTTTCAACACCTCATTCCCACTCTTTGCTGCAAAGATAGCGATGGCTGAATTCTGCAGCTCACCCTAACATCCAGAAGTCATAAATTGCATAAAAAAGCTAAAGGTTATAAAATAACACATTGTCTCTGTACGAGGACGTTGACGTAGCCAGGGGCTATGAGGGGGAAGGTGACCTTTCCCTGCTCTGGCAGAGTGTTAGTATCACACATTCAGCAGCTACAGGTACGATGGGTGTTTGAGAAGGAACCACTGCATTCATTCTCATCACTTTACCCGTGACACACTGGTTGCTGCTAAAACAAGTTGCTGTTCTATTACAAAGCCACTTAAAGGTTGGCCTCTCTTTTCAGATGAGATGCAGGCACTCAGGTTTTCAACACCCAGCCATGTGCTTGTACTGAGCTGAGCTGAAAAAAAAGTGGGAGAAGCTAGATTTGATTTGAAAATCTCACCCATTAAGCTTCCTCTACAAACATTGAATTGTATTGCATCATTTACTTGTTCACACTTAAAATAATCTAAACAACATTAAACTATCCTAAACTGTGATATAATTAAAACAGTTATGTTCTAGATCAGGCTTTTTCCCTGCTGGCATTCCTGGCTTTGGATCAATACATCTTAGTCTCACAAAATGTTGTCTAGTACATGACACAATAAAAATTGTGGCTAAAGCCCTGATATATCTACCAGTAATAGCACTATGACTTGGAAGTAAATAATAAATATGCATGACTGTTTGGAATCACAGCACTACATGGCATATCGCATACCTTATTTTAGCAACCAGATTTAGCTTTGTGCTTTTTAATGTTGATAGCAACTCTGAAACAAATATGTTAACATTATAAGTCAGTACGCTTACATATTGTCTATTAGCTTGTAACAAAATTACTCAAATTGAAAAAGAGCTGCTTAAAATCCATTTGGAGATACTCCATACTGAACAAAGCAACTGGAAAATTAGTCTACTTTATCAAGATTAGAAGGTGCTACGAATTTTAAGGATTTAAAATAAAATACATAATAGAGCCAAAATCATGACACTTCAATGTCATTTTGAGTGTTTTTCAACACTTCATGATAAAAGCAGTTTAAGATTCTGTTCCGACTCTAACCCAGAGGAAGGCGCAATTGATTTTTGAGATTTAAAAGTCATGTCTTAATGCCACAGTCAGAATCTTTCCAGCATTCAATTCTCCAGTTCAGCCTTCTCTTTGTCATGCAGAGGACAAACAGCCAGCATCAGCTGCTCATCCATACTGTCTCCTACATATAAGGAGGCAGCTAGCACAGGCAGAGGCTTCTATAGAGCTTTTTCCACACTGGGGAGATTTCCAGTACCTAAGGAACTTCCCAAGAGCATTTTGGGGCCAATGTCCTCCCTTTGGATTTGCGTGATAAACACGAAGTGCTGGGTCTCACCAGTCTCCAGTTTGTAATGCCTTTGTTTCCTCCTGGCTTTAAGAAATGGTATAGAATAGGTTACTTACAGACTTAAATAGCAAGCTGAACCTTCCCCTTTCAGTAATCACGTGATTACTAGGAAAATGTTATGCACTTGGCTTAGTTTTTATGACACTTGAAATTCTTCAATACAATAAATTTATGAGCATGTAGACTCTGCCACCACAGAAGGTGTTGTTCTCCTTCTGATGCAACAAATACCAACAGAGGAACACCCTGGAAGGACTTAGTTACCAACAATGTAGTGTATTTCAAGGCAGAGTTGTTAAAATGGCAAGTGTCACCAGCTATTATTTCTTTCTCAACTACTATTATTTTTATAATATTACATTTAATATAAGGAGGTTGCTACCCCTCAGAGTGCTTCATTCTTCTTTTCCCACGTTGATAATTTGTTATCTGGCAAAACTGCAAAGACCCACATGTGTAGGCCACAGCGTGGGGGGAGTTTCCAGTTGCTAACGGATGTTTTCACCACTGTCAGGAGGGCTGTCAGTTTTGGTATTCAGGGTGGCCTGAATATCAAAAAGCTTGCCACCCTAACAAACAACAGCAACAAACTGACTATGCAACCACACTCTGAGCAGAAAGCACCTCTCTGTTGGGGGAAAGAAATATAAGCTTCTGGTTGTTTTGTTTTGTTTTTTAAGAAGTCTTCTCTTCCCCCCAACCTCGTCCCTCAGTTGTATTATTAATGATGCTTACATTGCAAAATTACAATTTTATTTCAAAGGGATGCTTTATGAAGGTATGTTGGTGATAAACTGTCAGACTTTTTTGGCATAAGGATCTACTGAGAGCTACTTTTAAAAAAAATGAAGAAAATCCAAAGAACCCTTAGGCACCACCAGAAATAGGCAGAAACTTATAAAAAGGCCAGAGCATTGTTTTTCTTCCTCCCCTTTTCAACCACCTGTGTCCTGATCTGGTCAGAGACTGCAAATACAGTGAGCATCTCAAACCAAAAGTACCAAAAATCTGGTTAAATAACTGACTGTTTTTTGGTTAAAAAAAATGATACAGAAATGTGCATTTGGCTAGTCCACTGTCAAAAAGAAGATATTTTAATCTTCAAATCCACATGCTATATGTTTTACTTTTTTTTTTTCCCAAAACCTACACTAAAAATACGTTATCGTTTTGTATATTGTCATTTCATCCCTCTTACTGAAATACTGGGAATGAAAGAAATCATGTATCAAACTCTCTTTGTGCTAGACATACGTATACTCACAGGTATTATTGGAGAGTTATTAAATGTCACTATTCATTGAGACACAACATTTAATGTCTTTCTTACAAAAGAAAAAAAAAAACTGCCTAAAGTTTGTATCTTTGCATGGAAATATTTTAGAGCCTTACTGTGATACCAATGGCTTCTTCATCCACGCTTACCAAAAATGTACTGTCTCCCCTCTCCATATGTGCTTGGTACTAAGCACGCTCAGTTTGTATCACAAAGAAGATAACAGCAAACAAAGCTACCCAAGGATGAACCCCAAAGAAATAGATATTTGACTTGGTAGACTCTAAGCTAGTAAACTCAAAGCCTTGAAGGATCAATGCTTTCAATTATGACTTCTAACGATATCTAAACTGTTATTAATGTTTTTTTGCAGTGACTCAAATTATTCTGTTAAGAGTGGGATCATGAGACATGCTACCATGTTTTTTTATTTCCATACTTATTCTAAAAGAAAACTACGAAAGTTTAAAAATGATCTGTATTTTTTTTTTAATAGCAGGTGCTTTTAATTAAGTAAATTTGGACCATGCTATGAGACTAAAATTCAGGACATTTAACAACCTACCACTTGGCTCTTCTCCCCATCATCTGTGTAGAGATGTACATAGTTCCATAAAGCAGCTACTTTTCAAAGTTACTGAATCACAACTGAAGTCACAAGGAATTGTGTGTGCTCAGCATTTCTTTACATCAAATCAGATGTACGTATATTTATATATTTACATTGAAAAGCACCGGTCTGAAGCTCAGCATAGCACTGCTGCATGTATCTTGTCCATCAACTAACCACAATATCCTCTTTGCTAGCCATCTTCTTGTGCTTTTAAGGCACCCAGACATTAGCCCAAATCAGAGATCAATTGTCTCCATTTAGCTATGTATCTTTTCAAGCATCAAAATGACTGAGTTAAAAAAAAAAAAAAAGGCTACTAGTAACAGGAGGCTGTTGTTAACCAGCAAGCTCAGGTGGGTCTGTGTGCATAGAGATCAGAAGAAGATGCTGCTGCTGCATGCTGTTTGCTTCTCCAATGTGAATTTATAAAGGGACGTGGAAAATGCAATATCAAGGAAATTATCAAGAATTAAAAGATTAAATTCCCAGGAACCAATGAAGTCAAAGAAAAATGGAATATGGATTCAGCCCTAAAAAGATAAAATTATTTAACAACTTATTAAAACAGTTCATCATCGTAATTAAAATCCAAGTGCCTACAAGGAAGTTGCACAAGAAAGGTAATTATTTATGAGGAGACTTTTAAAAGCCATTTATTGTGAATTTGGGAGAGAATCAGTCTGAAAGAGTTGGTAGTAAAAAGAAATTGTTTGTTTATTCATAAAACTTATTTTGGTCTAGCAAACCACTCAGAATCCCTAACATCTGCTCAATGGCAGCTGTAAGTAACATTAGGAACACTCAGCCAATTTATATCTTTCCTTTTTATTAAAAAATAAACAGGTCTTTTTAAATTATTCACAAGTAAATTAACATAAAAATCAGTGCTGTAGCAACTCACATTTTGTGGAAAGGCGTCTGCAAGCTTTGTATAATCACGATGATCTAAACCTTTCTACGTTTCACTGACTACTTTAGTCTTTATGTGATGTCCCACCTAATTTAGCAAATGAAAACGTAGAAAACCTACAAGCCGTATCAGTCACAGCTATGAATAATACAGAACGCATCACTGATGCCTCAAATGCTGTATTAGCTGCCTCCTTCCAACTTGAACAGATTCTAGTCTTACCTTCCCTTTGCCTTCCACCATTTAAAACCTTCCCTCGTGCAGTCTCAGCTCTTCTCTTACTTCTGTCTTTCATGAAACAGACCTTACAATAACCTCAACTGGCACAACTGTTTGCTGAATTATTGCCAAGTAGGGAAATGCAGCAGTGTTAGTAATTAATAATTCTTTGTAATGAAAATCTGTAGCAATTCTATACATACATTGCTAAGTGCTCTGCATGTTCCTGTGTATTGTAAAAAAACAGTGTACAAAAGGCACAGGAACCCCGTCATCCCTCAAGATTTCTCTGTACCCAATACACTTAAAAAAAAAAAAAAAAGCCTCTCTTGAACATTTCAGCAGAAAAATGCATTGCATCCTTCCTCTAGGTTTCTCTCATACATTCAGTTCTTACTTCCTAATAGGAGCAACTCTCTGCAAATGAACTCATCAACTAGTTCAAAAGCATGGAGTAGCTATGTTTATTTTACCAGGATTTTTTTGGTTTTACTTTTAAGCTGCAAACCAGCATTTCTGCAGTACACTCTGGAGACAGTTAGTTTACAGCTAAGTGAGCTGTAATTCTAACCCAGGCACTGGAAATCACTGGAAATGGCATAGCTACAACAGCACAGAGTCCATCCAGCTGAAGGTCCCCGAGGAGCCTGCCTTGAGGCTGCAACTGCGCTACAACTGTAACTGAGCAAACTGCTCTGAAGCTAAATCTGGTTACAGTCAGAGAAGCTGCAAACAGTACCTGATTACAACAGGAATATAACCAGGTAGCTATCAACAGCTTGTGCATGGTGTCTTGTTACCAGAGCACCACACGAAAATCCTGCCCCTCTCCTCTTGCTGGGGACTAGAGGTCATGAGAAATGTGGCACCCCCTTCCATCACACCCCACCAAGCTGCTTTCTCATCGTGGGGCTTGGGTTCATTTCAAAGCTCCATTTATGTGGAAGGCTTTGCATTTTCTTTCAGCTATCTACATGTCCATTTTCCAGGACCAGTGGGAAGAAGGCTTTTGAAGATGCATGATTCATAATTTTGTTTTGCATAATTTAAGTCTACTGTGCTGCATGGAATATGGAACATTGCCATTTGTTTCCATTCTGGTCCTTTAGAGATGAATTAACAAATCTTGATAAATGACAAAATTTTACTTCTGCAATGTTTGGGATAAACTGATAAGTTGGATATTGGATTGGCAGTGTAGTTGCAAAGGTGACAGAAGGAAGACTTTTTGTTTATAAAAATGCCCTGGCACAGTCAAGGAGGAAGTTTTTCTACATTTCAGATTTACTGAGAACTCAACTTGAGAAATCAGCTGCAGTTGTACACTGCAGGGAAAGTCACTCTATAGCACAAATGCTAGAAGGGGAGAAACATCAAAGGTGCAACAGACAATCAGATGTCAGATCCCCATTGACTTGCCATGAAGACTATGGACTTTACTATGATCTTTGTCTTTGAAAATTTCCCTCAAAAGCAGGGCTTTTACAAGAAGCTCTGGAAAGCTGCTGCAGTTCGGTTACAAAATAGGCATGGTCAAAAACTAGAAACTGACTTATATGAGAGATGGTAAAATTAAAAACCATCATTTCAAAAATGGAATGCAAACTAAATAAACAAAACAGAAATGTTTCCCAGAGGTTGAAATTCCAAAGTATTGTGTAAAAGAAAGTACATGGTTTGCACTTTGGTAACACGAATCAAAGGAGCATAGAAAACCCAGGAGACAGACTCTAAATAATCAAAGTACCTACCAAGGAAGTCCAGGTCCCTTCACAACTCACCAAAAATACTGCAAGCAAACACTGGGGCAAGCTGGGAAAAACCATGAAGTGCTCTTTCCAAACACCAGTGAAATAAGCACATTCCAGAAGAATATTGTCATATTCTGATAGAAATATTTTCCTTTGAATAAAAAAGATTGAGAAACCCTACTAAGATAAACTTTTGAATTGCAGTTAAAAACTTATAAGGAAGGGAAAGTGTTAAATATAAGCTTAAATATTTGCAATTGAATAATCAATCCTGTTTAGCTCAGTAAAGAACATGCTTGTAGTGACAGGCAACGCAGCAGCTAACTTGGGTATTCAGCCTGTTCCTCTGAACTTAATGAAGTAACACCTGGAAATACAGTGTCAGCACTATTAAAATGTGATTTGTAAAAGTTAGTTCATATCTTTATACTGATCTCAGTATTTTTAAGATCCACTTTACTTGTAAGGAAACTACCCATAATCTCCTTAGGACTAATTTGTTTGATATGATTAATTTCTCTCCCATTTTAATGTCTCAGTATGGAACTCACTTGTGTTTTGTGTCCACCTCTTGGTACACTGCTTTGTTTTTCACTGCATTCCTGTTCCTTATGAGTAAATAGGTTTGTTCAAATGAGCATCTAAAGAGTTTCAAAATGGCCTCTTGATGTTCAAGATCATATATTCCTGGTGTATTTTTCCATTCAACATCTTTCTGTTTAGAAGTCTAATTTCACATTCTGCTATGATAGGCATATGCTTCAAAATAATTTCAGATCAGATCAGCCTGATCACAAGGCCATGCCACCTTAAAAGCAACACAAAAATCCCAGGACCTGTAACTGTAAAAGCATGCTGAGTTTATTTCCACATCTATATTAAGTTGCTGTTAAGGGACTGAATATTCTAACTGGTGTTCCTACTTGCAATCTCTTAAAAGATACTTTAATATTTCATAAGACAATTTTGTATAATTGATAGATATGGTAAATTAAATATTTATTTCTATTTTTCACTTGTTTAGTAGAATTTAACACCTGCTCCTAACACAATAAAAAAACAACCTGAAATATCAGAGAAATAAATAGTACCCTGTACGTCTATTGATTTTACATAATATTTCCATGTTTTAAAATTACATTCTCTCGAACCATTACCTTCAATACCGCAGCTTCACAGATGCAAAGTTTTTTGCTATGAAGCCGTGTTATTTTGATGGCATGTTTGACTAGAACTATTCACTGTGCAACGATTTCTGAGTCTGAAGCGATATGAAACTTCAAAAGTTTTAACTCAAATTCTAACAAATTATTTAACATAGAAACAAGGTTTCATTCATGGGGAAAATTAACGCAACAGGGGTGCTTTCTCACCTCTCTGCATCAGTTGTTGTAAATTGAAAGTATACCATTTAGATATTCCTTAATTAACATGCTCTGCAAAGATCTCGACTATCAGCAAAAGAAAAACACTATTCAGGCATTTAGGATAGTTTGTTAATAGAAGGCTGACTCCTCCCAGCAGTATGTCATACTGGCAGTACATGCCTACTCACTGTAACCTATTTCACACCAGTTTCAGAGGTTGAAGCACAAAGAATAGCCACTTTCTTATAAGTCAAGTAGCAGAAATCCTTGCAGACTAGGGTTCAAACCTTTAAAATACACCACAGGACAATGGAAGCCCACAGCACCTGTCCATGCTTTGAAGACCTGTGTTAAAGAACCAATAACTTGTTGCATGATCCTCACTGATCCCACTGTCCCTGTCTTCTCTGAGATCCAGTGACAAGTCCTGGGGAGATACCAGACTCCGTCTCCTCCACACTTTCTTGTAGGGGCATGTTGCTCATTCCACTGTGCTCAATGAAGGGAGAGCACCAAAGCATAGTAAAACAGACATACAGGAGGCATAGCAACCCTCCTCCATTTAGAAGAATGTTTTGTGTGGAGTGCTGTGAAAACAGCTGAAGGGAGGTGACCTCCCGGCTGCTAGACAGTGCCAGTCAGTTGTGCAGTGCATGGTACCATCACCCTCAAGTACCATGGCAAGCTGTGCCAGCTCCTGCCTCCACTGTCACTCCCAGGACTGGCTCTGATAATCAGAAGCTCTCTCCAGAAAATTTCCAAAATTTCTCTTGCTCAAAATTCTCCATTTCAGTTGTGACTAAGGGTATTCCGTTTTTATGCACAAACAACGGAAAAAATCTGCCTTCTAATGAGAGGAATATGTTTCTGCTTCTATCTTAATTTACTAGACATCACGGAGGTCCTATGAAATGCTCAACATCAATTTTATGCATGGAAAAAACAGAGAAGTTAACTGAGTTGTCAAAGGTGATGGCAAGCTAGGAATCATTCTGCTATTTCAAACAATCCTAGCCGTCTTCTGGTTTCCTGACCCAACCATGTTATTCTGTTGAGAGGTGCTTGGAAATAGCACAGTTTCTCTTTGTAAGTGGGGAATGGGTGGCAGGAAAGTAAAGCAGTACTGTGGATAACACAAAATCAAACAAACAGGTATATTAAGAGCAGGATGTCAACTGTTGTTGCATTGGTATGTCTTCTTTGACTTGAATAGAGGCTTTATATTGCTATTTCTGATTACAGAACACCATTAATAGAATAGGCCTTTCACAAAATTAGCAAACCGAGTCACCAGGCATCCTGGTATGGCAAATATGAACAACCCCACACAACCATCTCCCCTAGATATGGCTGTATATGCAAGCACATGGTTCAGTAAGCATATAAGTAAATGTATAACAAAATGTGGCATTGCATGCATATCTGGGTTTCTACCTTAAACCACAAACAAATGAGGCTTTACTGTATGCACTACAACTCTGTTGTCCCCTCAAAGATCCTATGTACTTCAACATTTCTGTTTCTCTTGTATATTACTTCTAACCTCTACTTACCCATACAGTATTCTGTTGCTCTTTTGACTTTACTGAGAAGATTTTCCATTAGAGCCCACCCAAGTGTTTCTTAACCATTCCTTCACATTCCTTCATTTCTGATTCCCTATACATACATAATGGAGTTCAAGACAGATTTTTAAGTCTCATTTTGCATTCCTTCCAGATCTGCTTTATTCAAGACCAATACTGTTTTTGTGTTACTACTCTTTGTGTGGACCCTCATCAGTAATCCAGACCTGAGGATATTGTGATTGCATTGTTAGAACTTTTCAACTCCAAGCTTATCTATCACGCCTACATTATTTCTAGTGATTAGCTGCACTATCACTGTTAAGCTTGTAGGCAATTACATCGTTTAAGGGAGCATCCTTGTACTGTCTTTCTGAACACGCAGCTATCTGCATTTTTATACTACCGGCTTTTTTCTTCCTCTCTTTTCTCCCCACTCTGTACCAGAATAAATCGAGTCACTTGTTCCTGTGCAGATCTCTTTTATATAGATTATATTTAAAGACTTTCCATGTTGCCAAGAACATCTTCTGATCTAACTGCTAATCCAAACTCTTTTTTATTCTATAACAACATTCAAACTTTTGAGGCAGACTGTGTTACTCTGCCGTGCTCTGTATCTTGTTTTTTCCACAGCATGTTTTATGCTTGTTCCTTGCACTGAACTTTCAGTGATGTTAACCAGAGCTGTGAACATGCAGAACGACTGCAGACTATACAGAATGTGAGACATCTGCTGCAGCAAACAGACGGTAAAGTTATCAACAACCTTAGTGTTAATTAATGTCCCAATGAGTCTCCTACAGCAGCCATACTGCGACCATTTCTACATTCCAAGGCAGTAACCAAGGCTGTACTCCTAAACATACCTGCAACACTGCATCTTCACAATGCAACGTGCTGAAGCAGTTCCAACTCTGCAAGTTCAAATTTATCTAAGTTCAAATTTAGATTTGAACTTAGTTCAACTTTGAACAAGTTCAAATTTATCTAAAAATTCTGAAGGAAGGCTTTGGACAAATGAGGTACTGTACATGTGTTCAGACAGAAGATGGCCAATGCAAACATCGTATTATGCACTCAGTAAATTGAAAGAAATTCAGAAACGTTCTTGTGCCCATGCTAGATCTAATCTGTACCACCAGAAGATCTCAGTCAAAGCATATTGGGAGTATTCTCTAACATTTGATAACACAGGTGGAAGAACTCTCTCCACACTGTGCTTTGTTCTCTGAAGACAAGCAGTCAATGCAAGAACACACTGCATTTCAACATCTACCTTTTCCTTCCAGTCAAGCCAGAACAGCAAGAAATCCATCTTGCACCTTGGACTCATTCAAGAGTCCTGCTTCATTCCTTCGAGAAAGGAATCACCACCAGACTGTGACTGAGAAAGCCTTAGTCACCAGTCAGACAATCAGTCCTCTTCCCATATATTCAGAAGAGTAAGGACTTACTAGTTTGCCCCCGGCCCTACACCGGTAAATCTAAACATCATCAGTCACCCTGGAAAGCACTCAAAGCCAGTTCACGCCTGTAGAAAGGAACTGAGTTTTAACCTGGTCTGCTTTTAGAACATGACAGCCACGCTTTACTCCTCATTTCTGACTGTCCCTTTACAGGGCAAAGTGGGTCTTTTACCAATACACAGCAATACAGTTGGTTGTGTTTTGGATGCATAAAATGAGACACAGACTGGAATCTTGTTTCCTATCTGCTGCCCAGCCTCCTGCCCTGCTTTGCCTTTCATTTGCTCTGGGCCCTAATAACTACCTTGTTAGTATCAAATTACAGCTGAAGCTGTGGACAAATAATTAAATCAAACTTGTTTTTAAGCATAATGCAGCTCAAATGCTACTGAATAGGACCCTCAACTTCTGGTACGAGCATGGGATTTAAAGCCAGGAACTCACAACTGATCACAGCTTAACTTTTGACTTGTCTGTTATGATCTTTATCTCATACTTTACAGAGCTATTGTGAGATTTATTCTGCTAATGTCTGTGTGTACATGTACTTTGAAGATGCAAAGTGCTATCTAAGTGCTAAGTATTATTACTTATTCAGTAGTCTTGTTTCCTACATTAGTAGCATCTGCACGAAGCATGCCTAGGTTTTCCATCAAATTTTGCTAGTTTGGTCTCCTCTCCTTTTTCATGAAACATTTGCTTGGTAGAACCTTTGCTTTGGACCATGACAGTCCACGTTCAGCAGCAGGAAGTGCATTCCTAACACTTAGAAGGCTGCTAGCATGTTTAAAGCCATACCATCTAACCTGGCTCCAAACAAATCTTTGCAAGATAGTGTTATAGCAACAGTTATTGGTACCTCAGAATTTGCATTCACATTACTCATGCTAAAAATGTGTCTGCATCAATGTTATCTGCAGTATATGTATCTTATTTAGAGATGGGCTAAAAACTTTGTGTAGCTTGGCATTATTCTGTGAAGTTCCACACCACATTTCTTGGACTCTCCCTTTAATCATTAAAGCGCTATAACTTTTCTTAATTCAGGACTAGCCTTGTGTGCGGTGGGATGTTCTGGTCTTCAGGATTTTTGAGGAAACCTCTTCAAGCAGTACTCCCGTGTCTTGAGTTTTCTTAGGGGGAACCCTTGTGCCACTTATTCTCTGCTTTTAGAGACAAAGATTGAGTATGACACCCCTCAGCCAGTCTCTCCCTGGATCTAAGCAAAGCCAGCCTATTTGTGAAAATGATTTATGGAAATGAGCGTGTACTAACTGGAACCACTGCAATAAGGTAGGTTGAAGCTTGGCAGGACTGATAGCGGGTTCTCCTAAGAACTGCAAAGCACATTGTTTCTTCACCGTTTAGCTCTATTATTTCTGCTTACTTTGGAATTAATAGTATCACAGGATCTACCAATTTCTGTGGGCAGATTCCATGTTTTAATTTTCTTCTTCTAAAGAAGGTTGCTTCAACCATCTCTCGATACTTTTTACAGGCTTCTTTGTGCTAGAGACTCTAGACATTAGTTTGCTTTAGCAATAATTCATTCCCTTTCTAAATTCAATTTTTATAAGACTCAGTATCTCCACTTATTTGAGTAACTGCTTAATGACCTACAAAAAATTATTTGAAACCCATATGTTTAGTAGAGCTGCAGAAGAGTATACATCACTCCTTCCTGATCTTTACATAGGTACTTGTTTAGTTATTTATAATGAAAACAAATATCTTTCATATGTCACTGTTGTATTTCCATCAGCTTCCCAAAGAATGAGGTAAAGTGAGATGTACTGTGGAGACCAGCTTTGACAGCTAAAAATGACAGAGGAAGTTTTCACTTTTAATGCAAAGTATATTTATTTAGTTACTTCCGCCACCTCTCCTCCATTTGTGTACCTTAATGAATACAAATTCTTATATAGAACAATTAAGTTTTTATAATTAGGTAATTTGGTTAAAACATCATTTTTCAAAATAAAAACCTTATATATAAACTGAAATATGCAATTCAGTCATCCACATCTTTACTGAACCTTTCCCTTCCCACTTCAAACTTATCATCTTCCCCCTCCTTGTCTGACTTCTTTGGCGGTCTTTTTTTTTTTTTTCCGACACAAACATAAAGGCCTCTCTGCAATAATAAAACTGTGTACAAGACCTGTTTTTTATTTCCTTTTCTCTCTCTCTCTCTTTTTTTTTTTTTTTTAAGGCACCAAGGTGAAGAAACATAGTATATATGTAGATCCCACTGGTACTGGGGAACCAGGCACTCCCATTTGTGTTCCTCAGAACTGTTTCTTCAAAGAGGCTCCAAAGATGCAGATTTGAGTGTTTTCTGTAGAAATGAACCTGACTCACACAAGTGTACACAAGACATTGAAAACTACTGATTAGTTTGCTCTGCTCAGTGGAAACTTTCTGGTAGAATCGAAGATGCAGTGAGTTACCCTTGGGAAGCTCAAGCACTCAGACTCACCATCAACACCTCAAGAAGCTCAAATAGTGGCAGTGCACATTACACAAAATGACCAAAAAAATCCCCGATTCATTGCTAAGAACTGATCTCAGTCAGCGTTCTGAAAAAAATGTACTACTTTGGTAGTCACACAGAGCCACGGATGTGCAGTTCTTACCTTCTCCACTATCTCCTCCTTAGCACTGCAAGAATTATTCTTGCCAGCTGACTCACTGTCCTTAGAGGGCTGTCAGCCTCTTCCAGCAGCACTCAGAAATAGATACTTAAATATTCCAGAAGAATTTTTAGCACGTCTGTCAAGTTGGTAAAGGGTTGGTTAGAAGAATTTAAGAGAACTGGGTGCCTGTTTCCATTCTGATGTCCTTCTCCCTACGTACTGCTCTAGAGAAGGAAGAAAAAGTAGACATGGTACTTCAGAGATATGATTTCAGACACGGGAGGAGCCTAATAGAGGCAAATGATTATATTTACTTCAAATAGATGCGGGTTATTACTGTATTCGCTGTGAAGCCACACTTTTTCCCCCAAAAGTTCTGGCAGGTGCAAGGATTAGCAACTTATACACAGGCATGTTGTACAAAGCACGTTTTCTACAGCTGACCCCTGCCACCAGTGCATGGCTGGGATCTGTATTTCTTGCTGGGCTCAGGAGCTCACCGGGGTGCAGTGAATGATTTCCACCAAGTCCTGCAAGGACTGGGCTTCAGAGTACAGCTACAGATGTGGCCTATGCTATCACTTTTGAGCACAGACGTGTGCAGGCACACTGCCCCAGCCTGAGCGTGGCCCTTACTGTTATCTTAAAATCATAGCATTATCTTAAAAACCCCAGTGGAGGGGCACACCTTTTACCTTTTGCCATACTTTTTCAAGTCAGTTATAGAATCATCTGTGCAGCTGGCTTCTCCAGTGGCTGAAGCCCCGCTTGCTACCTGAATCAGACTAAATATAACATGCTGTTCTTCCCAGCACACACCCATCATTCCTTAAATCAGTATAAGGAAGCCTGTACACAAATTTTGAAAAGTTACTCAGGAGAGGAGACATCTGCATTGCATTCCCTGCTCAGTTAATTGCTTTGTGCAAAGCAGAGCAACTTTATCAGGAGGGACTGAAAACCTTAATGGCAAATACACTGTAAAATTCACCTTTGTGTGTGAGAACAACCACGGAGTGCCCAGGTGCCAGACATCCCAGGGAAGCTTTTTAACCATGGAGCTAGTGCTAAATCAGCACTGTGACACCTTCCTGTCCCCAACCTTCTGAGTCTCACAAATGAGACAGATGGGAAAAAAATATGTATTTTAATAAATGTTACAACACAGATCAGTGCTTCAGGACCTAGGTGAGAGTGTGCATGCCCAGCAACAGTAATGTAAATATCAGCACAGATAGGATTTTGTGCTCCCTACACGATAGACTTGCATTATGTGCTGCACAGTGAAAACAGTTTAAGGATTACAAGCCATGTCCTCAGCTGCACGGATACAACTGTATACAAGGCAGGTCAGTAAACCAAATTGTTGAGGGGGTGGCAATTAGAAAAACAAACAAAAAAAATCAAAGCTAGTTACCCCTTTCTGACGTAATTTGTATCAGCATTTCTTTGATAACTCAGTTTACTGTGCAGCACGATGAGCACTTCTAACACCATAGCTGAAGGAGCAGCAAATTTGCAGGCAAGTACAGGAACAAGTGGCCAGAGGTAGCAAGAACTTCTGAAGTAAGTTTTGCATTTGAATCCAATATGCTACATAACTAATTTCTCCACATAAAATTAATCACTAGATTCAGGGTTATCAGAGGTGTTCTTTTTTACATTCAAATGAAAGTTCCCTGGACCTGACATATCCACTAGATCAGCTGCATTTTTCCTTTCTTTCTTTCTTTTAGATCATAACAGCAGCTATAAAAATATATGGACACTAAAGCTAGAAACTAAACCTACCATGCGAAATTACTTTCTCCCCAAAATATTACACATATGCATATCAAACAAACTTCATCTGGAATTTGAGTTTCTCAGCAGTTCTGACAAGTCAGTATCTGAAAATCTGGCCTTCAATACATATGTGTAGAACAAAAATACATTCTTATTTTTACACTTACAAAGAAAAAGCAAGAGACTGAAATAAGAAAATTACTGCAAATGCTATACAGATAAGTATCTTATAAAATGAGTAACTATGCAAGGAAAAATCATTAACAACAGGGCCATCTGCTGTATTTCAAGAAAATTACACCAGCAAAAAATCTGAAAACATTCTAATGCTTTACAAACTGAATTCATCAGTACCGTACGTTACAAAAAGGGATGATAATTATTAGTATATCAGTTTAAATGACAGGAAATATTTTTCTTATACCTCTTCTAATTAAAAGCAGCATTTGATAGCATAATACTGATACTCTGTACCTAAGGATACTAATTGACATAGCAGTAAAAAATGCCTCCCATTCCATTTGAAGTAGATAAGCATAGTGTTGTGGAAGGAGACAGTGAGGTCAGCAGCAAGTTGAATATTTATTTAAATACTGGAAAAACACTCAGATGACTTTTCTTGTTCTAAAATAAGAATAAATCCTAGGTGTGAAGAGCTTACACTAGGAAAAAAAATCAATGCAAAAAAGAGGGAAAATTTAGTTAGAAGACAGACTAACGCAGTGGTTCTTAGCACTTCTTTACATTTCTCTCTGTCAATATTCATGAGGTACCCTATTTCAAATGTGGTAGAAGAAGCAGGTCTTTAGAATGGCATCCAAAGAACGTTTTGCATCTTGGATCTTTGCATCTTTACAGTGAAAAAACTGTATTAGACTACAGCCCTGAAATCTTGTTTAAACTAAGTAAAATTGTACCAGCACTGGTCCAAAGTTGCAGAGGAATATACTGCTATAAACCTAGGCTCAGGTGGGTGCTTTGTTCCATTCAGAGTCTGCAATGGCTACAGCTATGCAAAAAGTAAGACCTACAACCTATATACAGCCCCTAGAAACTCCATCCTGCTCACGGGAATGTGTTTCTTAGCTGAAAGGTTCAGCATAAAATACAGGCATGCTCCTAAACATCAAGAGATGTAATTTAGTTTTCAAAGGCAGGGAAGACTGAACACCAATTAATAGTGAGTGCCCCGATCTTGAGTGGTCCGGTTATAACCTAGCACATTCCCACACCTGCTGTAGCACGTGGTGTTCTTCCCCTTGCTGCATTTCCAGCATAGTTGGGTACCCAAATCACACTCTCACAGAGGTAGTTAGAAGTGATCACAAACAAGAAGGGGAGTTTTCAGTGGAATCTTCACAGAGAAATTCCCAATGCATTTAAAATAGGTTCACAAGCCACCTGCCTACCACCCTACATCTGTATGCTCACCAACACTACCTGGAAAATCTACCTCAAATGTATGTGCCCTTATTAAACATCCCACGGATCAGACATTTGACAACATTATTTTTCCTACAAATCTTGTCGTTTAGCAGTTTTAAGTGTTATTTAACATTTCATGCCGTTTTTGTAGGTTATACAAAACAAGTGACACTTCATTACTACACCTGCAACTTCAGTAATTGCTGCATAATAGTTTTTGCCGACTATAGGCAAAACTAAACTTTCACGACTAGAATTTTTTAGGCTTCATGAATAATATAGCAAAGACATTCTTAGCTTAAAAAGAAGAACACACATATATTTACCTGCCATCATAGCTATCATGCTGGCTTTGTAGACATTAGCAAGGGACCCCAGTTCACCCGTCGCTAGGATTGTTTTCATGTGAGCTTCTCCACAGGCCTCACGGCACTGGCGGATCTCCTCATAGAGACCTGTGGATAAAAGCATTTGAAAATGATCAAAGTTGGCTGAGAGACATTTTCAAGTATGGCTGTAATTTCCACTTCTGGATTAATTTCCAATCTTATAATTAGTCATAGCACTCAAGAACTTAAGTTTTGTAAGTTCAATAAATTACATGACTGGAGGTAATTAACAATGCCACACAGTTTCAGACTTAACTTAATAGCTATTAATGTCGTTTCTCTCAAAACTAAGAATGTGCACAGTATGCCAAACACTCATGAATACATCAGGAGAGAAAAAAAATGCTATGATATTCAAGATTGATTTTAAAACAGCTTTTTCAGCAATAAATTCAGTACTAAACTGAATCAGTACTCAGAGACGGTTACGCTTTCCTGTGCACATCATGACACCATGCTCCCTGCCCCCTTCAGCCATCCATACCAAAGGGCTCAGCCTACAAGACAACAAAGGTGTGACTGAGTTGTCTAATTACGGACCTCAGTGCCACTCGAGATGCCCTGACCTATCCCCCTCTGGCTTCCAGCTGCTGCTCCTGGAGGCACCACGTCTGCATTAGGTCCTGTCGTACCTCCCGGAACCATGGGGCAGTCTCAGGGTCAGTCAGGGACTTCGATGCCTGTGTTTAGGCACCCGAATCCCACAGAAGCTTCTTGAAAATATGAGTTTCCTGAAAATATGCAGCCTAATCAACACAGGCTGCTAACACGCCTGGTGAGGAGAGCCTGAGGCCTGAGATAGCACCTTCATGGATCAACGACTGCACAGCTCGGTGTTCACGAACCATCTCAGGTCACTGCACTGCCCGGGGGTGACCGAGGACATGGGTTTACTGCATTTTTTCAAAAAAGTTTAGAACTTGCATACCTGGTCAGGAAATGCAATGTGGGGAGCACAGGAAAACCCTCCCACCCTTTTTAGCAAAAATCAACTGTTCTCCCCACAAAACTGTAAGCACAGGAAGATTAAAGGAGCTAGAAGTAATTGAAATGTGAGTGCTAGAAGCTGACCACTTGGGGATGATTAGTGTTAGTGGTGGGCAAATGCAGCTCTTACAGTGTACAGTCAACATTTCCAGAATCTGAATTAGAAAAAAAAGAAGAAAAAAAAAAAGATATAAAACAAGCAAACAGGATCCTTTGTAAGAGAGTGCTTTATACAAGCTATACTTAATCTTCAAACACACAAAAAAATAAATTAAAAAGTTAATTTATAGGAGGTAAAAACATGGCTTTTAACAAATCCGTCTTGCTAAAAAATGTCCGTGACCAATTTTTTTCAGCAATGCCGGCTTTCTTTTCCCCTCAATCCTCAAGCAGGACCTGGAGCCATACAGGAAGATTCGCCATCCTGCTGCATGGCTGGACCTCCCCTCCACCCGCTATGCTGCCGAATGCTATGGATGCTGCTGGCACACCAGGCAGCTGGGGCTGGGATCACTGCGGTGGTCCACCGAGACACGCTACACACATTAGTAGACAACTGGCTAATGCACTTAGCAAGTCCCTTTATAGACACCAGGTTTCACCTTGTTTCTCAGTGTGTACCAAAGGTGTGAATTAATCAGTACTAGCATGCAGTCTAACATGTTTTATTGATCAATTGATGATACTCCAGAAACCTTCTACATCAAATCAAGTCTCAAAAAGGAAATACAAAGAACCTGTGCTATTTTCTTGTGCATTTGATAACACTGCTCATGTTAGATCCAAATGCAGTCTCTTTTTGTGGAATGACTCTTTCCCAAAGCCTTCGGAAAGCCAGAAAAAGCGGCTTTCATGTTCTAGTTATGGTAACAACAAGAAAAGATTCAAGTTTTCTCTACCTTTAAGATACACTGCCAAAAAAATGTCAAAACAAAATCAACAAAATGTACATTTAGGTTGGATTCCATGAAAAGGAATTATATCCCCCTAACTGTTTTTCACTGAAGTTAGTACTGCAGCTACTAAACTCTCCCTATTGTTGGAAAGTACTTTTATATGCAATTAGTGCCAAGATCATTTGAAGAGTCTAACTGTCTGACAGCATGCATCAACCCACAGACGGTAACAACTCAGGATCTTCAATCATCTGTGTCTATCAGGTTAGACGAGGTGGTAGAACAGTAGGTATGTTTTAATGGGGCCGGTGTGTAGGTAATAAATACTGTTCTCTATTCACAGACCAATTATTGCAAACAATATCTGGCACCTATAGGACATCCTCAGCCTTACTGTAAAAGCAGAAATAGAAATGCAACTACCTCTGGGACACAGAAAATTAAGCAGACTGCGAATCCTAGTCCCAGGTCAAAGAGTGACTGCTTTGATACTGAACAAGTGCAAAAACTCCTACTCTCTTCAAAAATAAAAAGTTTCAGTACTCAGTCAGATTTAAAGCAAAACACTGATAACTTGATCATCCTGAAATTTCCCGTCAAACGTCTGAAGTGTGGTTGGAGTTAATCACACTTGAATATGCACTCACTGTTTCAAGAAGTCCTGGGCTGCCTGCAGGACAGTCGAGGCTGCCAAAAACAAACCATGTAACTACTCGGTTCCTTCTAGCTCAGTGCAGGAGAAGCACTGGACACTGGTTCTTGGACCTGTGCAGAACACCAGTAGTAGCTGGCACAGCAGATGGAGCTGCTCTGTAGTGTCAGTAGTGTCTGCTGTAGTGTCAGAAAGCTTTTAGGATAAATCCTTATCACAGAAAACCACGCAGGCATATATATTCAACTGTGAGCTAAGACCACCACCAAAGGGTTGCAAGCGATTCTTCCTCTGTCTGTTAAAAAGAGTGGAAAATAATCAAGAGCTCTCAAACCAAATGGTCAATACTGTGTAGTATCTTGAATATGGCATTAACACTATCCATATTAAATGAAGTCTAAGTCTTAACCAGGAAAACAAAACCAAAAAAAAACACAAAACCAAACACACACACACACACAGAGAAAGCAAACCAAAACAAAAACAAAATAAAACCACACACAAAGGAAGCCAACTTACATGTATAATATTTAGGGTCAGATGATCACTGATGCAGCGTGTAATATCTCCGCTGATTTAGCAGTTAAAAATACGTGACAAGAATATTTCTACTTTGTACCCATTTATTTAATGTATCTTACTGTTTTTATTAACTTTAAATCTGCTTTTATTTTATGAATTCATAGAATTTAGATTAAAAAACAAAACAAAACAGATTTGATAGGAAAGAAAAAATAATTTCATAGCTCTGGTTTTAATTCTGCTGTTGGAGAAGACAACAACAGAATTAAAATCAATTTTAATTTTTTTTTTGGTAAGTTTTCCTGTATTTCCAACTATTAAGTAAAAGCATTCTATTGATATTTAGCAGCTATTAAGTACACCAGAGAAAATATGCGTCTCGCTTCATTTCTTTCAAGCAAGCACCTTTACCAATTAATGTTAGCTATAATCTGCCCCAGATTATCTATGTGGTCTTCCCTCTTTGGTCTAATACATTTGTTCTAAAGTCACACAATAAAGGGAATAATCCGTATCTTCTACACAGAACATGAAAATGTTAAAGGAAGAAAAAAAACAGCTTCAATTTTTATGAAACAGCTCTTCTCCAAAACTGGTAATAAAGGCACTTTTTTTTTTCTTTTTAATTCATTTTATTTGTTGTTTTCAACTAGTCAGTCACATTGACTGATGTTAAGGGTAGAAACTGAGATAAGAAGGGAAGATGTTTCAATTTCTGTTAGACCAAAGATCAAGGTAATCATGTTAGGAAACTGGAAAATGAGCTGGAATCCCTTCTGTCTTGCACATTAATGGCAGGTTTGTTAACAAAATGACAAGCGCAAGGCTATCAGCACAACACGACTCTATCAGTTCTGCTCTCAGCCACATATGTGCAACTCCAGGCTCCAGTGATTCACATGAAACTGAAAACAGGATTTGGCTTCAAGAGTCTGAGCTGCTGCTGACAATGTAAGAAAGAAATTGTGCAAATAGACTTTGAGGTCCCAAATCAGCTTACAAATCTAGAAAATAGTAAATCCAACTATAGTATTTCAGAACAACATGTGCAATCCTTTTCAAGCCTCTGGATCAGGTAGTGTATTTTTTCTGTGTAGTTTATAGAGTATACAGCACAGAAGGTGTCCCCAGTTCCTGAACAAAGCCTCTGAACTCATGATTGAATAGTTATTAGCAAGGATTGAAAGGCAACCTTCAGAAAGGGGTTATATCTATCTATTTCATGGATGCAGCCATGCTAAAACTTCTTAGTGTATACTTCCTTTGTTCCTTTTTTTGTATGAAACTTTGATTGACACAGAGCAAATATAAACCGTTATCAATGGTTAGCAAGAATTTGGAAGCCACTGACACCACTGACACTTGTGGTATGTCCAGTTGTTTGCTAAAAACTGTGGAACTAGAAGTAACACTGGGGCAACTCCGACAGTTTTGAAAGTACAGCAACTCCAACATATGTACACATATGTTGGAGTTGAAATTACTGAAAGAAACATACCAGTTTCTTTCAGTAATTTGTTGGTCAACTTCATCACACTTTACATACAGCCTACACATCCTGTGGTTAAAGACACTATCTAAATTCTGATTTTTTAATCTTAATTCATACTTTGTCAAGTAATACAAGACAATGGTTGAGAAAACTATTGTAAAATATTATTGCTCTAAAAGCTAATAGCTTGTAAAAGGTATGTACATATAAGCTCATAAACTTAAATCTCATTTATGGTTATTTTCCAACCTAAACTAGCTGCCCAATAAAGCCGTTGTCATGTTCAGCACCATTAAAAACCTCTTAACAACTACCTCATAAAGAACAGACCTAAAAAATATGTCCTGAATTTCATAAAGAGCCCCAATAATAAGAAGAACTGCTTTAAAAAAGTTGATATAATTGAATGTACACTAAAATATTTAATAGCCACACAAGCTTTTGAAACAAATCACAAAGCAACACTATTCTATCATGGCTGCCAATTATGGCACAGATTAGAACAGCACGTAGAAATATACGAACAGTAAGATAAAGCACTCTACCAGTTGAATATTCTTGTCAATAGTACCTGATGTTCCAAAGAATGACAACATGAGAAAATAACCATAACAGTATACTAACTAGTGTTTTAAGTATAAGCAAACAATTTGCCATAACTGCAAGGCAGCTAGAGTTTACAAAGTACCTTGAATCCAGTCATAGCTACAGCACTAGACATTCTTTTTCAATTTTACACATTAAACGGATCCAGCCTAGAGCCTGCATTTGCAATTGACTGTATGCACTAACTTTATGACCTCTGCTCTGTGTTACTTGCACTTAACAGCAGTTAGTACCTCAAAGTCTGAAGCATGGTGACCACAGTTTCGTCAGAAATTTCTGTAAAACAAGTGCTGGCAGACTTTATCAGACACAAGTTCAAGTTGATGTTCAAGTCCAGTTTTCTGGTCTTTTTTCAGTCTTGCTCAAAGATCATTGACTGTGGTCATTTTGTACCTCCTCTGTAAGTGTCCCCACTGGAGGGCATCTCCTGGAGCAGAAACATGCTTGGAACTGCGAGTATGGACCACTACAAGATATAGGCACAGCACAGGAAGATGTACATACAACCTTCCTGCTAGCTGACACAGAATTTGAACCATTGTTATGTCTTGCTTAAAACTGCTCAGTCACCTAGTCTCCACCTTCCAGAAGTTTCTGAGGCTGTACCTGAACTTAAAATAAATGCTCTAAAAGAAACAAATGACTGAAAACGCCTGTCCTCAAGAAGCCAAACATTTGTAAAGCTACATGTATTTATGGGCAAAGGGATAGAGATGATAGATATGAAAGAGGTCAACATGTTAGAGTGAGTGGAAACCAGGATATCAGTCTTAAAGACACAGATGCAGTAACTTGCTTTTTTGTTCAATTCTAACTGCTAACTGAAAGAAGACCAAAATCAGAAAATATCTGTTACCATGATGACTGCATTTCCTTAACCAAACCCATGTACCACGTGTCCTTTATGGAGTCTTCCAATCACGCAGGCTATTACAGTACTGCATTATACAACTAAACGGAAAATTCATTCCAAGACAATGATGTGTTTACCTTCACACTGAGATTAGTTGTAGAAGCATTGTCAGCACTTAAGGCAAACCATTCACAGTACATTAAGGATGCAATTAGAGAAAAAACCATCTTCTGCATTATTGTTCTAACTAATTAGTTGTAGTCTACAGAACAGGAACATCAAAATAATATGAACAGTCAATATGTACCCTCAACTTTCAGGGAAAACCACTAAAATACATATTTTTGGTCAAATATTGAAATATGTATATTTAACAAGATATTTAGTCTCAGCCCTTTGGGGAGGGGAGGGTAACAAAACAGTTCAAAGACTGTAGCATTCACTTTTTTTCCATTTCACTTGCTTTTTTTTTTTGATTCCTACATGCAAAATCCTCAAAGGCATAGCAGAAATGGACCTGAATTTTCAAAACATGAGGTCATTCTGAATGCCCAACCTGACAAAACTTGTAACAACATTATTTTCAAAAATTCTGACCATTTGTCGTAACACTGGTTTTGTACAGCTCAGTGCCCTGGATTATCAGCCACTCTTTGGGGAGGGACCAAGTTATTCAAACACTGATGTAGAAACTGGGGGAAGAGACAAAGAAAGAGCTCACACACACGCGCGCGCGCATTCAAGTTTAGGTTTCTTGCCTGAGGAGACTTACTTTCCCACTGGCCACTCAGCACCAGGCTCCTGCTAATGACGATGTCGATCTCTCTGGCACCGTATTGCACAGCTAGCTTTATTTCAGCCAGTTTGGTTTCTAGAGGAGTTTGTCCTGATGGAAACCCAGCAGCCACTAGCAAGGAGGCAGGAGGAAGAAAGTTTGTTTCATAAATTCAACATAAAATTTGCACTAAAGAATGCAACAAAGAATTTGAAAGCTTTTCTTTTTTAAAAATTAAATGTCTATCACAACTCAAAAATCTAAAGGCAGCTCATGTTACTGTCTCCATACACAATAAGCATTATCTTCCTCCAAGGAACTGATGTCCAGCAAGATACTACAACCACTTCTTGCAAAAAGGTCTCTTTCACATGCCTTAAATTTTTCCAAAATGTCCTACACAAGTAAAATATCTATGGCCTCCAGCAGAATTGAACAAACAAGGAGAGAACTCATACATGAAGCAACACATCTTTTTAAAATTCTCTCCAATTCTTCTAAGAAGCGTTTCAGGTTAACTCCCAGTAATACATTTAACAGCTAAATCACAATATGGTAAAAACTTTTTAATGTGGCCTACTTAGGATTTCCTTTATGATGTTTAAGTACAAAAGCTAAAGTCAATTTGGAAATGCAAGAAACAACGGCTGTCAGAGATTCTCTCTGACACAAATAGATATAGTATTTATTTTTCCCTACACAATGAAAAAACGAAAAGAAAGCACAGAAAACATGGATCTTAGCATAAAACACCTGATCTAACTTCAAAGTTAACCCCTGCTTTGAGCAGGAGGCTAACTAGATGACACCCAGAGCTCCTTTCCTACATGCGTAATTCTGTGATCCTATTTCTTGCTTATTGTAGATTCAGGACTTGTCTCTCATGTGGTGACTGGAGAAGAACTGGTGCTATTAGATTTATGAGTACAAGTCCTGAACCTGCAGGCTGCTCAGCAAGCAATAACCCTTGCCTTTTCACACAGCTTCACTGAATTCAGCTTGTATTATTACACTTAAAAGCAAAAAAAAAAAGTAATAATGATGGGGGAAACAAAACAAATCACAGAACCCAAAACTTGCATTAGAACTCCCAAAATGATTACTGTAGTTCTATTATTATTAGCAGTTACTTATTGTCTACTGATTCTTTGTCCAGCACACTATCTCAATTTCTTTTGTTCAGGTGAGGGGAACAGTGTCGGCGAACAAGCTGCCCTGAGAAGCTGTGGATGCCCCATCCCTGGAAGTTCCAAGGTTGGATAGGGCTTTGAGCAACCTGGTCTAGTGGAAGGTGTCTCTCCCCATGACAGGGGGGTTGGAACCAGATGATCTTTAAGGTTCCTTCCAACCCAAACCATTCTGTGATTCTATGATTCTGTATCTTAAGGGACTTTCTGACAAACTTCCAGCAAAACAGACTTGGCATTCCTGATATGCTTGAAGTTGAAGCAAAACAAAAGATAACAACTACCAGAAGCAAATCCTTCTCTCCGTTCCTTTCCTTCCACCTAACTTCCACCTTACTCTCTGAAGGAAAAGCAAATAGAAACTTCCAGATTTTTCTACATATTTTATAGCATAGAAAGATTTAATTTTCAATTTTAAAATAAAACTTACCTGAAGCTACTGGTATGTTGCAACCAGCAGCCTTTAAGGAATTAACAGCATCAGCAACCCTTGCAGGATATACACAAACTGCTGCAACGGTAATACCTGCAAGAGACACAGTTCACTTCTTCATATGTGCATTTCCACCTTCTCTAGTGCAATCCATATAACAAGCACTTGTGTATTGTTTGCACCTCCTACTTTTGTATTTTCATGAGGACCTTAAACATCTACACTAGGGATATCTGTTTTATTGTTCATGCAGTTCAGGTGATTCTGCATACCGTTACCACATTCATGTTTCTTCACCTGACCTTGGGAATAAGTTTGCATTAGCAGGAGTTCAAGCTACAAGATTTTTATTGACAGGTTCACTGTTTAATGCCATACAGTAAAGACATTCTCAGTCAATAGGATACTGTGAGAGAAACTGTTGCCAAGCTCCATTCTTACCTGTTGAGCCAGACTGAGCCCAGCAGCAACCGAGCAGTCTTTAAGTTAATGCAGTTCTACTGCATTTTTAGTTAAAATGCTATTCTTTCAAAGTCTTACATAATTGGTCTCATATTAAATTTTTCAGCCATCTGAAGAGTCCATAAATCTAGAAAGACTATCTTTGATATTTCACATATACGGCTAGAAACCAGACATCTGATCTCCCATTATGGTTTTATACCATATGACTCTAATTGGTGGACAAAGGCCCACATAAAACAACTGAAATATTTCAATAGTAGAAGCATGCCATGCATGTCACCAAGTTTGTTCTTTTTGCTAGATCATCATAAGGCCAACATAGCTGGACAAAAGTCAAACAGCATTTGCTGACACACCAGCGATTGTATCTGGAAAAATTCAGAGGCACTGCTCAGATTTAAAGTGGTTTTCTATTGAGTCTTCATTTGCTCTGAATTTGTATTGGGTTCAATCTTGGGTGTAACATTTGAACTTCAGACAGAGCCTGCTTGAGTAATGTCAGTGAAAGCTTTACCACTAGTTTGTAAGGGCTGTCTTCTTTCCTTTCAACTGTTGACTTAGCTGGGAACTTTGTGTGTGTATACATGGTACACACACAACCACATACATATCATGTATACATGATACACACACAACCATATACACTCACTAAAGGACTGATTCCTTAAAGCAGACTGGGCTGCAAAGATGTCTCCTATCATAATTACTCAAACAAGCAGGTAACAGATAATACTTTCTGAAGGAGAAATAACATGCTTACAAGAGTGGAATGCATCTTTTCCAACAGGCAGAGTAGCAGACTTGCAAACTTGGTAGTTACACAGAGCAACATCATCTAAGCGTGAAATCCAAAGTCACATGAACATCCTCCCTTCTCCAGTTTAGAAAGGACATCAGCAGATTAATGGAATACTCAATTAGTTACACCTTAATGCACTGTTATTAAAACACATACACTGAAGTTACACCACTTACAGCTTCAAAATCAAATTTGCTCATTATGTACCATAACTTAAAGTGTTTCCCTGACTCCATGCTTTACTGAAAATTGAAAAAAATATCAAGGAAATAGACAGTTTTTCTACAAACAGAACAAAAATGGCCATACCTTTATCATGCATATCCATGGCTTTCAGCAGATCCTCTCTGATGGGATGCTTAGCTTTGAAACACATTCTGTGAACATTTGAAGGAGTATCGTCACCTGAGAGAGTGGTAAGGTCTATACATGTGACAGCTTTCAGCAGCCAAGCAGCCTGCAAAGAGAGTGAAGGAAGGAATACAGTATCTCAGTTTATGCTTCCAAAGCCAAACTGACTTAAAGGATCCAGGAATCCAAAGCCTAGCACTCACTCTAAGAATCAGGAAACGTATGGCATATAATATGGAGGATGTGCAAAGAATGGTTTATGACAGACAGGGATGGCAGAAATTTTCACATCTTAAGCAATATCTAATAGTACAGAAAGGATTTGGAATCAGAAGTCAGCTTTTTTGGTGTAAAAGCTAACTACCTAACAGGACTCTAAGAATCATACAACATTTTTAACTGGACAAAAAACATTTAGTTTCAAATCTAATTCTCTAAAACAAGGATAAAACCATCACCTATGTGAACAACCTTACTGTTTCAGTATGTTTCATGCTATGCAGTATGCCTGTATCTTTAAAGCTGGTATGCATGGTAAATTATACATGTGCTTAAGAAGCAGCACAGGTTTGCAAACACAAATAACCAGATCAGTGTACATGTCAGCAATTTGTACACTTGCACATTTTTATGTCTGTTCTGCTGTGAGAGTGAAACATGGAAGCAATGGGAGGTAAGAACCCATGTTTCTTAAAACAGGATCTATACACCAGATGTTTCCACTTTCTGTTATGTGAATCTGAGATAAAATATATATAAATTGTAATTATTTGGAGAAAAACAAAAAACAAACAAACAAAAAAAAACAAACAAAAACAAAAAAACAAAAAACACCACAGCATAAGAGCTAAATTACAGGGCTAAGGCAGCGTTCAGTTGAAAATGCAACAGAACATTAAAAGACCTATTGATCAGAGCACTGAACAAAAGCAAAACCAAAAAATTTTCAAGCTTTGTTGTTGAACAAAAATTGAACTTGAAACATTGTTTTGAAGTATTTGTTAAAGGTCTTCCAGTAAATTCTCATTTACAGTAATGGCTTCACTAAAAGTAGACATCTTTTGGTTGGCACTTGTTCAACAAGGGGAGAGGTTGCAGTAGCAAAATCTATACAGCAATATCACAGGCAATGCCTCACCGACCATTCTGCTGTATGACGTGATTTGTCAATATCTGCAGCAAAACTTCTTGCTTCTGCATGGAGGTATTACTCCGCAAATCTTAAGAGGCAGGCCAGCCTACAGACCTGTGCCACTTTGCTAATGGGAGTCTCCTTTCTAAACTTGTAGTAAGTACTACACCAAAAGCTTCTTTAGGGTTAGTAGAATGAGTAATGAGCTGTTACTGGCCTCTGTTAGTCTAAGCCTGACTGCTTGCTTCTAAGTGATTTCTACTTTCCCCCTATAACACTTTAGAAATGTTTTTCACTTTAAATGGTTTAATTTATCTCTTCCTTGGATGCTTTTATCCTTCATTCAAAGGATTTTTTGTCTCATCTATCATGACATAAATCATAAAGTCATCAAGACAGGTGTAGCACAGGAGTTCCATGAACTGGTACAAACTTCATTTTTTTAAAGGGATTTTTAAAACATGTATCTTAAAATGATGTATCTTGGCTAATCTGAAGATAGCCAAGGTTACAGAATACCTTCTGGATCTTCTCACTGACAGTATAATGTCCAAACTCAGAAACACTGAATTGCTAAGTTTAGTATCAAGTAGGAAACTCAGGAAATGCTGAGCTAATCTCCAATCTTTAGCAGCTTATGTCCATCGTTTTATTTACTCATAACATTCAAAGCACAGACTTCCAGGTTCATCTAGCAGGCAGGAAGTTACTCTCCAGCAACTTATAGTAGGATCTTACGCAGTTCCCTCAAATTGTCACCGAACCATGGTCTACAAGATTTGTGCTCATCCTGAAGGTAGCTTTGGCCAACCCAGAATGGCTGCCTGACACACTAAGCTCAGAATGTCAACTATTTTGAGGATTTTCTTGAAAAAATAGGTATAATTAAGTGAATCTTGCTTTGTTCTAATGAGTGGCATTATCAATATTTCTCCTTGTTTGTTCTGCTTGCAGCACAGTTGTTTGGTGAACCTGGAATCAGCTTGTCCTTTGGACAGTAGTTACAGCCCCACAGCTGAGAGCTCACTGGGACCTCTGGGTCTACTCCATGGCATTTCTCAGCCTCTGCCTTTGGCTGAACACTGCCAAAGTGCTTATGGCACTCCTGCATCCAACTCTGCCTGCCAGAGCTGTCACTGAGGCGGCAGAAGCCAGCACGTGGCCATGCCTTACTTGCTCTGCTTGGCAGCATTTGCTTACCTTGCTGAACTGACAGCTTTGCATTTTGATTCTCATCTACAAATTGAAGAAGCCAAAACGTGCACCAGGGCAGTATCTGTCATTTCTGCCAGCAGGGCAGCAGAGGCTGACGGTAACTGCCAAGCCCCTCTAAACGTGTGTTCAATGAATACGAGACAGCCTTGTACAAAAGTTAATTTGCACCACTGGCTTTACAAGTCGCTTACGTGCATGAATGTATTTTATAGTAAGATGGACAATAACTGATTGTTTACCGTATCTTAGCAGTTGAGAAGTCAGCCCCCATAATGTACGTGGCCTCTTTTCTTCTTTTTCTCCCTGCCTTACACCCCCCCCACTTTCCAAGTCCCATAGCCAGTTAGGATTTTTGAGTTTTAGGCAAGCAGTATTTAAGCAAAGAAATCACACATGTTGGGCGTGTTTAAGTAAACAACAATCATCCAGGTAGGTCAAACTTGACAGGGACCATGACCATATCTTACAGCTTTAAAATTAAAAAATAAGAAGGCTGTGTGCAAAGAAGTCTGTCTGAGAAACAGAATAAATGTGGTGGGATAGTAATATACAATTTAATCCACTCATGAATAAAGATGACTGAAATTCATTTGCGGTTTTGCCACTCATGAGTTATAAGGTTTTTAACTTGTTTGGATAAACGCGTCACCTTATTCCATCCCATCATCATCAAATACAAATTATTAAAATAAGACACGGACAAGCACATCTTTTAAGTTTACATGCATCTTGAGCAAAATTCAATATTGCAGCCTAGAGAGGGAGAGTGACTGCTTTAAAAATACAGGAACAGAATGCATAAAAAGAGCACTTACTTGCCAATTACCTTTCACAGTTCTCCATTTCTGAATTTGTTCTGCATGCCTCACAACTGCAGGTTGGTTCACATATACTTTTGAGATCCAGCCAAGTTCTGGGGTGGGAGGAAAAAGAAAAAAAAGTCTCTCATCTATTTCTGTGTTATTTAATGTACCGCGTGGGAATTTGGATGAAAGGTGTAGCTTTGTTTGGGTCCTCTGAAGACCATGTTGTGCTTTCATATCATTTAAAGGGCTTGCACACTTCTCACTGTCCAAAACATCATACTACTAACTTCAGTCAGGGGATCTGTGAACTGGATGTTTCACACAGCATGTTTTCTTTGCTGTTAAAACTTAATTAACTTAAAGCTGGTGAGAGATGCTATGTTTCCAGTCCTGAACTGTGAAGTTTATTACACATGTAGTAGACAAAAACACACCAAACAGCCTTCTCCCATTGCTTGCTAATTTACTTCTTGATTCCAGAGTACGGTAACATTTATTCAATCCTTTGCTTGTTTGCCTGCAACCAGGATCCAATGGCATTGTGTGTGTGCGTACCTTTGATTATAGGATCTCTATCCCACATGGCACCAAAAACTCTGTACAGACCTCTGTGTAATAATGCATTTAGGTTGTTTTTGTCTAGAGCTACTTTCACTGAATTTGCTATTAGGAGCTGGCTAGCTGCAAGTCTCCAAATGTAGTGAATTCCTGGGCAGCACATCTATCTGCCTGGAAGCTGCTGAGATGTATGCCTGCCTCAGAAGTGCTCACCTTGCCAAGCACCCCAGGGGAGTTGTTTCCCCATCTTCCATCTGTGAATTTCTTCAGATGCCCGCTGCAGACAGTCTGGCTCACAATTTCAATGAGTTTCAGAATCCATAAACAATAACCAAGTCACAGAAAAGTGGATGCTCAACATTTACATAATAATGAAACTGTCCAAAACCAGAAGCACTAAAAAATGGTTACCTCTTAATGAAGGGTAAGTGATAATGGAGAATTGATAGTTCAGGGCCTTGCATCTTGAAATTTCTGCTTAGTATGATAAACTAGAGGTGCAAATTTGAATGTTAATAAACAAACTCAAATCCTCCTGCTCATAGAAGGATACAGGTAAAGGAAAATAGAACATCTTTAAAATCTCCCGTATTCCAAAACATAATTAATTCTTCTAAATATTATTCATATAACAAAACTATGAATATACTCTGAAGACAATATTAATGATCATCAACCACTAACCATCAATAAATCAACCCCATCAATGGCAATCATTGATTACCATCATCAGTTAAGGACTATATATGGACACCTGCTCAGATATTAAGAGATAATAATTCTGGGTAATCGATTAATTATTAATCAATCAATTAATTTATTAAGTGCTTCTCATCTGTGGGAGTATTCTTTCTTGCTGTATTAAGCTTGCATTAAAAAAAAAAAAAAAAAAAAGCAGTTAGTCAAAATCATTAATTTCATACAGAAATCTTGTCCTGAGTTTTTTCTTCCTATTTTTTAGTTTTAGTAACATAGAAAAGTGCAGGACTAATACACCAGCCAAAATACGTGTAAATACAAGCTTGTTTTCCTAATGGGACTTACAGAAAACACTGGAGAAACCAATTTACGGTAGAGATGACTCAGTTGAAATGTAGGACAAAGACATGAAAAAATTGGACTAAGCCTTGTTCTATAAGTCACCTCGCGACTGCTTTTCTATTACCACCTATAAGTAATAATATAAGCCGTACCTGCAGGCAGGGTCAAAATGTTGACCAGAGGAAGTAAACATAAGAAGGAATTTTATGATTTCTAGTATCAGAGTCATTGTATGGTGAAAAAGGAGGAGCTAGCGAAGTTACAAACCTCTGTAACAACAAACCCTCATTAACTCTCTCCGTTTGAAAAGCCACAGGCTAATTCATTGTCTCAAATGCAAGCAGCTCATCTGGCACGTAAAATGCAGCCGAGAAGAGCTATAGCTACAGTACTTACGGCTAGATCATTCCTTCTTTTTGAATGTCAATAAACGTAAACCACAAACACGGACAGCTGAAATATAAGCTACATCTTCTGCAGTTGCTTTAAGGTCAAGTCTCCTGGGTGATCAGCAGAGAACATAAAACTCTTCCCATGGGGCCACCATAGGCGATACTCGCCAAAGCCCATTGGAAAATATAAATGAATACATAGACAAATAAAGGAAACACAAACTCTGTGTAGTGATTCTCCTACTGTGTGCCAAGTGTTCAGGTGAAATCATTTAACCATATTCCAATTTGTCACGGTAACTTTCGAACTCTACTGAGCATACGTGATCTTTCAGCTCCTTTGGAAAATATGGTAAAGTCAAACAAGCCAGTTTACATGAGGAACTCAGCTTCTAACTCTCTAATAAGGATCCAGAAGCTTCAGTTAATCTACTCTAACCCATTCTTTCTACCTTACAGAAGACAGCCAAGAAATCAGACTTACTCTAAAAGCTACCTTATACACAAGAGTTTGAAAGAATACGAAGACAGCATCCACTTTGTTAAATATGGAAAATTTTCAACCTCTTGGTTACTGGAGCATAAACCTGAATTTAAGTGATAGAACAGCAGTTGCCTCCATGGGGAGGTTAACACTTTGTTACTTATTATTTGGAGAGGATTTAATCTAATATATCTTGTGCTGGACTACTATTATATCTGGCCCTACCTGACCTTTGGGCATAGCTTCTCAGAAGGTCTGAGAAATCTGTGCAAGAAATGGAGCCCTGCACGTTAGATTAGGTTAAAGGAAATAATCAAGGGTAATGCTCTTTGGGCAGTGGTGGGAGAAGTAATGTTTAAGAAATTCACAATCAATGTGAAAAAAGAGGTGGAAGAATAGTGGAAGTGAAATAAGCCACTAATTTGTTAACTCATATTCACCCATTGCTGCTTTTAAAGGAGTGGGTACCTGAAAGATGATATGCTTATTCTTATGGTCCATTAAAAAAACAAAACAAAACAAACAAACAAACAAAACCTCTGTTCAGAACCAAAAAGCCCCATATGTAAAATTTAGTTTTACCTGATCTCCTCAGAGTGGGAAATCACATGAGAAAGTCACCATATGCCAGCTCATCAGCAATACGCACACTTGGTTCTTTGCAGTACAATGAAAGACACTGGCTTAAACATTTCGGTCTCACCATGCAATACATTTTACCTTCTGTTTTTAATATCTCGAGACCAGTCATGAAGGTAGCTGACGCACGGTAACCCAATCTAATTTTTGTGTCTGAGATTTTCGTTTCCTTGAAAGACCACAGAATTTGGACGCCTGAGTCTTTTTTGAATGTGGGACATTAAACTGTGCACAGCTTAAAAAAAATAAAAAGCTTAAAAAAAGAATATCGGAACTCCATGCAAAACATTAGGCAACTTACAAAGAGAAATAAAAACGCTGTAATAAAAAGAATGCAAGGCAAAGAAGGACAAAGGTGCTGGTAATATGCAGCAGCAGATGGAGACTCCTATCTGACACAGATCTTTTATTCAAGCCCACTTCTCCATTAATTAAAGCAGCGGGCAACTGAAAACAAGTATGTCTCAGTGTAATTGTCTCTAAATAGACTTTCAAAGTTTGCTGTGTGAGACCTCGCTAGATTTTTAAATATAAGTGTCTCTATTCAGAAAAATCACTTACAATGCCAGCTTTTTTTTTTTTCAATTAAAAAAAAAATCAGAATAAAACCATTATTTGAAATAGAACTGACCGCCTTTGGATTCTGCCCCTCCTCCACTCCCCCAAGCTTTATGATTTAGTATCTGGCTAAGAAAAACTATATTTAATTAGGCTCATTAACCTTGCAGTGTGAACACGTCTTTTTTTTTTTTTTTTTAAATAAGTCATCTGCTAGTCATCTGCACAGTCATGTGGCTTCAGGGATAAAAGTAATTAAAGCAGTTACACTATAGCTAATTAGCCAATATTCTGTAATCACTCTTCAAGTTTACTTTTTCCTCTGAAGACATTTGAAAAAATCATATTCAACATCTTAACAGGAAATTCATCTCCTCCCTTTGAAGAACATGACTCCAAAAATACCAAGCATTTCCTCAGAAAACAATAAATAAAACCACTTCATTAGTATAATTACATAAATATCTAAGATATCTAACATATTCCTCATGAAAAAAAAAAAAAAGACTAAGCTTTTCAGAAGCTTTGTAAAATGTGTAGCTGTTACCCTTCAGATGGCGAAACAGAAAGCTAAAGAATGCCTGAGGCTGTAGTTTCACAAGCATTTCAAAGCAGCGCTGTCCCCAAAAGAAGCTGCCCCCCCAACTGTTTATTTCCTTTTCTGTGCCAGAAACAGCATGTGTGCTCCTGCTCTTACTATGAACACATGATAAAATGGGTAAGGAAAGTGATGAAAGCTATTATTTCTGGAGAAGCTAATGTGAAACTGTGTCCTGAACCTTCAGTGGAGAAATGAGGTATTCAGTTGAACATGGGCTGAATCCAGCTGGCCATGCAAAGTTTAAGAAAAACACTGAAGAGAGAGAAAAAAATCCAGGATCAGGTCACATTATACAACAGATTTGTTACCAAATAAGCTGTTTATGGCTTGGGGGTTATTCAGCTTCTTTGACATAGAAGCTGAAATCACTTTTCCATAGCAACTCTTGCCAGAGACCGATGTTATTTTCAGACAGGTCCTTCTTATATGGGAGAAGTTCAGTCTGCAAGTCATCAGGATTCAGGTACACAAAGGAGGACACCAAGGCATGAGCTCTGAACTAGAAATAAGCTCTACTGGCTCGCGACATTGGTAAGATCATATCATCTTGGCTATGGATCAGATGAAACGGCTCACAGCATCCTCCAAAGCACTTTGAAAACTGCTGATGAGCCTTTTCTTAGAAGGTTGGCAGCTCCACAAGCTGCAGAACAGTGGGAGCTTGCTTTCCTGCAGATCTCAGTCTTCTGCTTCCACCCTGCCTTTGGAGACCTCTCCTTACCCCAGTAGCCCAGCTGTCCTGTTCTGGTCCTTATGACTATGCAGTAAGACGGGACATTATTACTTGGATAAAGCCAAAAAAAAAAAAAAAAAAAAAAAAAAAAAGTTGTAACAAGAAGCCACATAATTGCTGAGCTGTGCCTGCCTTTCCCTCAGAGCAACTACTCTGGTCATTCTGCCCAGTGATTTAGATATTTCTGAGACATCTATCTTTCTTTCAAATTACAGCTGTCTAGCAGATTCAAACAGTGTTAGAGAAGAAACAGTGAACGAACAGAACCACTGTACAGCTAAAACCAGCTATTAATATATTAGAACAGAATTATGCTGTCTTGAAAAGGGATGCAATGCTTCATTATCTAAATGCCATTTACCAGCGGGCTAGCTCTCATATGTAAATGGCTCAGAAATACCAACTATAATTAAAAATATCAATTTAAACATAACAAATATATTTCTGGGCCCTTCATCTAGAGGGACTGAGCAACATGGATAGATTTTTTTTAATAGTCCAAGAACATACTTGGCAAAACAAGTGTAATTAATTATTCATTATTCAAAGAATATATATGTGTGTGTGTGTGTGTGTATACACACACAACAAAAAATAATCAGAGAATGATTTGGGCTGGGTGGTCTCTATCATCCAGTCTTTCATCCAACCTCCTGCTCACAGCAGGGCCAAATCTGAGCTCATACCATGTTTCTCAGGACTTTATCCAACTGCGTTTTGAGAGCCCCCGAGGATGGAGACTGCACAGACTCTGGGCAACCTGCCCCACTGCCTGACTGTCCTGCATGAAGTTTTTCTTCATATCCAGTCTGAACTTCTCTGTCTCAGGACAAGTTTGTTGTCTTATTTCATCTCATCATGCAAGCCAAGAAGAGCCTGTCTCTGCTTTCTTGATGCCCTCTCAACAGGGATGAGCGGGCTGTTGTTAGTACCCCTGAAGCTACCTCCTCACCAGCTTAACTCAACCCAGCTCCCTCAGCCTCTCCTCACAGGTCAGGTGCTCCAGGTCCAAGCTGTCTTGGCAGCCCTCTGCTGAACTTGTGCCAGCTTGTCAATTTAGTGATGTCTACAATCTTCATGAGCACCAAGTCTCTCACCTCCTCTAGGTTACTGAAAAAAGGTTAAACAAGATGGGCACCTGGTAAAACACCTGTATCACTCTACCTAGTACCAGCCTCAAAGGTTTTTACCCATTCAGGTATCTACCTACCCAAATGCCCCAACTTGGATACAATAATTTTGCAAGAGATAGCATCAAAAGCCTTGATAAAGTTGAAATAAATGACATCCACTGCTCTCCCCTTGTCAACATAACCAGTCATTTTACTACAGAAGGCAATTAGGTTGGTCAAGCTTGACTTATCCCTTATAATAAAATAAATAGCAAAACTGTAGTTTTTTCAACTGGCAATCAATTCCACTGTTGATCTGCCACATGACCTTGGGTCATTGTTCAGGCCATTCCCTGCTGAGCTGCCCAAAGAAAGATTTGTACCTAGGCACAAGATCAGGATGCACAAGATGCATTATCTGCTGAGCTTTAAACGTCCTAATTGTCATTTTCTGCCTCTACCCTCTAACCTCTAAGGTTATGGGACATCTTTCCCCATGACTTCTGAAGCTGCTGCATCAAAATTACATCTGAAGGGAAGAGAAAAAACATGTGGCAGATGCCTGCATCCCTGCAGTTAAACCCAAGAAGTACACTACTTAGCTTACACTACAAAGCAAATGCTCATTTACGTTTCTCACTATTTTGTTCTGAAGTGGCATTAAAAAGTTGCATCTGATGCTTATATGAAAAGTGATAAAGTACAAAGCACCTGGTCCATTATACTCAAGTGCCCTTAAGAGCAGAACAGGAGAGGCAGATTCCTTTCAGCCCTCACAGTCATCACGACATACCTGAGTACAAAAGAATGCTTCTGCAGACAGTCCCTGTGGAATGACAAACTTGCAAAAGTTCTTATCCTATCCACCTTCTTTATATGATTGCCTCACTGAAAATATATCAGAAATGCCAGTACATTAGACTAGTGATCCTCTGACTAGTTCATTCAAATCTGTGCCTTTATCTGCTTCAGATGTACCTATTCTTTTTAACAAGTAAACTCCTACTTCTACTGAGGAACAGCAATAAGAAGAAAGAAAGGATTAATTAAGGCTTTTTACAAAAATGTATTTATTTTACTGGAAAAAATTCACATGGGGAAGCATTATATGCAATGATTTAAGAACAGTTTAGTTTGCCATTCATGAATAAATAAGATGCTCTCTAACAGTGGCATCCAAAACACACTTAATAATGACATCAGGTATTGAACAAAGAAATAACAGAAGCACAGAAAATAATTCAAATGAAATAAAGTATTTTTTAAGTAAAAGATATTTTACCACTAGGTGTCCCTATTAGCAAACACCTACAATGTTACAGAAAGCTCTGCCAGATATGGAGCAAATCATTTGAATTACTGTTAGAGCTGCTGCTGCAAGCAGGCAAAACCTTCAAAAGCTAACATGTAAAGTCACAGCAGCAGCGTGTATAGCTAGCAACCATGAAAGATAAAGGCAAGGGCTTAACACACCGCTTTTGACTACTGTTACCAGTGCAGGTACTGCACTTAAAATACAACACAGCAACTTACTTAAGATAATAGTACTAAAGTATTTCAGATGTGTATTTACTTGGAGACTGAATTGCAGGGAGATTTTCTCCCTTAAAGTGCCAGAGTTAAGTCAGCAAGCAGTTAGAAACACCCCCTGCAGGGCACACCCTGCACCTCCAACCTGGGTCATTTTGACCACAGCTGATTTAAAGAAATCACTGGGAGGGGATGGCAACAAGTACTTGTGGATAAACTGGGGGCAGTGGCCTTCCCAGGTGAATAAACTGCAACTGGAATAGGCCGTGTAGTGCAGCCCTGAAGACATTCATCCCACTGTGTTCTCCCTTAATCTTGCAGACAAGTTAACCCTATCTCTTGGGCAGTGGCATTACAGGAAGAGAAAATTACAAAAAATACATGGAAAGATTAAAAAAAATCAAAGATTATTTTAGTGTGCGCATAAACTAAAGACTATGCTTTGCTGGTTAGTTGTACATTGAGTACTTTTTCTTTTCATTTCGCTATGGTTGTACAGCAAGATCCAGCCAAAAGTTAACGAGGTCACCTGTCTCTACCAGTGATTTCATACTTGGCAGCATTGTCTTCCTTACAACTACTCCTCTCGCTTGGATGACAACTGTTTAATAAAACTGAACTGACTTCAGATTCAAGTTTATGGAGTTCCTGCACATGCAGGTAATTAACTGTAGGACTAAATTTACTGTAAGAAGTACAACACAGGCCTAGTTTACAATAGCTGGAGCGCATGTGCAAAATTGCATGCTTTTTTTTTTTTTGTAACAGAGACAGAAGTTTTGCCACTGCATTATTAACACATTTGTGTCAGCAAAAAATATAATGTTCAGATGGTTATGCTTGAAAGAAACTTAAGCAGCCCAAGGATAAGGACATCAGAGAGCAACACGAGAGCTCACTTGTAGGAGGTGCGCATCAGTCACTGCAGACAATGAAAACAGAGTTAGCTTCAACTTGTCCACAGGTTAATCATTCAAACTGCACATTAACTCTGTAAAAACGCCTGCCCTTGTGCTAGAGAGAGGAGTACAACCCCATGACCCTGTGCTGCACGGCCTCCTGCACTCTGCTTGCGCTGATTGAGATCTCCTCTTCCTCCGCTTCCACAACACCGCCCCTGTATGTCCTCCACTTAATTTACATCTCCTGCCACTGACCAAGTTATCACACCCTTCCAGGTGGCTGTAAAGGGGCCAGTCACCTCAACTCACTCCACCACTGCAGTCGGGTTTAGCTATGTGGAGAAGTCAGAGAGCCAGGGCCACTTCCCTTTCCCAAGAAGATGTATTCAGCAGTGAGCAGAATACAAGTTCCACCCGGGGAGTGGCAAGGAAACCTTTATTGGAGGATCTCTGTCTTATCTGGGGTACTGCCACCTTTCTGGACCGAAGATCACCTGCAAACATCAGGAAAAGCCTGGTCAGCCTCCAGAGTGCAAGTTAACAAATATGGAAAGGCAAAGTCCCGGGTTTCTAATCAAAAGTACTTTGAAACTCTTGGGGGAGAGAAAGAGAGAAGAGAACAACAGCAACAAAAGGTTTCGCTCAGTCAGAGCCTGGAAGGGGCACAGGAGAGGACCCAGCCCGACTGCATGCCGTGTCCACACGTCCCACGGGCTCTGCTGTGCCCCGAGCCCCTCCAGGCAGGCAGGCAGGCAGGGCGCTGCGGGAGGGCAACCACCACCACCTTTTCGTACACTTGAAACAAGCGTGCTCGGAAAGCCTGACCGGCACCGGGCGCACAGCCCGGCTGCTCCACGCCCCTCCACCACGGGGCCCCGCTTCCCGCTGGGGGGAGCCCCGCAGCCCCCGAGAGGCGGCGGGAGGCAGCCGGGACGGGAGGCAGCCCCACGGAGCCCGCAGCCTCGGGGGGAGACTCCCGCTGGGGAGGCCCGAGGCCGGGCCGCCGCCGCCCCGCGTTGTCTCTCCCCGGCCCTGCCCTCCCCGCAGGCCCAGACCCTTACCCAGCTCGGTGCCCGGGTTTCTGGCCGCCATGCCCCGCGCTACCGGCGGCTCTCCAGCCCGCCTGAGGCCTCCCCGGTCCCGCCCCGCAGCGGCAGGAAGCGGCGGGGACACCGGGCGGGCGGCTCCGGGCCGCGCCGTGCCCTGCCCCGGCGAGGCGGTGAGCCCGGGGAGCAGAGGGGGGAAACCTGACTGCCCCCCATGTTTTAAGAGGCGCAGGCAGATGCCGCCACGCTGCCCCCGGTAGCCGGGCCACCGGCACGGAGCCCACCCTTGCCTAGGCAAGCCCCCAGCCGGGGCACCGAGACCACCGCCCCTTTGCTTTGTGTTACAGGCCCGGCAGCCCCCGCAAGGAGTCCGGCCAGCTCCGAGTTCAAAGTGCAGTTCATGCTCCTCCAACACTTACTGAACATACTCTATATAAACTTACCAACTTCGTAAAGCTTTCTGTTAACACCTGGCAAAATGAAAATGTAGAAACAAAGTCCCTGACAACACCACGAGTTTTATGCTTTTCCCCTACAGTTGCAACAATGCAAATGCAGGAAAAAGAAGTATAAAGCATTATCAGTATCGAGACTTCTTGCAACTTTAGCCCTACTCATTCACTGCTAGAAAAGAAACCATCAACTACAACAGCATCTTGTAAAGCTGTGAAGGGTCACAGCTCTTCGATTTGAGAATGCTGTTCCAGAGTTCCCTCTGAAGTGCTGAGCAGCCTACTTGAAACAGCACAAAGACCACTCTCTGTAAGAAGTTTCACTACAGCAGGGATAGAGAGCTCCTTGTTTTAAATGCACTTTTCAACTGGTAAAGTAAGCTTCTGGGTTGAAGCACGAGATTTGGAATCATCATAAGCCTTAACAGAATTAAGAGATTACTAAATCAAACTATTAGCTGTAAAGCAGAGGAGTACTCATTCAGATAAAGTTTCAGTAAATATTTCAAAATCATCTTTGGAGTTGTCACTGAACTAACACACCTTTGATTACACCATAATTTACTAAGAAACCACGACTCATTTTATCATTCTTTATTATCCTCCGTATTACTGTTTCCATCTCCACCACAGTAGTTGGAGCTGGAAGGGATGGTTGGAGACCTACTGAATCGTAGGCCCCTACATGAGCACGCAAAGCTTCATAAGGGCCAAATCCAGTTGGGTTTTCAGTATCTTCAAGAAGGGAGTCTCTATATCCTTCCCAGCGCCCAGCGTTTGACTGCCCTCACTATGAGAGTATTTTCTCTATATAGAATTACCACTGTACAATTTATATCCAAGTTTTCAAATGTTAAGCTTAAATTTTCTTTTAACTTTTTTTTTTTTTTAGCTTTACTGGTAATCCTTTGGACAAAAATCCTAAAGAAAGTAAGAACAAGAACCCACCTAAATGTACCTATGTAACATTTCTCCTTTTCACACAAAGCACATTTTGTAAACCCTTTAGTGTAACATCAAAGGAAGTGACAAGTGGAAGAATGGCAATATTTTCTTTAATGAAGAAAATACGATTTTGACCTGGAGAGAGTAACTTTTTTTAATCCAGTTTAGAGGACTAAACCCAAGCTTTACACAGATTCATAGCCAACCTCTGAAATTTCCGTGTACAACCAAGTATTTCAGGCAGCACATTTAGTTTAGTAGTTTTCAATGCTTTTGATTTTAGACTCACTTTTACATTCAAACTTTAAAGAATAAAATAACACAAGGCTTACACATCAAGAACTTGCCACTCTCTGTACTGAACACTAAAACGTTCTTATTGCTTTCCCTCTGTATAGTACAAAAAAACAGATGCTAGAAAGGATTACACAATTAACTTGGCTGCTTTTCTATTCCATGAACCCAAGGCTAAAGAGTAAGATAGGAGTTTTGAGAGGCATTTTATTTAGACAACTGAAAACAGTTAAACATTCAGAAGCAGTGTACAATGAAACAAAAACCCAACCAAATACTTTTAGTACATTAATCCCCCTTCTTTTCAACTAAAGCCAAATCTTTCAATTTTCAAGAAAAAAAAAAAAAGGTAAAAGCCATTATATTTCTTCTCCATAATAAAGAAAACACACTACAATGAGTCTAATTGAAATTGGAGAGACTGGATCTTGGTTTGCACGCTTCTTTCCAAAGACAGTAGGCAGTTATGCTAAAAAGACAGCAAAACTCTACTACTTGTCTTCTTTTTTTGGATACTCAGTTCTCTTACAGACAACACCTAGCCACTTCCACTGCATTCTCATCAATTACTGCCCATCTTTGCCTTATGTAGAGAGCGCACTCTGGAAGGCTGCTGTTCACTGCTCACTTGATTTAGTCTTGTATGTCCATATGTTGCAAAACAGTTGAGATAATCACGCCTTAACTTCAGGAGTTGAGCTGTACACCGTATCTGAGTTTTCAGAGGCAACTTCTTCGGCTATGAAACAAAGAGGGTATTATTTAATTTCACCTTACCTATATAAACCAAAGAAATGCTGCAGCACCTGTTTTAAAGACCAGTTTGGTTTGTTTTCCCATTTAACCTGATTCAGTTATTCTACCACATCTGTTCAGTCTGCAGGCTGACACAGCTCTAGTCACCAGCCCGACACATAGTCATTTTCAGAAAAATGCACTTCAATATCTTCTGAGAGGAGTGAAAAGTGACAGAAGGTACTTGGAGAAAACTAACTCTCCCATCCTAAAGAACTCTACCATCTCGACTCATCTTTTAACACCTAGCTGAGTGGAACTTGGCAGTTCAGTGCATTACCTATTTCCTCCTCTGCAGTTCCTGGAAGACTGGTCCTTGCTTTTGCTGCTTCTGCATTCTCCTCTTCTGCAGAGAGGAGAAAAAATAGTTAATACCTTCACTTACCCAACCAACATAAATCATAAAAAAAAAAAAAAAAAAAAAAACAAACAAACAAACAAAAAAAAAAACAACACTGTAGTGTTGAGGAGAACAAGCTGGGTAAGCAATTCCATGAATTGTTACTTCCTTCCAGTTTTCTAGAGAACCAAAGTGCAATATGAAATAAGCCTATTATAGACACTTCCTTCTAGAGATTCTTTTGTCCTTAAGTATTCAGAAAAGTACTTCATACCTCTTGCTCTTTAACATCAAAATATGAGACCATTTGCTTAGTTAGACACAAAGGGTCTATATTCATCAAGCTTAAAGATTTGAAATTAATTGATTAAATCACAGCTACAAAAGCAAAACCTTAAATCCAACCAACCTGAGGGGCTAAGAAGACTCTCAAGTGATAGTACAGATACTGTACAAAATTCAGATGTTATATACCACTTGAGATGTTACTGCTAGGTATTACCTAAGAACTGAGTATGAAACAGCTAGTTTTACCACAAAAACACACGCACTTACCAGGAACTACACACTTCCAAAGACCATAGGTTTTCCCTACTGTTGTCTGCCACAGCCTTAGCGTACCATCCTCTGAACCACTGGCATATAATTCTCCATCAGGGCTAAATCTCACACAGTGAATTGGACCGAAGTGTCCTTTGTAAGATTCTGAAAGAACAAAATTTCAAGTATCAGTCAACAGCAGAAGTTAACTGGTAAAGACTGATAAGAAGAAGAAAACAGAAGTATTGATGGGGGCACTTTCCCAGTATTTTATTCTGATGCAAAACAAAGTTTAGAATAACTGGTATCCCAGTGATTTAATATTAATATAGGATATTAATGCTATGCTAAACAATAAAACAGGTGCTTAAATCAAATTCAAGGCAAAAGTACAAAACAAGCCAGTAGCATAGAGTATACAATTCTGTTCCTTCAACCACTCACTGTGCATACATCTGATTTTATGAGGATAGGATTAACAGACCAAGTTAAAAATACACTTAAAAACCTGTATTTGGCCAACACTAAGAAGAACACAAACGTATTACATTTTTCACACAACCAAGTAGCTGTGCCTCATTTGACATAATGAATGCCATAGAAGACACTTAAGTTAACATAAAGCAGTATGGAATGACAACTTTTTTTTTCCAATAGGTACAAAGAGCAGTTTAATGAGGGTTTTAATTAGATCTAGAACAATAACATTAGATATATGTTAGATGTACTGAGAAAAATAACTCTTAAATGACTACATACTTTTTCATCGTCTTGCACAGCAAGCTATGCTAAGACCTCGTATAACAGTCTCATCTATTAGCCTCCACCATTAATCTAATACTTACGTCACAACTCATTTTTCTATTAGAGAAGGCAAACATACCTAATTCTTCTCCTGTGTTATAGTCGTATTTATAGAGTTTAAAATCTTCACCGCCTGCAACCAAACATTCTTTTTCCGGGTGAAGTGATGCAGAATTGATTGTAGCAGGTGCTTCGAATGATTTAATCTGCTCTAGACTGAGGGAGAATTTTTGTTTTAAATAAAGGTCCTGAAAGCAAAGAAACTGATTCTACAAATCACAACTGCTTTTAAGAAAAACAGAAGACACCCACACAGTTTCCAAAACAAGTTTTAGTACCTGCAAGTCAAGTCCATCAAGTTAAGAAACAACTAGTTCATAGAAACAACTAGAATAAGTAAGACAAAAGGCTCACAGATTCAGAACTACTTACTGAAATATGCTTACGAGTGTAACATGCTTTAAGACATCACAAAGGTTGTATAAATAACAACCTTTATAAATAACAACCTAGTTCCCTGAAAAGCACACTAAACGGAAGCCTGGATGAAGCTCTTATTTAATGACAATTACAGTTGGTTTGAACTATGAAAATGGCATCAAACCTTTACAGCCTAGCATCCATCCCACAGGTAGTTAGGGACCTCTATTTTAGAGAAGGACAGTGGTTTTATGCTTCTTCTGACAAGATTGCAAGCAAAGATATCAATGCACATCAGTTCTGCCGCTTTCATATTTTGGCCCTGTACTAGTTTTACCCACAATCAAACCCATTACTCGACCTGTGAAAATTCTGTGTTTTGTACTCACGTTTCTGCACTATGAAAAGCAATAGTCTTCCCATAGGTTATCACAAGTATCTGTCCTTCTGGAACATACTCCATGCTGCTCACTGACATTGCAACATTTAGTGCCTTCACTTCAGTCATAGTACTCCGATCCCAGAGGCTTAACAGGAAACAAAAACACAAGGCAGACTCTCAGATTACTTCAGCAAATCATACAGCTTTTATCCTCATCCGTGGCAAGCTGTGGTTTAAAACCAACCAAAAAAAAAAAAAAAAACAACACAAAACACACCTAATAAAGAAAGCCTGTGGTTTGATTCCACAGGGACCTTTGATTTTCAGTGGCATTCTTTGCTTTGCCTAGCTTTACATAGGTGAGAATTAAGGCATGGTTGCATTAAAATACTACTTTTGAAACTTCATGCAACAGTAAATGGTCCACATATCATTCAACCATTCAAGGGTTCTCTTACGAGACTAAAAACCTTATTATACATCTCCTGAAAAATAGTTTTCTAGAAGCAATGACTGAATATTCCATTCTGCCTTTTTAACTCAGAACACAGAGAGGTACTAATAGCAGTTTACCCAAATAACAGACTCACTTAATATAAAATTTTACCTAGGCATGCCAGAGCTATCTAAACAGAAACCAAATTAAATTGTGACATAAGAAAATTCATAAATTGAGTGACCTCCACATTTCTATTTCTAAAATCTAGAGAAGAAAAAGAAAAAAAGGCAAGCATCTGGTCTGGTCTTTCTTGAACATGAGGAAGGCAGGGGGCTTACAAAAAAAGATGGAGAACAGTTTTTTTGCTCAGACAGAAAATGACAGGACAAGAGGGAATGATTTTAAACCAAAAGAGGGGAGATTTAGATTAGAGGTTTGGAGAAAATTCTTCACTCAGAGGGTGGTGAAGCACTGGCACAGAGAAGCTGTGGATGCCCCATCCCTAGAGGTGTTCAAGGCCCGGTTGGATGAGGCCCTGAGCAACCTGATCTAGTGGGTGGTCTAGGGGGGTTTTATGATCTTTGAGGTCCCTTCCATTCCAAACCATCCTATACAGTATGAAAACTGAAAAGCAGTGGAGCCAATAAGGAGACTATATTTAGACTGTACCCGTGACTTCAACCCTCCCCTCCTTTCCACAAACCCAGATTATTTCTCTGTGTGATAGATATTAGAATGATTAAACAACTAGGAATGAGATGACACTGGTCACATTAACTAGAAAGCTGAAAAAGCAGCAAGGTCTATCTCCCATCTAGACAGCAATGTTTGAGGAAGAGTCTTTGTCATTTCCTCACCACCGCAGCCAGGTTTGTCTACGTTTCCATACATTTACCAATCCAGCATTAAGGAAACAAAACACTTAACCATGACCAGGGAGCCATCTTAAAGACATGAAAGCCTTCACAACTTATCGGCACAGCACAGAATGAAAGCTACTGTCTGTCTATCACCAGAGCACTGATTCCAAATAGGCCTCCCAGTCTTTTATGCCAGACCCTGGCTAGCTCACACCTCATGCAGAGGTATTGCTGCCTTTTCTTCCATAACCAAGCCTTGAAAAATTCACATGTATTCACAAGACCCCATCTATAATGAGTATTTTCTAGGATTATGAAAGACAAATTCAATCTGCTGTTCAGTTGTCAAAGACCACCTCTTACTGTCAGTGAGGACATGTTCATGGGGTAAATCAGAATTATTTGGATAATTATGTCTCTAACAACATAAAAGCATTTCGTTAGGCATGCAACCTAGGATCAAATCACCTGTGTTACTGATATCCTTTACCAGAAGGCAAAACGATCCTCTGATGGACCTTACGATAATAAACAAGCTTCTTCAAAAACTCAAAGTTATTTTTTCTTACCGAACAGTTTTATCATCAGCTGAAAGAATCTGTTTGTCATCACTGCTCCATAAAGCCTTTTTAATGCCAGAAGTATGCCCACTGACAACATCAGGTTCTTAAAATAAAATAAAAGTATTTTAGTACATGTAAACACCAAAAATGACACCATACAGCACTTTAGGAGCTCCAATAATCTACACAGGCTTCTATTTATCAGAAACTGTAAAATTACTTCAAACACCTCTGACTGTATTTACAGGTCTTATTCCAGAAACAGAAAAACACACAAGTTGGTTACATTTAGACTATCCGATTGTCTCAACTTGAAAAGCTTCCCCATGTTTAAAACCAGTGCTATCTAGCTTTTTGTCAATCTTCAGTAGGTCAGTGTTGATATGAATTTAAACACTGTTTTAAAGACATGGAAACTTCTTTTCTTTCAGATGACTGAATTTAATTACCTATTCCCAATAAGTCTGTGTTGAACTGAAACATGCTATCCTTGAAGCCCACTATAGATAATCTCTACTTCACTTGTAAAAGGATATATTTAAAGATACAGATTATCTTAGTACATCAAGGTGTTAAATGTTTGTAAAACAACGCTCGACTCTGTCTTTTGTGCTTCTGTGAATTTCAGAAGTTGTGTTTAATTTAAAAAAAGTTCTAAATGAAGACTTACCTGCTTCTGGCTTGCTCAAATCATAGATGCGCAACAATTTATCTTGTCCACCTGTTAACAGATAATTGCTATCCTGAAATAGAAGTTATAAAGTGTCAACTCTATTTTGAATTGAAATACCAGCCTTCATCCATGAGTCTTAAAATAACCATTCTTTCTCTCAGACAGTGTTTAAAACATCTATTAAATTTAAGCTTTGATCTTACAAACTAGAAGCTGTATCCTAGATTATTTGCCTGTTAAAATACACATGTAAAAAGAAGAAAAGTAACTAATACCAAAACATACCCAAGAGCTTACCTCTCTGGTGAGTAAGCTATGAAAGTTTTTCATACCTGTGTAAAATCCACGCTTTTGACTATGTGTTTGTGAGCCAATGTGATTAGTTCGTCTCCTGACACAGCATCCCATACTTTGCTGAATGACAAGAAAAAACATTTACATTTTAGTAGCACCAGGATAAATCAGCTTAGACAGTCAAATTACCCTGTTTTTCCTATCCTACCTAATCTTTCCTGATGCTATTGTTACTTTTTTAAAAAATAATAAACACTACATTATAATGAATTACAATACAGTCAGTAAGTATACCTCATGTTATTACTGAAGATTTATTTTTTTGTACTATACCACCATTTTCCTCCACCACCTTCTTCAAGTGAATGCAGACTAAGTAGCATTTTATTTTAAGACAAACAAATGCAGTTCTCTGCAACTTTTACAGATTGGCCTGTATTATCCAGATTCAACCTGTCAAATATATTGATATAGACTACAAACAGTTCAAACAAAGAAAGAAGACCGAATTCACTAGTGTTTTTGCAAGTGTTCTTGAAAGAAAAAAAGTGTTTAACTGGTAGACACAAAAATCACTCTTTCAACTCTTTCTGGCATAACTACAGTACTAAAGTTTATAATTGAACAGAAATGTTACTCTTGCAACGCAGTACAGTAATTAAGCATATTTGTCAAGAAGCAATCGTAGTTGTTCAGCATGACAGAATTAGCTATAGTTGCTTGCAAACAGCTAAAATTCTTGGTTTTAATTTAGCTACCCATAAACAAGCTAATAATTTACTAAAAAACAACAAATGAACCAGTAACTTACTACAGCTGTATGTCACAAAAACGTGCTATTGCCTAAAATCAATATCCAGACTTCAAAAGCAGTTAAGCACTTACGCTGTAAAATCTGCTGCTGCTGTAGCTGCTTTTGTGGCATCCTTGTTCAAAGTAGCACCCCAAACAGCACCTTTATGGCCTAGAAATGTGCCAATCCAGTCTCCTGTGTCGCCCTGACGTAGCATAGGCTTACCATCTTCACAAAAACAAAACCATTATTCAGGTAACAGAATAAAAAATGGAACTGTTTTCAGAAAAGATTCCCTTGCATGAAACAGAATGAAATTACCAACAGACTGGCCTCCCTTACTGGCAGCACACTTATGTTATGGAACTATTCTTTGTAAAATGGCTTAGCTGAAGAAATTAAATATACAGCTGCACCTCCTGCATGTACCTAAAACTACAGATATTGGAATACTATTCCAGATGAGATACAAGTTTTCTTTTGGTTTTGTTTCTACAGTAGAAGGGTGATGGGTAAGACTGCCCAAATTCTCATCAGGCAGAGCAGTTCCTTTGATTTTGGTGGGATTTTCAGACAGTATGCAAAAAGGAGCATTTTGTTTATAACCAGAGGCATTTAATACGTATCCAGAGATGCTGCAAAAATAAAATGGGCTTGGAAAACCTTTCTTGTGATTATGTTTTCCAGAAGGCTATCAAAATATTATTCGCATGTGAATCAATACAGACAACTATGAAGCACTCCAAGGCGGAGAGGAATGTCCTTTTTAAACACACGAATACATCCAGAAGATTTAAATCTACACGTAGGAAGTGAAAATGCCCCTCACAAACGAGCAGAAGAGATGTCTCACGGGGAAGGAGGTGGACATCACTGCTCTGTTTCCAGGAAGGCAGCCGCCTTGGCTGAAAGGGAGCAGACTTTAAAGGCTGCAGGACAGGCGCACATGCAGTAGAAAGAGGCAGCATCAGACCAGTATTTTTGAGTCATCCCTTCCCTTCCCTCCCCAACCAAACGAAGGGGGGCTCGGGCACCCCGCAGGCTACGCTTACAGCCGAGCCCCCGGCTGGCCGCCCGCCTCGCCCCCCTCCTCCCCTTCTCCCCCTCGCAGGGAGGCGTCGGGGCCGGGCGCGGCCTGCGAGCAGCGGGGCAGCGGCCCCCCGCACCCCGGGGCCGAGCAGCGGGCCCGGGGGGCTCCGTCCCTCCCCGGGGGGCTCCGTCCCCGCCGCTCTCGCTCACCCTTGCAGGCGCTGATGAGGAAGTACCCGTAGGGGGTGACGCCGCTGAAGGCCAGGTCCACCACGGGCCGCGTGTGCCCGGAGCACGTCAGCGGGGTCTGCCTCATGGCCATGGCGGCGGCGGGCGGCTGAAGGAGGAGGAGGAGGAGGAGGCGACGGCAGCAGCAGCGAGGAGGGTGCAGGCAGCGGGGAGGCCGCGGGGGGAGGCGGCGGCGGCGGGGCGCGGGTCCCCTCGGGCCGGCCACGGAGCGGCGGCCGCGGTGCTGCTGCTGCTGCTGCTGGCGGCGGCAGCGGCGAGGGAAATGACGCCGCGGAAGCTCCGTGGGGCCGGAAATGGCGGCGGGGGCCGCTAGGGGGAGCGGTTGACCTGGCGGCCGGCGCTGTGTCCGCTGTGGGGGCGGTCCCGGCTCCTGCTCGGTGTGGGAGGAGGGGGCCGGGGGGCGTCCCCTGGGGTTGCTGTGGGGTGGTTGGGGGCTGCTGAAAGCGGGGGTACCCCCACACGTCCCCGCAGCCCGTTTCCAGGCGGTTCTCGGTGCCCCCACCGGTGCTCCTCTGCTCCTTGCAGGCTCCGCCACCATCCGCGAACCAGTCCTGCCGAAAGCAGGCGCAAACCATCAAAGTTTGGGGCGACTGCACTCACCCACTGTTGCTCTGTGAAGCACAGGCACTGCTTTCCCGTGTCTGACCGCCTGGTGTTCCCATTTGTCACCCCAGACTCCTTACAGCCACAGGCTACCCACATCAACCTTTTCCAGATTTCAGATGTTTCTGTATTTATTTATTTATTTTTTCTTAGTGATACCACCATCTCACTGTGCTTTGATGCAGGCCTGTAGCTGAATCTAGCCAATATCCAGCTACAGCCTTTAGTTGTGGGGCATTTCAACGCATCTCTGAAAGATTTTTAAAGTAGCATTTAAAGTAATATTTAAATGGAATCCCCAAAATTTGTTTCTCTTGATAAGACTCATTGTGACCAAAGAACTTTCTGCATTTTATCCTAGCCTTAGGAATACCTTTGGAGATTAATGTATAAATATTTTCTATTAAAGTCACTAAAACTTCAAAACTTCCATACAATTTTATTATACAGCAACATTTCCAAAATGCCAAGGTATATTAGCATGTTAAACTTCACATGTATGTTCTCTGTCTGTCCTATTCCTTGCCATGTCTTTTTACTTTGTAACTGGTCTGCTCTGGTTCTCAGTAGGGCCTTTTTTCACCAAAAGGTACATTTATGGGAATGGGTCAGAGACTAGGGGAAAAGAAGGTAGGTAGAGATCCCTTATCTAAGCTTATATTTTAAACAGAACTAAACAAAAGATTTGTTACTCTAACATTTTTCAAAGGCTAATGTAAATGCAAAATTCCACCACCTAGTTAGCAAAGCTGCTTGGGTTTGTGTTTTAAAACACTGTTCTGGTAGTTGATGATATACAGTTTTTGAGTGGAAAAATAAAAAGCTAAGGGTCGGTAAAAAGAAAAGCTTAACATTAAATTTAAGTTACCTACTTAAAATTCAGTACTGAGGATGTTGAGCTGTGGTTAGGAAAGTTTAGTTTGAGTGGTTTCATAGCTTTGATCGATTTCGTCTTCTACAAAATTGGAGTGCAATTTTCCACCTTCACAAAGCTACAATATGACCCCTTCTTAGGGAGCCGTAAAAAATTACAACAAGCAGACAAAGGCAAAAATATTTCCAGTTTGCTGAAAAGTAGATGTAAGTCAAAAAAGGAGAAAAACATGGAGATACGAAACCTGTAAAATCTACTAGGCCTAGCAAAACTGTGCTTGCATTCCTAAAAACATTAAATAGGTTAATATTTATTTTTGAAGGAAGTTCTTCACATGCTGCAGGAAAATAAAAATTTTAGTAAGAAATATGATGGGGGTCCCTAAGCCAGACCCCTAAAAGGGGACTTTGACATCTAACATGGGGCCACAGCAGACTTTTTGCTGCTGTGTTTCATCCCAAGGAAATTTATTTTACTGGGTGGAAGCCTGTGTATTGATCAAGTGGTATCAGCTAGTGCCCAGTTTTATAAAAGTTATAAATCTGCTCGGAAATGGGCTTAATATATGCATGTAGCGGTCTTGTGTCTCGTTCCAGCATTAGGTACATGCCTGATGATTCCTAGTGGGAGCTGGACGCTTCCCCCTTGGCCCCACCCACCAGCTCCCCTGGGCTGAACCGGAACACAGCAGCCTAAAACTGATGTTTACCTTATGCTCTGAGTATATTTTGATTCCTTTGTATAGTAAATGTACGGCCACATGGCTGGACAAGAGCTCTAAATACATCAAGTGTAGAAATTTCATTCTCTCTTGTCCTTTATAGGTAAGATTTCAGAGTAATATAGAAGCATATCACTTCTTAAGTGGTAATTCTGCAAAGCATGGGCACTTTGGGGAAACATGATTAAGGACGTAAGGAAGTAAAGCTGAAAATAAAATCATCTACATATTTTCTTAAGTCAAATCTTTAATACCAAGATGGAAGATAGTCATTGAAAATCTCTGAAGTTTGTTTGAGGCCTAACTCAGGGTATATCTTGCATAATTCAGCAAGCTAATTCGTTTAGCAGCAGTCTCAGACTTTTTGCCTCCTATATTCCATATTCTGCATCTCTAGCCCAACTCCAATGAGAAATTTCTAACACAGAATTTCTTAAACTGAGCATCAGGAGGGGAAATAATATCATGGAGTGTGTTTGGGGTTGAGGAAGGAGAAACCCTTTGCTGTGGAGCCATTGCACATTGACTGAGAAGTGTGTTCAGGAGGAAGCATTTCAAACAGAAACAAGCAATGATGGGAAGGGGAAGGGCCAAATATACACAGAGCAGGAGCCAAAGGAGCGGCTGAACTGATCTGGCACTGTTAGGGGCTCTTGCTGAGGAGCAGAGAGGGTCGTAATGCAGTATCTTCTGTCAGGGGTGCTTCCTCTGCTTGTGTTCAGAGCTGTAGTCTTCCTTCCTTCACTGGAGCCTGACATCCTTTGGCTCTAGCTGCACCTCTGGCATTACCCCTGCTCCTTTGTAATATCCTTGTTTAAATATGCTTATTCCTCACACTTTGAGAATCTGTTTTAGAAACACACTAATTTTGTGCACTCAGGCTAGGCTTCTTTTAACACAGAGATTGTTAGAGAAGCTGGAAACTGTAAAACAGGCTGTCAGGTTTTCAAGAGAAAGTGTGGGAAACAGCAGGAAAGGTGGAAAAAGCAGCTATTTACAAGTTTAGCCTAGCAAGTTGGAAATAAAAGCAATTTTTTTGTTTGTTTGCTTGTTTTGTTTTGTTTTGGCCAAGGTGATTATATGCCAGACTCCAGTAAAGTAAGCAAGAAATTTCATTAAAAACTTTTTATTCAAAGTTTGTCATTTATCCATTTCATATCCAAATAACTGTCTTATAGTGTTAGATATTCATCAACCCCAACTTGTCAGGAAGTAATCAGGTCCTTGTAATCATACAGAGAAATTTGCCCCATTACTGCACAGAATAACAAATATGCCAATCACAAGTTACAAAGCACCTGGGCAAGACTCTTTTACTTACCATTTCTAATTCAGAGTATCTGCTTGATTAAACAACATCTTTCCACAGCCGGTGATTGAATTTTCTCAGAAATTGTTGCTGAACATGAATAAAGCTATCCTAGTGAAAGGTCATGATTCTAGTGCTGTGATTAAAGCAAATCAAGCAGAGATTGAATTAAGTAGAGGGTGTTTAGTGTACATATTTACATTTCCAAAGATTCCTTTCTTCTTATGTTAGATTACATTGTTGGAAATACCTCCTCATGCCACTAAGTGGAGCTCTTTGCATATCTATTAGCATGTTAACTCTATAGCTGATAGCTTCTACTCTGAGGTGACTTTTTGATGGTTCAACTTGCTTACACGTCAGCTTTGTAGACATAGCGCTGCAGAAGTTATTAGATGCTTCTCTGAAATGAATTGGCTCAACAGATTAGTGGAAAACTACTGATGCCACAAGAGATAGCAGCAGCGCAACCCCTTTTTGAGGAAACTTTGAATCCGAGTTAAACTAATGACTTGCAGATTTGAAACGTTCAGTGTAATGTGCATGCATGTTGATGCTCTGTACCTCTGTTAAGTATTCCTTTGGAGAAATATACCCTACTAATTTGTACAGCTAATTTAGGAAAAAAAAATCATAGCTGTTTGCTGAAGGATAATATGTTGCAGATGCTGTGAGATATGCAGATACGTGAGAGTAGTTGCAGAGCATGTGGCTGTGTTTTCACTGGGGGACTAATTACAAGCAAGAGCCAGCTTTGAGCAGTCAATTATCGCTAAGTAACTGGATGAAAAATGCAATCATATTTCACAAATAATAGAAAAGTGTGCATCAAGTCAAAGAGTACTTTCTAGATCAGCCTTTCACAGCAGTACAGTGACTGTACTATTTGTCCTTTTGTGGAACATATTTTAACATGGATCTTGGAAATATGAGGGCTGGAGCACACAAACTCTGTTTTGGATGTGCATGGCAGCATGATTTGAGTATGTGAACAGAGGCAAAGGGAATTAGACAGGGAAATGAGAGAAATTTGGAAGAGTATGAAAGAGGAATTTTGAGGGAGCAGCAAGAAAGAGATAAGTGTTTTAGTGGGAGAAATGTAGCACACTGAAGTTGGATGAAAGGGGAGATAAGAGACATATCTCAGTGTCCAATTGCCTCATAGTGGGATTTGTACCTTTTTTCCTTCTGTCTCTTACAGGTTAGGTTAAACTTAAGATCATTTCTTTAATCACCACCTGAGTGTTAGAAAATCAAAAGGATCTACTCTTCTGAGAAGAATTTTCCTCCTAACTTTTTCTGCATGCAAATTAAACCCTAGGGTTTGTGCCTTTCCATCTGACTGGAGGACAGGGATCAGGGACATTCAGAGCAACAACAGAGTGATGAAGTCAATCAGGAATATTAAAAATGGTTTTATCTTTCATGTAATAGCTTCTCTGATCCTCAGTCTCCAGCTCTTCTGTCTTTCGAAAGGAGAAAGATGACAGTGCTGCGCAGATAGAGAGGATAGCATTAAGAAAAAGAAACTACAAAGTATATAGCCAGTGTTTTCACTGAAAAGCTGAGCCACTGCAAAACCAAAGGGGCAACAGTTGAAGTAATTGTTAATACAAAAACAAATCCAAGGAAAACAAATGCTTCCCCAAATTCAGCCAAATGTTCCCAAAATACAGAGTTGCTAAAGTAAATCCTCAGAGAAGAAAGTAATGTAAAGTAAGTATACACACATTTGGGGTTTAGGCTGGAAGACGTGGAGTAAAGACATAGTTGAACAAACCTGGAAAAGATCAACATAAGAAACTCACCTAAAGCAGAAAATATAGCATGCATGTGTTCCAAAGTCCTGCACTGGGAATGATTGCATTCAGTCAATTCATTTAGCAGTACAGAATTTTACAGTAAACCAGTGCATATGATGTGCATTTATAGAAGAAACAAGGATCAACAAGCAGCCTTATAGCAGCTCACACAAGGCTGGGTGCAATGAAAGGGGACAGATTATCTTGCAGTGTTAATAAGGCAGATGGGAAGGAGAAATGGAGAGGAAGAGAGATATACACATCTGTTCTCGTGCTCAGAGTTAGTGTAACCAAGATAAAGTGAAACAGCTAAGGTAGGGGTGTCAGGGTTATAGGTTATGGCTGAGGTAAGCCATTTCTGTTTCCTTTCTCAGCCACCAGCTTTGCTTTCTGGACAGTTCAAAACATGACTGAATTTTAAAGGAGGAAAAATAGTTAGGAATAACATAATATTCTTTTCCTACCTCTTTCAAGTCTCATATTGGAACTGCTTGATAATTCAGGCTACCTAAGTAAATATTTACTTCTGAAACGAACAAGCAAGCAAACAAACAAAACAAAACAGAAAAAACTAGCAACAACAAAAAAACTAATGTATTTCAATTCACAATGAAAGTGTATTGGATTATAAAGGCTATTCTAACAGAGAATTAAAATTGTCTGGCAGTTCACTTACTTTTCAGGAAACAGTTTAGCAAAATTCATGTTTTCTAAGTATCATCACATCTGTAATACCTCTCTCTGAGCTTACCATACTAAAAGAAGCAGTAGTACATTATTTTTTTTTCCAGCAATGAGCTTTAGTGAATTTGTAATTGTAAGCTGCTTTGATGTTTTCACTTGGAAGGTATTCTTCACAGTAGAAGATATTTACAATTATTGTTCTAAGAAAATAAAGCAATTTAAACATCAACCTGTAAAAATCAATAATAGCAGACAGCCTTAGTCCTACACTCCTGTGGGTAGGAGTGTCCAGAGAAGTGGTGGAATCTCCAGGTTTGGAGAAACTAGAGATTTTTTGAGAAACTCAAAACTTGACTGAACAAGTCCCTGAGCAACCTGATCTACGCTGTCCCCGCTTTGAGTAGAAGGTTGGACAAGGTTACCCCTGGAGTTTCTCTTCAGCCTATGTGATTTTATTTCATTTATTATTTCCTTTGAATGATGATTTTTATTCCTTTGCTACATGTATTTGCTCTTAGCCTTTGAAGATGAGTTAGAGCAGCTTTCAAAATTGTCTTCATGTTTAAGGCAAAACACTGTGTCTGAAAGGGCTGGCAGGTGTCACCTATACATACTTTATATTCAAGCATTCACCTGATTCCTCAGAAGCACATCCTACTCCACTGCTAAATTTTACAAGTCCTTCACCTCCATGCACAAGACGTCATCTAACTTACGCTTTCTGTGCATTAGTGAACCTATATATCAGACGCACAATGCTGACTGATGCAGGATGGCTATTACTCACTATCAAACTGGATCATTCAGCAGACTCATACACCTGCTTCCTTTAGTCACACAACCAGACATGGCAGGGAGTAGATCAGTGACACTCTTTAAGTGACCTCCTTACATTACAATAATGCCAAGCTGGTGCAATGAATGCTTCCAGCAATGTCAAGAGCTAGAGCAAACAAAAAGAATACAGTGACATTTATTTTGATAATTCCTGGTAGCTGTCAAGACCTTGACAGGGCAGAAGGTACAGAATTAAATTTATGTTCACTTGTAGTGTATGTTTTGTTTTTTTTGGTTTTTTTTTTAGAGATATGAGCTTTGCTGAATCCAACAGTTAGAAAAGAAAGAAGCTAAACATCAGGCAGGCTTTATTGATAACCCTTTGCTAATCACTTTTTGAACAATCAGATTTTCTTTAGATTCCATTTCTGAGCACTCACACTCCAGTTGTTATACCATTAATATTAGTGGTACAGTACAAGAAGCAAAATGCTGTAACCTCTGATAAATAAAGCTTCGTTTGTAACTTCGTTTGTAACGTTTGTAAGCCCCTCTTCGCCAGGCAACATGACATTTTCTCATTTATCAGAACAAGTTGTGCACAGCAGAGAACCAGAACACAGCAATATTTTTTTTGCTACTCCTTGTACAATAAATTAATTTTGAAAAAAAAAAAAAAAAAAGAACAGTTTTGTTTGTTTGCTTATTTTAAGGTATTGGTCTCTCTTTCCTTTTAGAATACACCAGAAAAGTGGGTAAAATTGAAGAAGGATGATAGTAAGAAAAGGATAAGAGAGAGTACTCATATATCACATATACTCATGTTACTTAGAATACTTACTAGATAAAATTTCTTTGCACAACAAATTCATACATTTATCTCTGCCCTAAGGGCATAAAAGAAAAACAACTTTTAAACAATTATTTTTGCTGTTCTGAGATTTAAAAACATGTCCCATTTCAAAACAGTTTAAAGCTACATTTGTCTCTGGACTGAATCCACCAATGTCATCAGTATTAGATCATGGATTCATTTGGCTCATGGTGTTATGCTTGGAGTAACTACAGTTGTGGAGTTTTGTTTTCTTGCCAGGATCAAACTTTGAAAGAAACCAATAGCATTGATGGTGGAAGAAAATGGCAGTGGTTTTACAACTATGAGGCATGCCAGGGAGATTTGCAAAGGTTTCAGTTTTACTGAGATTTGGGGGAACTAATATGATTGTCTTTAGGTGCATAACATATAACTCCAAGGAGCTGAAAAAATGTAACAGTGGAGTGAGTCAAAAGGAAACGAGGTACCATGACAGTTCTTGAAATAGAACTTTACTTCTGGGGCTTATGCAAGTAATTGGAAATTCATTAGTGCACTGAAGATATTTGCCAGTTGTGTTTCTGTGTGAATTTCAGGTTTGGTGTTGCATGTTATATAACCATGCAATGCAAAATACAGACTAGGACTCCAAAGAATCTAATTATTTATTTCTTTTTGCTTCTTTGCTTATGTCTAAATCCTTGACTTAAAATTTTAATTTTTTGTTATTATTATTATTATTTTTGGTAAGGCTGTGTTTGAGTTTACAGATTTAGGTTGCTCCATCTTTGAAGAGAGAGTAAAATCAGAGAGAAGTATATTCAGGCGTCTTACAGAGCCATTCCCTGGCATAGATGGGGCAATAGATGAAGGGGGTTTACTAGAGTATAGAGTGGCAGTGAGGCTTCTCATTTTCCTTCTAAGAAACTTTTGTCAATTGCCAAGAAGAAATATCTTACAAGGAGCTTGTCATTTTACGTAGATGAAATGGAACCAGTAACAATACTCTACAGTTCCTGCAACCCCCTTGAATGTTCTGACCACTCAAGGGGTGATAGCTACAAACATATTACAGATAAAACCCCTGATCACACTAGCAGATCTGAAGACTTCAACTAGTATCTTTACATGAATAATAAAAGAACACTAAAAGTAGTTCATATGAATATAGTAATATAACCTGTAACATGCATCTAGTATCTTACCTATTCAAGGTGTGGAACAAATAACCACATGTGAATTAAGACATGGGAACAGAATTTAGAAATTAACAACTGGTAACCCACAGGAATAATATGAGTAATTTAACTTATCTTACCCTAACATCTCAGTGTATCAGCCAATCAAAACTATTTTTCCATTAAAAATCTGCCCTGCACCTGGGAATGTGCTGTTACCACAGTTGGCAAGAACTACAGAGATTTCCATCTGTGGATCGTTAATCAAGTCTGTGACAACTTGAAAGACAAAAAGCTGCTATCAGTTAGTTTGTCATCTTAAAAAAAAAAAAAAAAAAAGTGTCAGAAAGCTCTCTGGTGTGACAGCATCACTCAAGAGGCCAGGGACCAATTAATCCTATCATCTGAACAACTTTTATTCTCCTTGTGAGAATTAAAGTCCATTGGTGGTTGAGTAGTAAGACATGGAAAAGTAGTAAATTATGCATTAATACATTCATTTCATTCTACTGAAAAACAGATTTCTTCCACATATTCCATTAAACAATTGTCAGTTCACCATCTTATCTGTAAGATCGCCAGCACTTATAGGCACTGCTGACTGTAGATGAGTGTGAATTGGCTGTCTGGAAGCAGAATATTTTCCTTATTTTGATAACTGATATAATCCTTAACCTTCTGAAGGCCTTCAAGCTTCTGCCTTGTGTCTTATACCCAGGTTTTGACACCTGTCTCTGCTTTCTCTGTTACCTGTCTCTTCTGCCTCATATAAGTTCATCCACTGAAGCCACAGCTGATTTGATGAACATTGTTTTCCTTATTGTTTTACAAATATTTTCCTAACTAAATTTATTTATTCCCTTCACCTGGTTTTGACCACTGAACTTGAGGACAATGAAGAAGAGTCCAGATAGAAGCTGCTTTTGTGGCTTCATAGGCAAGTGATCATGAGTTGCTTGGTCTTAGGAGTGCCAGCTGCTTGTTCAAATCTATTTGAGAAAACCAGAATTGAAGTAGTTGAAGGGATATGAGTGTGAGGGAAAACAGTTACTGGATGTTTATTCAGATCTGTAATGTGAATAGGGAAATAAAAACAAACATACCACTTTCATACACTCTTGATCTGACTGCAAGAAGTATGGAAAACAGTGAGAGAAAGCATGTAAGTATCAAGAATAAAATTAATGAATTAATTCTTTTTGGTGAGAATCTTTATACTTCTGGAACAAAAAACAATGCTGTACTTTTATCTCAACAGATATTACTGAAAATAGCTTGAATTCCACATTCAGTTACCACATCACTTGGCTTTAAGTTCATAGTTACAAAAGTTTTTACAACTATTTCCCTACTTGTATAATTCCCTAAACCAAAACCCAAACTGCCATCCCTAGACTTTCAAGTCTATATAAGGATTGTTTTCATAAAAGAAGCTAATATGAGTCTAAAATTACTTTTAAAATATTTTCCAGGAAACTAATTTTAGCTTTTTAAAACCATCTTCAGTAGAAACTTTAGATAAAATATTTTTGCTTAGAGATCTGGGTTCATTGAACTCTCACAAAGTTTTAACATATGCCCGAGCCAAAAAAACATGGAACAACAGTTCACACAAACTCCTGAGAACCAGATCCACTGACTCTGGTGGAGGACAAATGTTTTTAAATTCATTTCAGTTTCTTTTATGAAGATAATCCGAGCAGTACCAACTAGCTCATTCCACGAGCATCTTTTCTGCTTCTCCCAGGACAAAATGATAACATAGGAGTCAAAGACTTACAGCATCACAGTATCATGGCCTATAATTCTTCTCTGTAGCAACAGATCTGCAGGAGCGCAAATGTTTGCTTTATAGTATGGAACAGGCTGTTGGAAAATAACAGAAATCCCCATATTTTTTTCTTTAGCCACAGTATTCTAGAGAACCCCTTAATGCCCTGTCTCTAATGTAAATGTACAGTACTTCATTTAACATACTTATTTTATTTATTTTGTCTTAGTAATCAGCTGCAGCCTTTCAGAGGATAATAAAATTAGTTTTTATTCCCACACATGTACAATGCTATCTATTATGACCAATTTACTTTTTTTTTTTAGAGAAGCTAAAAAAAGGAGAAATACACAAGAGCACCCTTGTTCGAATAAATACTAGCCTGTCTGTATGGAATAACAATTACATGTTGAAGCTAGAGCAGATGTATGGGTGTGAATCACATAAGGGTAGGTTGGAGAATTATAATCAGCCAAACAGATCCAGGAATCAATCAGCAGTGGGATTTTTTCTAAGGTCAAACAGCAGATTTTCCTAACAGTATTATGAGGCAAGACAGGGAAAGTGATTTTCAATCCCTATTTTTCTGAAAATCAATGTGGAAGTTCCCTAGGTGTAGGGCATGCTTTTGTGGTACACAAAAGCAAAATGAAATGTGAGGTAAGGCTAGCATTGGCAGCCACCATTAAGACTGCTGAAGAAAAATTTGCAGACCTCTTATTTAATATCCTGCAAGAACAACTCGATAGATAAGACCAGAGGTGTGGATGTATATCATCCTTTAAAGGGTAAGGTCAGCTTCTATATTGCAAATTAGCTTATAATGCAATCTAATGGTATGTTGTTATTCCCATTTGTGATGTTTTGTTAGTACTTTCCTACACAAAATAGTCTCAAAGCACTGTTTAAAACAAATATCCTATTTACCTACTTCATCATTTCTGCATTATCATTCAGAAATTTTAATTCAGTGAGTTAATTCAATGTCTTTCCCAGTAGTGTGTTTCTTAGCCATTTTTTCCATTGCTTGTAAAACAGTTTTGCCTGAGACATCAATATATGCACACTCCCAAAGGGAGTTAAACATAAGAAGTTATGCTGCAAGTTTTGTCTAACGTCAAGTCCTTTACTTTCCCCTATTTGTTTTGTATTTCACATGTTGCCGTATATCTTAATTAGACTATTGGAAACAAACAAAGGCATATGTAAGCTAGGGGTTCAAAAGCATCCTCCAAAAACCCATCAGAAACGTCTTCCATCAGCTTCAAGAAATAACAACTGTGCCTATTAAGCTTATTCTTTGCTGTCAACCACAGCCTAGGAGAACTGAGTAGAACTTGCAATTAGTAGTGATTACACAACATGACTTGTGACTTCAAGCTGTTACTGTGGAACTTGATTGTGTGGCATTTATTTAGTGATTTTTTGTTCACTTCTCCAATATGTCTGCTAAGTAAGAAAAAAATAATTCTAGCTAGGTGCTCTGTGGGCAGTCTCAGCTGACAATTCAAAACATAAAAGTAGAGGAACAGAACCAAGGACATCGCTAGGGGACTGCAGTGGATGTTGTGTTTTGCATCTGTTGCTTCTGCCACTCTTCTACCCACTCCATGTGGAGAGAAGGCAGTGATGCTTGTTGTCATCACAAACACATTCATCTACCAAAACGAAGAGGAGATTTTATATGACATATGATATGATATATTCAGTTCATAATTGAAGAAGATTTCTCCACTATTAGCCCCTCTACACAAACTCCATGTGCATTAACTGCTTCCCAAAAAGCACGCTGCAAGTCCTGGCAGTTAAGAGTTTCCTAGCCCCTGACTTAAAACAATCCAACATAATTTGGAAAACATATGATATTCCAGATTTTTAAACAATTTACAAAAGAAATACAAGTGTTTTCCAATAAGTATGGGAATGGTTATGTAACTTAAACCCAGTGATCAAAAAAAATCAAGCGTTTTAATTTGGAGTGATAGCTAGCATGAGACCAGACTTGTTTCCAGTCATGCCAGTGAGGGTTTGTACAGTGATTTTAGAGAAAGTAAATTGAGCACTTCATTCTTTTTCCACAACCTTTACTAAGTGGACTTAAACACAGTGGAAGACTTAGTAAATTGAAGAAAAGATGGTGCATTAAAAAGCAGAAAACAAACCTACTGGTTTATCATTCTGCTTTAAAAACATCAGAAGATGCCTGAGACTTTTTTTTTCCTGTTGCAGTAAGACACCATCAGAGTATATACCATCTCATCTATAGAACTTTTAGTGCAGAAACTAGCGATCTTTTATTCCAGAAGTCTGAGAAAGTCATCCTGTGAATGTATACGTGTGGAAATAATTACAAAGCAACACACCAGGGAGAGGAGACATGGTTGTTGAATCCATAGTTGATGCAAGGACCATAAGGCAACTGAAGATGTCATAATAGGTTTATACAACCAAGGCATGCATTTTCAATTTCTATCTAGGTTTTCTCCTTCAATTGTTAGAAGAGATGGAAGACACACCGTGTTTCTATTGCATTTATTATTATTATTTTTATTTTCAAATCTAGGTTATTATTATTTTTATTTTCAAATCTAGGTTACTTAGTGCCACATCTTTAAGTAAATCTTCTTTTGTTTTATCCTGTTGTGCTAACTGTGTAATCCAACCTCAGCAGTGATGTCTGGGATGGCAATCTGTCCAGTTTTAACAGACAACAGCAGCCAAGTAGGAGTGTCACTCCTGGGTGACAGGGCATTCCCACTTCTGTGTATTGATTTTAAACACACATTAGCCTCTCATGAATTTGGTATGAAAAACCTGGCTACTTGCAAAACTAGCCAGACACATCTTCTGATGGCTGATGAAGCATTGGCTCAGCAATGGAAATTATGAGTTTTCCTTAGAGAACAGGCCTTAGGGCCTGTTCAGCCTGGAGAAGAGGAGGCTGAGGGGAGACCTCATCGCAGTCTACAACTTCCTCGTAAGGGGGTGTTGAGAGGCAGGAGACCTTTTCTCCATTAACACCAGCGACAGGACCCGTGGGAACGGGGTTAAGCTGAGGCAGGGGAAGTTTAGGCTTGATATCAGGAGGGGGTTCTTCACAGAGAGAGTGGTTGCACACTGGAACAGGCTCTCCAGGGAAGTGGTCACTGCACCGAGCCTGACTGAATTTAAGAAGAGATTGGACTGTGCACTTAGTCACATGGTTTGAACTTTTGGGTAGACCTGTGCGGTGTCAAGAGTTGGACTTGATGATCCTTAAGGGTCCCTTCCAACTCAGGATATTCTATGATTCTATGATTCTATGAAATAATATCACCACAGATTTTGTGGAAGTAGTAGGATACTCAGGATAACAACGGGTATTGGAAGCCTCCCCATTTATCATGCACTTTTAATCCTCATATTTTTAGACAAAAATAATTGTCAAGAAGTAGTAACGCCTAGAAACATCCCTATTCCTAGATTAACTGGGTATCAGTACAATACAGAGAAGCTGACAATGAAAGGTCAAGACTTTCTTGTGGTACTAGATAGAAACAGTACATGAATATTTCATCTTTTGACAGTATTTTGATGGCATGTCTGACCATCAGATGCAGAAAACCTGTGTTCATTACAAAGTAAAACAGGAACAATGTACGATTTAGCCATTCACTGCTATAGGGAGTCAGTCATTCCCTATCAACAGTGTCACGAGATAAGTAAGTAGCAACAAGTCCTGTTCTGATGAGTTGAACAAAAATTTGCTTCAATAAATATGACACTACCTGGAAAAAATGGAGTGGTGTCAGTCATATATCAAGCATAATTGCTTGGATATATAGTTTTCCACAGAATTCATCATCAAAAATTCCACAGTGTATCAAGAAGAATTAATATTTCAATGACGAACCAGTTTTTCAGATCATCGGTGTGCCATGCCAAAATAAGAGTAGCTGCTTCCCAGATCTGGCCCAAGTAGCTAGTATATATTTTCTTCCTTCCATCCAGATGTTAATGTGATCACAAGCATCAGCCTATATATTAGGTCATAGGCAGCGTGGCAAGAACTCATTCTTAAACTTGATCCAATTCTCTGCATCCTGTCAGAAGAGATGCTGACTACAGTAGCCCATTAGCTACAGGGGTTGTTCAGAGGTAAAGACAACACCAGGGCTTCTGCTGCCGAAGAATGCAGCTGTCTGGTTTTCAGGGGGATTGAGAGCTGCAGCTATTATATAGTGTTCTGATCTGATCTTTTTTAGCTTCTGGTCTGCCAAGTTGAGGGTCAGATCCTAATCTTTAAAGCCATCACCAGGTTTTAATCTGTAATATTGGAAGGACATTGCAATCTACACTACATCAGACAGTCTAGTAGAGAGTACAGTAAGAGTAAAGAAAGATATTTTTTACAGAGGGTCTTCACTACAGAGTAATCTCTTCAAGGAGATCATGCACTCAGCACTCCTGAACCATAAAACCACTTCTAATATCCTTTCCAACTTTACCTGTCTTCCCTGCATTCTGCAGAATCTTTATGGCACAAAATCATATATTTTGTATCAGATATGTGGAACTGTGAAAATGTGATTACTGAGATTTATTTTCAGTTGAGAATGAACAAATCCACAATCACTTAAAAATGACTTGCACAAAAAATATTTCGGTGCTCATCTTAGGATCCTAATGACATCCTGGGCTTCCACTTCACAACCTGCTAATTGAAAAGCAATTTGGCTAGTCCTCAGATATGAGTGATTTCAGATACACTTCCAGACCTATCTTGACAAAGATTTTTCCACTAGAACTGTGTAGATTCAACTTATAAAGTCAATCTTTACCAATGAAGAAAGATTTATGTCACGTATTCAACTCCCTTCAGAAATAGCCCCTTCTGCCCTCCACATATCCAGATGGGGATAATCCCCTGCAGCTGCTAATTCATGGTGAGGTTGCTCAAACAAAAATTTTATGTAAGATTTACATTTGCAATAGAGTGCCTTTAGTTGTGTGAAGGGACTCTTGCAAAAAGCTACATTTCTGTTTCATTTATAAGCAATCAGCTGTGTTCTAAGTAGTGATGCATTGTGAGGAATCAGGTAACAGTTTGAAGATCACCTGACTATCCAACAGCCTACAGGTAGCTCTATTTTAATACTAAGAAGGAAGAGAAACAAGGAAGTATTAAGAAAAATACATACACACAGATGCAAGAAAACAACAACCAACCCCACAAATCATGATGTATTTATTTTTGTTTTAGTGGTCTGTCTTCTAGTAGACTAATAAGAGAATTCTTTCTGTTGGTATTTGTATGATAGTTTAGGACAGAAAGCAAAGACTGCCTTTTTCTTCCAATGGTACTTGCTTTCATACTCACCCTCCTTTTTGGCTAGCAACAGTGAAGTAACTGATTGTTGCAGATTAATTTTCAAACTTTCAGTAGTCCATGTTTTAACTTGATACTTCAGTTCTCAAACTCCACTTTCATAAAGTTACTAGGTCTCACAGAGAGAAAAATAAATAAATATAAACCCAAGTGCACCTTACAGGCTTGAAGTTAAAGGAAAACTAAAAATATTTTCATATAATGTTTCACTGGTAGTCTGCATTATTTGTTATGTTTACAACTAGCAACTTTGCTTAAAATTCTGTTCTAGATATTAATTATTTCTGGGACAACTTTCTGTAATTCATATATAAAATAGTCTACCCTCAAAAACATTTCAAAGATTCCAGTTCTGTGATTCACTTGTGAAGCAAGTTATTTTCAATCTTTCCCATGATCTCAGTGTCATGGGATTTTTATTCTCTTGGAGCTGTGATGACACAAATAACATTAACAATAACAAATGATTTATCCATTTAGAATTTATGATAAGAAAGAAACTCACTACCTCTGATAATTTGTAAGTGGGCATCTTTCTGTAAGGTAGCATCTTATACTACCTGCTGCCAGTACAAACCCAGATGTCATCAGCTGTGAAAGGTTGCATGGACTGAACTAGATGTCAGAGGAACTGCAGCGCATTTACACCTTTTTCTTATCAGGTGTGCACACTCTAGGCAACTGTTGGACAGTTTTATGTAGCATGCTTGCTGTTAGTCTCTCAGTAATTCCATACATATAGAAGGAGAAATCCCTGTCCCTTTGTCATGTTTTCCTTACTGCAGGTGGAGTCTGAGTCCATTTTGTTTCTGTTTTGTAGTTAAATTAAGAATGTGGGTTTCTTGGAACACCCCATACTACATTATGATGGCAAAATAAATACATCTGGAAGGAACCATGAAGGCAATACGAGTGTTCCCAGTGTTTTGCACTGCTGACCTAAGCACTAGTCTCAGTGCGCCCCGTCCAGCAGCTGTAAGAAGCTGCTCTGGTGAGGCATGCCGAGTGTGCCCCAGCCCCACAGAGTCCCTCAAGGTCACTGTGAACCTCCAGCTTTCTATTCGGAAACTAAAAATACCGCTGTTGTGCACAAGCTTCTGTTTCAACGTTATCTCGCTGGAATTCAGTGTCAAGTGCCCCTGACAGGCAGATCACACACTGTACTTGGGAGGCACAGGCTTTTGCTGCATTGGGTTAAGTTCTTACTGTATCTTCAGTGATAAAGATGGAAATAAAGATGAATGGCTGTCCTATGTTGAAAGAGGAGTAACTAGGAAATGTGGTGATATATGCTGATTGATAGTCTTACTATGGTGTTGCAAAGGATGTTATGAATTAGTAGTAGAATATAACCCTAAAATTTGTCATAGTATGTACCTGAAATAAAGTCACCAGCCCAGATATGAATTTTGCATGTGGTCTTTTAATTAATTTTAATAGTAGGAATAAATATTTAATAATAAATATTTAATACGTATGATAACTGTCTTTCTATTTCCTACTGTAGAATGAGACAGAATTGTCTCTTTCATTAAGCTTTAACTGTGATTAAATTAGTTAAGCTATATACTGTTAGGTATTATGTAAGAACAAAATAGATTATTTTATTTTATTTTTAATCTACATTTATTGGATAACATTTTGATTTTTTGCCTAGCCAAAGGAACACACCTCTATCTTAGCTATATAGGCTGTTTTTGTTATTTTGAAAATCTTTTCTGTATTTTTTCTTGTTTTTAGAATGTATCTAAATGAAGTTCTAATACTTATGATGGGGTTCTTATATTTTCCAGAAACATTTCAGGCTGAACAACTCAATTTAAATAATACGGTGTAAGGTGTCTCTGGTTTGGATTCATTATTTTATTTTAGAGACTGTTCTGGTCTCTACGTAGTCGAGGATAGAGGATAATAAATTCTCTTGCAAAAATGTGAAAAAAAATCTAAAATTGATAAGGATATAGCTTTACGCATTTATTTCAAGAGGTGTCTACTTCAAGTCATTGCAAATAACAAGGAATAAGTCAGATTTCTTCTAACATTGTTTTGTTTTTGTTTTCACTCTCACAAACATTGGATGCAAAAATGGTATCTTCTCTGAGGCAGCTGTTGCTTTTCTGCCAAGGTCAGCTCTGCAAGCTAACTTTGTACTTTTCACATGGCTGTTTTGTGCTTCAGTGATTTCTCTGGTGTATTAAGAACAAACAGGCTCTTCTCCAATGTCAAATGATCATGCCTTCTCATTATTTCCCTGCTTCCACTTTAACCCATACAACTGTTAAAGCCCCAGAAAGATGCCCCCATCCCCTCATCCCACTCCATCCTTAGTCTGCCTGCTCTCCAGCTGCTTGACTGCTGAACTGAGCAAGAGCTGAAGGTCTGTCTGAGAAGGCAGGGTTTAGACTGTAATAAGAGGAAACTACGGATAAGCAGGAACTATTATGGATCCAAGAGCAGCAATGAGTAAGGTCAAGGATGCACTTGAATTTGTTCCTCAGAAAAGCCATGTGCTTACAGAATTGGTAGAAGATGATGATTGCTGTTGTTATAGGAGAGTGCTGTGTTTTGTTTTGTTCAGGGCCTAAAATGGACTATCTGTTCTATTGTAACTATGATATATATATATATATATATATATATATATATATGTATTTATTTTTTTTTTTCCCCATCTTAAGTGTAGGGCCCAAATATTGAATATGTTTTTCAAAATGAAGTAGGAGCCAAATGTACCATGCAATTGCAAAATTTGGAGGTTCTTAACTCTGTTAAATCTTCACAGCTTCAGCTACTTCATCCTCAGTGTTACGAGTGTTGTGGTCTGGGCTGTGGTCCAGAGTGAGCTTTGGTTTAAGTGTTCTTTGAGAAATAGATGTAGTGATCAACACCTATATACTGAGATAGTACAAATGTGACATATATACTGATGGATAGTATGAATGTTATTTCTATGCATATAAAGTTCCATGAAGAGCCAACTGGAAAAGCTTGATACTTTCTGGCTTTATAATTCTGTAAGATAAATAAATTCTTCTCTGTTTTATATCTCTAACTTAATTATAAACTTCCTATTGTAATAAGTGCAGCTGTGGCAATGTGGGCTTGGAATCTGCAAGATGCTAGAGCAACACTTGGGCAAATGAAGTGCTGGTTGTTGGCAGAAAGAGGATCTTCATATGAGTCCAAGAGATGACTCAGTGGTAGAAAAGGCAATTTTAAGTTACCCCTTGTTGTGACTTATAAAAATATACCTGGGAGCCAACTTTTTCTATTTCCAAGTATCAATACAGGACTCCAAACATAACAAAACAAAGGAAAACAAAACAAAGGAAAACAAAATGAGAACTACCAAAACAAGAAAAACAAAAACAAAAACAAACAAGCAAACAAACAAACAAACAAAAAAAAACACTACAAAAATAAAACAAGAATGAGTCTCAAGAAAGTGAAATAAAGCATATTCAAATTCAGTCAACTTAATGAGAAATCAAGTGCAATTTATTTGGCATATTGCCACAATTTAATACAAACTGTAATACTATGTTGTAAGTAGTTAGCTGTGATTCCTATAAAGAGTTTATTGCTCTCCTCCTGGGGCCCAGGAGGAGACCAAAACCTCATTTTTGTCCAATGTGGTAAAAACTACATACAAGTGAGACAAAATTTAAAATGCAGGTCATTAAAAATCATATTCCTCTAGTATAAAATAATAAATCCTCTGAAGAGAAAACTCTGCTGTTATATCTCTCAAGATTTAATATCCTTAAATATCTTAAGGATAGAAATTGATGACTGGAACAAGAATAAGGTCAATATAACATAATAAACTCAATGAAATATATCAATGAGGATGAAATATGAAACAAATCACTTGCTGACAGATGGTGATAGGCAACTGTGAGCTATTTATTTCCAATGTACTGTGTGCTCCACAGTCAAAACCGTCAATTTTGCTATCACTTGTTCAAGTTCTGTCTTAATTTACTGCAATTCTTAGTTCATAAGGTATTATTTAATAGCAAAAATGAAATCTTCCTAATATAAAAACACAATATTATGAAAAACATGTGGATAGGAGAAAAAAAAATCCTGTTTACTAATCGGTCTACTACTGAAGAGACCTTGACTGTGTTTGAAGTTACTTAGAAAAAAAATAATATTTTTTCACTAGGATAAATATGCTTTGAGCAATACTCTGTTTCTATATCTGGCATCAATAATAATAATAATTCATATTCAGAGAATAACATTTTTTATATAAAATGAAATTATTTTTTTGTTATTCTATAAAAAGACATTAACACTACTGTATTAAAATTATGCAGTCCTGCAATGAACCCTAGCTTGTTAACATAAGCTTGTGTGCATTTCAAAGGGGGTGTATGGTAAGCCATATTTCATACAAAGCAGAGTTCTAAAATCAGGTGATTTGAAAAGAAAAGGGTTTTCATTTATCTACAGACTGCAAAAGAAGTCTTGGATCATAAACGTTTGGATCATAAAGTTGTTGGGACATGATGAGAGATGAGGGAATATCCAGGGAGAAGACCTCTCAAGTTAATGTTGCTAGTCTTAAGGAGCAGCTTGGGGATGAGGAAGAAAAAGGTTGGATATGTAAGGGAATTCATCATATTTGCGTTTTACATCAATATGTTAACTAGGCCTTGGATGACTATGTGAAATAAAATAAAAGCAATAGAAGAACTGGAAGAGTTACAATTAAATGGACACAATAGTCTGTGAAACCCAAATCCAAAGCAGCTTACACTGGTAGGAATCCTTTTAGCTCCCAAAGACTAGGATACATTTTATTTGAGAACTTGTTCCTTACACTGCTGGGTTCTTTATTAAGATTATAGGATAACTATAATAATAGTAGGCCTTTTAAATAATAATCATAATATACTATTGGCAAGGATGTTTCAAATACTGTCTTTCTCATTTTCTTTTCCTTGCTCCCAGATTTTGCAGGCATTACCATATTATTGTTGTTATTCTGTAGAACAGAAACGCTTCAAAGCACTAGAAGCAGGATTATGCAATGGCTAGACTAAATCAATGAACATGGATTGACCCTACTCTGGGGAGCTTAAAATCAAATGCAGAATGAAAAACAACTGAATTTAATGTACAAATGCTTAAAAAAAATGTGAAAACATGAGATAGCTCTAGGGCATTAGAGCTGGGGACAAAGTTAGGGACTGACTAGGCCACGGAACAGCTCTGCAATAAAGGACTTGGGTATCAGACAGCCAGGTTTGAGCATGCATCACCAGTGTGCACTGGGGAAATGAAGACTAAGCACATACTAGGCTGTAGTAACAAGAAGATAGCTACAGATCAAGGAAAGTGATTGTGTTTCTCCAATAGTGCTTGTGAAACCATTATCTAGAGCAGTGATTCCGGTCTGGCCCCTGAGTAAAAGTAATATGGACAAACTGAAATGAGTCCAGTGAAAGGTCGTGAAGATAACTTATTTGAGTGATACGATGTATAAACAGGATCTGAGAAAACTTCAGCCCTAAGAACAAAAAGCTTACAGGAGATCTTATTGCTGTCTATAACTACCCAGCAAAAGCACGTGGAGGAGACAAGGTCAGGCTTTGCTCAGAGGTGCACAAGGGAAGGATGTGAAACAATGAGCACAGATTGGAACTTGGAAAATTTAAAGTAGATAAAAGGGGAACAAAATCACTGTAAAGTTGGTTAACAATGGGACATGGACAGTGTGGAATCTGTATTTCCTGGAGACACTAATTCAGCTGTACAAGTCCCTGAACAAACTGATCTAACTTTGATGTTCACTTTGCTTTGAGCAGAAGATTGGACCAGATGACCTTTAGAGGTCCTTTCCAAACTGAATTATTCTCTGAATCTGTAATTTGCTGATTTTCATTTATATTAAGGCCTGTTTTACACCAAGTCTTGAAGTTTTGTGGGGCTTTCAAGTAAGTATAAATAAATAAATAAATAAAATATGCATATAAGTAAATTAAATGGTTAATCTATGTTGCTGAAGCAGGGCAAACAAGAATCAGGACCACCAAATCCCAGATTCATCCATGAGAGTCCATCATGTAGGGTCACTGCACTGGGCAAACTGCTGTGCGGAGGAAACAAGCCACAGTCTGATCTGCAAAAGTTTGCATCTATTTGAAAAGAGGAAAATTCACTCAGCTCACATCTGAGTATATGCCAGTGCTGGTCACTCCAATATCCAACTGGAGTTCCCCCCATATGGAGGAGATTCACTCAAACATAACGTTATCTTTAAAGCTTTCAGCTTTCTTGGCCAGTAGCTTCTCCAGAGAACTGAGCAGGGAATTTCATAAAATCCCCTGCATGTTCCCTATGACAAGCCTACCAATTACGTGTGTTCAATTGCAAGTGAGTGGAGAGTGTCTACAAGATTAGGTAATATAATGTCTGCCTGCCTCTCTACCAAAGGAAAAAAAAAATAATCCTGTCAAACTGTCTCTACCTGCACTTCCTGAGCAGGATGAAACACACACAAGCATTTTTCATTTATCGCTATGCTTTTGGATTCCTTCAAAACTGAGGCAGCATCCACCTCATAAATGAGGAAAGTTAATTGAAAATTGCTCTCAGCGTACAGAGCCTGACACTGGGGAGTATTGTCTCTCTGTGCTATAGTGATTTGATTGGGGCTGCTGTCAGATGTTATATACTTTATGTTCGACTCAGTACTGAAAAACAGCCTTTGCTATTTGCCCTGTTCTCACAGACAGGGAAGCTCAATCCATTGTTCCTGATTTGTTTTGAATTGTTTCAGTCTTCATGCTGATAATTTAACAGCCTATAACTTAGATGAGGATAATGAGAATGTGTCTTTGGAACAATGCAGAGCAAAGGCACATGGAAGCATAATTAATTCTAGTTTCATATTACTTTCTGTGTCCTGATTTATCTGTTTCAACAGTCACTTACTCTGTAAAGTTCAATAGTAATTTTGCAGTGTATTTTGCCTGCTCCAATGTCCCATCAATTGAAAATACCCTTTTGGCTTCAGTGGACTTTAAATTCAGTTTTATCACAATTCTCATCTCGGGATTTCAGAGCGTCTTGTTATTACTGTTGAATAAGTCTTTGTGGTGTCACTCTCCTCCCTGTAACGATTCACTTTATCCAGAGGGCAGGGTAGAGTTTGGAGGCAGAGAATAACAAATATGCAATACTAGCCATTCATCCTCTATGTGTGAAACCAGCCTCTCCTGTGGTTTCAGGTACAAAACCCTCACACTCCCTCGTATTGGACCTGCACTTTCCTTTAGGACTATAAAGGATGTAAAAAGAAAAGAAATGATATTCTTATTTTTACCCTTATTCCATTTGACTGTGGTATGCATATAATACATCTTTAAAAGACAGTTTATTTTTTAAATGCAGATACCACACCATTTTAAATTGTCATGGAGCCTCTATTTTGAGGGAACTTTAGGAGAACTGTTAAAATGAAATTGTTGCCATTTTCTACAGCTTACAAAACATGGGAGCATACCAAAAAAGGAGGCAGTGAAAGAATTTTTACAACTGTTATCAAAACAATTTAGGAATAACTTTCACTCTGTGATAAAGATAAAGAGGTTGTTTGGACAGAAGTTTAGAGATACAAATATTTTAGCATTTCTACTTTCAAAAGAGTTTTGGGGTATTACAGTGGAAGTCCCACTGAGTATCTCATTTGTGTTGGCTTCATTTTTGTTTTCAGACTGAAAAGGAGAGATGTTCCAGACATCCAAGGTTCACTTTCTACACCTCTATTGGAAAAACAAAAAAACACACATGCACAAAAAAAGCCCAAAACATACCACCCCCCAAGTTTCAAGTGTAAGAGAAAAATGTCATAAAGCTGCAATATATATATATTTTTTTTTCCTCAGATCTCACAAATCCAAAAATACTTTGTGGGTTACATATCCTTGAAATATGTTTCTGGTAGACCAGGTAAGCTAGCAGTACATTGGATAAATCTCTGTCATGTATTGCTGTCCTGTGGTTGTGAATCCGAAAGCTCTTTTGCTTCCCGCAGGGAGTCTTCAAAATTATCTATTCAGTTATTTTCAGCAACTGTTTGTTTGTTGGATTAACTCAGTTCCCTCTCTTCCTATTTTTCTTGTAGTCCAGAAATATTTTTAAGAAGAGTGTGTTCCCACTACTCAGTATGTTTGCTTTAGAGGTTAAGAAATCTGTGTTCGGTTCTAACAGTTTCAGTCGTTCTCAGTTTTCCCTTTTGTTCCCATACAGCTGCACCAGGCACAAGCACAGCCTGATCAAGACCATTCAACCCCCCTTCTTTAAATTCAACAACAGTCTGGGTGTCTCTGCCCTTTTGGAGCAGTGCATTCTGCTGGCTCAGAGGAAGAAGAAATTCTTCACATGGCCAAATGATTGCTTATTCTTTTAACACAGGATAATGTAGAAAGGAAGAGCTGACATTATTTTTTATTATTATTTTGTCTATTTTGGGAGGATACAGAGTCTCTTCTCAGCACGGTGGCCTGGTTGTGCTAGGCACTGTATATATACATAAGTGAGGACAAGTCCCTGCCTTGAAAATCTCACCCTTTTCAAAACTGAAACCACAAAAGATGTGGGTAAAAAAAAGGTTCTGTAAACAAGCAGGCTGATTATCATTGCGGGTAAGCTTCATTTCTTCCATCAGCTCATTGAAAAGCACCCCTGTGAAAGGTCACAAGGGAAGGCGTCTCAGGTTTCTCCCACTTCGGATGTCGGTGGGGTGAGGAGGAGGGGATGCACTGCGATGCTAAGCTTCCACATGGGACCCCTTCTGCTGGCATGTCCACCAGCTGCAGCCTGGCACTATGGCTGTTCCCCCCATACCCTTTCCCCTCGGCACCCCCTTGCACCTTATGTATGTGGTCATGGCAAGAGGGAGAGCCTCCACTGCTGCCTGGCAGAGGACTGGGACACCAGCTTCATCATGGGGACAGGGTCAGCTCTGCAGGCTTCACACTCATGACGTGCCATTGATGGGTTTATTGAGGGTGAGATCTTTCATTTTTGAAGAGACAAACTTCATTTTTTGGATATCTAGCACTAGAGGGGCCAAGTGACGAGCACCTTACTGCCACTGGAAAGGATAAAAATGCTTCTGGCCCGTATGCCACTGTGCAGCTGCATGTTGATGGGTGCACTTACTTATAAAGGGGTGAGCAAAGTGCTAGGAAGTCTTGATAAAAAATGAAAGGAAAAATAGCAAAAGAGGGCAGGACTGACAGAGATGGCTTTAACTTCATGTTACATGCAAGATCTTGTTATTGATAAAGAGGAAAACAAGTCAAGAATTTTTATTCTAATAAAATTCTTAACACTAATATACAATACAGAGTTAGTAGTAGTTGTACCATTACAATACAAAAATATTCATGATCCAAGTTATCTAATCAATATAAAATTAGTCCTGTTGAGAATGCAGTTTAAAATTGTATACAAAATAACAGTCTCACAAACCTACCTCTCATTTTCCCAAGTTACACTCCTTTCCACTGCCTCTCTGAGACCAATGGATGACAACACCAGTCTTCCTTTTGGACAAAGCGTATAGCAGACTTGCAGCAAGACATCAGAGTCCCCACAGCCCAGGGAACGTCACCAGACCTTGCTGTACCTGCCCCACTTCTCCAGGGCTCCCCACTTTGCCCATAGGCCAAGACCCCACATCAGACCCAGGGGCTTTCGGCCCCTGACCCAAGGATGCTGCAGCAGGGCCAGATCCAGCTTCCCACAGCTCTTCCCATGTCCTGGTATGACCTTAGCCTGTTCTTGTCCCCAGGGAGGTATTCAGCCATCCAGGGGCAGTGTCTGACCCTGGTTCATTCACCACAAGCGAATGGTTTATCCCCTTCTCATCTCCAGCATCATCCTGTGTCTGTGTGTCTCTGGGCTACATCCTGTGTTCGTGTTTTTGAGGCTTCTGCTGTTCTCTTGTACCAGGGTTATACATTGTAACAGGGCTATAAATATGTCATAATACACAGGCTATCAGGTCGTTGCTATTGTTTGTATAGACATGATGATCAGGCCAAGCAGAGTTACCATATGATTATACCATATGATTTTCCTCAGCTCTAGAGCTAAGCAAAAGTTAAGCAAATGAGGCAATAGCCACTTGGTCATTAGAAAATCTTTCTTATAACTACATAAACTGAAACAAAGTTCCAGGCAGGCCAAAACACATCTGAAGTCCAACCTGACCTGAGGCCTTGACACATTAGAGCAAAGCCAGAGGACTGTCCCAGTGATAGTGCTGGGTTTCTGGGCTAGGAGACTACACCTAGAACACAGGGCTGGGCAGGAGGGACAGGCACTTCTTGGGGGTGGAGAGAGAACTGGGATTTGGCAAACAGCCACCCTGCCAAAGCAAAGTATCCACTGCCCAAAGGCACCCTGATGCCCAAAGAGACACAGGGGTGGATCTTGCAGTGCTATCTTCTCTGTTGTGACACCACTTCTGCAGTTACAGCTGAAAAAAATGAGTATGTTGTTGGCAGGATGGCAGTTAGAAGGATGGTGCCCTCAAAGACCCCTCCAGAGACCATCTCTGGACAGAGGCAGTGACCTCCAGCCCTGAGACTTCCTGAGTACTTTTTCCATGCCCTAGGCATTTCTGCTCAATGTTTCCTCAGATGTGTGTAACAGCCAGTGGGACCCAATCCTCACTGCTGCATCTGAAGGAGAGAGACAGTGCCAAACAATATGAGCTTTCTTAAACCCATGGGATATAAACACATCTTTGCATTGTTTCTGCCTGGAAAAGTGTGCATGTGATGTATGTCCTCTGAAATCTCTCATCCCCTCTTTACTAGGCAGGACAATTTTGGAGTGCAGAAGGTCCTTCAGATCTCTGGAAGGACGTAAAAAGATACATACTATACCTTTGCTTATTTGTTTAGTAAAAAGGGAAAATATTTGCTTCTGAATACATACATCTGCAGTCAACTTCCAAGGTAAGGAACCCTAAGAGATTTTAAGAAGATAGTGGTGAAAAATAAATAAATAAATAATATTAATAATAACAAAAAGCAATTAGCATTAATTAAATCCTAAAAATTCTTGACATGGAGGAGAACAGCATACAGTGATATTAGTGTAAATTGTATGTGATGCTTCCCACTTATAAGAAATATGCACCCTATGTCCTATAATGTTTGGGATATTTTAGTGACTGTGGAGTCACTGTCTTCAACTCCTCCAATTTACTTAAAGGTGTCTGATAAGAAGAAACATCTATCTCACAAGGGGTTCAAAGGTCTTTGAGGCAAGATCCTAAACAAAAATGCCAGTGAAATCAGTAGTGGGCCTTAGGATAAGAGTGAGGCAACTAAAATAGAAAATTATTGTTGGCTTCCATAATATGGATTCAAAAATTGATTAAAAATGTGTGTTGACTGACGTTATTTATATTCTCTTCTCTTGAAGTTTCATCTGTTGCCTTGCAGTGATTTCTGTAGTGTGCATAGAGCTTGGGTGATTTAACACAAGTAATTGAACCCTACCTTTCTAAAGCATGTTTCTGTTTGGTTGTGTTTATGTTGTCACTTTGTCTCATAGTATCGTGTAGTGTGCTAGTAAACCGTTAAGATGCCACTGCAGTCCACTGCAGTCCATCTCGTGAGCTTTGCAGGTTGATTGCTTTTTCTAGGCAGATTTTTATTCTGTATCCAACAGCAGCTGTCAAACTGCTTGCTCAGTGTCAGACTGCAGAAAGGCCCTGCAAGCATACTTCTCCTTATGCTCCAGGGGGGTTGCACAAAGCCTCCTAAGGTAGACAGCTTCCTCCCTTTCCCAGCATACCTGAGCAAACAGTTGTGACCACCTCAGTATGAAATTCACTAATGGCTGACTAATTATCATAATAAAGACAAGATTTAGACTCCTTTTTAATTATTAGTCTTCCCTGACTTGACTTGTTATAAGCTCACGAAAGGTCTGCTTTGATTCTGTAGGATGTGTGCTTCAAATGCTGGTATTATCACAGGGTTTGGGGTACCTTAAACCCTTCTTAAACTCAGCTGCAGATTTGCCACATCTCTTACAGACTTAAGCAATTGTGAAATTGAACATTACATGTGTTTATCTGAAAACTGTGTAGAAACGAAACCATCTCATGGGCACCTTCCTCCAGAAAGAAAAAGCTTGTTGAGTCTGGTTGCCTTTGTACAGGCAGCCTTTCCATCACATCATAGCCTTCTCCGTTCTTAAATCCTAGGACTGTAACTGTGAAACTGAATTCAGAGACCTTGTCTCACTTTTGTTTAAGGAACTTCAATGGATGGAGCACCACGCTGGCAGATTGGGTCTGTGGGTCCCACCATAACCCTACATCCGTGTACACTGGATGCAGTTTGCCATTGCTACCTAACCTCTCCAGCTTTGCCAGTGCAGTGTGAGCAGAAATAGCAGGTCAAACACCCAAAACTCATGAGGTGCATGTATTCAAAACTATACATGTACACATACATACGCAGGGTTATTTCATATGCATTTATTTTTTTTTATTATTTTCATTTCTGGGATCCCAGGATAAGTTGATACTGTCTTTTAAATTCTGTGCTTTTAGGTTTTAGTAAAAACATATCCAGGTTTCAGGATGTAACTGTGAAGATTTGCAGTATTAGCTAAGCCTTGGGGGCTCATTCTGTACAATGAAGCTTGTGACTCCAAATTCATTAATGCTAGCAGATAGACGATTTTGAGGTCTGTGGCAAGAACTACATAAGCAAAAATTGTCACGGTATTATTAATTACTTCCCTCAGCTAGTGAAACAATTATTTGATCAGAACTAATCAAGTGTTTGCTGAAATGATGGAGATTTATATTTTTTTTTCATGCATACGCAAATAGAGAACTTCAGATACCCTACACATTCTGTAACAGGGTGAGACAGCTGAACCAGGCCTTTCTGCCCTTAAAAGCAGGAACTGTGACTACTATTTGAAAAGGTAAAATTCAGTGCAAGAATGGGAAAATTTAATGAAGAATAACAATATAGTTTCAAAGTAATTCTGGCCAATCTATTGATTTTAGTATTGTGGTAATGATACTTTATATATTTCTTAAAAGTTTAATTGTCTATAGCCCTGTGAATGTACCAAAAATGCTATTTGTTGTAAAAAAATCTCTTCCTCTGACATTTCTGCTAGGGAATATGAAACCTGTGGGCCCCAAACCCAAATAAAAATGTCAGCACCTTTTTTGTCATCACCTCATGATTCTTAAAGAAGTGTTTTAATTTTAGGTGTGTGATTCAAGAACTCTGGAGGCCTGGGATGAGCAGTGTAGTTAACATTGTTCCCTCTCATCCACCAGATAAATGTATGTCCAAAACCTCAGAAGGAAAAACAAAGCCCAGAAACTTATAGAAGTTTCAGGCAAAAAAGAAATTCTGGTGAAACAGATCAAATAAACATTTTCAATTATATATTCTCCTTTCTCCCTGTCCCCTTTCTTTTCTCATGAATATGAGATGTGAGGAAAATGTTATATCTGAAGTTTAATGCTCTACCTCTCTCTCAGTAAACATACTATTGTAATAAAAAACATCTGTCATGCTTCCCTATAAAGAGCACAGCATAGATATAAAAAGATTGATTGTCTGCATCATATTTCATTTTTGTCTCACTAAGATAGGCAAACGGAGGCATCAGAATGCATAACAAGGCTTGAGTTCATGTTGTAACCTGAAGTTTATTTGCTTAAATCCAATTAGAGTCTCATGCATCAAACACAGTGTAGCTCTTGAGAGAGGACAGAACAAAATCTAGCAATCATTTCCAAATATGCTGAACTTTACCCACATGATGTCAGCGACTCTTGGATGTCTTTTCTTGTGCTTCACGTTTCTCTCAGGACAGAATCCTTGACTTCCAAACCCAAGTGCCAGCTAGCAGCCAGTGACTGAGAAATGCACAAATTAAGGACTTGGACCTGACTCTACTCCTTCTGAAGCAAAAGCTCCCCATGCCTTCAGTGGGAGAAAAGTCCTCTACGTTACTTCACTAGTTGATTATGATCCACAAAGGACTGTGTAGTAATGACTGCCAGATAATTCATAATATCCCAGTACCCTTGTCTTTCTGGAAGGCTTTGTATCATCACACATTCAGCTTTAATCCCAGCCATAAATTTACATGGGTTGTAATTGATGCATTAGTAACTGGAATGGCTGGATGGCAAGTTTGTAAGTCATAGGTTACGGCAGCTTCAGGCTGAGGAGTTTGGGGGCTCAGATGTGATGATAAACAGCTGGTTTGTTAATCCCAGTCAGTTTACTCAAATAATCTCCTCCATGGATGTAACGATAATTAGGAGCAAGGAATAAAAATCTGATGACCCTTGGCAGCTAGACTAAAAAGCAAATCAGGAAAGAGTATATTTAGAGAAGCAAGCTCCAAATTAAGAGTAACAGAAAACAGAACACCCAGGAGGCACAATGGCACAGCCTCTGACTTGGGGATGCAGGTGCCACAAGGACCACAAGCAAATGATTGTGCCTTTCCTTTTTTCAAGACGTCTGACCTGTCTGCAGTTCAGAGTAGTCCATCGTATAACATGGACTGAGTGATTCATGACAACTCTTTGAGACACTCATATCCATCACAGCCGCTTGGAGTCTCCACGGAGCCCAGCGCTGTGACTCCAGTCTGACAGACACCTTGTTCTCTTCTGATATATTCTCTCCTCTATCCTCGAGCTCTTCAGAAGAATCATTTCTGGTGCGGAAATGAGACTTTTGGGAATCCTTTGCACTGCTTTGGCTCTGTACCTGGGAAAAAGGCTCTGAGTCAGCCAGGAACAGTCCAGAGGTTTTCCCTGTGGTTCAAAAATATGTTTGCAGCTCTGTTTCTGTGAGGAGAGGGTTACAGACACGCTGGGCTCCTTCTTCCTTTGCAGGTTTAGGTCTTGGAGAGTTCTCTGCTTTGCTTCATTTTGCTGAACCGACCTTCTCTACAAGTAACTCTGTAATTTAATATTAATCAACGAAGCACAAGCCTTACAATAAAGGAATGAATTAACAAGTTCTTAATGTCCATGGGGAGAGAGGAGGGCTTTTTATAATTTTATTTTATATTCCATTTTCCTGGCAACAAATAAAATAAAATAAAACACCACTACAAATCAGAATGTTTGCCCAAAGCTAGTTTTTGGATAGCAGAACTTCTGTTCCTAATTTATTTAGAAATTTACAGAATCTTCCCAGCATGTTTAGACCAAATCAGCCTCACCAGTTTTGAGGCTGTTATGTTACAGATAGATTTACAACTCCTATTTATAGACTTACTACAGCTCTAAAAATATTTTTATGGCACAAAGGATGACACATTTAAACATAATATTTTAGAAACAGACACACCCCAAGGAAACTCCCGATCAGATTGCAGACAATTTGGTGACTAGAAAAATCTCTGTGCTTATTCTTATCTGTCCCAGCCTGCATTGTGTTCTAGATGGTATCGTGGCCAGCCTTAATGCAAACAGTCTTCTATAGTTTTACCTAAGTACCTAAGCAGTAAATAAATAGTCTTCCCATTTGGGATTTCTTTTTTCTTTTCCATGTTTTTTCAGCAGCACAAAGAATGGAGGAACACAGACTGCTAGCCAGTCTCTTTTGTTTCTCTCTCTTGCTGTGGATTATTCTGCATTAAGATCACATTTGTATGATCCTAAACCAGGAACAATTTGCTCGTTTCTCACCGTAGGCTTGTGCCTTAAAATCAAGAGAAGAATCAGGCTTGCTTTGTGTATTTCTCTCCTGAAAACTCTATGGTTACAGCAGGGTCCGTTTTCAACAACAGTGGAAATCCTGATATCCAGAGGTTAATCTAAAATCCCCAGGCTTGCTGCAGCCGGCATGTAGCATTTGAATACCTGCCCATCTATTTTCTGTACAGCCTGAATAATGGCCCTTCCCCTGCATGCACAGGTTTATTGTCCACACGCCTTCAGCTGTATAGACACACACGAAGGAGATGGCCACCAGCTGTGGTGGGGCGAATGACTGTGGGGCTGAATTTCGGGTGGGAAGGAGGCTCCCAGCCCCCCGTGGAAGCCACTCGCTCTGGGTAAGCTGTTCTGCAGGTCCCCAGCTGGAAAGTATCTTTAGGCTGCTCTATAACAGTAGGAAATTTCTTGGCATATTTTGTCTTTTCCCCAACCAGAAAAACACTTGTGAAATGTCTTCTTCAGCCCCTGCGTTACCATGCTCTGGTTTCCTACCTTCAGTGTTACAAGCTTCATAATTATATCGAAACTTTTTAATAAATGCCCACGCCTCTTGCACACACCCTGGTGAACATGTAAACTGTGTGTTCTAGGTAGGTACCGAAGCTGAATTCATCCTTCCACAAATCTTTCTGTCTCCCATTTATTCTTCTGGTTTCCCTTTTCTCACCCTCAAGCCCCACTTCCTTCCCAGTTTCCTGTTGATTTTTTTTCTGTTCCCCTTAAATATTTTCTTCCCAAATAAAAATAAGCAACCCACAGTGATCTCCTGCATTTTTTTTCTGTCCTTTGTCAATGGGGTGAGCACTTTTCTGTGTAAATTGCTATTACTTACCTAGGGAGGCTGTGTGCGGTGATTGGTATCAATAGTTTGGAAATGCCAGTTCAGATGTCAGTGCTCCTGTGAGTGCTCATTCACACGAATGACCGAGGTGACCTCTCCATAACCTGATTTCTGAAGGTTTGAAGGTCTGTTGGAAACAGACTTCCTGTTATCAAGATAAGTGGAGGGTATCTATGCACTCATTCCCTGTTTAGGTGCACGAAAGCTGCTTCAATCCTCCCTCCCCACCCCCATAACTTCACTGAAGTTCTTTTTTCTCTTTCCTGCTTCCTGGAGAGCCCTCTGGACCAGAAAAAGTAGCAGGGACAGAGCCATCAGGAGAAGACCCAGTGCTACGAGGGGCTTTTGGAGTTCAGAGCTAGGAAGGAGAAGCTGGCTGAACTGCTTTGCTTTTTCTCCTAGGTTTTTTGAAGCTGGGTTGAGGTGAACTCCCAAACAACTGCGGGCTGAGGCCCCACCTCTCCTGCCTGATCCGCAGGCTCTGGTTACTGTCTCTTACCTGGTTCATTGGAGCCTGCAGTAAGCCTCATGCTTGTGTGCTGCCCACTGCCTTTGTCTCTGAACCTGCCCAGGAGCCTGGTGAAATAACACAGTATGCAGCACTCAGGTCTTATTCTCAGGAAGATTTGCCAAACAGCCCCAGGTCAAGCATGAGCTAGCATTGCTTTAGAAGAGTATCAGCAACCAAACCACTGCAAACAGTAGCCAAGAAATATTTTCCTTTCACCTTTTTGAGAAAGTGTTTGGGAAAACCGGTGTCTTTGCTGGAGAAGCTGTCAGGGGCATGACTCTGGCAGTGATGGCTCTGACTTCACCTGCCTCTGCAAATGAGTCATGGAGTGTTATAAACTCCAAGGACCTGCCAAGTCTCATTTCTTGGAACTAAGTGGAAATTGTAGAAAGCAGATGCTCTTTCACTAGTTTATACTTCTTCTGTGTGTTTTTTTTGAGGAGGGCTGGCAATCAGAGAAACATTGCAGCATAAAGGACCTGTTGCTATGTTTCAATAACCGTGCCTCAATCCTGCAAATGGCTGTATGGATGGTTCAGACCTTCAGAGACTGGACTTCTTAATTTTGCTCTTTGTGAGGGATCTTGGAGAAACCTGGAAGCAGACCTGGGAACATAACTAAACAGGTTTTTAAGCCTTGCAAGCCAGTTCCACGGTATCAAAAACCAGGAACTGAACCTCAAAAAACTAGGTTAGCTATTTTATATGCTACCTGAAGGGGGGGTCATTCTTTTGTTTGTGTGTTTGATGCAGCCGAAAAATTAGTTTTCTAGCTTCTCTATGGATTCACAAAAGACAGAAAGTTACTTGAAAGTGAAATCAGTGAAAATTGACATTCTTAAGGACTAGCCTGATCATAGTGGTGCAAATGGCTCATTATAAAAGTCATGAACGTGGCACCAACGTAGTGTCAGGGCTTTGGCTACCTGTCAGCACACCAGGAGTACCTGTGCACGGGACTATTCCCCCGTGCAGAGCGAAAGACACGTGCAAATTGTCAGGGCCGGGAGCGATGCGGTGCCAGATGGAAACAACATAAACAGCTGGGAGATTTCATCCGGGATTTCCATTGAGGACGGGAGACTTTTGTTCGTGTAGCCGACTCGTTCTACAGTCGGTTTAGAGACACCTACATCTTCGGGGATTTTGCTTTGGAGTCTGGGTAGGTTTTGTGCGTGGCTTTTTTTTTTTTTTTTTTTTTTTTTTCGGTAAATGCTTTAGATCGTTTTAAGCAACTCACCCATCTCATCCCGGCTCCGGGGAGGTGCTCTAAGTAAAGTACACCGGCGTTTTGCAACTGACCAGCAAACCTCGACAGGGCGACGGAGCAGCAGGGGCTCGGCGGGCGGCCGCGCACCGCCACCGCCGGGCTCCGCGGGCCCGCCCCGGCCGGGGGCTGGGACCGGGGCCGGGACCGGGGCCGGGACCGGGGCTGGGGCCGTGGCCGGGGCCGGGGCGGGGCGGCGGGCCGGCAGAGGGAGCTCGGCATCGCTCCGCTCCGCTCCGCTGCGCGGCTGCTCCCGCTGCCCGGCGCCCTCCCCGCGCCGCTCGGGCACTTTGTCCGCGCCTGCCGCCCCTGCCCCTGGCCGGCGGCGGCGGGGAGCACCCCGGATCTCCCCCGGATCCCTCCTGGATCTCCCCCGAATCCCTCCCGGATCCCCCCACCGGCCGCCGCGTCGCCTCGAGCGGGAGGAAGGCGCCCGCGGAAGGTAAGGGTCTGGCGGGGAGGGGATTGCCTTGGCCCCGGCGTCGGCGCCCCCCACCCCTCTTTATTCTGCCCCCTCTCTTTTCTTCTGCCCCAACCCTCTTTATTCTGGGCTCGAAACATGGCGAGCGAGGTGCGGGGCGCTTGCCCCAGCCTCCTCCAGGTGCCGCTGGGGCTGCTGCTGCCGCCCGTCCTCCTCAGTGGGAAACTGCCCCCGAGTCCCCCGGGCGAGCTCAGGACAACGCTTTGGGAGCAGGGGACGGAGCCTCGGCCGCAGCCCTTCCCCGCATACACCTGCGGGGGTCCCCGTGGAGATGCTCACGGGCGCTTTCCCCCGGCGGGGTGCCACCTGCGCGCACCTTGTCCCCCGGGGAGGGTCTCCGGCCGTGCCCCCGAGCTCCGCCACCTCCCTCCTCACCTCCTCCCAGGTGGCCAGCCCGGCTCTCCCCGCCGCTCGCCCATTTTTCCGGAGTCTAAGGTGTTTTTTTTTTTCCCGAGGTGGCGTGTGTCGGTGGTGGGTGGCGAGGAGCAGCTGTCGGGTGGGATAATCCTGCAGTGCGTGCCCGTGTTGCTTTGGTGCTCTGCCCTGCCGGCTGCCTTCTCGGCTGTTCAGTCCATTCTTGCTCTCTCTGCTAACTTTCCCTGGCATTCTTCCTCCTTCCACCCCTCTCATCGCCATGGTGTGCGCTTCTGTCCACATTGCGCTAGTACACTAAGGGTGACCTGGGTGCATGGTGGAAAACAGGTTTGTGGCATTTCACAGGGTGATATATGGTGCTCCATACCCCCTGCAACCTCTGTAGGGCTGGATTATGTCCATCAACAACAGCAAGGGACTGCAGCCTCCATGAAACCCTAGCCTGAAGCCAGCTAGGAGTTGATAACAGAAGGACGAGTGGAAGAGTATTTCTTAAGGATATTTTTTTGCAAACCAACTCTCCCACCCCAGAGCTGTGTTTTGTCTTAGCTCATGGCTCTTGCACCCCGCGGGTTATAGACATGCAGCAGTATGACCTTTGGTGGCGTCTGTTTGTTTACTTCAAGTGAAGTACTGAAGATAAAAATATTGCTCTAGGTCGTGTCTGCTGAAATATTAACCAAAGGATGGATCTTGGATTTCTTTGCAGTGCAGACCGTGTTTTAATACAGCTTCTCCTTCCTTTTGTCATAAAAAAATATGGTCCTCCACCCTTCCTATTGACCATCTTTCTTCTCTTTTGTGATTGTGAAATGTCTGCATGTCAGCTACAAAAATTGCTTACATGGAAGAATATAAATATGACCATTTTTGTCATTAGCAACTGGAAATACAGAATCAGCACTGTGTGAGCAGTCTTCTTCCCATGGAATACCAGTGGAAATGCTGCAACCAGAGTCCCTTGAGAAGAGGCCTCTCCTAGACCAGCCCTAAAATGAGTTCCTCGTTTTCTCCCAGTGGCAGGGACTGTGAAGAGCTTACAGGGTTTCCAAGATGCAAGGGAGACGCAGCATATCGTGGCTCAATTCGCAGTTCACGGCAAGTGTAGTGTTATTAGCATACAGGTGTCTTCAGGTAACAAGATACTGTGCTCAAAGGTCTATGGGAGCAGACCGGGGCTGCTGTTTGCTCTGGCTGGGGGAGGCTGTGGAAATATAACCGGCTTTGGACAATACTTGTATTGTCACATACTCACAGTGGCTGTGGTATTGAGTTACACGTTCTTTAAGCTCAGAATAAATGTTTTTGATTGCATGTAATTTTGAAAGCACCCAGAGCATCTCATTAGGTGTAATTGGAGGGAGGTGACAACCCCATAAGGAAGCGAGTAGGTGCCTGGCTATACGCAGCAGTAACACACAGTCCAAGATTGATCTAAAGATACTTCTCTTGTGAAGTACACAGACTTAAAAAAATGCAAAAGCTTTCCACCTGGTGACAACTAAATTCATGAAATATGATTGATTTTCTTTCTGGTCATATTCTAGCTGTAAATGGCAAATCACTCACGTTAACTGCTGTATTTATTCCCCCTGTGCATGAAAGCTTATTAAAACCTAAACATCTGAAGTTAAATAATTGGTGCCCTGAGGGTCAAAATAGATTGAGTATATATGAACTTTTCTCTTCAACTATGGTAGTGGCATAACAGAGGACTCGGAGTCCTCACAATAAAGGCTGCACTAAGAAAGTTCTTGTTAACTTTGATTTCAGTGTCTAGCACCTCTCTCATACTCCTAATTGCTGTGTCAGCCTGTCTTCTAGAACAGCGAATGACTGGTCGAAGGTGGGAGATTTCCTTAAAGAAGCAGTTTTCAACCACGCCAGATGGAAAAATGGAAGCTTTTGGTCTTTGAACCCTCCAAAATCTGGAGCACAGTAGAACCTCTTCTTTCTTTGCTGCATGGCTGGTAGCCAGAAAGAAAAGTCATTCAACATCTCAGAGCTGTGTACCTTATGGTACAGTGTGCACAGCCCAATCCTGTTAACCTCCATTCAAAGAGAATTGGAAAGGTGCTTTGCTTGAGTGTGTGTTTTCCACATATGGATAGGATTGGTTCTCATATATCCTTTTAAATCAAGATTTCTTCTTGCTTTTTCGTTTAACAGCGTCTGGTTCTGTGTCTCCTTTGTCTATAGGCATTCAGGATTTTCATTATTCTAGTCCTGAGCAGCGGTCCCAAGAAGGCTAATCAACACACTGTGACTGGGTGGCTTTGAACTGATTTTGAAGCCTCTGTATTTATTTTGTGGTACAGAGAGCAGTCTGATGTCTGAAATATGATTTTTGGTGAAGTTAGGGCAATACTCAATACTTACTGAGCACCTGCTAAAACTGTAAGTCACTAAAGTACTGCTGGTAACTAAACTACCAGTACAGATACAGTTACCTGTATATCTGAATATTCAGAAATACTCTGAATATTCAGAACATTCTGAATATTCTGAAATACTCTGAATATTCAGAGTGGGAGAAAAAAAAATGAATAAGAGGCAAATATGTTGATTTCAGAGCTAGTTCTCTAGTTTTTCCAGTATTAAATGATCTGCATTTGCAGAAACTAGAGTTCCTGTTTCCACTAAGGATTGTCACAGCTGCCATTTTATCTCAACTCCAGAATTAGACTCTGCTTCATCTGTTTATTTATGCATCCAACACATGATTTTCTCGTAGTTTCGTACATACCTTGATTTAACCCTGACACCTAGAAATTTCAGTTTCCCGTCTTGGGTATCAAGTTATATGATAGTTGTCATTTGAATTTTATTTTTGGTGGGAATTTCAGCTGTTACTATGGTCATGGGGGGTTGCTGGATTTCCCGCTGTTATGCACGTACACAAACCTACGTATACAGTAAAGTTTAATCTCAGTCAGTGAGACTACTTGGATTTGCACAGGTGTTTACTAAACAGAGCTCTCAATTCACTGAAAGAGGAAGATTAGACATGGTGTCTTTTGTAGCATTTGGTACTTTAGTGATTCTGTATCATTTTGCTTGTTCCTATGTGAGCTTACTCACAGCTTTCTTGGAAGGATCATGGGGATGTGGGAAGAAGAAACCTTCACTATTTTGTGATTTATTTATTTTCCCTCTCAATAGCACATAATGGACTTTGAGGGGGTAAAAAATTAGTCAGTTAAAAATACAAACATTGTTAGAATTAGCTTTTGAAGACCATTTTTCATTTTGAGGTGTATCTACGAGCCCACATTCACTAACACATTGCTTTGATTTTATTCACTAATTTAACTTTCAGTAAAATTTCTCAGTATAAGCCAGCTCAGGGCCTTGAATGCTACTAGTTGAACACATTCAACCCTTTCTTCCCTTCCCTTTCTATGCCACTATCTATGCAATTAAAGTTACTCATGCTGTGACTCTCTGCAGGAATGAGATCTGAAGTGGAAATAGCAAATTACAAATTACTCTGTTTGCATTTATTACCTCTGTCATTTTCTGAATAGACTCTAGCAACCTTATGCATTTTGTATGGACATAGTGAGCAGATGTCTCTAACTTCAAAGGTTTATCAGTAGTAATTTGCGTGGAATTTGTACATCTTGTGTAAAGTTATGCATGTCTGTAGCGTTTTCTGTTGTGTAATGTTCTGATGCATAATGGGCATCTTCGTTACTAATGGTGTGACAGGGGATTCCAGTTGCATTTGTTTTTAACGCCAAACTGAGTGAAGCTTTTTGACCAGCAAAAGAAATAGCGATGTTCTCTAATAAAACTGTGGGTTGTGAAATGATGAACCTGTTGTTCTGGAATACTGTGAAACCTTTAATGTTTCCACAGAACATTTAGGAAATGTATTTTAAGAATGGTATTTGTTGAGTGAGTATAGGTGTTGTGGATATTATAACTCCAAGCTGGCTTCATACAGATAACTTGTCCTTTTTTTTTTTTTTTTTCATCTTTTCAAGAATGTGTTGATTTGACGCAAGATAGATTTATCTTTTAATAATCTAAAATCCATTTAGAGATTTTATGGATTTTATAGATTACCATTGCAGGTAAGGGCATATCTGACTTTTAAGTGTCCCGTGAGCACAGAGAAGCTGAGTTCAGCTGGCTTAATTGTGAAGCTGCCATGGCTGATTTTGGGAGGTAGAATTTACCGTATCTCCTGAGCGTTTCAGACTTCACTTACTGCAGGACAATCATTGTAAGTCTTATTTCTGTAGTTTAGGATTTATTATTATTATTTATATATATATGGAAAATAAAAGGATGACTCATGGGGATTTGTGTATTACTTTGATTTCTGCTCCGGCATGTAAAAGCATTTTTAAGATTTGACCAAGTAGAAAAGCAGGCACTAGTCTTGCTGCTTCTCCCATCAGTACTCCCTTCTCCTCCCCCTCTTCTTCTAGAAATTGGCTCATGTGCAAAGAGAAGCTGAAAGTCAGATGTTAGCAGTACTTTTTCCCTCTTCATTAAAATAGGTCCAGAGCCATTAGGAAAGGGAAACGATATGTAACGTACCTCCCAAATTAGCTGCTTAAAACTTGATCTAAAAAACAGGAGAAATACATGAGATCAGAGAAGTGGGCTTGTTCTTTCATACTTGCAGATGCAAGGTGAGATACAAGATTATCCAGATCTTATCAAAGTTTTCACTTTAGGTGGAATTTGGCATTACTGTGATTTGTTCACTTAATGGTCCTAGTGGTTTGTCTTGCATGTGAAATATGAACCTTGGTAAATGAGCACTTTCTTTCATTATGGAATGGTTGAGAGGGTTTAACATTAATTCTCTGAATAAATCTGAATGCTTTTCTTGTGAAGATGAAGAACTCTTCTCATAGTTCTGATGTACTTTCTCTTCTTGCAATGCCACTGCTTTTTTTTTTTTGCTTTTTGCTTGCTTACACAGTATGTTTTATGTGTCATCTTCTCTATTTCCTTAGTCAATAACCTCTTTGTTTCCAGTGTAAAATATAATTTGCAGTAATTAGTGTTGAGAAAGCATGTTTTTCCAATACATAAATAATGTAACAGTGTTTCAGGGGGGTAGATATTTGATTGATACAGGCATTAGTAAGAGTTCAGTGCCTTTGAAATTCCCATTGTATGTCATAAACCTGTACATTACAAATATTTTTATTATACCTATCATGGGAATGTAAGACCTTTGTTCAGAGCATGAGACATTCACGTCCCTTTTTCAGTTCTTCAGTGTCAGTGCATATTACAATAATATGGCAATAGCTGTGCCATGGAATTGAATTACGTTGTGAGAAGTTTGTGATACCAAGTTGTAATAAAATATAGCTTGATGATCTTCCATGCCATTTTAAAAATGGAGAAGTCAACCACTTATAGATAGGCCTCTAAAGTAATGTACAGCTTTGCACAACATGTCTTGAGAAGCATGTGACTGCATTATATTGCATGCAGTTGGAGATATAAATATACACGTGTGGTTCTCATTTAGAATTTGGTGGCAGGCTGTGTATTTAAATACATATTTTTCTACTTTAATTTCAGTGTCATCTCAGGCTGGTTTTTCCCATTGCTTATTCTCTTATCCACTTCTATTGTTATTTATTGCTTTACATTCTTTCCCATGCTGTGATAACCTTAGTGTAATGTTTCATCTCTTTTATTTCCTTCTCTTCCTGTATAAGGGATAGAGAACTGTCCAGGCGTTAAGGCAGAGGACTGGGAGGTAGGAGGATCCTGTCTGTTCCTACTTCAGCTGCAAACTTTATAGCTAATTAACTCTGGGCTAACTGATGATTAGCCTCTTAGTGCTGTTTCACTCACAGAGGACAGGACAGAGTGAGGAATCTGGACTTTGTACCTTACCATCCATTAAGTAAATCACCTATATGATGAATGTCCTACCACTGACGAGAAACAAACACAGCTTCTCTATTGTAGTCACTGTTTTCCTTCTGTTCCTGCTCCTGTGCTAAAGCAGTGACGCATTTTGAACTTTGCCTCCTGCTTTGGTCCATGGTCTCCCTGCTCAACTCAGCCCTTGAGTTAGCTCTTAAGGTTTTCCATTCTTCCGTGCTTGCTCAAACCATGTTTCTCCACCATCTTCCATAGTGTGGTCCATCCTGCTCTTGAGTCTGATATAACTTTAATCTCCTGTTTTATTTCTTCATGATTCTTTATTTATCCCATAAGTTTTCCCTACCCTTTCTGTTTTACTTTCACCTTCAGTTGTGTGTAGCGCTTCTTGTCTGCTTTGCATAATGCACTTCCCACCACTGCTTGCAACAAAGCTGTTCCTTTCTCACAAACCATTTCTTTTTTCCCAATTGTGTCCATTTGTGCCATTAATCTGTATTTCAGTGTCTTCTGAAGTGCATTTCAAATTCATTGATATCAGTGGGATGGTTCATATTTGAAATTGCATGGATAATCAAGTCTTTGTAGGATATGGCTTTAAAAGTAATGTATTCTCTAATGGTTTAATGCTATATTTTGTCTAGGCAATAATTTTAAGCTCACTTCAAGCTGCTCTAGAGCTCAATACCTGAATAGGAGGTGTTAGTGTGTGTAGGCATTTTGTTTCTGTAGGTGAGCGAGGTGTCTAATATACACATGAAAAATCTGTTCAATTGATGTCTTACTGAATATGAATGGAAGACCTAATCAGAAATGCCTTCACTAAGCAGTGGCATTTGTCCATTTCTACTTAGTATTTACAGCATTTCTGACTTTAATCTAAGAAGTTAAATATTGCTGTGAAAGAAAAAAATATGTTTGTATGTTTTTTAAACTGTGACTGTGCAGAACACAGCCCCAGAGGGCGAGTTGCTTTTGAGGCAGTCTTGATGATGATTGATTGAAGTAGCAGTTTTGGGCAGTTTATCAATGGTTCTATTTTTCAGAGGGAGTTGATCTTCCAAGCTGGGGGTTTGGCAGATGTGATGGTCCTACTGGCCTGTTTAGTCCAGCATTTCATGCTTCGCAGTGGCAAGCAGCTTTGAGCAGCTGGCAGCAGTGAAGCACGTCTTCCCTGGGAAAATGTGTTCTTATTTCTTTTGGAGAAGGTGGAATGACAGAGCATGAAGGTTTATGTCTCATCACATTCTTTGGGTATTTTAAGCAGTACTTCTATAACTCCAAAAGTTCTTTGTTCTTTTCATCCATGGAGATGTCTACTCCCCTTTTTAACATCATCTCAAGATCTTAATGTTGGAGACAGCTGTTTTGTCTCTCTGCCTCAGTTTTCCTATTTATAAAACTGCAAAAAAAACTGTCTCTCTGGGAGGCTTAATTAGCAAATGTTTACACAGCCTTTTGAAGATGTAAAGCATCGTATAAATGCTAAGTATTATTATTATTACCACCAGCTGCTTCATAGTAATTGCAGTAATAAAAGTGTCAATGATAGTGGTTGTATTATCCTTGCTCTATCAGTGGATTGGTTTGCATTATTATTGGGATCCTGAGAGTCCTTCCGCTTCCATTGTACAAGGCAGGAAACGAGACGTTCAAAATATTTGACAAGGTAGCCCACCCTGAAGTTAGTGCATAGGGTGCCACTTCACATACTTCCTTTTTCAATCAAGTTTGCATTCCGGAACATATTTTTCATGAAATCTCGCAAGCTTTCCGCATGCTCTGACATCATCTGTTCACACTGTGTCTAGTGTTCCGCTCACAGGGGAGCAGGCTGAACAATGTGGACATTGAGGGTGGTTCGTGAAAGTGATGGTGCAGACTCTACTGAGGTACAACATGTGGGAGAGCTGAGGTGGGAGAAGCTGGGCTTCCAGCTATGAAATCCTTGTGAAGGACTTATTTAAAAGGAAAAGAAAAGTTAAAGTCCATAACTGGGAAAGAATGAAACGTCTTCTGCAGCATGACAGTGTTTGCATGTCTCAGGGCTGACTCGGGGGTGGTCTATGCTGTGCAGTGTCTGAGCTGATTAGAAATGAGCCAGAAGCAGTTGTGTTCATGATGTTTGTATGTAAAAGAAGAGATCTTTCAGACATGATTGATAACTGGTAGTATAGGGAAAGAGATGCGGTATAAATCACAATTAGCCTTTAGTGGGTTTCTTCTATTTTTATTTTTTTTTAGGTTTACTTTTGTAAAACATCCATGACTTAATGCTGAGCTATTTTTATTAATGTTCTTGTGCTTATCTCACATAACCAGCTTGTTAAAAGAGGATATGAACACTTTTTAAGCCTCTGACTTATAAATTGTGAGAAAGAGAAAAGAAGATTGATTCCAACAGGCTTGAAGGTAGATTCATTTTTCTTCTAGCTAGTAAAATGGAAAGGGGAATAATTAAACTGAAGCCATAGTGGGGCACAGTTTTAGCTGGGTGGAAAATTATTAGATATTTCTCTAACATACAATTTAATTGTAAAACTTAAACCTAAAAGAAAACAAATTCAGGGGAATTCCGTTTGGTGAATTGATGGTAGACTCTCCTAGTCCTTTCTGTCTGAAGTAACAAGGATAAGAAAAAACATAGAATAATAACAAAGGAACACCGAGGGGGGATAATTATTTTTCTATCATATCCTGAAGATCTGAGGGGATTACTTGGTCGAGCATCTTGTGCTGCTGGAATGTTGGGTAGGATTGGTAGTGATTGTGCTTTGAAAAAAATGTCTCTGTTCTTTTTACTATAAACATTTGAGATAAGATGGAAAAGTTTGGAAGAACACAACACATTCTGTGAGTTCTTTCAGCGTTCTTAATTGCTGATTTTGAGATTTCCATTTAATATTGTTGTTACTTATTTTGGGTGATTTTTAGTGAACTCCGCTTCACTAAGGTGGGCCACCAAAATGTCCGTAACGAATGATCATTTATTAGTCATATGTTAGTGTCTAATACGGTGCTTATTTAAATTGCTAGGGATGTTTCCCAGTAGTTTCTGGATCAGTTGTAATTATGAAGACCTGGATGAGTTAACATATTAAAGAGGTCACGTGAATCTGGATCATGGGCAGCATCACTTCCTAGTGGCTGCCAGAAATGATGCAAAGTAGGAAAATGATTTAGTCCTTTATGATCCTGTGTATGCAAATTTTCAGACAGCTCTGAACACCATTAAAAAGCAAGAAGAAAAGGCACCAGCCTTCTATATTCTGTACATTTAGAGAAATCTTATTTCAGAAACATCCATAAACTGATTACTCTTGGTAACAACTGATAACTCCTTTTACAGAGAAACAGGAGCATAGGGGTAGGCCATGTAACCCTGAGGCCCCAAAGGAGTGCCAGATGTTGGCTGGCAGGTTCACAGAATTTTGGAGCATACTGCTTTAATTGCTCAAAATATTTTCGATGGTGAAGTGGAATTAAATTCAAAGTATTGTATTAAAGTTTTTCTCTCTTTATTGTGTGAGACTGGTGATATTCCACTTTGAAGAGAAGTCTGTGTTTTTCTGAGGGCTGCAGGGAAGAGCAACTATTTTATGCCCCCTGCATACAGTAGTATAGCAATTTGATAGGAATTTCTTTTTCTGTTATCCTAGACTGTAACATGTAGTAGTATAATAGCTATCTTTTGAAGTATAGAAAATCTGCCTAAGGGGCCATCATTTTAAAGTCTAATATGAAATTCTGTTTTAATAAGGTTCACTCCTTGCACATTTTAAATGCAAGGAAATGTGTATGTTGAAACCTCACTAATCCTTCATTTGCACAAAGTATTTGGCTCATTCCCTAACTGTCAAGGAATTAATGGTGTGCTTCAGTGAGATCTTGCATTGCTAGAATGTGGTTGTAAGAGATTCTACACTGCATTTGATGGTGCTTTATGAATTATCTTAATAAATAAAATAAAATTGTCATTGTCAAAGCATATGAGCAAAGCAATCCAACTCTGATTGTTTGTGTACTCACTCACTCACAAAATTAAATGATTTCCAGTGGACTTGCCGGCTGTCCATACAAATTGGGGAGCTTTTCTGTGTTATATTGTGCTTGTGACCAGTCAAACAATGGTGTAGCTGACATGCAGTCACTGTACTGATGAGATGACAGAACCTCTCTTCTGTAATTCCTCTGTTGGCCTTGTACTTGGAAATGAAGCAAAAAGGTAACACACACATTGGCGCATGTAATGAATTCAGATCCCTTCCTGAACCAGGAAAGCATGACCTCTCACAATTATTGTATGGTAACAGGCTTTGAATGAAGTTGTTCACAGGACTGCCTACAGCAGAGACGTCATGACAGTGTAGGCGTACCCAAGGGGATTTTAATTGTACTTCTCCAGTGCAGGAAGGGGGCTACAGTTGCATGGGATACTTTTGTCTCCATGCCTCTTGGCTGAGGACAGAGATTCTTGCTGCCACAGCTAAACCCTGTCTGGTACCTGAACCTGGGTGTGGTGTCTGCACCATAGACATGCCCGCTGTGTGCTTTTCTGCAATCCTGCACCTGGTAATGCAGACTGTGTAGAAGATAGTATATACTGCTTACATTTCAGGCAGATGGAGTCAGTGGGATAAAATTACAATTTCAGAATATCTACCTAGTTCTGTTGTGTTAGCTTTTTCAGATCGTAGCAAGTGACTGGAGGCTTGTTGTACTAGGCACTCAATTTCAAGAGAATTTTATTATTTAAACATAATGTCTATTTTTAAGTCATATAATCTATAAAACCTGTTTAAGGCCACAAGGGATCATTACATCATTTAGTTTGACCTCCAGAGTACATGAAGGAGGAAAGTTTCTGTCCTTCTATTTCTGGTAGGAAAATATAAAACAAGATTTCCTGTCCTTCCGTTTTGTCCATGATAGACACAATAATGTAAGCTGCCTGCCTCTGGCAAATATTGGTATTTTTCTCTAAGTACATTAGTGAATTTCTAGCAGTTCTGTGTTTGAATTGTGTGAATGCCAGAATGCGGTGCTACCCCCTAGATACTGTTGTTTGTATTTTTATATTTTTGGCACATAGGAGGTGCAGTACAGATTTCCACTTCTGCATATAGATCTTTCAGTCAAAACCTCGTAGGCTAAAAGCAGATGATCTTGGAGCCTGTCCTTCTTTCTATCCATGCTTGACTGTCTAAGTTGTGTAAGCTCAGATCACTTTCTGAACCACTATATACTTATGTGCATAATCATTTTTGGCTCACATGGCTGGCTAAGACATTTGGCTGGAAAACATTTTCTAAGGGTTAAAGGCTATATTGCCCTGTGGGAAATATCTGTGGAAGTGTTGGAAATAAACAGGAACCTCATCACCTTAGCAGATTTGACAATCTGGACCTTTTTACCTCCTAGACCATAGAGATGGTGTCGTACCGTGACTCAGATGTCCAGATGCGTGCTGTCCTAATATTCGCAATAATGCCAGCAATAACATTTTTTCTCCATAGTCATATTTTCTTTATGACTGATATTGAAAAAAAAATCGCAGATGTTACTTCAGGCAGTTTAGTAAATTGAATGCACGATGACTGTGGGAATGTGTCACAACTGATGCAAGTCCAGCTTGGTCTTAAAACCTCCTTCACAGAGTTTTACTGCAGTGATTTCTCTAAGATGTAAAAAGTGAATAGTAATTTTAGATATGACCTTGCTCTTTACACGCTCACAGCTTGTCTGCCCTGCATGGGACTCCGGCTTCCAGTAATGAGGAAATGTTCTGAGGCGGTGCTGTTGCCATGATGACTTACAGAAATAATGGCGACTTCCAGATATTCCCCTGTTTTTTCCCTGTAGTAGCTGTATGTCTTCAGGAATGAAATGACCTTAAAATGATTCAGATCTCAAGCTTGGGGTTGTTTTTGTGGTAGAGAAATGGTTTTTCATTGGTGTTGGGATGGTGGTGCTGTACTGATTATAAACCATGTGTGATTAACATTCTTGGTCTAAATTTGCAGTCTTCACTCTGGACACATTACCCCTCTAGAGCTTAGAGAAATGCAGTGAATCTTTGCTTAGGAAGGAAAAAAAATGCAGGGCGTTTACCCTCTCTTGCTTTTTCTCATTTATGCCTTTAAGACTGTTTGTATATAAATGCTTCACAGATAGTTTTTCAGTTTCTTTCCAGTTTTACAACAGCTGCATGTATATATTTTTTTTCATCTAGAGCTAGTGTCTTTTCTAGGAAAACACATCTGGTTATGTAGATATGTCTTCAGCAGTTAATAATTTCCAGAAAATGATACAATTCATGTACTGTGAATCTGACAAAGTGTAGGGTCTGTTGTACAGTAGTATTGAAATGTTTGTAGCTTGGCAAAAAGTCTTCTCCCCCTCATTGTTTGGATGTATTGAGCAGAAATCTTTTGTTTCAAAACTTACCAAGAGTTTCCTAAGACATACCTTGACCAATTTCAATGTATTCTTCAGTCCTGTTGGAAAAGTTAGCTGCTGAAGCTTGGTGGTGGTGTTCACAAAGGAGTTGCCCTCAACTGAGGGGGAAGAGGGGTAATTCAGAATGAAAATTCTGATCTGTAAGTATTTGTTCCACTGATAGTAATGGTGTAACTAGTCTTTATGCCTGCTATTAAATGCTTGTGAGATTAAGGTCTAAAATCTCAAATAGGAAAAAAAAACCACCAAAAGTAATACAAAACCAAGAACGAAACCCAAGAAAAATCTAAATTATTTTATAAATAGAATCTTGTGTAATATGTAAATATGTAATATGTAAATAATATGTGAACAATGTAAAAGAATTTGTCTTTTTTTTTTTTTTCTGTCTTTTCATTCTAGTGTGAGTAGTGACTTTTGTTTGAAGTGTGTGCTATTTTAAATGAGCAGTATTTTTCACAAGAGTTGTGCTGGGCAACATCTTAACTCCAGACGCAAAAGGAAATAAACCAAGAAAAACTCTGTTTATCAGAGATGAGAGTTTGAGAGAAGATCTAAAACTACGTAATGGTCTCCCTTGTTTCTCCTTAATATTTCTTCATGTTTTTCTGCAGTCCTCGGGTATTATTTTATTTTGTTGGTAAGTCACTGAGGTATAAACTACAATGAAGTCTTAAAGTGCTTTCCATCTTCAAACCATATAGTGAAGAGAGGCTGAAAGTTTTGTAATGTTTCATATAGGTTGATTCTGACTTTATTCTGTTCATATGTAGATTTCAGAGATTGATGTAGGTGTTAATTGAAAAATAGCATATTCCATGTACTTCCTATACCCTGGTGAAGTAATGCGAAAATTAACCTCTCTGTTTTAAGGCTGCTCATTTTATAAAAAACTGAGATTGTTTGTGTGTAAGGTTGGCAATGTGAAATTTATGAAGCTAATTAATGAGATATGGCAGGTTATTCTCAATGTTACTATGCAGTATTGCCACAAACCTATTCTATTCTATTCTATTCTATTCTATTCTATTCTATTCTATTCTATTCTATTCTATTCTATTCTATTCTATTCTATTCTATTCTATTCTATTCTATTCTATTCTCTGTAAACTTCTCTAACCTCTTTTCCATTGCAAAATGTCACAATTTCCAGTTGCTTGAGAAACCAAAGAATCATCTGTCATGATTTCAGTATTGGCACCGTAGATGTAGGTATGTAGTGAGTGAAGTAAGGAGTAAGAAAACAGAGCTGTTGACTGGGGAATGAGCAGTCTACATGACTGAGACTTAGGAGAGCCCTCAAGGTCTTGTATCAAGAAGCCCTTGAATTTGCTTTCAATCAATTCTTTCTCCATCTAGACTTACCTGTTTAAAGGCTAGCAGCTAAATGGGAAGTACATCATTGAGGAATTTTTGTGTTTGTTTTTTTTTTTTTTTTTTAAGGCATCTACTTTATGGTTGGAGCAGAAGATTTATATATCTATCTCTATCTATCTATCTATCTATCTGTCTATCTATCTATCTATCTGTCTATCTGTCTATCTGTCTATCTATCTATTACAGTATGCAGAGGTTTTGGACTGGCTGAAGCCCCTGTTGTTAGCTACCAGACAATGAAAAAGGCAATGACTGTCCCACTGGCCTAGCAAATCACATTCCCAGCCGTGGTATCAGGTGGGGCTGTGATGGCAGTAGCAAACAGAGGTCTGGTGTGAGGAATGTCAGTGCTGCCACTCAGGAAACTAGAGCTGGTGGTTTCTGTCCCTCTTCTGCAAAGCACCGGGATTCTTCTGTCATGTTTAGTTCAGTATGCTAAGTTTTGTGAAAACAATGAACTGGCAGACCTCCAGTAGCATGATTTTTATCTTGAATTAACAATAACTTGGCTTTCTTCACAAAGGCAAGTACTTATGTTTAAAACTAAAATTGCTTTCTCTTCTTGGGGATTCTAACATGTTTGCTAACATGTGAAATATACCTCCTTCCCACCCCCAATAATCTTACTGCTATCAGGCTCTTTGATCTGCCGTGGATTTTAATGAGTCACTTAAAAACAGATATCTATTTTGGCAATTTGACTGTGATCCTGTCTCCGAAGTCAGCTACCATTTTGAGAATGACATCTGAGTCTGCCTGTGTTTCTGCATGACTGGAAACTGTCACTACTCATTTAAACTTATTAGTGTTGGAAATGGATATGGTGGTTCATCTAACACAGATGAAACTCTAGGCACTAGCATTCAAATTCAAATGTTGCTCCCACATGTAAATGAAGATGTGACTGTAGTCATGAGAGCTTGGACAATTGGGGGTGAAAGCTGCACTGCAGCTCAAGGGGGTGTTGGATACTTTGCCTACAGGTCACTAGAAGAAGGTTGTAGCATTTTGGGCAATTCAAGAAAATTCTGTGTTTGATTATAAAAGTTTAATACAGTAATTCAGTGCTTCAGCTGAAGATTACACCATGGAAGATATTAAATATTGCTCTAAGGAGGAGTCTTAAGTTGTGAATACTCATTCTGAGGGGGGGAAATGAGCATTTGAGAAATGAGATTTTTGAGAGGACAAAAGTAACTTTCTGACTAAAAGCTGAACCTCTGCTATGTATCTTGATAGTCCATGCATGCACTGAAGGCATGCAAAATGTTTTTCTTCTTTAAATACAAACCTGGAGAATGATTGCCACAACCCTCCATCTATCTTTAGATGATCTGAAGTGCTTGGGATGTACAAGCATTGCTGGCACACAATTGTTTTTCTTATCTAAACAGGCTGTGAGCCAAAAGAGCAGAAAGAGACAAAAGGAGAACCTGGACGTCTGGGGCTGTAACTAGTGCCATAGCACTGCCACTGCTCTTCTCACAAGGCTGTACCATGCAAAACCATGTTTTAATTTATTAATTATTCTTCCAGTCTATTATGTCTAAATACATTCCCTGAGCAGAGATTGTTTTTGTCTATTTAGGCACTCCTGTGGCTAAATACAAGCCCAGAGCTTGCTTGTACGAGGAGCATTTTGTCTGACAGTACCTTTACCATTTGAGACTAGTGGTGTGCTAAAATGAACAACTTATGTTCCTGAAACTGTAGAAGTAACCTGGCAAAATGTGATTTTATATAGATAATTCCTTTCTTTCTTTTTCTCTTCTTTCCTCTCATTTAGCTGTAGATGAGTCTTAATACTGACAATGCCACGTGGTTACAACACTGTTTAACGTCTCTGCAACCTGCAAAGAACATACACTCTGAAATGTTTACCTGATCAGTCAGTAAAATAGAACTTAAATGATAATAATAACCAAATCCTGGTTTAACCTTTTCCTTTTCCCATAAGTAGAGTTCAAACTGCAGCAGAAATACACCAGTCTTGTCTGAAACTGATGGCTAATAGAGAATGCAAAGGTGACTGTCAAGTTGATGGTGACAGGACAAACTAAATGCTCCTAATGGATTTATTTAAGACTGCCTCTCAACAACACATTTATTTCTCTGTAATAGATGACTTGTGGCTGTCTGTTTAACTATCAGGCTTTCTAAAGTAAGCTTACAGTTCTGCTAACCTCTGATGCATTGAGTTGGAGACTTTCCTCTCTTGACAGATAATACTATTGGGAGGAAAAGGAAGTTTTGCAACCCTTAAATTTCCTGAAGAAAAGAAAAAAAGAAAAAGTTGTTAAGATTCCTTTAAAATAAATTAAAAACAAGACCAAAAAACTCAGTGACTCACAGCTTACAGGAACATCAGCTTTTTTTTCTCTGTGATGATAACTAGATAGATTTTTTTTTTCCCGTTTATTCCAAAGGAAGGCAAACTTTGCCAGCGCTTTTTTTCTTTCTTAATTTTATTTATTTATTTTTTTTTGTTTACAGCTGCTACACTTCAGTATCACAACTGTATTTAAAAGAATAGTATGAATTTTCATCCATTGGTAACATGAGGATGCTTCAGAACAATTACTAAAATCAACATTAAAGGTTTGAACATTAAATAAACGGAAATGTTGAGTCAGTTGAAAAATATATGAGGAATTTCCAAAAGGCACAGTTTAAATAACCGAGGTAGACATTCACAGAAATGCTTATAAAGTATAAAGAAAGACATTTTCATGTAGCAAGCAGTCTGCAACTCACTGGTTGGGAAAAGAGTCAAAACAAAATTTGTTTCTGTAACACAGTAGCAAGGCTTTGGCTCAGATAAAAACTGCAATATTCCCTTATTAAAGCAGTAATGCTAACTAGAGAATGTGGGATCTCTTCCAAGTAAAGTCACGTTTCCTGTGTGAATTAGTGACCTGATCTTAAAGAAGGATCTTGCCTGATCTGCCCTTGAGGTTGTATGGCATTGTGCATTTTTTTAAACTCTTTTGAGTTTAAAACTCTAAGAGTGTGCTTTTATCTATTAGACATGTGCTGTACGTAAAACTTTTAGTTCACAAGGATCATCTTGTTCTCCCTGATGACTTTTTTGACAACCTTTGGGATTTTCATTTTTGAATATCTGTTGCACATAGTGCTTGCTTTTGACCTTCAGGGAAACAAGAGTGTGTTTTTGATCTTAAGCATAGTAAATTTTTTGTTTTGCTTTGTTTTTCAGGCATTTGAAATAATGATGCAGTTATTAGATAGATAACAGTCCATTTTGTGCTCACAATTGCAGTAGTACAGAGCATCAGAAACCTGATTTGTCCTGGAACCTGAAAAGAAAGTTGCTATGGCAACTGGGCACTTTACATCCCATTTGGGACTTGAGTTAGGTATGCCTATTTCATTTAATTTTCTCCTCCTCATGAAATGCGTTAAGTCTCCCAACTCCAATAAAAAGTCATGTTGGGTATGTTAAGTATCTCTTCACTCTGTCTGCCCCCCTCATGTGTCTTCGTCCTCTCTCCATGCCGTGACCAGGGCCACTGCTCTGGCACTTCCCAGGTGCAGCAGACAGACATCAGCTGGTGTCCTGTGCCCAGCTGGGCCAACACTTCCTTCTGCAGCACCTCAGGGCTGGGCGCTCCTGCTGGAGTTGGTGCCTTGGAGGCTGGACCTTGTCCAGGGTGCCTCTGAAGGCTTCTTCGTCGCCCCTTTCCTGTGCTGAGAGGTGGTGAAAGGGAATGTCTGTGTGCTTAAAGGAAAGGAGGAACCTTGGGGGGGGTGACGTGTTAGGAACTGTTGTGTAAATGCTTTGGTGTTAGCTAGTAAGAATAGTTCCCTCCTCTTTCATTTTTATGCTCTTTTGCAAAGTTTTAATCAAAAGAGGCTTCTCTTTTAAGATGCAGGCACCTCCCACACGCAGGAATGTGACGGCTGCTCTCTTTCTTCTCCTGTGTAAGATGTTCTCTCTTACTTTGGGTGGTGTTTTCACATTCACTCTGCGGTAGGGCTGTGGGCCAACCATGTCTGTGCCCCGAGCACTCAACAGAGCAGAGCAGAGGCCAGATCACAGATGATGGGCTGGGTGCCTCTCTGAGCAGCTTGCAGCTGTATTGAATTACTGTGGAGCCTTTTTTTTTTTTAAAAAAAAAAAAAAAGAAAAAAGAGATTCTGGCTAAGGGGTTTATCACCATATGTGAGCTGTTTGTAGAGGGGCTCTCACATTGTAGAGAGTTTGGGTGAGAGAAGAGGGTTTGGGAGGGACAGCAATCTCAGTTGTTGATTGTAGGTGTACTTTGTGTGCAAACATGCCAGCCTAACTAGTAAGGCCAAAAATTACTTGTAAGACTCTTTCTTAACATAGTCGGATCCTGTTAACTTGTTAAGTTCAACTTCTTCAGGATATATAATTATTTTTGTTTGTTGGGACATCTGTAAATATTAATCCAGTTCCAACTGATAGCTTCCTATTACCTACTTCTCATCATCAGTTTCTTTGCAGCATTGAGTGATGGCTGTGGCGCCTTTGGGGTAAAAAATAAAGAGCAGATGGAGCTTTCTTGAGCACAGACTTCCTTTTGGTCCCACTTCTGCTGGGATTTCCGTAACTTTTTGAGAAGTAAGAAGTTATTTTCCCAAGTCAGGGAGAAGAAAACTCTGTATCTTCCATATGCCAGGATATCTTGAGGTGATTCATCATCATCTTTTTTTTTTTTTTCCTTTTTATTTATTTATTTTTTTAAGTCACAGATAATCACAGAAGCACAGAGGGAGATCTGTTTCTCAACTAATGCTGCCAGTTCTTCTTTGCCCTTGGAGAATATTCCCCTACAGATTTGGGGGGTTATTTTTGTTTTGTTGTGGTTTTTTGTTTGAGCCAGTTTTAGTAAACAAGTTGAAGTTGCTCAAGGCTAGAGATACAAAGAAGTTCAGGGTGGTGACCTGAGGACTTGTGCTGAGACATGTTTGCAAACCAACTCTACTGCCAACATAGAAGCTATAGATAACTTGTTCTCTGTAACCCTCTGTGAATACAATTTCAAAATACAGTGCTAGTACTTACCTCCAGGTAGGGCAAATAGCTAGGGTGAAGGGGTTATTGTGCATGTCCACAGTTCTTTTTTCCTTACTTTTATGATCTTTCATGGTTGAATGTGGAGTAATATTTTGCATGGTTATAACTGGAAATCTGCTACTGATGCTTTGCATCTCAGTCCTGACTTGAATGCAAATAACCATTCAGTTAGGTAGAACAGGTATAGTTTATATCCCAGGGACACTGATTGAGAGTAACTATGTAAAGCTGAAGATATTTCCCTTCCTTCATGCAAATTTAGCTGGAAATATTTGCCCTCAGCCCGCTCCTTCTTTTCTAGTCTTGCATAATGTGGAACATAATGGGTTTTGTAAGAGCTTTCAAAGGGCAAAAGTATGATTTGCAGACTTTTTTTTTTTTTTTTCCCCTCCTGCTTTTAGGCACAAAATAAATGGAGAGCTCCATCATCTGCCGCTGTATCCCAGTGCTTGCACTGGGAAGTACTCACCTATGTCACGTGGCTCAGGCTCAGAGAAGTTCTCTGGGCTGTGCAGGTTGTGGCAGAAGAATGGTGTTTTCATTCCTGGTTTTGCAAGGAAATTCATAGTGAAAATAATACTGAAAACTATGCGGTCACAAAAGATTTGCAGATTTCTGAAAAATGATATGCCAAGTTAAAAGTTAAATTTTAGGAACTGTATAAACATTAATACATGCAGAAACTTTTATTTTCTTGCCTGGCTGGAGAACTGTCATTTTTCACAATGTAAAGAAGAATCCACGTGTAGCCTGAGTAACACACAATCATGTCGTACTGGAACTTTCAAATAGGACTTTCAGGTTTTATGGGCTCTTCATTGTATCAGCATTGTTTGGCTGTAGTGCAAACAAATTGTAAGTACCTAGAAAAGTAGACTGAAAAATATGCCACACTTTTAATGCTGGGAATTGTTATGTCTTTGAGTAAGTCTTGTATGGAAAACATTTTTACTTCCCTCAGGAAAACAGGTGATTAAACATAATATTCTCATTTTCCTGTTCTTGCAGTATTTTTGCAGCAAGGTAATCATTTTATATATATATATATATATATTTTAACTCACACATGCCTACATTATGTGGTTCTGAAAGCAGTCTTTATTTCTGGTAGTTTCACATAAACCAGTTGAATTTTGGGGATGAAAATTTACCATGGTACTGCTACTCACTGTAGAAGGGAGAATGTACATGTTTAAATTCCTAGCAGCGTGTAGACAATGCTGTGATCAGAACTCTTTCTTGGTATCTTCAGGAGCCATCCCAGCATTTCTGGTATCTGTATAAATAATGAATGGTTAAAAAGTGAGCCAAGTGACTTAAACTCCTATTTCTGTAAATACAGCATCTTCCTGCCCACCTTTCCTGCGAGGATTTGTTCTGATATTGTTTGCCTGTAGAGTATATTAGTTACTACTTTCACGAACTCATGAGTGGAACTCATGAAGCCACTGGTCCACTATCACAGCTAAGGAAGTATATGACTGGTTAATAATTGAATAATATACAATAAAACTTAAAGCTATCATAGACAAGTACTTAGGTGTTTTTAATCTGTAGGTGGAATGTGTCATCCCTCAGCAGAATAGCTACATTTGTCTCAAATGGAAGAAGTTACATGTGCAGACAGAGCATTTTATCTTCATTCTGCTGCTGTAGTTGAAGTCATCCTGCATCTACATTAATTTCCTATTATGAAAGGTTTAGAATTAAGAAATACTGGCCTGAGTGTCATTTTTCTGAAATAACTTAATGAATTGGCATGTAGCCTTGTCATCTCATGGTTGGTTGAGGTCCTGAGGCAATATTTAGTGTAATAGAATAAGTGGTGCTCCAGTTAACACAATCATCTCTTATGCAGAAAGATGCATTTATGCCTTTCAATACCACAAATCTTTTCACTGTATGTTTGGCTATTATTCTGTTAATTCTTTGTAGAGAATTGGAGACTGCCACATCTTTGTTTTCTTTTGGGTGGGGAAAGAGCTTTGCATGTTCTCTCTGAAAAGCCCAGAATTTGAACCCAGAAAGCTTACATGAGGATTATCTTTTTAAGGACTTGAGGATCCCCATAGACTTGCCTAAGCCCTTTAATCAAAGATTGAATTTTCAGCAGAATATATTAGTTATGTTTGTCCGAGTCCTAGAGGGCCAGTAAATCAAATTAATCTTAATTAAATTTAAGCTTGTGATAGGATATAATATTGTAAAGGTTAAAGTTTGAAAGGATCACTACACAAGCAGACCATTACTTTTTCCAGTGAAAATGTAGACAAATTTTAAATTCACATTTCTGTAAATACGTTTTAACAGAATCATTTTTAGACCAGTGTTAGACTTTCAGTAATATACTAAGTACTGTGCTTTTGTCTTCATGGGAAAAGTATTTTTCAGATCAGTAGTCTGAAAGCTCATTTAATAAGCTTATCTTGTCATACTAATGTAAATTGTTTAGATTGAATTAGCAACTTTAGTACTAATGTTAATATTAAAAACAAAATTACTATAGTGGATGTTTCCATATGCTAAAAATTTCTGTATGCCAGAAACAGATAAAGCTAAAAGTGGTAAAGATGGCCACCAACATGATTATTTTTTTTTGTGTGTGTGTTTTCTTAAATTGACTTAAATCTTCTGCTAAATTCCTGCAGTAAGAATCCTTAGAAATAGTACCATGCAGAATTACTTAATCTACTGCAGGTGTCTGCATTAAAAAAAAAAAGTCAGTTTAACATCTTTAGGTCTATTGATTATTTCTGAGGAAAATTGCTCTTTTGATTTAAATCCAATGGAAACTTTCTCTAAATGTTTGTCTTTATTAGGCCAATACTGCCCTTTTTCACACTGACAAGGCATCTCTCCAGTTTCTGAAGGTCTTATTTGGTGTTCTTTCATATCTCTTCCTCTTATGTCTCATAACAAAATTTATGCACAAATATGCAAACAAATATAATCAGCAATGTCTTAAATTAGATTTCAGCATTCCAAAGCTATGAAAAACAATATTAACTTCAGTCTTTTTTCCTAAATACCCAACTTTCAGGCCCTCATTTATTTCTGCCTTTGGCCCATTTCTTCATATACCTGGTTTTAAAACACTTTATAGAAGCTTACAGGAAGTTTTTGCATAGCTTTTGCTTGGTGTACTCCACTGACATAACTTACGTTTTTCACAGGCCTGTATCCCTGCTGGGTGACCTGAAGTAGCTGGTTCATGTTTGGTTTTCTTGTGGTACGACACTACATTGGTGACAGTGTTTTCAGCTTCCTGTGAAATGATACATTTTCCTTCAGAGTAAGACCCTGAGGCATCAAAAAGTTTCTCCTCCTCCTTTTCCATGTGTGTCTCCCCTCTGCATCCCTCTTTTTTTTTTTTTTTAAATCAGTCTTTATTCCTGGCAAGCAGAGGGAGAGAGGCTGTGGTCACACCCAGGATCTGTTCTTAAATTCTGTGCACAAATTGTTTTGGAGGTACAGATAAACAACGCTGCTTCAGCTATGGAAATAACAGTGTGTTACCTGACTTACTGGAGGGACTTCTAAATGTTCACACTTCATCCCATCTTCTGCAAACAGCTGCCAAATGTTGGCCTCCAGTTAGGCTGCTCAATGTTGCTTTGATTAGTAGGGTTAATCAGGACTCTTTTTTTTTTTTTTTTTTTTTGGTAATGTTCCAAAGAAATGAGACTTCTGAGGTGAATTAGTAACATTTCTATCTGTCTTTGTTTTAATATGTCTTGCCATAACAGAGGTTCAGAAGTTTGCTGAGCACCCTGTCACTCTTTGCTTTTGTTGGGTACTGAACAGGTTTTATTAGGCTATTTAAGAAATTAGAATGATGTTGTTAACTTCCAATTACAATTCCAACATACACAGGCATTCTTTATTGACAGGCAAACCAGTGTATTTAGTGAGAATTTAAAATTGGGCCCTTGCTGGCTTGGTCACAGCCTTCACTCTCTTCAGATGATCTGTGTTCCTTCTTCTCCTAACAGAAACATTGGGATTCCTTGCAGCCAAACAGACAGCTTCAGTTAAAGTCATTTTTGTTGTCCTCTGCAGGTCCTGAGGCTGTAGGGTCGCTCTGTTCCATGTGATATATTGCCAGGTTTCTGTTCTGTGAAAGGGAGGAGAGATGGTGAAGAAGAGAAAAAAATAAAAATGGTTGTGCCTGGGAGCTTCTTGGGTTTGCACTAAACCTGCTCTGTGCACAGAAAAAAATGTTCTGCTTTTGTTCCAAGCTGAGTAATATATATGTATGAGATGCATTTTGTGGTGCCCATGTTGTCAGCCTTTCCGTTATAATCTCCAATTTTAGTTTTGTATTATGGCCTCAAATTTAATGCCCAGTGCAAAGTTTTGGTATAACTTCAGTCTTCCTCCAGTGAACAGTGTTTCAGCTATATTTTTCTTTATTTTTTTTTTGTACTTTTTTTTTTTTTATTCAGAACTGTGAACATTATATTTTATGGCTAAAATTGCAAGTCTGACAGTACGTTTGAATGCATAAAATAATGAGTTGATGTGTGTTATTTCAAATGGTTAGAGTGAATTTCTGCTTTTATTTTTCTGTGCTCCCACTGGAATTCTGGTAGTAAGATTAAAGTGGGGAAACAAAAGATTAGGAACTGTTTGTTCAGAGGGGTTCTTATGCTGGAGTGTGTTAAGCGTTGGTAGTGCTAGTATATGACTTTTTGCAGTCAAGAAAAATAAACAGAATTAAAACAGCTTGCTGATATTGGCAAGACAAAATTTTAGGCATCCTCAACTTGATGGGCTAGCTTTTGTCTAATTTTTTAGTTTTGCTTCAGCATGGGATGCAAAAAAGACTCCTTTTGATCATGTAGATCTTTACTGTCTTTATACTGGCTGTGCGGCTCTGAATTGGTCTAGCTGTGTGGTTGGTTATTCTAACCAGCAAAAATAGTTTGGAGATAGAAGGGGTAGGCAGAGGGTTTATTAGAGCTGTAGAAAAGCCTCCACGTAAGTGTGGTAGATTTTTTTTTTTTTCCAGCTTGCATGGAAGTTGTGCTTTGTGTGTGTTTGTTTTTATGCATGATCAGTTAGTCTGGGATGTTTGTTTTTGTTTATTTTCTTTGTGGTGTAAATCCTGCTCTTGGCCTAATATGAATGCTAATTAGACTTTTGTACTTAAATATACCACCACTGCAGGATCAGAGTCTTAGTAGTGAGACAAATAAAAACACAGACAAGATAATATATGAAGGTCAGAAAGAAGCAATGACCATATCAAGGATAAACCCTCTTGTTCCTGAATTATAAAATAGAGGAAGAGAGATGCTTAGAAAAGTTGGAAGGTGACACTTTAAATGTTTAAACATAAGGATATCCTTTTTGTATACCCTTGTAGAAGAACAGTATTGCAAGACATTACTGAAACCATTACCTTTAGTATGCTTCAATAAAAGAAACATTAGCAAAGAAACATTTGTAAGAGGTAAGTGGGGGGCTTTGCACTTCTCTCTTTTTTTTTTTTTTTTAAGAAGTGGGACCTTTTAGAAAGCTGTTTGCTAGCTGAGGCTTGGGAGTAGTTAGGTAAAAATTGATTAAAGGAATGTTAGTTTACCGTAGTCTGTTGTAGGGCTCCTTCTGAGTTCTTGACCATTGGTGGTATCTACATGCCCTACATGAAATGGAGCTAGGGGACCTTGTCTTATAAAAAAGGAACCACTGTATTTCTTATTTTTTTGTATGATCTGAGAAGACTATTTAGCCCAAGGTCTCCAGAAATACATGCCTCCCAAAATACTCAGATCTCTAGCACATCCGGAATGCTGCTCCAGACTGGGTTGCTCCTGGTGATTCATAGTGCAATAAGAACTAAGAACACTAGTAATAAAGTGATAGCAATAAGTATTACAAAAATGCGTTTTGAAGCATGAATATGTTTCTTATAGGAAGGAATTAGTAGTTATGCTCTATTGGAATCAAAGTGTTTTCTTCTAAATGAATAGAGTGTCCCTAAGAAAATTGCTACCTTGTCCTTGTTGCAGACTAGTCAGACTTCAGATTCCCGAGTCTTCTTTTGACAAAAGCATGTGTTGCATTTTTATTAGATGTGATAGTTGTCCTAAAAGCTGGCTTATACATTATTTCAACTGCACTACTGGACTAATAAAAGCTATTACAAACATTGCTTTTCATAGTTGCATTGATGTATTTTTTGTTCTAGGATGATTTAACTTGTAACAGGGTATAGCAAACAACGTTAAATTCTGATAAGCCAGTAATTCATAAAGTATAGGTCATACAAAAGATAATAATGAGTTCAAAGCATGTGGTCAGTACCAGCGATGAAAGAGAAGAAAAATGATCATTTGGTGTTGAGTTGCATAACAGGTTGCTTTGAATTAGAGTGGAGGTTTTATTACGTTGATGGGTAATATCAGAAGGGACTGGAAAATGTCACTTACGGTACAGTGCTTTGATCCCAGAAGACTAGATAAGCTCTTAGAACAGTGATGCTAATCAGGGAGAAGTTTAAAGGCATAGCTAAGAAATAGTATTTGAAAAAAAAATGGAGAACTGAACCAAAAATCTTGGCATCCAACTGTTCTGATAATGTGTCTGTACGTGATTCCTAGAGGAAAGATAGCATGTACTGATGATGAGTGTCTGGTTTTATGGAGTATAAACAATATGAATTGACATGCTTGAGTGTGGAAAAAAGTTTGATAAAAGTTTTAGGTGTTTCAGAGGTCATGTTTGTAGTGGGCTCTATCTTCTCTTGAGATAAAAATTTCACGAATCCAAGTTTTGATATAGGTTGGAGCCAGCCTCAAATTACATCATGATGGGGAACCCTCACCCCACTCCTCAGCTACAAAGATAAAATTATTGGCACTGAAACTGATTTATTACAACAGTCTGTACTTAAAATAACTTTTATTGCTGTAGTGGCCATAGTGTGGTAAAAGTCCATGGGTGTATTGATGAGGAAACCTGTGGCATTTTACTTGTAGAAGTGATTTCAAAAGGCTGTATGACTTTTGTGCTTTCCTTGATATACCGGAAAAAATCAAGATCTTTCTGATGATGTAATTTCACAGAGTTGTAAGGCCAGGAAGGTCTGCTAAGTGCCTAGTTTTAAATTTATACAGCCTAGAACAAGTCTGTAGCAATTCACTGTTCTTCTATTAGTTTTCTTCTTAACTGTCTTGTTACTGACTGCTCCTTCATGCTGCTTCTCCATCCTTCTTGTGAAGAGATTCTATTTAGTTTTTCATAAAATTATATCATACATCCTTTCTTTGTATCTCTAGAGGTCTCAAAAGACAAGTGAACTATAATAATAAATTTACACAAGACAAGATTAGCAAGTTTTCTAAATAAGTTTCTTTGTTTGTGTAAGGCCTTTCTAAAAAGAACTGAAGGAACCTGACTTTTTAGGATACAGTGGGACAATAGCCTCAGTTGTTTCAGCTCTCATTGTACAAGAGGGCTACACTGTCTTTGCTTTAGAGGACAGCAGGTGTTCTGGTAGGCTGTAGTGCTGAGGTATGCAAAGGATGGATATTCTGTTTTTCTGCAGTCATGCGTATCCTTTTTGTTTCCCTGTTTCCATGAAATGTGATAAAATTGAACAAAAAAGGCCATCAAGAAGAACTAGCAAAATTACTCTTCCCACTCGAGTTTCTGCTGTAGCACCTGTAGGAAACATTGTCCCCTCAGAAGCCAGAGGTAGGATGAAAGGAAAATAATGTTTTTAGGTAGTGCAGGAGAATGTAAACTCTCTTCATGGTGAAATGGGGATATGATAGGTATTCTTGCCACAAGGAAATGCCTAGAAACAAGTAGGTGAAATGCTCTCTAAGTCACATTGAATGTGTTAAGTCTGGGAATGGAGCACTGAGTGCTGTGCTCTGAATACCCCTCAGAGCAACCTTTCTCCTCCCCCTTCCCTCTCCTCTTGAAAAAAAGAAAGAAAATTATATTTCTTAGTACTTCTTCCAAAATCACATGTAATACCTCCCACACATCTTTTAAGCTGCATCAGTCCTTGACAAAGATCTGAGAGTTGATGCGGTTTTTAAGAGCGTTCACAATTGTATAATCTCTTTGCAGGAGCAGGAAGAGAATTTGTGCTCAAGCTACTGTCATCCTTGTGTATGTTTCCCACTGTGATATCCTATATGCACATCCTTTTAAAGTCTGTAGATTATTCAAATACTATTAATCACAGAATCACAGAATCACAGAATTTCTAGGTTGGAAGAGACCTCAAGATCATCGAGTCCAACCTCTAACCTAACACTAACAGTCCCCACTAAACCATATCCCTAAGCTCTACATCCAAACGTCTTTTGAAGACTTCCAGGGATGGTGACTCCACCACCTCCCTGGGCAGCCTGTTCCAATGCCTCACAACCCTTTCAGTAAAGAAGCTCTTCCTAACATCTAACCTAAAACTCCCCTGGCGCAACTTTAGCCCGTTCCCCCTTGTCCTGTCACCAGGCATTTGGGAGAACAGGCCAACCCCCACCTCACTACAGCCTCCTTTAAGGTATCTGTAGAGAGCGATAAGGTCGCCCCTGAGCCTCCTCTTCTCTAGGCTGAACAAGCCCATCTCCTTCAGCCGCTCCTCGTAGGACTTGTTCTCCAGGCCCCTCACCAGCTTCGTCGCCCTTCTTTGGACCTGCTCAAGCACCTCCATGTCCTTCTTGTAGCGAGGGGCCCAAAACTGAACACAGTACTCGAGGTGCGGCCTCACCAGAGCCGAGTACAGGGGGAAAATCTTCCTGAAAAATATGCTTCTCTCAGTATTGTTTGTTTACTGTATGCATGTATTTAAAGACAAATGTCTATTGTAGTATTAGCAAGAAATCCTGGGTCTGTTGAAATTTAAGACTAACTGGATATTGACAGTGTGAATCTTCTAATATTAATCTTTCTTTACTTAAACTTAAAAGAGGATAACTTAAAAATGCTACTGAGATGTGCCTTTCAGTTAGGAAAACTGGGGTTCTGTATATGAATATATGTGCTAGTTAACTTTTACACACTTGAATTTATAAGTAGACACAAGTTGGATGTATGAAAATAACTTTTTTAAAACCTGAGACTAATATATGTGTTTTGTTGTTGTTTTTTTTTTTTTTTTTAACCATTTGAAAATAGAATAAAAATGGCAATTATTGCTTTTGAAATGATTACACCTGATACTTGCATGGCTCGAAACCTAAACATTGTGGCAGGAGAAACCTAAAAATAAAACAGATTTCATTGTTCACCCTGCAAGAAGTTGAAGCTGGGAAAAAGGCAAGAGTAGACAAGTAAACAGTCACTAAAACTGTTTATCACTGAGATAATAATCCAAGCCTGTCATTATTGTACAGCCAAAACCAGGGAAGATAAAAGAATTCAAAGAGCAGTAAAAATGATAATTAAAAAAAACAAACAAAAAAGCAAAACTGTAACACTTCGGAACCTCTGCAGATGGACGATTTTTAGAAATCTGACTCAGATTTAGGAAACTGTATTAATATAAGTAGCATGAGATATTACTTGTAGCTCTGTTGCCCTTCTATCAGGGCTTCCATCTTTCTTGTAAAATCACCACCTCTCCCTGATATCTCCTTCATGGTTTGGGGGGGAATTTATTGTTCCCTTTAGGATGACTCTTCTCTGTGGGATTGTGGAGCAGTTTTAAAATGCTGTTGTTAAGTATAATCTTTTAACAAGTGTCTGACATCTTTAAATACCCAAGTCTTAAGGAGGACTTAGGTACAAACCACTATAGCAATAAAAATTAACAAATATTTGATTGCTTCAAATTCTTTTACCTGTGGAATGTCAGCATGCTGCACATCTTACCTCCGCTTTCTCAAACTGTTCTAGGATTCATCAAGAGAATGGAATGAAAAAAAGGAATGAATGGATTACAGCCATTCAGAATGCTATGGAGAAATGGTTTAAAAAAATAATAGTAACAGTTGGAAAAAACAACAACAAGAACAACAAAAGCCTTCCAGGCTATTGCTGTTTTCACAAAGCAGCTGTGGTCCAGATCTGTTCAGGTAGCCAGTTCTCCTCATTTTTAGGAGTACGTCTGTGCTCTCTTAGGATGAGGCAATGCCAAATTAATTGAATTGTTTTCTTTCATGAATTCATGAAGCAGATCTGGCTAGGCCGTGCTTACTTGGATTAAATACAAGCAAAAATAAAGCTCGCATTGGTTCAGGAAGTTTATTTTGTGGTTCTTTGGAGGAGAACATTCTGTCCCCTCTTTGCAAAACCAATACAAACAGTGTCTTGGCACAGACACTATTCTTTGTAGATACCTTACTTTAAATTATCTCTTGGTTATGTTGCAAGATTAAGTGTCACAGTTCCTGTTTCCTGGATGAATTCTGCCTGATATAATTGTGCTTTCACTTTGTAAGTCACATTTACGGATTCAGATGAACAACACAATTAAATCCTCTAAACACTATTTGAGACCTGCTGATGAGAAATGCTCAGAAATGGTGACTATAAATTGTAGGAGAGTAAACACTGTTTATAAAATAGCACTATTAAATAAACGTTTATATCTCATTGTAGAAGTGATCATGTAAATGTCTTATGACTCATTACTGGAAAAAAGCTGTGGAAGTATAGAGTAGCAGTAAAACATCTATTGCGAGGGATTTTTCTTTATCAGGTAGTTAAGGAATTGCATGCAAGTTTTGTGGTAAGATGTCCTTTTAACTTTTGTATAATGTTTATTTATTTATTCATTTATTTTAACACGAGTATTACTAAGCTACTTCGGCTTGCTATCTAAAGGAGTATGGAGGACAATGCATTTCATGTGCTTATATTAACTATTTCTCACATGTGAGAATTTGGCATGCACTGCTGGAATTGAGTGAGAGTGGGGAAAGAAGTGTGCAGTGCAGCCTTAATCAAACAGTGAGAAATCTCTAGTGCCCTCTTTTGATAATATATTCAGTGGAGCCAATTAGTGGGGGGTCTTGAGTGATGTTGATAGGTTATTGAACTGATTCTTCAAGTGGCCGTAACTCCTACTGACTTGAGCTCTTACTAGAAGGGAAATGAAAGATGTCATATAACTTGTAGGAAGCAGTACTACTTGTAGTAAGCAATATTCCCAGAGAGTGAAAAAAGCAAGCGCATATGCTATCTGAACAAATCTCTGCTGTAACAGCTTTGAAGTGAGGTGAAGTTTTACACACACATCTGGATGTAATTTTTGATAAAGAGCTATATTTAAAAACAAACAAACAAAACTCATAAACTTTGTATTTCCCTACATTTAAATCCAAAGAGTATAATGTTTTGATTGTCATGTCAGTCTTATCTCTTTTAGCAAAGCCTTTTTCTTATAATTAAGGGAGCATCAATTTTTCCAATTGATGGCAAGTCCAATCTGAACCACCCACACAATTATTTCATCCTTCCATCCCCCCATCATTATCTGATATTTTGTTTGCACAGTCATTATTCATTAACTGTGCTCATGTCCAGGGCTGCAAAGAGCAAAATAACATTAGCAAGGTGGAACTTGGAGAATCCCCACTGAAATCCATTTTTTCCTTTACTGTCTTTTATTGACTTTCAAATGAGAATCTCAAAACCTGTCACAAATTTTTGAGATAAGGAGCTTTGAAACAATGCATATAGTATTTTTATGGAACTTCCTTTTCTTAGCAGAGTTCTCTAGTTCTTCCAAACTGCTCAGAAGAATTGAATTCTGAGTAGGAAGTTACTGAGATCAAAAATAACTATTTGAAAAAAAAAAAGGTGTACTTTGTGTTGGTGTGTCGTGTGTGTGTGTGTGTGTGTATATATATGTATGCATACTGTCAAGTCTATTCCTATGTCTCAGAGATGTGTAGATGAGCTTGTTTGGCTTAGAGGTAACCTTTGCCTCTTGGCTGTATCCTCAAGAGGCTGAGTCTGTCCCCTTGCCTGTATGAAATACAGAGGCCCCCACATAAAGGTCTCACAGTGATTGCTGCTGAGGCTGTTTTGGTACGTATGGTGTTTTTCAAAGCTTAGTCTTGATTCTTTGGAAACTACCGTCAGCCCTCTCACACCGACCAAGGGTATTGGTAGGCACCAAATGTGCTAGTAACAGTACCTGGCTCTTAGACTTCTCCTCATCACCTGCCCTCATATTTTATTTAGAGGGCTGTCACCGTTATCTGTGTTTTGCTAGGGAGAAAATGCTCATAGAGAGGTTGAGGGTCTTGCATGAGGCCGGTGAGCTGGGAAAGGCCCAGGCTAGTGCTGGGAAATGAAGGACATGAAACTAATTAAATTAAGGACATGAAACTGTTGGAGAGTGTCCATAGGTGGGCTGCGAAGATGGTGAAAGGCCTGGAGGGGAAGACGTACGAGGAACGGCTGAGGGCACTGGGCCTGTTCAGCCTGGAGAAGAGGAGGCTGAGGGGAGACCTCATCGCAGTCTACAACTTCCTCGTAAGGGGGTGTCGAGAGGCAGGAAACCTTTTCTCCATTAACACCAGCGACAGGACCCGCGGGAACGGGGTTAAGCTGAGGCAGGGGAAATTTAGGCTTGACATCAGGAGGGGGTTCTTCACAGAGAGGGTGGTTGCACACTGGAACAGGCTCCCCAGGGAAGTGGTCACTGCACCGAGCCTGTCTGAATTTAAGAAGAGATTGGACTGTGCACTTAGTCACATGGTCTGAACTTTTGGGTAGACCTGTGCGGTGTCAAGAGTTGGACTTGATGATCCTTAAGGGTCCCTTCCAACTCAGGATATTCTATGATTCTATGAAATGATGTATTGATGGAGGGCAGTCTGTGCTGCCTCACTGTGTTGTGCCAGTGTGTCATCATTTCTTCAAATTAGGCTGATGTCAAACTTCAACTTGATTTGAAGTATGTTGAGCAGGTTCACCGAGTTATGAATTGCCTAACTTTCCTTGAAACACTAAAATTTTAAATTTTTAACAGAATTAGGTGATTACCAGGTAAACTCTTGCTGTATGTTAGTAAGCAGCTTGATAAAGTTCAGTATATAAGCTGGTTGAATATGCTATTTTTTATGTTAATATGGAACTGTTGGATCAATTCAGATTGACTGAATTGACCTGTTGCCGCCTGCCCTGTCACTGGATTGACTTGCTGCAGCTTCTTCCTAATTCTGCATTCTCTGTTGCTATATCAAATCGATTTCTACATTTTAATTACTTTCAATTGGATTTACTTTAAAATGGAAAACACCAGTGCAGAATTGGCCCCATAAGCGACGAGGGTATGGGATCTGTCATAGAATTGGAATAATATCATAATGATCTTCAAAAGAGAGTAACTCATAAGAAAATACAACTGCAAATAACCACAGGTTTGGTAAAATGTGAAAGACTGCTCAGCCTTTGGGATGGTGCAGCTATGAAGCAAGAAGCAACTTGTACGTACAACTTGTTGGAAGAAAGTGTTGGATGTGACCAAAGAAATGAAGTAGAAAAGAACTAAATGCATCTGAAATGTTGAATGCCAGATTCAGTATTGAGGGGTAGCATAAATTTGTGGAGAAAATGGGAGTATCATAACTGTCACCTCTAAAAATAATTTTTTAAGTAAAAACCTAGTGTTTGCTCTCTTCTCCTTCCTCTGCCTCTTGCCTTGGCTTTCGCATTATTCTTCCTTTCCTTAATTCTCTGTTCCTAAGCACCTCAGGGGCTCCTGCCCCACTGGTTTGTGGGGAGTTTTTCGACTTTTTTTTCTCCTCAGTCCCAACACATTTTGTGCCATCTGCCTCCCATAGGGTCCAAGGTGGCTGTTGGTGCCTGGTGAGATCCATCCTCAAACTGTGTTTGACAGTAGAATTTAGCGTGGAGGTTGTCTGGGCATCTTGACTGTGAAGTTTCTGTTTGCTGTATGGAAGATTTCTTTTTGATATTACTTGTGTTTAGAAAGTTCCTGTGTTTGAAAGCAGTGGATGAACTCCAGTGGAGATGTACTTCTCTCACTCATGCAGCAATGGGAAACCACATTTTTAAGAGGTCAGTGCTTAGCAAGTCCAATTGATTGCATAATGCACAGCGGAATTGCTAAGCTGAACCTGTTTCCCTTCTATTTTTCCAGTGATTTGTCCTTTTGGGCAGCTGTCTTAGTGCCTCTGGAAAGACCTCAGCCACTCACACTGAGTGGGCAGCGGCAGGGGCAGCACCTCTGAGGCTGCAGTGTGAGTCCCCGGCATGCGGCGTTTGCACAAGTGGTCACTGGCGAGTTGCACCTAAGTGCAGCTTTCTGTCTCTTTAATAACTGTCGCCTTTTAGCAAATTGTGAGTTTCTGGATGCAAAGACTTGCCTTTCTTCCTTGTTTGTTCCCGGGAGGGAACTGATGAGCTGAGAGAAAATGAGACTGAGCCAGACTACTAGCTAATCTTAGGAAATCCTTACGCTTTGTTTGTATGTTTATGGATTATTACTTTTTCCTCTCCCTCCATGAAATGAGTAACATCCTGATTGAGGCCAGACTTTGAATCTGTAGCAGTTGGTGTGTCATGCTAGGCAGTATCACAGTACCTTTTTAATCAGAGGAGATTTCATACCCTGTGCCTTAGCACTTCATAGCCTGAAAATACAAGCTGCGGGGCTCTGATAACAGAAGTAGTGACTGGCTACTGTCAGCATGAGGATGATTAAAAATGAGTGTGTGAGTGAGCTTGTTCACTCCCTATCCAGCTGAATAGAAAATGAAACTCTCCAAAGCCTTTTATGTAAGTGTGTGGGTTGGGTTTTTTTCCTATGTAAATCTCTGTGTGGCTGTGCACAGACAAACTTCATCCCCAGCTTCCTTTTGAAGATGTTTTGTAAAGAAAAGACTATACTTGTTTTGACCTTTGAAGCGTGATCCTGTCTTCAGTTCAATACTACATGTACCCTCTCTGCAAAAGATAATAGCTGGCAATTTCTTTTTGAGGGGAAGGTGGTTTCCAGTCGGTTTCTCCCATCTGTGATTTTCTTTTTCTTCATAAAACAATGGCAATCTGCTTCTTCCAGCAGCTGAAATGCTGTGATTCTTTGACAGCAAATGTGTGGAGTGCTGCCTTGCACCTTGTAACACCCTGCTTTATTTAAGACACTGTCATGCTGGGCTGACTGCTGTCTTCCCTGTAGTGTTGCACCAAGGAATTATTAATCAGATGCAGCCTGGTCTGCAAAACACACGTTCACTATTAAAAACAACGTTTGTGCCCTTAGCTATTGCTAATGACTCAAACATCTCTGAGAAACCTGGGGTGAAGTAGATGCTCTGTACGTGGATAGAGTCCTTTTAAAGCATCAGTACGATACAGCACAGCATCAGATACTAAATCTCCATATGAGTATCAGATTTGAGGATTGGTGCTTTAGGCAGAAGTTTAAAGTCATCTTTTTCAAAAAATAGAAGTTCCTGGTAAGGATGGGCACAGAGAGGGAAATATACCATGGGCTCTTGTACAAGTCCTTCAGATTTTTACTATGTTGTTATGAGTGCTCCTTGGAATATTTGGACAAAAGCCTGGAGGTTGGTGCTGGACTGAGGTGTATGTGCTAACTTGATTAACTTGAAAATGACTTTGGCCTGAAAAATCATCAGTGTAATTCTGGCTTTATGCTAGAGGAGGCAGAGACAGAACAAGGAACTCAATTATATTATTTCAAGGTCCACTAGTTTATTAAACCAGGCTAAATCCAGTATGTTTTAATTAACGGAAAGTTTGGAAAAACAGATTTTGTGCTATTGTAAAGTAGCCATTGTATTTTTGCAAGTTACAAGATACGTGCCCTTAGGTTCACCTCACTCATTACTGCTGTTCCTCCTGCTTCAATGCAAGCATAACAGCTGCTGTCTTGGGAACCACTTAAGGTGTACACACTTGCTTGATACTGCTCCAGAACTCTGAATGCCAGAGCTTAAATAATACAACAACCTCAGCTGTAACTCTGGCAACCTTTAAGGGAAAAGTTCTTAAAATTGTTGCAATTGATTTTCTGGGTGCATAGAAATACAGGAAGCAAGATAGCAATTGAAGTGGTGCTTTTATTTAAAACTGCTGTCACCTGGGTAGATGCACTTTCTTTTCACCAGTAACTATTTTCAACTATTAGAAATACGAGACCATGAGTTTTACAGAAGCCCAATCCTTTTAAGTAGATAAAATTATTCTTGTGCAGCTCAGTGGAAGCATGTCTGTGTTGTGGTAAGGAAGGTCCCATGATCATGAGTAGCTGCTGGCTGTCACGTCTGTGATCCCAGTCTGTTTTCCAAGCCCGAATGCTGGCTTGAATGGAGAAGCAAAAATCTTTGCTTCCCTATGGCAGGGGTGGGAAAGCATCTCTGTGTGAAATTATGTCTTTTGAAGACCAAGATCATCAGGGAGGTACGTTGAAAACTCATTGCACAAATAAAGATCGAGTCAGCCAACGCCTGCTTATCACGTCAAGTAGTGATTACACCGTGACGTAAATCACTGGGTGCTATAAATAGGGTTGCCTGTGACTGCACTTTAGAAATGTGTGTGAGTTCAAATGTAGTTTCTTTCTTCCCTGAGAGCAGTAGTAATGCTGTGGGCCTAGAGCTTCAGCTGCAGCGTACGTGGTGAGTGTCCTGCAGTTTGGGTTAGGCTGTTTTGCTTTCTGCTTTAAACCCCCCTCAGTTGTAATCTTTATCTGTAACTAGAATTTTCTCAGAACTTTCTCAAAACTTTTTTTTTATTGATCATGTTTTTGTATTCATAAAGCTTTTTCTTTATGCATCCTTTTGTGTCAGCTGTATTAAATCAAGGTGATTGGCTAATACAAGTATTGAAGAATCAGGTAGATGAACCTCCTGCCTCAGTTCAGCACAGGTGCTGGTTGTTGTTGAGGTGCTGAAACACCAAACCCCTCAAGCCTGTAAGTCAGGAATGGTCAGCTATCAATGAATACTTTGAAATGTTACAAAAATATTAGCTTAAGCAGTTGATTTGAACAAATCAAAACACTTTTGTTAGCATATGTTTTGCTTGGCTCCATGGAATTGCTGAAGCTAGTTCAGTATTTCTGAATGCTTTATCACAGCAGAATAGAACATAATTCCTGATGGGAGTGAGATTTAACCTCCTCTTAACTGCTCCAATTACCTTTATTTTGCATTTTAAAAAATATTCCTAAGAACTCTTATGTGTTTGGTTATTTTTGTTCTTTTTTTTTTTCTTCTTCTTCTGATCCTGTGTTTCAAAACACGCTTACTCTCTGTTTTACATCCTAAAGGTAGGGAAGGCTTTCTCCCATCAAGACATTCAAGACCTGGCTGTTCATGGGGGGGATTTGCCTTTGGAGAAATAGGGAAACGTGGGCATTGCATGTGCTATCCTCGCCTGTGGTGCAGGTGCTGCCTCCCGTGTGCCCTGCTGCAGGTGAAGGATTGTTATCACAAGTGAGAGACCCGCTGCTTGCAGGGTGTTGACAACTTGTCATTACAGTGTTTCATCTCCTGCTTTGTGGCTGAAAAGGTTTAGAAACAATCATAATCTCTTTCCTGCGGTGACTTGGGGAAAGGTTTTGGTTTGTTCCTTATAGGCTCAGGGAGAGAAGAGATACTCCACTTTTCGTTTCTGCTGAGTTAACAGTTATTTTTACCTTCTAGGTCAGACTTTCTTAACCTACCCAGAGCCATTAAGCTCCTGGGGAGGGAAAGTGGACGTGAAGAACAGGAGCAGCAGGAGGGGGGTTGAGGAGAAGGAAGAAATGGTAGTTAAACAGGTTTGGGTTTTGCTCACAGGCGTGGTGTTTACTTTCCAGCAGCTATTTCTAGTACATAGGGAAGGTGAGGTGTTGGTAGGTATGTGTAAGCGTGTGACATTTGCCCAGCCATGTGGCAAGGTGAGGTTGCATATGGGCTGGTTCTTCCCATCCCTTGTAACAGGGGCTGTAAAAAAGATGTTTTTGTTTAATGTGTAACCCTGTCCGTTCTCTGCATTGGGCGTGCATGCTGAGCTGATGAAAATTAAATTAGCAATGAGATCCAATTACATCAAAACAAAAGCAAGCAAGCAAGCCCCCCGTGGGGCGCAGCCAGGGAAGCACCCTTCCTCCTTACTCCCTGAGGAAGGCAGCTCTCAGGGCTGGTGCCTGCCCATGTTTTGAGAGGTTCCTGTGGCAATGAGCAGCCTTCATGGAGGGCCTGAGGGTGAGCGTGCGCCTGACTTACTTCTCCTGTGTGAAACAAGCTGCTCGTCACGCGGCACCAGAGCATGTGTTCAGGCAGCGGTCCTCCTGCTCCCCAGGATGAGTCAAGAAACAAAGCTGTTGTTGTAGAGCTAGGCGTTGACATGATCTTCACCCAGTGCTCATATCCAGTGCATTGTGTTACTTCCATTACTAGCAGGGGCTGGGTGATGGCAGGGAGGTGTGCATGGACGTGGACAGGGAGTTGCAGGCCAGCTGAGACGCCCTGCTTGCACAAGCTGGTGATACCAAGCTTCATTACCTGGGCATGAGGAAGGCTAGCAGGGATGGGAGTATGCTAACAAGGGTGCTCTGCAGAAGGAAAGAGGGAAATGCTATTTATCTGAAAGGTGGTTTTATTTTTTTCCCCCTAGTGTTGCAAAGATTACATTTTCTGTACTGAGAGAGAAAAAGAACTAGGAATTGCCTGCATGTAAGTATTGTTTCTTCTTAACCTCCTTTTATCAATAAATACTAAAACCAAATATGAAATTCACTGCAGTTCAAAATATATAATTATTTTTCATTAGTATATAAATCTAAGCTAACTGCATTCTAATACAAAAGTGCAAATTAGAATACATGTAGGAGTATTTTACGTGAGGTGTGTGTACTTTCAATTGTGTGTGTACTTCAATTTCAGTGAAGTCTCACTGTTACAAGTATAGTTTGAGGGTACAGTTATTTGAAAGTGTTATGAATATTACTTGTAGGTAAAGAAATGCCTTTAAGAAGGTCCTGGAAATTTTGGTTGATTTCAAGTTCTGATCAAGTTTTGATTGATTTCAAGCATTGCTGCTAGGCTGAAAATAACAAGCATTTTTTTTTTTTCACCCAAATACATTCCTGCTTCTCTGACCTATACATTTTCCCCCACTAGAAAACCCAGTGGAGCTGATAGGAATGAATTCCCACCTGAGGCAGCTCTCGGAGAATTTCCTTCCCTGTGCATTGCCTGTGTTCCCAAAGTTGGCAAAGTTGCGCTGTACATAATTTCTAGGAAGCGCTTAAGAAAAACTGAGTCACTGGGGATGATCCGGAGGCCATGACAAACACAGTGAAGTTAAAGTATCTAATTGTGCTGCATATTTCCTGAATTAAAAGAAAAAAAAAAAAAAGTGAAGTGTGAATTATTCAGTTCTGTGTCAGCTCCCCATCTCTTTAATAGGAAGAATCATGCTTGGTGGTTTCACCTGTGAGGCTAAATGCTATGAAGGTTGTCTTGTATCTTGACTGAAGCAGTAGCAGAGGATCACAGAGGAAGATGAAGACTTTGCAAAAACAGTAAGGCCTCTCCTAGTACTCAAAGCAGAGCCGAGGAAGGCAGAGCATATGGCCCCATGCAGACCCGACAGGACTTCATGCTGGTTGAGAGCACCTGGGGAGGTGACCTCCTCTCCCTCCTGCAGTGTTTTGAAGCTTGTCATCTTCAGGCTTCCACCAGCACAATTTAAACACACTGTCAGCTCCTTTCAGTGGCTCACTTAGTTAAAAACTTCCTTCAGTGAGGAGATATTTAATTATGTCTTCTAATACATTATTTGAGATTCTCACCTGGCATTCTGAGAATCTGGAGAATGCCACTAATAGAGTGGAGCCAGCATTCACAGGAATACATTAATAGCAGTACCATGTTCATGTTTTCTTACCAACTGATGTATTCTCCAAGGCTAATGCTGCACCTCCCCTACTTCTTTGAATTCATTTGTTCCATTTCAGTTCATTCTTTTGAAATACTTTGTGATGAATGGGTTCACTTTACAAGCCTGTGATCAGCAGCAGCTGTTCATAGTCATGGTTTAAATTGAATCCATCTGTCAGTGGGCTCTTTAAAGTGTGAATTTCACATTATCAGGAGACCTGGTAACAACAGGGCAGTATCTAGGTGTTGTTTGCCAAAAAGGAGGGGGGTGGTGGGGGAGAGAAAGTGAAGTGTCCTGGGATGGGCTCTGGGATACCCTTTCAGTTTCTATTTTCTGTTCTGCTATGCTGAAGCCTGGGGAGAGGAGAGCTAAGTGGCTGCAAGTAGTATTTTTGTGCTGACGTACGGATAGGTGTTCAGAAGTAGGTTGTATAAACTAATAGGGAGATGAACCATGGTTAGCTTTCTAGAAACCATATGCAGTGCTGCTGGCTGCTTTTTTTTTTTTTTTTTTTTTTTGTCCTGACACTTTGATGAACTTCTATCGCCAGCTCTTCCTTACTTGTTTGTAGCATTGGGGTAGGTCAGTGTTCTTCAGAGGGATCACAGAATTTCTAGGTTGGAAGAGACCTCAAGATCATCGAGTCCAACCTCTGACGTAACACTAACAGTCCTCCACTAAACCATATCCCTAAGCTCTACATCTAAATGTCTTTTAAAGACCTCCAGGGATGGTGACTCCACCACTTTCCTGGGCAGTCCGTTCCAATGTCTAACAACCCTTTCGGATGAGCTAAAGAGATGTGGCTTATTCAAATCAGCAAAAGGAGTCAATGCTTCCTTTTTTGCCTCAGCACATGTGCATCATTTCTTAGTTTTGTTTGTACCTAGAGGAGGGGGGAGTGTATCTGCTAAGGCTGCGTTGCAAAATGCATTTATGGCAATGTTTGAAAACAACAAATGGCCACTCACTGTCTGCATTCATTGTTCTCCTAACTTAATGCAAGGGCTTTGGTGCTTAATAAAGGTCTTAGTAAGTTGCATAGTGGGTATGAAACCCAGCTGATTCTTGGACTGCAGCCTTCTGGTCTTACCTGCAGGTAACTTCTGATGTTTTCCTTCTCTCCAGTTTCTTCCTCATCAAGACTATAGTGGGAGGACTGGACTTGTGCTGGGGTATGTGCATAGATCTGTGGAAAAGCATTTCTTACCAACCGAATTTTACTCACCACAAAATACTAAATTTTTAGCAAAGCATGTAATTTTTATCATATCGTTTCATTTTAGAAGGGACAGCCTTCTTTGCAGGGTCAAAACAGCACAGCCTCTTCTGCTACTGAAAAATCTCCTATTTCATAATAGAAGGATCATATGTTATTTCTAGTCTCAGGGCTCTGCCTGGTCTCTAGCTGCAAAGGGTACCTTTTATCAGTCAGGTAAATGTTGTCTGTGGACAGTCCCACACTTATGGGAGGCTTCACGCAGTGGTTTAAGTCCACACATGTTTCTTCAGCAGCGCAGGAGGCTCTGGTACAAGCTTCTTGTTCTCTGTTTTACCACTGTGGTCTCTGAGCATCACTGGACAACAGCACAGCTGCCTCACCACTGCATCCTTAGCATAAGAGCCAAATCAGCACTTTAATTAACACTAAATTCAATTCTGGCAGAAGTACAGAGAAGGGATAAAACAAAACATTGAAACAAAAAAACACCCAGATTGGCTTTGTAAGCTTGCAATTGTCACTTGATGCTAGCACAGTATCTTTGAAATGAAGTGCCCATTCTTGTGTGAACAGAGAAGAATGTTGTAGTTTTTCTTCAATATATAGAAAATAGTACTGTATATACCAGAACCCGTTATTGCTGTGCACCTGATAAATACAGATGATTTTTTTTTTTTTTAAATAGCAATTCATTAATGTGTTCCACATGGAGATGGTGCGAATTGCACATTGAGTGAAGAGATTGATTGATGTTGGCTTATGTTAAGAAAATATGGCTGGCAGAAGGAGTCAATACATGCTCTTTTTTTCCCCTTGAAGTGTATTGTTTTTCCTGCATGTGTTTAATCAGAGACCTTAGCTGGGGAATGTAATTGCTTTAGAGCTGACAATACCTTGTTATCTTCTTTTATAATCCTTAGTATTGTTAAAATATGGTTATTAAGATCTGGTACTCATTTGAATGCCTGCTTCGACTTTGGATTATAAACACGCAGTATCTGTAAATTAGCTGCAGGCAAAGAGCAAGCATTCAGTCCTTCGTCATTTAATCTAGTAAAGACTAAAAGTTGTGCACCACTCAGCAAGTGAAAAACCTTTATCTGCAAGCCCTTGGACAAATAGGTGTCCTTCCACATAGCTGTTGAGCGGAAGTAGCTCAGAAAAGCCTTCATAACCAAATGGCTGGGGCTGGCTAAGGAGTGCAGCAGTGCTGTCGTGGAGTGTGCTGGCTTCTGATTTGAGTTTTTCGAACTTCACAAGTTGGGCCTGAACAGAGGGAATTGGCAGGAGAGCAGAGGGGAAAACTTCCCCTTCCTGCTTGCAAATGTGGGAGCGAACATGAGGAGCATTGAAAGGCATTGGCAGGGTATGCCAGGCCCACAGAGTTGGAGAGGTAGCAGAGCTGTGTAAGGAATGAAATGCTCAATATCTTTTCTAGACTGTACTGACAAATAGGATGAAGTGTCTTTCTTTTGCATTTGTTTTAAACAGGTTCTTTTCCTCGTACTTTTACAAATATTTCCTAAACAAACAAATAAACAACAAAAAACAAACAAACAAAAGAAAAAAAAAATCCGAACAACAGTACTTCAGCACCATGATAAATTTTAAACAGAAATGCTGATCGGTCTGTGTTATCTTTGTGTAGTCTTGTGTTATCTGTAGTTTCTCACTCAGAACTAGATGAATAATGTGTTTCTGTTAATACCTGTGACTGACTGAATGTGTAATTTTTATGATGAATTAGTAGCATGAGCTAGCATCATTAGTGCTGAATAAAATATTCAGTTTCTTTTGCTTGGTATTGTCCACGAGGAGTTGCAAGTAATGTCCTAGTACCTGGTTTATTTTTTATCAGGTGTACAGGGCTACTTTATTCCTGGAAATGTGGAGCTGTGAACAGGGTAAGGTTCAGTGTGAACTTACGAGTTCTGTAACCTCTGTTAATTGCTGCAATACTTGATGAAGGTTCAAAACTGTAATGGCTGATCCAATAAAGATGTGATAGATAGCAAAATGTTGAAATTGCTAGAAACCCACTTGTCAAGTACTACAGTCTTAGTAGATAAAACAATGAAGGCTTTATTACGGTGCCTCAATTTATATTGTAGATACTGCAGCAGAATCTGAAATACTTCTTGGTGCCTTCTGGAGGTGGATTTTTTTTCAATTTTATTTATTTTGAAACTCTAGATGAAAGATCAGTTGACATATAGAAGATGTAAAACTCAGAGTATTTGCTATAATTGTTTTTGCTATATTTGCTATAATTGTTGCCAGTTTCTTTACCTACAGGATTTCTGTTTAATGCAGCCTAAGCTATAAATTAATTTCCTAGGAGAGTTAACTTTATTTTTTCCTTTGACAATCCTTTTGGTGAGTGAGTTGAAATGACTTTCTGTAAGTCATGCAGAGCTTCTTAGTGCTTTGTACTGAGTTTGGGAAGATTTCTTTAGAGGGAAAAGTTTTTAAAAGCTGCTTTCTGATATTTATTCACAAACAGTTTTTTCCCTGAAAGTTCCGTACAGTGCCCTGTATAACCAAATAGCATTCAGTCATCTAGTGTTAAATACAGGATTACAAGAGCAATGAGCTAGAGGTTACAGTTGTTTGTATTTAATTTTGAATACTTCATTACCAAACATACATCAAACCAATTTATATTCATCTTTTCAAACACTGCTGTGATGAAGTTGCACAATGTGAGATTTCACTAGGTAATATGAAAGGAGCACACCATCTTTCAGTTTTGTTTTTTTTTTTTTTAGTGTGGGATGACAGTTTTGGGTTTGCAGGGCAGTTGTTGCAGATTACCACTTCACCAAATTAACTCAGTATTGACCTACAGCCATATATGCTTGTGATGGTGTGTGTAGGTTGTTGGATTTTTTTTTTTTTTTTTTTGGAGACACGAAACCAATGTCTTCTTCCTCTGTAGCTAACCTGGTTTCTTGTATTGTGTGGGCAATATGTGTTAAGTAACCAGGCAGCTGCCTGAGGAATTACCTGCTGTTCTCTTGTAAGGAGAGGAACCCTTGGAGTGGGAAACGCTTGTCTAGGCTGGCATTGTGCCACTTGCTGCTGCTCCCCTCCTTGCAGTCTCTTATTCAGAGACATGTACTAGTCAGAAAGACAGGCATGGAGGGCTGAATCACACTCTGTGATTTCACGGATTATTTCAGAATAGCCACTTTCCTGCTGGCATAATTTAAATCTAACTCCTCTGTTGCACTATGGTTAGGTCAAAGCAAACCTGCAATTCTGGCTTCTGTGGCAAATGCTGCCCTGTTTGAAACTGGGAGTGTGGCAAGGCATCATGTTCATTACCAAGCTCCTAATACCCATCCAATTTCATCCCTGTCGGCGTCCTTTCCATTGCTCAATTGAGAGCCCTTGCTACCATACAGCAGCTGTGCGACATACAGTGTGTAACACAGTGCTGTCTGTGCTTTGTCTTCTGTAGCCACAATGCATTTCAGGCAAGGGAGGGCTGATGGCTACTTTCTCTGTAGGCTTATATGTTGATAAATAGGGATCTGATACAGCTGACATCTCACTGATAGGCTCGAATTGTGTTGAGTAGGATTACGTGTTCCTGAGAGTGCCTCAGGAATCCATGAGCTTTGGCACCTGCCTGTTTGGATGGATGTGCAGCTGGTTAAAGCTAATAATTAATAGAGACAAAATGAAGAAAACTATAGCAAATAAGGAAACACAAATTCCTTCCAAGAAAAGGAAGAGTAAAGTTCAGGATACTGGCAAGGTGTTCGTACACCTGCAGTTTTATAATGCTCCTCTGTAAGCACCAGTCAAAGATTTCAGTTTTTAAACAGGGAGGGTGTCATTCTTTGGTTTTCATGCTGATCCCTCAGCAGGGTTAGGAAGGGACTCTCTGATGTTCTTAGCAAAGGTCACAAGGATCACCTGCTTCGTTATGTGGTCAATCATGAAGTATTGACTGCTAGCAGATGCAAAATATTAAAGCAAGTAAATCAAACACTCAAGTTGTTATGGTTGTGTGTTGCAAAAGTGATCTCATTCTGTCATTTCTTATCCCGTAGTTTTTCTCACTTAAATAATGTCATTGATTTTCCTTCTTGTGTGTAAGAATTTTTCATATAGTTCATATTTTCTGTATGCTTAAAAAAACAGTATTCTCCTACAGGTGTTAAATTGCTTCATCTTATTCATGTTTTGAGAAGAGGCCCAAAGAAATTCATATCAGAACTCTTTCTACTTAGTTATTATTCTTACATCGTCTTAAAAACAGAACACCTTTCTATTGTGTGACCAGTTAGAAACATAACGTCTTATTTTAAAATAGTTCATTGCTTAATGGATTCTATTATTTGAAAAACTAGAAAAAAAAAATCAGTCGTAAAGATTTTTCTCCATTACTTTAAAAAGCATGTTTATCTGAAAATGTTTAACTTGTTATTGGTATGGAAAATAAAATTACTCAAGCAGCTGTAAGCCACAGTCAAGTTCCCCTGTTCCCTCCCTCTGATTTGTTTCTTCTTTCTGCACTTCTTTGTACTCCATCTGTGGGTGTGTGTGTGGCGAGGGGTATCACTTTCTCTGTTCTCTCTTCCCTGGGCTCATTTCCACTCTTTGTTGGCAAAGAAACTCTTCATTATTGAACCAGGAAAATCAGCCAAACCTTGCAGGCGCTGTTTATAATTTATTTTGAAGATGGGGTTTGATTGGGGTTATTGCAAGTGGGAGGAGTTCTTGAAATCTGTTGCTGTTCTGACACTTCACCTTTGGTTTGAACATCTACTGTCTGCTCTGGGATTTTCCTCAAAATTTCTCAGGTGAGGTCAGCAGTTCACAAGCCTCTTTTAACCAGCCCTTTAGCCTACTGCCTTTGTACCTAGAACCTGGGTGGCCGGGCATAACTCGGTTTTGAGTGCACGTGTCCTGTCTTCCTGTTACTTCCAGGACATGCACAACCTGTCACTTGGTGCTCCAAATTGCTCCATACGTGGGTGTTAAATGCCATGTTCGCTGTTTACATAACAGCGTGACGGTGTGCTGTTGATAGAAATTGCGAGATGAACTTTGTGGTGTACATAGGAAGCTTATGCCCCTGGTGCTTACAAAAAATCTCTTTAGAAAATCCCTTTGATGAGTTTGGTAGGTGTTTAATAGATGCTGTTGAAATGCTAAGGGATGCCAGCACAGTACATGTTAGTGATTTCATGTGCTTGGTTTACATTATCGAGAGGTTTCCTACATGTGTGCACTGGGATTTTTCAAAGCAGTCTAGACAAAGTAGTCCTGTACATTGTATTCATTTCACAAGGAATTCCGCATTCTGTTCTGCTTTGAAAATTTAAACTACCATTTTTTGAAAATTTAAACTACCATTTTTTTGTGGAGGGAGGGGTTTCTTTATTTTTAGGAGTTGCACTCTTTTTTTTTTTTTTTTTTTTTTTTAAAAAAAAAAGGATTTGGGTTTGCCTTTTAGAAGTCCTTGTAATTTGTGATATCACAACATAATAAAATTGACCTCAGCCTTAGAGGTTTTGAAAAGACCTCTTTATATTTTATATTTGCTTTGTAAACTAAGTTCTTTACATTGAAATATGCAGTGATTTCATGTTTTGTTAATACTAAATTCATGATTCCTTGAGTTAAACTAACACTGCTACTGTGAGCAGCCGAGCTTTGATTTTCTTCTCCCCTTTTACAGTGACATTCATCCTTGTAAGATTATAATGCAATGAATAGAAACAAGGTAAACGTTTACTTATTAAGTGAAGGAATTCTTGGTTAACGCCCTTGGAAAACTCAGTGAGGAACTTCACGCAATACCTAACTCATAAGAAGACGACACCTCTTTGCTGCCATGCAAAGTTATTTGTCATTTAGGGAAGAAGTCAAGCAGCATCTTGAGTGTCAGTAATACCTGACTGTGTGTTTAAAATATTTTTATTTGAGGTGGAGCTCTGAAAGAATGTATCATTAGCTATGAAAGAATGTATTATTTGCTATTTTGGTATCAATTATCGTTAGTCAAAGTATGTTACAAAAAATGACTACGTGTCATACATTATTGATAAATATCAGACTGTTAGCCCTTTGACCATTTATAACCTATTGGAAATGAAGTGTCTTGTAAAAGATGACTTTGGGGGAACTTAAAACATTAACATTGGTTTTATTTTGTAGAACTTCAGAATCTGTTTCCTTTCAGATAATGAAAATGTGAGCTATGAGTATACAACCTCAATCCTAAGGATTTCCTTTATAGGTATTCGGATTTTTTTTTTTTTTTTTGGTGAAAAAGTAATGAAGAACATTGCTTCTAACATCTTTCAGTGTATAGTAAAAGTCAGTCTGTAGTGTGTGTGGTGTAGTATGTGGTGGCAGTGTGTAGACTTCCAAGGAGATCTTACAGTAGATAATTTTTTTGAGTTTTGCATTGAAGGAGAGAACTTCTGACCTGTATATAGTGTTTTTAGTAGTGCTTATATCATTTGTAATCAAGCTGAATTTGTTTTTGAATGATGAAGAACTACTTGTTTTGAATGCTGCACTAAACTAAAAGGATGTTTCCATACTGAATTTTACCCCAAATCGTTTTAACCATTGGCAGAGGAGCTCTAATGTCAGCCTGTGGTGAGAACAAGCAGGAATGTTCCTGCTTTTTTTACAGGCTGGGAAAATGAGACAGGTATGAATTAGTGAGGGTCCATAGCGAATCCAGTGCTGAGGAGGGAGGAATAAGACATCCTTGTTAAGATAAAGCTTTTTTTTTTTTTTTTTAATAGCAGTGAGGATACCCTTTCATAGGGGTGATGTGTACAAGTGGAACTGGGACATCTCTAAGGTGGAACTGAGTGGTGTTGCCTTTGGTCTGGAAGACTTGAAGTGATGCCTGAACTCTTGTTCAGCTGTGTCCGTGGCCCATCTGACACTTGACCTTTGTTTCAGCTGGGAGCAAGTTAAGCATCTGTGGTACTGACAGGGAAGTAGGAAGGTGCAGAGTCTTTTCTCTGAGGGATTTTTATCTAGCCTAACAGATCATTCAAATATTTTTGTGTTGGCTTAGTGAAGTCACTGGTTTCAGCTGTAATCTTTATTTAGGATTTAAGTCCGTCAATGGGCACTGAAGATAGCCATGAATTTACAAGGGGAGAGGAGCTCTTTTTAAGAGGGTGTATGGGGCCGTAGGCCACAGGCTTCCTGGAACTGGGGAAGGAAAGAAGATAGACCCTTTGGGAAGAATCATAGCGTGGGTTTGGATGAGCGTGAGACACCGTCCAGGCCCTGTCCCTACAGTGACTCTGCACAGTTGCTGTCCCTCATTCATTCTTTTATGTGGGTGTTACTGTGCTCGCTGCAGCACACAAATCCTCCATTAAGGAATTGGGATATACACCGCGAGGTCATGGCCAGCTTCATGTCTCCCGTAGAGAAAGGAAGGGGGAAAAGGTACCTTAAAACACCTGTCCTCTCCCCAGAACAAAGAGTGCAGGTAGAGTGTGAGGGGTATAGGTGTTCTGTGCTTGACGCAGCATCTGGTCTCTCAACACAAGACCTCAGGTATTTTTCTCTTTTCCCTTCCTTTCCAGTGGATCTTGATAAATATTTATGACCAATCTGGACAGTAGCTTAGTGAGCTGTGTGCTCATTTTCATTTTGCTGTGTCCATGGCAGTGACTAAGATGACGTTGAGACCAAGAATTTCTTTGTGGTTTAATTACAGGTCTTGTTGACTTTCCCCTGCTGCTTTTCACCCATCCCTACGGCAGTACTCAGCCAACACCCTTTGTCACCTGCTGTCTGCATTTTTAATTTGAGCTGAGTGAAACAAACAAACAAAACGCTTATTTCTCTCATGCTGTCATCTGAAACCTTGCAATGCCTGCAAGGCAAACAGCTTTGTACCTATCCGGGCTTCCTAAATCTGGTGCTGAGGACCGGATGCTTCTGGCAGCGGGGCAGGGATTGGCGGTGAGTCAGGGCTCAGCTGATTGTTGCAGGCTGGCAGCTCGCCCGTGCTGGCTCCCAGCTACCTCATTTAGGAAGATCAGGGACTCAAAAGTAGGAAGAAAACAGCTGCCCATCCCATAGTGACAAGGAAGGGGCTCCTTGTCCCAGAGCAGGAAATAGAGTTCAGTGGATCCAGGTATGTTTGCTCTTAAGGTACTGTTGTCACTTTTGTTTCTCTGGTAAGCTTTTTTTTTTTTTTTATTTCTCTAACTGGAAATGGTTGAAGTGCTTATCAATGCATTCTTGAGCAATACAAAAGGTCTAAGTCCAAGCTAACTTATGACACCTTGTTCAGTCTGTATTTTGCTGTAATACAATAATAGAAACTCTTTCCAGTATTTATAGAAACACTTTGTACTCATTTTGTGCACTGTAGAGACAGGATTATGTCTGCGTCCACCTAGCTGTAGTCATGCCATGTTTGGCTTGGTCATTTTCACCCTGAGAAAGCTGAATATTATAGTGGTTTTTGTTTGTTTTTAAAGTTTTCCTTTGGAACTGAACTTTGAGTGCTGTTTCGTGTACTGTACCCTCACTGTTTGCAGTGGAGGAAACACTGGAGTTAATTTGATAAAGCTGCCAACCATTGACTTCTCATGCCACTGAATTGCCAAAGAAGACAGCAAGAACATTGCTACAGGATCAGAGAAAATTGTGCTCAACTTAGGAGAAGCATTTGGTTACGCGTGGTGACTGGGCAGCTCCTTCTTGTTAACTGTAGGAAGAGGTTTGGGTTCTGAGGCTGCTGTGGTGCTCGGTGGCAGCCGTCACACAGCAGTGACTCACCAATGTGAGCGTGGGGCCACACCTGTGCTGTCGCCAGCTCAGGTCCTGCTGTCAGTGAAAACAGCAGGAGCCTGGTCCAAGAGCCAGGCTGGTCCCTCAGAAGTCAGGGGTGCGTGGGTGGCAGGCGGACAGAGAGATGCTCCCAGGTATGTGCTCCCTTTTCTCTAGGAGGCAGAGGTGGTGAGCAGGATAGAAACCCTTCGCCATCTGGAATCAACCTGCAAGAAATTAATGGAGCCAGCTGAGCTGTGTCACTCTTGTACTGTTATGACTTTAGCCCTTTTAAAGTAGTTATGCTAGATTTATTACTTTTTATTTTTTCCAAGTACATTTTGATCATTTTGGCTTCTCAGTTCATTTGTGAGAGCAGGCTTTCTGGTCTTCAGATGTAAGTGCGCTGCTGGATATTATTGTTTGGCCATTGGAATTAGTCATCTAATTAAGGAGTGGTTTGACCACATATTCTATGTTTGACTAAATTGCTAAGAAATAACTTTGTGAATACTAATGATACTAAATACAGACTGCTTGGTCTACAGTCCAAGTTCTTGCTAAAGCAGCTGCAACATTTTTGCCTCCAGTGTTAAGCCAGCCCCAATAATGAACGTTGTGATGCAGCAGAAGTGGCTTTGTGCATGAATTATGTGTACTCAAATCCTGATTCAAATGACAGAAGAGAAAGTTGAAAAATCCCCATTTGTTTTACTGTCTGCTCTTCGTGATATGTTGTTTTTCAATAGTTCATATGATATTAAAAAAAATAATAATAAATATTGCTCTAGAATGGCATGTCTTCTGGAGATTTTACATAGCCATTTAAAGGACATTTTATAAGTTTGAATTGTAAAAAAAAGAAAATAATAAATAAATTAGGGAAGTACTGTGCTTGATCCCTTCCCCCTGATATTAGTACTTCTAGTTCTGTTATACACAATTCAGTATTTTTGTTTTTATGCTTCAGTAATTTATTTTACAATATCTGTATTAAATAGCTTAAATAACTATGAATATTTAAAAATCAATAAATGTATTAATTTGCAAACAACCCTAGTTGATGTGTTTGAGAGGATTTTATTTTTTTCAATGTATTGAAATGAATGTTGAATTCAGAGAACTACTTGTGTGCAGTTGACTGCAACCTCATGAGTGGTGATGACTACTTCAGATGCACCACTAATTGCTTTCCTGCCTTTGGATTTATTCTGTCTCTCAATTTCCTATGTGTCCCCTTCTCCTTTCCTGAAAAAGAAAACATCAAATTGTCTATGTTTTTAAAATATTATATAATTTCCTTTAGTAGAGAACTAAAGGAAGAGGTAGAGTACTATTGAGTTCAGCAGATTCAACTGAAACAAAGTTACTTTTTCCAGTGCTGTTTTTAATTATTTTGCTTTATATAGAAAAAAAAAAAAAAGCTACCTTTTGGTTAATTTTACAGTGTGTAATTTTCTCTGCACTAATAAAGCTTGGTTTGTACTTCAAAAACTAAGTTGTGGACACTTTATTGTAACTGTGCACCTGAACTTGTGAAAAAATACAACTTTTTTTTTTCAAGTTTCTCTTTCTGAATCCTGATTTTTTTCTTCTCATTACTGTGATGGATGTTCTGAGATTTATATTGGTGTGTGGCATTGAAGAATACTTGCTTCAAACTAATGAAGCTTGAATTACTTTCAGTGAATGATTAAAAAGGATGAAGTAGCAAAAGCTAGATTTAATAATTAATCTTTTATTTTTTTTTAATTGCAAAACACTGAGAAAGAAAAGCTATGTGTAATAGCAGCTACAAGTCTTGAGGTGAACAGTCTGCTCTTAGAGATGCTTTGAAGTAGGTGTACGGTAGGGATGCCAGTCTGTATTTTATTTCTTCATTTATGGGCATTTTTGTTTCAAAGCAGTTCTGTTTATAAGGATTACAAAAGCACTCTTAGAACCAGAACCCACAAAGTACCAGGATTCACCAGAATAAATGTTTTAGCATCTTAATGTCTTCGCAGTTATCTAGCTTCTGTTACTACTTGTTTTATTAAAAGGTCTGTATTAAGAATTTGTTTATTTAAATTCCAAAGTAAGTAATCCCCCTGTGCTATGTTGATTTTTTTTTTTTTTTTTTTTTTTTTTAAAAAGTGGGGGGGGAGATAACATTTTAACTTCACAATACAAAATAAATACACAGGTTATTTTACACTATCCTTCTTGGATTTTGCAGAAATTCATTGGTTTAACAGCCACCTAAAACTGAGTGGTTGCAGTGCATTTAAGTGTATTTAAGCTGGTGCTGCCATCCATCTGCTCCTGTTTAGGTTTTTAAAAATTCTGCTCTGTCAAAGGGGTCAACAGTTTCTCAGCAACTTCTTCCTGCCTGAGGTTTTTAGGTGGCTTGCATGCATCTAAGTCCATGTAGTTAGTAACTCTCAACATACAAAATACTAAAAATGCGTAGAACTGGCTGGAGTTTTAAGCTGCATTTTGATATAAAAAAAGAAAACCAATGGTAAGGGAGATATTTGGGTACAATGGGTAACTAATTGAGCTTGGAGACAAGTCCTTTTTGACAGGCTGTGGTCATGTTCTGACTTAGCAGAGCTGATTTATATTGGAACAGAGGAGGAAAACTATGGGATGTGAAACTGTATACAAGAAAAATACGGTATTTTTGCAACCCTTGAACTGCAAGCATGGGAATTGTTACCCTTAGGTAATTAGCTGTCCTTTAACTCTTTGATTACCACCATGGGCAATAGTGACCTGGTGTTCCCCTCAGCATTTGCACACTGTCTGGTGCTTTGCCTCTTTCCCTTGAGCCAGTACTTCCAGCAGGGCCAAGCAGGATGCTTGCCTTCAGTGCTCTTCAGTCTTATCTTTGGTGTCCTTCAGTCTGCCAACTTCACTCATATTTAAGAGCCAGGCTAGTGAAAACCTTGTAATTGAAAGTGTGGAGCTAAAGACAAAATGAGGAAACTGGCTTTTTTGTAGCAGCCTTTCTAGGAGTAGGATTGAGTAGAAATCCTGATGAATAAGGTTTCAACCTTAATGGTTTTTCTGTTTTAAATGCCTTTTTTTCTTTTCCCATTCCATTTATCAGTACTGGTTTTCCAGTCACCAGTTCTCTTCTCAGGAAAAAACAGGGTATGCAAATTTAAGTTGTGATGAAAGAGGCATGGAGAAACACAAGTAAAAGAATTCTTTATTCTTGGAGAACTTCATTTTTTCTTCCATCTCTCTCTCTCTCTTTTTTTTTTTTTCCTTGTAAAAAGAAACGGAAGGTCTGTCTTTGCTTCACAAGGAGAGATCTTCTTTCAGCACTGTACTGAAGTACAGTGTGCTGTTAATCACTTATGTGTTTTGAGTAGGAAGAAAAAATCAGTCAGGTTATTCACTTCTGTGCTCAGTCACAGAAATAAATCTGAGACATGAAAGTAAGTATTTTGGTTTTGGTTTTATCTAAATAAAGAGAGAGGGAAAAATATTATAAGTTGGTGACAGCTTTAATGTCCAGATGTGAATACTTCAGTAACCATCATGTCATATAAATCCCAGACACCTGTCCAAACACCAGAATTAATCTAGAAAAAATATTGTTATTTATTTTGCTGCCTGAATTTAGTGTATGCTAAAATCAGTGTTTGCAGCTGAGCTTAAATACGTTTTAATTCTGTTTGTACTAGCAAATGGTTGAAAAATCCAGCACTATCATACCGATTATGAATTAGGGCACACAATTTTTTTTTAACTTTTTAAACAGAAATACAGAATGATAACAGACCAGTGGATATGTTGAACCAAGAACCTGCCCATGCAGGACCAGTGCTCTTTCAGTCTGTCTGCAGGGGCAGGGGTGTCCTTATAGGCTCAGCAGACACTCCTGCAAACCTCTCATATGGCCAGAATGAGTTAAATTTCAAAAGCTTTTGCTGAACAGTTTTCCTGTTTCAATACTGAAAATGCTTATGTGAAACAACCAAGGGCATGTTTTTCCAGGGGGACTGAAAACTCTTAAGCTTTTGAGCCCATTAGCAGCGGCTCTTGCTCAGTTTGCATGCAAGCTGTGTAGACTGGGCGTGCATCCTCTCTGTTCCCTTGTGGGGATGCTGCATCTGCTTTGGAGGAGGCATTTGAGGGACTGCTCATGGCAGTGATTCCTGGATGAGGATGGATTAGTAGGACTTCAGGCCAAAAAAAGCATGTTTTTCAGCAACTTCCTTTTTCTCTACTTCCCTAGGAAAGGGTAGGAAAGCACCCAAATTCTTTCTGAATAAGTGGATTGAGCAGTGAAGGGCAAGGATATTCCGAAGTTCTGTTTAAACAAACACAGAGCCCTGTAAAGCTTTAGTCACAATCATTTCAGAAAGCAGTTGATTGGATCAATGACTGTTGATTGGAAATACGAAATGCAGGTGGCAGAACAACTTTTAAATTCGGAGAGGTGGAATTGAAGGGATTCTTGCTACATATATAACACATTCCTTCATCACCTTATTTTCACCTATTTTCTTCCCTTGTTCATCCTCTCCTTTGCCACAGAAAATAGTGGTGGTGGGGTGGCACTGAAGATACAGGCCAGTAGGTAAAGTTGAGTTATGGAAGCAGAAACGATGTCCTTAATGCTTGTTAAGATGCTGGGTCAACTGTGTGGTCAATTTATAAGATGCAGATTAAGATACCTAGCCAGCACTACAAGCAACAACACAGCTGTGTTAGTATAGTGATGGCCAGGCATTGTGCCTTTTAGGATTGGACCAAACATCTCAATGTACTGCTGTGGAAATAGAACAGTTTGTGAGATATCTTCAATGTACTTCTTCATTGTACCGTATGGATATGTGATCGGGACTCAGGCAATGCACGAACACAAAAGCTAATTATACATAAGGTTCGTTTAGCAGGTAGGAAAATGTCTTTACTTATGTTATGCTCATTAAACCCAAACAAGGAAACTAATTGTGAATTTAAGGGAACATCCACTGATACACTCTGAAGGTTTACTTCTCTTGTCTTCCATATGAGTCATAAGAACTGGCAAAAAAACAGTGATTCCTTGTGAAACAAAAGGGAACCACATGCTGCCACTAGGCTGTCAGGGATATGCAAGGACATATTCCCACAACCAGTCTGACACTTGCTTCCTGACTGAGAACACATGCTTTGCAAAGTCTCATGTGAGAGAAAGTAAAGCACAGAGAGAAACTGCCTACCTCCTGGGGTGAAGCTACACTTCATGATTTAGGAGGTTTGAAAGGAAAAAGTTACAAAAAGTTTCAGAAAGGTGGAATGTGGCAGGCAGGGATAACCCCTTACCTGCCCTGAGAGAGATATAGTAGTTCTCTTATGCTTTGGAATAGTGATATGTCTTGCTTTCACGGTAATTTCTCACCAAAATAACCATTTATTTTTAACATTTTTCATGATATTCATCTGATGACATTTGAGTTACTGTAACTTTCTGAAGTGCATATGTTCAGAGTTACACGTATGTGTGTGGATGTTGAACAGGTGGTATCCCTACGCATTAACAGAGAGGCAATCAAAAATCAAACTTTCTCCCATACTAAGATGACACATCCCAGGCCTGCAGTAGTATCAAGACATATTGCAAACTTGCAGTCCTATCACCTGCTGTTAATACTTTAATACTTTTCCTGGGACACATGTTCATGTTGCGTATCTCAGAGCAGCTCAGACAGCTGCCTTTATTATCAGGGTGAAGAAGAGGTAGTAACAGTAATATGTAAATGCAGGAAGTTAAGCCTGTGGGAGAAGTATTTGCTCCTCACCCCTGGAGTGGAGATCTGACCAGAGCTACCTTGGCTTGCAGGTAGGTGCTGGCAGGATTCAGTCCTGGACAAGAGACAGCTCCTGTGAGCCTTGAGGCATGGAGGCTGCAGGGCTGCCTTGGGCTCGTGATGGCTGTGCTGGTGTTCATCCCATTAAGACACAGCCTTCCATGCCCAGTAAACATGGACAGCATCTCATTCTTGTAGGAGCTTCATGTAGCTAAAATACTTAGCAGCTTGAGACATAAAAAGCCAGAAATTTGAGAGAAGTTAATTTAGCTTATTTTGTTGTATGCCAAAACCTGTTCGGAGGATCTAGCAGAAGGGACAGCAAGCTCTAATCTGCTTTGGCAACATTTTAAGATACTTTCAATGTAAGGTAAATATTTTGTTATGTGATGTCAACCATCCTCTTAAATTTGAAATACTGAAGGAATGGAAAGCTCTGACACCAATAATAATGTGAAACTTTTAGTGGTTCTGTTTCTGTTCTCTGCCCTGTTTTTTGATTCACTTTTTCATGTCATGAAATGAAATGGATTTGATGTATCGTGAGTACAAATGGAGAGTTCTTAGTAATATATTCATATGTATATATTAAGATATACTGCCTGCTAACTCGGACTCTGTCTGTTCAGTAAGATGAACAACGGTGTTTACTGAAGAGTTTACTCCTATTTCAGTGAGGCTTCTTAGCTTAAAGACTACAATACTCCTTGACTTCTTTATAAGACATTTCAGGCTTCATGTCATTACTTTTGGGTGAACTTTCTGAGGAAATAGCAGAGTGGCACTAGATAAAAGCACTGGCTTTTACTGAGATACTGAGATACATGCACATCTAGATGTATGTATGGTACATGCTATGTTTAATTAAAGAGATATAGTTGGCTTTCGGGAACTTCAGGTCAGATAATGGTAAGAAAATAACGGTGATGTATTTTGTCTGTGTCCTGGGAGGCTGTGGAAGCTAGGCTTCCTGTTTTGCTATCTGTTTCTTCTTTAAGAGGCTCCCTTATCTCTCCAGCGTCTAGGTTCCAAAGAGCAGGCACTGCCACTAGCTATTTATACTAAGTATTGTCAAAATAAACTTCAAAATATTTTAAAACCTCTCTTCCAAGCATATGTTTCCTCTCCTAATGTTCATAATAGTTTCTAAAAAAGTGGTAGCTTGCCAGTTGCTGAGAACTTGTGTGGCCTGTTTCTTTTCAATCATTTACTAACCAGTCTTGTAAAATATTATTTAGTCTCATTCTGTTAGGATTACAAGGTAAAATAGATTTTCTAGTCTATAGCCTTGACTGAGATGATGAGCTGGTATTTATATGTAAGATGTGTGTTTTTTATTCTACATACTACATGTGTAACCTACACATATAATAAACTTTGGCAAGAAAAAACATTTGTTAAATGTTTTTGTACTAGCGTGTGTGCTTGTTTTTTTTTCTGTAATTTTTCCCGTTTAAGATTGCTTGTATCTGCAGCATTTTATGAGAAAAAGCTGCAGTGCTTGAATCCGATAGTGATTGTTTAAAAGTAGCTTTATGGGGCTGGAGTTTCTGTTTGGCTCTAGATTAAACATTTGCCAATCTCATAGGCTGATCTCCCTTCCTGAGCGTTTTCACATCATAAAGTTTGTGCAGACCAAAGCGTACTCTGACATCGTTGCTTTATCATGTTACCTGTTAGTGAGTGGTGCAGTAGGGACCATCTGGATATGTAATTGAAAATTAATGAAGAACTTTGCTTTATATATGACACAGCAGTGTTCAGTTTGCTTTGCCACAATAGCATTAATATCCTATTGCAAACAGGCATGGAAGTAGTAGACCTTATTTATCTCACTAGTCAGCAGCAATCACTCTTGACTACACACCGGAGCCAGATCTGCTGAATGCGGAGATGCCTTTTTTATGTTGTTATTTATCAGACCAGAACTGCTGCCTTTACTCTCAAAGCAATTTATTTATTTATTTTGGAGATGCTATTTTTGCAGAAGAAGTGAAGTGTAAACCAATTTGCAGAGAAACAGCATTCAGAAAAAGTACTTCAAACATGCTTTTATTTTATGAAGTTATTTCCTTCATATTTTTCTCTCTGTTATTTCAATATCTAACAAACAGGTTCAAAGAAACATGCTATTTGGTGAAGTCATTTGTATGCTGCCCTGGAGCTGTTGATAAAATGCTTGTGATAAAATACTTGTCACCATGTATAGAAGTGAATCAAGGTAGAGTGTAGCACATGACCAGCACAGGGTTTTCAGATGCTTCATTTTATTTCTATTTATCTTTTGTATATGCAAAGTGTAGTAACTTTATTTTTAATATTTTGTCTGTGGACAGAATTGCAAGAATGTTAATAGTTTTCGTAAATGCATGAGAAGATAAAACCATTGTTGTAAATAAGCAATGGGTTATGAGGAAAAGAGGAGCTACAGGAAATTATATTAGAGCAATGCCTTGTCTGGGTGCTGCAAGAAACTTTGAGATTCAGCATTAATTGGTGAAGAGAATAATTACTACCAATTACTGAATAGATAATGTTTTAACCAAGGGGACAGGTGTGGGGGCAGAGGGAGGTGATGCAGGTTCAGGAGTAGCTGGTGAGCCAAGCCAGGCTGGGCTGATGCTGCTTACCCTCAGCAGAGCTTCCTGGGATGCTGCTGCAGCCATGCCAACGGCTGGGCTTGCAGGCAGCTTCTTATTGATGCTATTTAGTGTATGATCTGTGGCTCTTGGCCTAGCTTCTTACCATGGCTTTGAGACATACCCTGAGTCTGGAGAGCATGTGGCATACAGTAATTTATTTGCTTAAAATGAATTTGAGATTACTTAAGTATAGAACAATCAATACAAAGGCTTGTCTGTGAAAGAAGCAGAGACCTGAGTGTCCAGAAGTTTGGAAATCACCACTCTTGGATACTAAGAAGAAGCTGTTAGAACCAACTTCTCAATTGTTGAGTTTTTGCTTACTCACAGAAGACAGGGGAAACTCTAAGAGGCTGGGAAAGGGCAAAAATACAAACAAACTAAACAATAAATGCGATCTGCAAGAGAATGAAAGGATTTATGGTAGTTTGCAAAGTGAAGCACATGTGAGAGCACATGTGAGATTTGAACTCTCCCCACCCTCTTCTTCTTACCCTTTGTGTATTGCTTTGTTTTGCATTTTCTTTATTTGGTTTTGAGTTTGATAGTTTTAAGATGCTTATGTTATTGCTTCCTTGACTTGCAGTGAGGGTTCTTGAAACTCCTGCATCTTCTTGTAAATTGCAAGACTTAAACATTTTTAATACAGTTGGTTTTGTTTCCAAAATGTAGATTTATTAAAATCAAATATTGAAATAGTGTTTTAAATTCCTTGGTGAAATGACCCACCACTAACGTCGTTCAGCTGTGCTGTGGAGTGGAAGGGTCAAAGGAAGAATGTTTTCAGTTTGCTGTGAACCACTATGATCACTAGGGATTTTAAGCAGTGTGATTTGCTATAGTATCTGTGATTTGCTCAGAGCATTGTTGCTGTTGCTGGTGGAACAACAGTTATTTGATTTGCCAGTGTGGTCACAATGTGAACAGCAAGACTTGTTCCTGTCTGTTGGACACACCTTCCAGTGCAGTTTGCTTTCAATGCTATCCTGAGTGACAGGATAGGGAACTATGACAAACTGTGGTGTAGGATGGTCAAACCATTAAATAATGTACAGCCTGTTCCACTTGTCATAGCTTCTTATTGTAGCCTCAGTATGTAGACAAAACCAAACGTATCCAGACATATTGAGGGGCTGCAATGCTTATTTAAAAATGTGTGTGTGTATATATATATAAAGATATTATATATGAATTATGTACGTATAAATACATACATGGGTTGCACTAATCTAAAATGATTTTGAATCCATAATGAAAATTACAGCCTGAAAAATCACCTGTGATAGATAGTAAATGTTCATTCCCTGTTCTATGCCAGAGGACAGCGTTTGTGGTAACTCAATCACTCTCCTCCTCTCAGCCCCATAGTGAGGCCTCGGTTAAGGGGAGTTGTATAAACAGCTGCAGCAAGGCTCTTGTAAATACAGATGTCTTCCTGAACTGGGTTCTCTGGGTCACCAGGGACCATGCAAGCTGTACTAAATGGGTTTACAAGAACCTCTCCATGTGTCAGCCAACTGAGCTACACTGCTATCCACCAGAGAAATGCTGCTCTGACTTCTGGCCCTGATCCTTCCCCCACTACACTGTTCACCTTCCTCCTCTGCTCCTGCAGCTTTCTGTCCTTGCTCTGCCACTTTCTTCTCAGCCCATTGTTCCTAACAGGTTTCTTAAAATGCTCTTGAACTGTGTGTGATTCACAGGTTGGCAACTGTGCTCTTTGAAGATCTTCACTTCTGCTCTTGATCCTATTCATCCAATCAGTAATAGGATGTAAGCGTGGGACCAAGATGGAATAGCTTATTTTGTCAGCAGTCAGGAACTAATTGTTGATCACTTGCAGAATATCTTGTGGCTTGAGGAGTCATTTTGATTGTGTTATACAACTCATAGATCATATCTTAGTTTAACTTCAAAGTTAAGTCCTTGTTTTGAATAGCAAGTTGGACTGGATGACCTCCAGAGGTCACTCCCAATACTAATTGTTCTGTGATTTATACAAGTCCAGAAAGCATAATACCGTTAAGGAGCAGATGCTTCAAGTCAAAGAACTGGTGAATGTAATGCAGTCAGGAGGAAACAACAGGTGACTTACAAGCTAAAAGATAGAAGTTAAAAACCTGTGCCTCTTTTGCAGCTTAAGACACTTGTGGGCTGATAGTCAAATGCTATTGATGTACCACTATGTAACTGATAGATCCTAGAAGTAAAGGTCTGTGTGTATATTTGGAATTAATTTTGTTTAACATTCTTGTTCTTAACTCTCCTAAAAAGAGAGCAAGCTGTACAATGTTTACTGCTAAGAATATGTAAGTACTGTATGAGGGGAAAAATCAAGGTTAAAAAAAAAAAAAAAGGACTAATTTGCAGCTTTTAATCATCTCTTATAACACATTTTTATTCCTCTACACCCATTTAAAAACAGTTCAGTATCAACACGACGATCCCACTTATTCACCACAATAAAACTTTCAACAGTAATACATTGTTGTAGTGATACATCTCTGTTTATTCATTTTGCACTTGATTCGTGTTGGTGAATCACTGAACTTTGATTCTTCATGCAACCAGGTATTTGTTTTGCTACTATCATCATGTGGCGTAAGCACACCATTGCTTGTCTATAATGATATGTATTCTCCTAAAATGTTAGTGCTACAAACATTTTTTTGTGGTCAATGTACATTAGCTACTAGTACATATCATGGTATTTTTTTCCTTGAAGTAGAACAAGAATAACTTGCTTTTGGAACTTGACCAATAAATACAAACCTAAAACAGTAGAACTACCAAATTGAAAGTCAAATCAACATAGGGGCTAATGCCTGTTTTATACTTTCTGATATCATTTTAGCTACTTAATATCTTGTCTGAAAATACCTTTATTTTCTGAAGATGGATGCTGAAGATTTGCTCTTTTACTTTCTATTATTAATGTCTGTATTACTCAGTTACAAGCCCCCAAATTGTGACCTTCTTCTAACTCATGAGTCACTTCGACTTCTTTTAGATCCTCTTGTGAGGGTTCTGGCTCCAGTGGTGCAGGCTGTCCACACAAGCCATGCCATGAAGAGTCCAAATACTGCCCTGATTTGTGCCTTAATTTGTGTGATGCAGTTGCATTTCTCAGTGTTCTGTTTATCCTCTTTTCATTCTATTTTTTTCCTCTCTTCTTTTTTTGCTGACCATAATAGTGGGAAGAAATAGTCTGTTCCCGCATTGAGTGGGAGATACCTTTAGGGCTGTAATGGGTGCTGCAATAAAGACAGAAATCCAGAGGCATGTGGGTTGACATCTATTCCAAACCATGGAGCATGGCCACCATTTTCAGGTTCCCTGGTCACTGGGGGATGGTGGGAAGCAGGTCGTTCTGCACTGCTGGGTGCACCCTCCAGCTGTGCTCTGCTTTGCTAGAAACAGTTGCCAACATCCCTGCCAGGTCTCTGGGTTGCTTTGTTGCTAACAACCCAGAGGTGCCAGCTAATATTGCTGCCCCGGCTCCCAGGTTTATTGTTTTCGGAAACCTTTGGGTGTGCTTGGCTCAAGGGGAGTGTGTTTTTCCTGTTCCTGCCCTGGCGCACACCTGTGCGGGTGCAGGAGCCCGTGCTCGCTGCTCGCACCCCTCTGTAGCCTACCCACATCTCCCCATCTCCCAAGCCTTTGCCCCAACACAAGTCATCTGCTGTGCTGGTGCTTTGGGAGAGGATCTACGCGGTGGAGGAGAGACATGCAGGTGGAGCTGGCCACAGCCAGCATCAAACAAGGGTCGGTGTGGTCCGTGGGCTGTTGGCAGGCTTTCTGACACCAGCGCACAGTGTGTGCAGTGGGTAGGGGTCTCACGGGGTGGCCTGGCTGCCCCAGCCAGGGCTTGAGCAGCAGCTTCTGCTGCCTGGGAGGGCTTTCAGTCAACACTGGCTCAGAGAACTGCTGGTGTGTGCCTGATAACCTCTCCTATTTGAAGATTCAGTGAAGAGACTATCGGCTTATGTTAGCCCTTCTGATTTGGAAGGTACCTTCCCTTTCTAAGCAGATATGTTTGTCCTCGTTATTTTTCTAGCTCATAAGGTCCACCCCTTGTTGCTGTTTAAGGGTGGATATCTCCTGCTACTCACCTTGCAGCTCTGACTAGGTGCTGGTGGTTGCACTACAAAAATAGCAACCGGTGACTTATATTCATTCGTGGTGATAAATGACCTTGGAATCAAGTCTGTCATGAAATAAACTGTAAATAACTAAGCTTTACCTCGTGAAACCCTCACTGAACCCAGGAGGTTTCTAGTTGTAATCTCATAACGGTTAAAGTCTAAATCACTTCCTAGAGACTGTGCTTTTGTGCGGTAGTCAAAACAAATAAAAATTAAATGCTATGCATACCTTTTTTAATGTACATAACACAATAACCACCATACACAGTTAAAAAAATAAATATATATATATATATATATATATATATATAAGCTGATACAAATACAGAATTGTTAAACTTCAGAATAGGAACAGGCTCTCAAGCTCACTGTCTCCCTATTTTTTTATTCTGAAAATCTGTCAAAACTATGAAGTTTGGTCATCTTGAGTTCCGTTCCAACCTGATATTGTAAGTTGAAATACTTGTCATTCATATCCAAAGAAAAGGGGTGGAAAGGCGACAAGGGTGCAATTTTTTGAGAGTAGGGAATGAAGTGGAAGATTGAAAGTCTCTGAGAAGAGTAAATTTCCCTTCTAAAGCTTCTCTGCTAGTTTGGAGTATTGAAAGAGTCCAATCATTTCTCCTGATTTAGGTTTTTAAATCAAGCAGGACTAATATTTTGGGCGTTCTGAGCAGAACTATCCATGACCATTAATGCTCAAATTACCCAGTGTGGGATTTAATCCTGGGAATGAGCATATTGTGGTGAAATAAATTATTTTCTGAGGTATTTGGAAGTGAGTCGTAAAGATGACAAAAACATCCAGCTGACTGCACTACTGTGCACAGAAATATTACTCATGCCATGTTTTTCTTTGAGAATCATCCTGGTATGAGTCCCTTGATTGTTATGAAATTGGAATCTTTTTCAAAATCAGTGTTAAGAAAAGGCCGATGGAAGCTGATTGATTGATCTATGGTTCCTTCATCTCCTTTCCCCTCTCTGGAAAGAGGGTAGAGGTTGAGAAGTGAAACTGTAGCTTCATTGGGAGAGAGACTGTTTTGCATCGCATGAAGCTCTTTTACACTTTTTTTACACTTCTAATTCATATCTTAGCATATCTTGTAGCTGACTGAAAAATTATTTCAGTTTCCAGGCAGTGTCTGTCTTAGAAATGTGTTGTGACTTTACCTGTTGCATCCCACTTCTAAAAAGTTCTGAAATGTCAACTTGTCTTCTAACAGGGTTTTCAGTAATTTTGGTAACATTATGGACCTCCTTTTTCTACTTTTATTTTAATTTGAAATATTGAGCTGTGGCTTCAAGTATTTCTTATATTAGCAATCAACTTTCAAGTGTTTATCTTCTGTGTACACCAAGCCAGGGATTAAAAAAAAAAAAAAAAGAAAAAGAAAAGAGAAGAAGTGAGATTTTTTCCTCTTCCCATCTTTGTAGGCTTGGGGAGAGCAACACAACTAAGTTTATTTTTGTGGGATATGGACAGAAGGCAAAATATATTATTAAAAAATACAGTGTAGAAATGCATTTCTCTCTAGATAATATACAAATACTCAAAACCGCATTTTACTGCTTACAGTTGCCTTGTGGCTTGAAATATATCCCAAATTCCTCAAGTTCTGTGCAATCTTTTCTCTTTTATAGAGGAATGAAAATGCATGAATTTGGAGCTGTGGCTTCTTCCTCCACCCCTCCTAGCCCTCTGCTCCTGAGCAGGGGGTGTCCGAAAGCCATTTCTGGTTAATGAAGCACCCTGTGCTCAGGCCAATAGCGTGAGTTAGGAATGAGAGATTTATTCCGTTCCTTGCCTCAGCTTGGAAAGTTTGGAAAATCATCTCTGGAAAAGCATTTGCAGTCAGATTGGCAGTAGTTTGTATATCACTTGTGCCTAGTTTTCTGCATCATGTGTATCATCCTGCTTTGGAGTGCACTAGAGCATGACAAGGAGAGCTAGATAATAACAGCCTAACATAAGGGAAGTGCAAAGTACATGACCCTACACTGTACGCTCTTCCATTTCATGAGCACATCCAGAAGCATCTCATCTCCTCCTGAAAAAGCCCTCATTAGAGCATCCTTATTATTATATATAGAGGGCAATTTAAAGACTTGCTTGGTAACTACTCAAAGAAAGTGAAATCTGCTGGAGTTTAGTGCGTTTGATTTAACTGCAGAGAACGAAGAGGCTGTGTGATGTATACCAGAAGTTTGAAAGGAGGGCCATTGATGCCGCTGGCAGAGTGCTGCCAGATCACTTTGTCCTTTCCTGGTCACAGACCAGAGCCCTCTGGTCATGTGCATTGCAGCTGCATGGCTGCATCTGTTAACGATTAAAAGCAAAACGGATGTTTAGTGTTGCTTGAGCTTCTAGATTGCACCAAGCTGGAGGAAGAGAGTGGTGCCTGGCAAACTGGTGCCTCTGCTTCAAGCTGCCGTGAAAGTGTTCGTGCAGGAGAGGGGATGCTCTGTGCATGCTGAGGAGCAGCCATCTGCTAAGCAGTCCAAAGCCTGGCCAAGGAGCCCCTGGAGCTCACCAGTTGATCTGGGCAGCTGGAGAAGACGTTAGGACACTGTTGTTTTTGTCTGTCTGTATGTTAATGGACACCCTCCCTCCCCACAGTTGATAATTTTCTCATATGTTCTTCATGGAGGCATGTGAATATTCTGAGGAATTCTTCCAAACTGAGCTGTTTGTGTTCTTGACTGGGAAAAGGCAGAATGAGGAAGATGGGGACAGCAGGGCTTGATTTGAAATTTGGCTGCAGATGCCCTGATTTGAGCCTAAAAATGCATGCACTTTTTCCCCATTCCTAGAGCAGAAGCACTTGGTATTTCCCCAAATGAGTGTTGATATTAGCATGACTCAAGGCTGTCACTGCAAACCCTGTGCACCTTTTCTTTAGCCAGGTATGAGAATCCAAACCAAGGGCCCCTGCAAACGCCTTGCACTATCAGGTGTGATTCAATTAACGTTTCTCTATCACAATTTTGACAGGGTAGAAGAGGACCTGATGGGTGCAGGTGCTGCAGGGTTGTGTGAGCAAGAGCAGGTGGTGGTTGTGCCCTCAGAGGACCCTCCTGTGCATCAGATGCACTTTCTTTCCTTTGGGTACTAGATTTTCAAGAGGAGCTGCTCCAGCAGTCGAACTGGAGAGCAGTCAAGGCTTGTGCCCAGGGGAGGGGTCTGGTCACAGGAAAAGGGCTGAATTCGCCTTCCTTCTCCATCTCTACCTTCTGTAATCCTCCACCTCCTCGAGCTGATTAGAGCACCCAGCTGACCCCGTTTTTATGTTTTAAAATGGGCACATACATCTCCCACTAACGTCACCTGAGAGGTTGGCACTGCCTGTGGCATTGCTAGCGATTTAAATCCGCTTGGAAGAACTGAGTCACAAATCTGAATAGCAAAGGAAGCAAATTTTTTGGATGTGTACTTTGCCGAAATGTCACCTTCAGTGCTCTGGACTCCAGCCATGCTGTTTTCCCTTCCATAAAGGGCACAAAGGTAGTTAGCTTGGCCATCTTGGCTAGATATTAATTGTGCTGATGCCTTTGGCTATGAGCATCGACCTTGCTCTGCATGAGCAGAAAATGTCTCAGTAACCTCTCTGTTCATCCTGTGCAGTGTAATATCCCTGCAGAGCTGATAAGAGGAATGGCCACATAGTCCCCTGGGGTTGATTAGGTCTGTGGTGATGAATGGTGGCTGTATGGGGGCACAAGGCAGTCTCTTAGGAGAGCCGTGGCTCAGCTCTGCTTTGGGAGAACCGTTTACAGACCTCGTTGGTCCGTGCTGCTGACTGCATATTGTGGAGACTTTCCATCGTCTTGTGGCCTCTCTTTGCAATAAAACTGAGTGAGAGCATCAGTGAAGTAATGCATATATAGCTTGTTTTTCAGTAAAGGCAAATCTGGAGAGAACAAAATAATTTAAAAAGTTGTTTAGGTTTATTTCATAAAGTGTAATGTAGTATCCAAGGAACAGGAGAAAAGTCTCCTTTCTGTGGATCTTTTGCAAAATCTGAGGCTATTGGACTAGGGAGTCTCTTCCTGGTTGGTTCATGGAGAAAATGTTTAAAATGTGACCCAAGCATGGGTAACTTGGGGACTAAACTGTTTGTTTGCGGATAAACAAACATGGGGCTGTCCTTCCCATTGTAAACCATCTTGTCCCTGTGCTAAATTTTAATTGTGCCATAGTGTCAGCTCTCTCGTGTGTGCTGGACTTCAAACTCAGGTGTCCCAAGGGAGTTTGAGATTTTTATGTCTTATTTTTACTTCCCTGTAAAGTCAGAAAGAGGGCACAGATGACCGGAGTAGTTGTAGCTTCTGCCATTTCGCTGAAGTCTGTGAAGATCTGCCTGCCTGTCAGATCTGTGAGTTTTCGGAAAGAATAAAGCAATAGCTGGGAAGCATAAATTGCCACATCTATTCATGAAGTCCCCTACCTACCGTGGGTAGGTATTTGTAGCTGTCAGTGTTAATGATCTCAGTGGTCATCCAACCCAATCAGACAGGAGATGAGGACAGTCATGATGCTAATGGCAAGCTGAGTCACTTATTTAAGGGCCTTGAACAACATGGGGAACTGTTGTGGGGGCTGTGGCAGGCTTATTTTTTCTAGGAAAACCTTGTTTTACAAACTCTGCTGCAGATGTGCATGACAAAAGGAAAAGGAGGAGAAACACATAAGGCTGAATTAAACAATATGAGGAAAGAGAAGGGGTTATGTAAAGTTGAAGAATCAAGGGGATATGGTTTAGAAAAACACTGAGATAATGAAAGATAATATATAGATGAAGTAACTGTAATATTTTTTCTTCCCCCTGAAACTTGCCTTGTGAGATCCTATGGGAAATAGAAGTTGACGTCTGCTTACTTTGGATAGTTGAGTTGGAAAAACAAATGAGATGGTATGCATGAGACATCACCCTTGTAGGCCTATTGCAGTGCTGATATGAGTGATAAGTTATAAAAGAGAGAGGAGGTTGCGGTGAGCCAACTCTTTATCAAACAAGACTGAAGGACAGGATATTTTTATAAGCCCATTTTAGCACTGATTGTGTGCATGTTATTACCTTTTATTCTTTTAAAAAAATTATTAAGCTAATGAATTGCTTGGGCATACTGTGCATAGAAGCAGTATCAAGTGAGTTTAAACTGCAACAAGGATTTAGAGTATTTATTGAGAACTTTTTCAGAGTAAGGCTAATGAGACCCTGGGGTACCCCAGACTTGGCTTTTAGCCTCTCTAACTGGTGGCAGGAGGAGAGGTTGAGCAAATACTTTTTGGGAAGTACCTTGGCACAGTTGCTCCTGCCCTGAGGATGTGAGATGACTTCTCTCCTTCTCAGCCCCACTTTCTGTGATTGTGAAACTGTTTAGAAAAAATACTGCATTTGGTGGAAGGACATACGCATGGTAAAATCCGATGTGATCTGAGTAATTTTTCAATAATTTTCTCCTGGTTCCTTTGTACTCCAGGTCTGACCCAGACCTGCCTTAGGTTAGACAACAAGCGTCAGAGTCCTGCATGGAAGTGTGGATATCTAAGAGTCTTTGTCAATATATTTGTTAATTATTTATGCCACTAAAATATGAATATACTTTAGTATCTTTTATCATTTTTAATTAAAGTGGAGTTCAAGAGGGTATATGCTTAACATTTGAAACCTATAAAGATAAAAGCTATTTTCATAAAAGAGCTTCTTTAAAAGCTTTTTTTTTTTATTCTTTAGTCTTATTTTTCTGTTTTAGTTTCTCGTCACAGTAATATAAAGATACATGTATTGAAAACAAGTAATAAGCACTAGGAATGGCATACAGAAAAAAAAAAAGATAAAAAATAGAGAAAAAAGTTCAGCTTTTCATAGGGTTTCAGAATTCTTTGGGTGTTTGCTAGAAGTGCTGGCACTAATCCAATGTGCTTTTATTGGCATACATGAACAAATTATCCAGGACACAGCTATTTTTCTTACTGTAGTAAAAACAGGGACTCTGAATGGAGGCTTTGTGTAGGACAAATATTTTTCCTTTGAAACCGGGTAAGAGTTTAAAGTTTATCTAATGTGCCTTCTGGAAAAGGATATTTTTTCCTTTCCAATCTCATGAAATAGAATATATATTACAGTATAAGCAACTCGGAGCTCTGTAAACAAAATTAAATCATTGGTGAGGAGCTGGTGAAGTTTTATAATGAACAGGATTTCTTAGTTGCTTACAGTGTGGGGGAGAGCTCTATTTATATGGGCCTTCCTCTTTCAAACAAGTTTCTGTGGATGCCCTCGCTCTAGCATCTTTTTCAGGGATATTTGTGTTTTATGCCCACATGAGTGTAACCAGGAGGAAAAAGGCCTCATATATGAAGACCTCAAGATAGCATTCATTGTTTTAAGGACTATCTCAATGGGTAATCCTTCTTACTCCAGTTGAAATTGTAATTCATTTTGCAGTGATGTCATTGCTATGAAAGTCAAACAGCCCATGAAGTCTGTCAGTTCTGCTTGATATCATATATTAGAAGTACCAAGGAGATGCAGAGTAGTTGAAATGTGTTTTTCTGGGAGCAGGGAATTGAAAGAGAGAAAATAAATAAATCCAACCAACCTATAGTGTCTTTGACTGTCAGTCTTGCAAGAGCCCTATAAATTAGTGACTCATCCTGAAAGCTAAAGAGACAACTTTATTCTTTCTTAGCACTATAGGAAGGTAGCCATATCTTCGAAAAAAGATTTTAGAAGTGTGTTTATGCCGTAGCACTGGAGTTAGTTCTAGAAAAATTCCAGAAGTGCGTGGAAATGAATGGTGCACTCCAGTTTTCCCCAGTCTATCACCTCACCTCTCCAAGCAGGAAAAAATCAAAAAACATTAGCACAAATGGCTTTTTTAGCTCCTTCTCTTTGTACTCTCCACTTTACCACACACTCTTACTGCACACATGCGTGTTTCTAATAAAAGAACTAAGTGGAGAACAGTAATTCCATCTTCTAGAAGATTTTTGAGTGTTAGCTTCCTTCAAAACCTTTGGAAACTTTCTGAAAAACAGAGCTCCTCTGAGGTTTCCTGGGAGCAGGATGTAACGGGCCCCAGTCCAAGAATGAGGTTTCCATTGGGAGCCCAGCTGACATAATTAAAAAAAAGTAATAATTTGACCTTGGAAATGCCTCAGCAAAATGTTTTAAATTCAATGAATCATCAAATTGCAGTAAAATAACTGGTTGCAGCCTTTCAGAATCCCTTTCTAGTGATGCCTTATTAAATTTGATGTGGTAACCAGCAATGACAAATTCCTGGACAAAATTTTCTTGTGATATGTGAAAACTCAAACTCCACAATTAGAGGAAATTGGAGCCAAAACCGTTTTGTGCTGATTATAATTTGACTTTTTAAAAGGTTTATAATGTTGTCATCTTTAATCACTGAATGTTTGCTGGAAGCCTAGCGAGTGATTCTAAGGGCACTGAAGTTTATAAAACAAACAAAACTTTATACTTTTGCTTCTAAAAATCAAGTCTGTAGCTCTGGCCATTCAAATCAGAGGCTGCTTTAGAAATGTGAATTTGTTAATTGGGGAAAAAATCACGTTTCTGTACTTAATCAAGTAGTTAAAAAATACTCAAAAACTTGACATAAGCTGAATATATGTTTTCATATCTGAAATGCATATAGAGGAAGAACTTTGCCCAGATTGCTGGAAGACAAAATTAGTATATGTATAGGGAGAAATAAATAACTGAAAATAGGAAAAATCAGAGACATGAAATGCCAGAATTTTAAATTGCTTTCCTTCCCACAAGTTGTAGAATCTGTTTCTGTTCACTCTTATTTTGTTCCATGCTACCACGGCTTAGTTACAGACATACACTGTTAATTCAGTGGTGGACTCTGACTTATACAGCTTAGTTCAGCATGTTCTTGTATACTTCACTTTGTGCTTAGTGGTTGCTGTCCAATGAGAACTAGTCAGTTATCTATAGATTTTAAAATACTGCCTTTTGTTTACTCACTGCATTACAATAGAGTCTCTTTGGATTAAGTGTACATTAATGCAAACAAAAATGGATGTTCAAAATTTTTGGTGACCCAAATAATGATCACCAGCTGACGTTTGGGTACAGGTGAGGTACTGCGTGCCTGAAAGTGCTGAGAGCTGCATAGGCTGCATTCAAAGTCAAGGATCCTACTGATCATAGTCACACCTGTTTTTAACCCTAGGTGACATGAGGCAGTCCTTGAAGTCTGTTGTTGCACATTCCCCATTCAGAATTCAAAGCCTTGGAGAAATACTATGAGATGTAGAAAGACTGTCCATTTGGCTTTGCAGTTCTGTAAAAGCAAGCAAGTTGCACAGCTCTTATCATATCTCTACATTACTCCACTCTGCTATGGGACGAGAAATGATTTTGGATTACCTGATTGGTGTCAAGGGGGTATTTCAATTAGAGGAGAAAACATATTTTTTCTAGTGCATACTTTCCAGTGACAACAAAATCTTATTGTATTTTTTACAGTATTAAATTGAACATGACAATCAGCTCGCTCATCACCCTTGGGTGATGGCAGTATGGATTCCTTCCTTCTTTTCAGGTGGGAAAATTGAACAGTTTTTTTAAAAGCCAGTGAGGCTGGTGTTAGGTCTTAAAATAGCTTCTGATGTAACTTGTTCTCCAATTCTCTTTAAAAATTAATTTTGTTTTCATCTGCCTTGTCTGTCTTCTGCCTATTTTCAAAGTCCCTGTGGTTTTGTTTTTGTTGTTAGTTTCCTATATGGATACTGAATCCAGCCCCCTCCTCATGGTGTCTCCTACTGTTAATGAAAAATAGAAGAGATAATGATCAATTGAGTGAGTGGATGGTGATTTAAATACAACTTTCAGGAGCAGCATTTTTCTCACATAGATTAAAACACAGTATTTTTTTTTAGGCTCTTGAGTTTGAAAGAAATAGGGTTCCTGTAAAACAGGGTAAATTTTAAAGATAACATACTTTTCAGTTGTTAATGTCTTTCAACCAGCTTCAGTTAAATGTTGAGCATGCCCTGCTGTGAGGAAGGGCACAGAGGTTGCTGTCATACCATACAGCTATGTAACCACGTGGCTTTATGGACAAGTGTTCTGTGTTCTGTGTGTGCATGAAAAGTGAAAACCTGGTCTCTCCTGGGAGATATGCCTGGAATGAGTTCAAATACTTTCCAGGTAGCATGTGTTAATTTAGTACTTCAGTGTATACATGATGTTGTAAGTTCATTGAAGAGTATTAGGGGAATATTTTTAAATTGCTTCTGAGAATATGAAGAGTCTACTGCCTCGTGAAGTGTTAGCATGTCTTGTTAAAGCCCAAAAACTTGTGATGGTGACATTAGTTTTAAAACATCTTAATCTAAACTCATGAGCTGTTACATATCAGCCTTGTGAAGCTTCGTTTGCTGCCATTCGTGCACATTACTTGATCTAGATGAAACTAAAGACCTTTCTTAATTGGGAAGTTTGAAAAGTTAATCAGCATCATTGGAATACCTTATGTTAATTTTTTGTTTTAAAAGAAAAACTGTTAAGCTTGCAAGTAAGATGTGGATAGTTGGTTAAGCCAGTTTCATTTGGTTAACTTGCAGCAACAAGTAGTAATTTAACCATGAGTTCACTCATCTTTTAGCCAGATTAAGAGGAAATTTTTATCTGAAACAAAAACAACAGTTACAGACATATTCTTGTTCATTTTTAGATGTCTCTGCCATCTTTACTGTGTCTTCATTTTTTATTTTTAAATTCTTCTTATTTATTGATGTTTCTACAAGCACTTCACTGCAAGAAAATATTCAGAAGTAATTCGTCAGTTAAAGTGATAGCTTGTTTTTCACCTACAAGGAAAAAATGTATGTTCAAATTTCATGAACCTTTTGACAGGTAGTGTCTTCTGGGTAGTGGGAACCTTACTCTCACGGCATCTGGAAATAAGCACTCTTTGCACACTTTCTTGCTGAGTTTTCTGCTGATCTATCTAGAAGTGCACGAAAGTATTAATATCATTTATAAGTTCTCCTTTTGAAAGTCAGATTGATGGTTTGTTGATGGTACACTGCAAGCTGACTTTCAAATCAATGTCTGGAGTGCCCTCTTTTGAAATCTAACGATCTAGTTTGTAGTGTGCTGTATCAACAAATAGAAGGAAATAATGAAAAAAAATCAGAGGGTGTGAGGAAGAGATATAAAGCTATGGTGTCTTTGCTATCTCAGTTGTATTCACTAGTTAGTGGTTCCAAAACTTTTTATTTATTTATTTATTTTTTTAAATATAATAAAACCCGAGGAAATTACTTTACATCTCTCTGCAGGTGGAGATATTGAGAGCACCGTTGCAGCCATGTTGAAATAGGATTTATACCCTCTGCTAGTTTGTGTGTCTGTCTGTGTGCTCTGAATTTTGGTGGATATTAAACTCGGATAGAATTTTAGTTTTCAGGTTTCTGTCTTGAAAGTGTTCTATAGCTGTTTCTTGAACGCTGGAAGGGGGAATTTAGTGATGGTGCTGGGCACAGCAAATGTGTTCCCAGCCTCCTTTCTGTGAGCCCACACAGGTGCATGCTGGCTCCTGGATGCAGTGGATGTGGCATTGAATTAAACTCTGGAGCAGTGTGCCAATGGCACTTCAAAGCTGTGGCCTCTTGAAACAGCTTATTCTTTGGTCCTCTTTATATACTTAAACTAGACATAGCATTGGCATTGATTTTTTTGTTTGTTTTTATGGTAAATTTTAATTACATTTTTCTACCTCCTTCTACGAATTTCTTCACATGCCATAGCCACTTTCCTTTAGACTGTTCTTCTATATCTCTGGTTGTTTTTGCTTTTTTGTTTGTTTATTTTGGTGTGTGTGTGTGCATGTGGTGGGTTTTGTTGTGTGGCTTTTATTTTATACAAGATACTGGTCTTCCAACATTCTGATGCTTTCTGTAAGGTCTGCATAATTATCCTGACCTTAGTAATTAATACTTATCATGCTTTAGATGGGGTGGTTAATTCTCTAATTAAAAATATCAGTTAGTCATGGGTTTAATGCTTGCATATTTATTAACATTCCTTTGCAACAACAGAGATTTTAAGTCTATGAAGCTTTTGTATCTGTAAAGCTGTTTTATTTTCTTTCAGTAGGGGTAATTATAAATCATGGCCCAGACCTGAGTGAAACAAATGGAAATAGGTTACCATGTCTGAATAAGAACCTGTTTTCAAGCAGGTTCTCTATTAGTGTGTCCATACAAAGAGCTAAATCTGTGAACAGGATCTATCTGAAGTTTATTCATTCGGTTTTTGCTTTTTAGCTTCATGTCTCCCCTTCCTCCAAATAGAAGATCCATATCTTAAGTATATTGTCAGAATATTTTCTTAACAATGAATCACTGTAAAATACCATAAAAACAAAAAGAAAATGTATGGGGCACTTTCTATCTTGTTAGTTTTCCCAGCAGAAAACTTCTCTTTCAGCTAGCAATTCTTGCTCTGTAGACTTGTCTTGTATTAACATATCCTGTCTCCTATGTTGACTGATAATTAAGTCTCGGAATTTTCTTAATAAATTTATCCTGTCTATTCTGCTGACAAGAATACTCCTGATGAATTTAGTATGCTCCTACTGAAGGACTGAGGGAAAAATATTAAATATTAGAAAGTGTGAATAATAACCGAAGCACTTTTTTTCAAATTGAAAAATCAGTGTTGATTGAACTCACTTGCTGCCCTGTTGTGTGGAGGTGAATACATTTGTAAATCCCTCCTGCATGGTGCTATGTCTCCTGTCACACAGTGTCATTTCCCTCCTGGCCAGAGCCATAGTCATTCATAGGTCACCGTCACTAGATTCTTGAAATGCTCATACCCCTCTGTTCCCTGATCTCAGTGGGCAGATAATATTCTATCTGTTCAGCTTTCTATAAGGACCAAAATTCAGGGTGGGGGGAATGTCCACTCATTTCTTTAGCAGGAAACCCGTTTAGCTACATTACATCCAGCAGAAGGGCTGATTGGGAATGCGCTAAAATCTAAGCGCAGGATGCAACTCAATGCAGATTTGTAAGACATATTGTAGCATAATGCCAATGGCCATGCTGGACAACTGGTCTAGATTTGGAGAAGACCTGAAAGTAACAACTTTTTCAAAATGAATTTATGGTGGTTATTGTACTTAACATGTTTACTTGAAGTTCTGATGCTCAGACATGGGTGTATACCAGAGCACCTGTTCTTTCTGAAAAAAGCTTCAACCTCCCCCCATCCATCATTAATAAAGAGTGGCTTGAAATAGGCAAAAGGGACAACATCCAGAGCAATGGTGAAAGAAGGCCAAGTCTTTTGTCTTGAAATTGCATCACTTGTCAGGTCTAGCTTTCAAATTTGTGTCTTATGTTTACCATCATCTTTTTACTGTTCTTTCAATGCTCTAGTCCCCTTAACAGGAAATGGAAAACATAATACTTTGAACCTGCTGCCAGAGAAATTCTGATATCAATGTGAAGAGGATGGAAAATCCCCAATGAGCATTTCTGAAGCAATACCTACTTGAATGCATGTGTGTGCATCTTGATGTTTGTCTAGAGGCAGGATGCTGAACAGAGTGCGGAAGGCATATTTGCTCTTGGTTGTTGTCTGAAACGAGTCTTGAAGTAGAGGGCAGTGGCAACATTTCATTAGAGACCGTCTGTGACTTCCAGCAGGACTTTCCCATTCGTAAAATCTGTGGTTGTAGTGAAGACAGAGAAGAAGAAGTTACACACAGGAGGCCAAGACACCAATACAAAAGTACACAAGGAATAAGTGAAGAAGTGACCTTAGTGTAGAGGTACAAGGGGATTAAAAAGTACCAGTTACCATGTGGGAGTAACATGGGTTTGAAGGAAGGCACATGTGGGTGAAGAGGGTGAATCAAGAAACAGCATGTGAAATATAAGAAATGAAACAGCAAGCAAGTTTGCAAGAACAACAGCACTGAATGCTGTGGAATAGCAATGCTAGGCATTTTTATTGAAGCTATAGTGAGTTACAGCATAGTATGGACTCATCTGATATTTTGTTGTTTTTATTGCTCCCTCCCCCCCTCTTTTTTTAAGGGGAAAGGTTGGAGAGACAGGGTCCTTTTCTGACTTTGATACAATGTCAGATCTGCTACAGATAAGGGTTACCTTGTAATGGTCCACTTGCTTTTGTTTGCTGGAGTTACAGTCTGTGCCTGTTATCTAGCTGAGGAAGAATCTGTGTGTTTTTTGGGGCATGTGGTAACAATGGCGTGTGACTAATAACATTTTCTTAATCGGTAGATAATTACTGTTCCAGCCATTCTTGGCTTTCCTCTTCCTTCCCCCGCATCCTCCTCTCTTTAACCCTCCCAGCTCCCTACATAATGTCTAAAAACCCCACACCACTCAGCTGTTTATATTTTATTTTATTTTATTTTATTTTATTTTATTTTATTTTATTTTATTTTATTTTATTTTATTTTATTTTATTTTATTTTATTTTATTTTATTTTATTTTATTTTATTTATTTTCCATTTGATATTGTGATCTATCACTGGTGAGACTGATTGATTCAGGATGAGTGGAAAGAACACCAGGGTCTTGTATACCTCATTTTCTATAATGAGATAGTTCTGCCCTTCTAGAAAAGGGATTTTTAAAATAAATTGAGGGATTTTGTTTCCTTCAAACTCCTACTAGGAAATTAAATGGCAGGATGTGTGAGTTGTATATGTGTCAGCTTGTTCTTGCACACAAATTATATTGCCTTCATTAGGATGCTGTGCTGTAAGGTGGGGAAGGTAAGGAGTATTTTAGGATTTGGGCATATTTTTAATGAATATTTATGACAAATGAAATCATCTTGTATACCACTGCTGTACTGCCATATTTGAGGTTAGCCCACTAGTAGCTGTCAACTGAAGAACCAAGTTATATTTTGCTCAGAAATGGTTTGTCATTTACAAACCGTTGTCATTTATGTTGCTGCTTAATGTTGGTATCTTAGAGTCCTGCCAAAAATAAAGCTGATGGCACTGGGTGGATTCTTTTTCTTCAGTCTCAGATCCTGGCAGAAATTGTTGTTTTTTTTTTTTTTGTTTTGCATTAAGGAATTTCCTACTTAAAACTATTTTTTTTTATTATTTTTTTAAGCGTTGGACTTGATGATCCTTAAGGGTCCCTTCCAACTCAGGATATTCTATGATTCTATGATTCTATTTTTCTCATGGTATTGATTTTATGTATTTTTTAATATACTTCCACATAAGTATTTTAACATTTATCTCACTATTTATTGTTATTTTTACCTATTTTCTTATGATTTTTTTCTTCCTAAATTCTTGCTTAGTTTTCCTGTTATAAAATATTTACTGTTCAGAGTAGGCTTTATTTCTTCTCAGGATTCTTAAAAAGGCATGACCGTGCTTGGATATATTCACAAGTAAACTGTTGATACTTCAGGTCTACTTAAAGAGGGATTGTACAGTTAATTTTGAATGATGTTTATCTTAAAATCTATGGCACCAGTATATTTTACTGTGAACTGGTGAGCTGAGGTGAAAGGGAAGATTAAGGAGGAAGTGGAGTTTATTAATAGACTCCTGGATGACAAAAGTTTAGCAATGTGCGCTGGTTGACTTTTTCTGTGGGACTGTTTGTAAGAGATGAAAGAGTATTTGAGATGAAAAATACAGCAAAGAAAGCTGTATAAGTGCATAGTAAGTGAAGCACTACACTTCTTATTCTCATATGTCTTTTATGTCTGCCTTGTCTCCATTATGCACCTAAGAAAATTTTAGTGTTTTCTTAAAATGTTTGTTTTTTTTTTTTTTTTTTTTTTTCCAGAAATATTTAGACTGAGAGAGATGAAATAGCATGATAATTTTGGTGGAATCATCACTACTGGGGACTAATTATGAATAATGACTGTGAAGGGTTAGATTTTATTCACATTCAGGAGCTTTCTTGAACAAAGTTATGAGAAGTACTGTGTAGGCTCTGGAATTGTGCCATCAAAGTAGTAATCTTGATGTTTCAAAAGCATTTGATTTCCTCTAATGGCATAGGAGATTGGAAATACTGTTGGCTTTACCTAAATCAAATAGAATATGGTGTTTTGTTTGCTAAAACTCACTAAAAATTTTGTGCTTACTTGGCATAACAAGATTTCATCTCCCTCTCCCTTCCCATCTCCCTCTTTGCTTTTTCCCTGAGACAGACAAAACTTCTAACTTCGGTTTTGCACCATCACTTGATCCCAAATGCAGTTTTAAAGCTTTTTGTATTAATACTAAGTGGTGTTACACTTTACAGCGAGCAAGTATTTAATCAAGGTATTTTCTTCTGATGTGAAAATCTTCTGTTCAAGGTCATTGTTGCTATAAAACTTGCAGTGCATTATGTTAATTTCAAAGACTGAAGCTTTGACTTTTAAGATATTACTTTGCTTCTACTTAAAATGTTTCACCACTATCATAAACTTAAGTGGAGTAAAAGTAACAAACCTAATATGTTGCTGATTAAGAAGAAAAATTATGTCAGAGAAGCAAAATAATTTTGATTTTAAAAAATGTGTTTGTTTCCAGATAACTTTAAAATGAATTGTTGAGGAATTTGTGATGTGAAAAATCACAGGTGGTAAATGGGTATAGAGAATAAATTAAGAGTCATCTTAATAAAAGTATGCATGGAAAGTATATGAAAAGATGGATACTGAAAGATAATGGACATAATTTGTGGAAGTTCTATGATCCACTCATTTACAGTAGGAAGCTAATCCTACTGTAAATTGCTAAGCAGTGTATCAGAATTGAGCAGTGTTTGCAGATGATAAGAATTAATAGCGAATATGAAGTGTCAAAGATCTTAATAACAGTGTGATCTAGAGAACAGCAGTTGTGAGTGGCTGTGGTCCATGTGTGTATTAGAATGGCACAAGGAGCACACAACGACCTGGCACATCCTGCTGTATAAATGAATATTTCTGTTCTTTCAAGTCATGGGTCAATTCTAGGATGCTTCCAAAAGGTTGTAATTGCTAACTAATTGAACAGTGCTCAGCATGGGGAGTGATTTGTTTTAGACAGCTGTCAAATATTGCATTGTATGAAACGTGGCCTAAGAGCAGCCAAACATGCTACCAAATTAGATATGTGATAATGTTATTGGTGATACGCAGGAGAGCTGGGGGTAAAATACACGTCTGTCAGTAAAGATCTTTTGCAAGGAGCAATCAAAGATTTAAAAGGAAAAAAAAAGTATTATAAAGTATGTGCTTGCAGTAGGGGAAATAGCACACTTCCACATGGTGACAGTTGGCATCTAATCAATATAGCTCTGTTCTAGTTAGTTTTCCTAACTGCATCTCAGGTAAGAGATTTTGGGTGAGAAAGATATAAAAATGACTCTGCTGAGTGCAGAAGACTCATCCCAGCTTTTAAGTCTTGAAATAGCAGAAGGCTTTGGAGCTGAGGACAGAATTCATTTTAGATTTGTGTTTCTGCACGAAAAAGGAAGAGAGCATAACACATACAAAGTGCAGTATGCACGACAGATCAATTGGCTGCTGCTTCATTGTAAAGCAGGAAGAGAACGGTTAAATTAAGCAGTAGGCTGACAGTGATTCAGCAAATAAGCTGCTTGTAAAATGGCTTTAGTACAACAAAGCAGGTTGTGCTTACTTTTGGAAATGGAACATCTGTTGGATACAGATTTTATCTGACATACTTTTGAATATTTTGTGGAATTGAAATAGTTTATTCTAAGTTGAAATAGTTTTTTCTATTTAATGACTCTGGATTCTAGATAATTATGCAAATATGTATTTTATATACACATACGGAAGAATATTTGCTCATGGTAAATTCAAATAGTGATTTATTAATTGTAATATGAAAATCGTTTACCAGAGTCAATTTTAATTTCAATAGCATGATAATAAAGGGGGAAATTCTTTTAACTCTTTCTTTCATCATAGCTTTCTCGGGATTGCTATTATATGAGAGCTTCATTTGGCACACTAAACTTTCAGGAAATTACATGCTGCTAAAAAATATATATATATATTTTTCAGTCCCAAAATAACTAACCTTGCAAGTTTCCTCTTGTGTAAACAATTGTGTTTTGTTTTGATAATGCATTTTTCTAAAAATTCAGCTGATACATTTTATAGAAGAAATATGTATCAAAAATTCATTTCTAAAGTTGCTTTCAAATAATTGAATTGTGGTTTAAACTCAAGCATGCTTGATTATTAAAGTTGCCATTTGAAACATCTTGTCCACTTCTGCAGCAGATGTTGTTCTTTGCTTAGTCAGCCTTTTATTTTACAAGTTTTTCCTAAAGACTATTCTAATGGCTTAGTTCACCAAATTATAAATTATTTGAAGCAAAACCTATCAAATTTCAACTGGGGGAAGTTCTGTAATAGGTCTTTAAGGTATTGCCACAATACAAATAATAACAATTGAGCTTGTGGATGCAATTCCTTTCCCATTTCAGCCATAACTTTTTCATTAGGTTTGTATTGCATCTGTATTAAACCTTCATCTTTTTAGAAACTTCAATTCATTTGCTGCTGTTTCTTTTCGCAGATCGTTTCCCTCAGTAAGTGACAGTAAGAATGAATGGACATATATCAAATACCCCTCCTGGTGGATATGGAAGTTATTCTCCTCAAATCAAGTAAGGTTATGCCTTTGATTTTCCTTCTGTGGACAAAAAAATAGTTTTGTGCTTTTTTCCTTACTCTTTCATTTCAGATGGAGCCATGATTATTAGAGTTCATTGGAATAATACAAAGGCAATTTCTGTGAAAGAGTGTTACAGCTTCCCAACTATGTTACCAAACTGACAGGTATTATCTGACTGATTTTTCTATCAGTGTAAGGGTAAAGTTGTATTAAGGAATGTAGTCATCTGGCATAGAAAAACAAATTGCTGTAGCCACAATATAATTCATACGTGACTCAGAGAGGTCTTTGTATGCCTGAGCTGTTTAAGGCTAGCTCTGAGTGAATGCATTTTTGTGCATCAAAGATGAGGCTGCTCTTTCCATCTGTGAGAAAATACCATTTCCTGGTAAACAGAACTGAGAAACTGTTGCTTTCCTTGAAAGTGTTACCTTTTCTGAGATAGGAGGATGTTCCTTGTGTCAGAAGCATGGCACTAGACTCATTCACACCACTAATGAGAACTGGCCTAGTCTGATGCAAAAGAACATGTATTTCTGTATGGAGCAGGGCATCTGTGCTATCATCTGCTTCTCATATTGTTGTCCCTTTACAAGGAGTTTGTATATGAATCATTATTGCTGTTACACTAGAAGGAAGTTGGATTGTCTTTTAATTTGTTGTAGGCAGCGATATGCCTTTTATTTTTTATGAAAACCACATAAAACTGTTAAAAACAATTAACACTTGTGTACATAGGCAAAAGGCAAAATCCTACTAAGTCTTTGGCGTAGTCTTCATTATTATTCCTTCATAGTAATTACTCTTAGCTTATGGTAGTGTTTATATGTATACCATATCCCCCTTGTGCATGATGTTGTATTAATGCAACAAAAAGTAGCACATAAAGGCTTCCAGCCTAAGAGAAATACACTTCATTATATTCATGATGCAGAACCAGTATCCAGTAGCATTACCTCTGTTAGCAGTGTTGTAGGTGTGTATAGCCCTACATAATGGAAGGGTTTTATTCAATGCCTGTGTCTTTGTACCAAATATATCTATTCAGAAGTTAACCAGAAATGTTTTTTCCTTCCAGTGGCTATGGCTCACCAACATTTGGTCAGGCAGAGAGGGAGCAGAATTCAAGAACAAGTGCAAAGGCTCTTTATGGTAAGACGGCATAAAGTCACTGAACTTCTATGTTGGAATTGTTATTTAAACATTGATTGTGATGTCTTGGTATATATTTTATTTATGTCTTTTGTATAGTATGTATACAAAACTGAAATGTGTATGTATATGTTTATAGGTATGTATATTATGTATCTGTCAATATGTATTAACAAAATAAAAGAAGCGATTTTATTCTTACTAAAGTGATAGTTTTCAACAGTGATTTCTGCATCCTGTGTATGTTCACTCAACATACTAATTATGCGTTCTGACAGAAAGAGTAGGTGGTAACAGAAACCAGCAAGAGACATTCTGATGATTATTTCATCTGCAGATTATTTTTTTGGCATGCATTTCACTATTTTCATTTTATATCATCCTAATCATTTTTCAAAAGTGCATGTTTTGAATGATGTGGCAGTAGTAGCAAGTATTTTAGCCATGTCCTTTAATCTTTGTGGGCTTTTAAAATGATACCTGTATGAGGTTTTTCATGTCAAACATCATGGAATATTTGTATGTAAGTAGAATATGGGGACAAGTGAGTAAATTTGAAACATATAACAGTAAACAGCCTTTTACTTCTGAAATAATTGAATTCAAGTATTAATTGAAAATACTTGCTGTTTAACTACTGTGTTATGGGTGGCTACTATAAAATGAGTTGTTGTTTTTGTTTTACTGCCATTGCTAGTAGATAGATCAAAAAATTGCAGTAGCAATTGACAAGAACTGAATGAAGTAGAAGATCCAGTTATCCTGGAGATTCAAGTAAAGATACATTTCCACAACCTTTAGAGAGGGGTTTGCACATTTTACTGCTTCTGCTCAGTTTTATATACATAAACTAGGTATGTCAGTATCACCAACTGTATGAGCTGGAGTAAACAAGAAAAATACCTAAAACCTTCCTCAAATTCTAGGCACTTATATATTACTTTTAGGAATTGTGTTACCATTCTGCTGCATCTGTCATGTGTCTTCAATGTTTTTTCCTTTGTCATGCTTAGGAATTTTGTGCATTCTGTCCCAATGGAGTGGGAAGCAGTTAAATATAAAATATTTTATTATTAATTTATAATTAATAGCTAATGTATGTGTTTTGTTTGACCCGTGAGACTGAAAGACTATGAGCAGATTGAAGGCTCTCTTTTTTTTTTTTATGTATATGTATACTTCATGCAACTATACCAGTTATGTTAATACTTCAAGCCTATGTATTTAATAGATTCACTTATAGATATCTAAATAGTTTTAGTGGAACTAACATGGACCACATTGTGTTTTTTTGTTTTGTTTTGTTTTATGAAAGCTGGCAATGTAATGCTAGCAGCAAATTTTGTTCATGACAAACTTCCTTTTCTGGAAGTCATTTTCTGAATGTTATTTGGACTAAAGTGCACCTATCCATGGATATCAAGAGGCAGAAATGGTACCTGAGCTCCTAAGTCACCACTAAATCTTGAATGCAATTTTTTCCAGTCACAGTGAAGATCTTAAAACATCTATCTATCTATCTATCTGTCTATATACATATGTATATATATACATCATGGCATGAAGTTTAACTGTTGAGTCCCAGTGCTTATTTTGGTAAGGTCATTCATGATTATTCAGTCCTTCAGGCTTCAGGAAGAAGGCTGACTGCACTGCTGATTGGGAAAAGAGGCTGGAGTTTTATTTGTATTACAGACAGTTTGGTTAAAAAACAGACTGCAGCCATTGCTATCTCTGATGTGGTTACCTGATAGCAAAAACTTGTTTGCAACTGCCTTTTCCTGTGTCAAATAATCTCTGTTTTGACGCATTTCCTGCCTGAAATGAAATCTTTTCTATTTGCATGATAAATGTCTCCCTGACCTAAGAGAAAGGATGCCCTCTACACATTCTTAGGGTTTTTATTTCATTATTCAATTCCTCATCTCTCCATCTGAAATGGGTTTTGGCTCATACTGTCATCTGTTGTTCTAGCATTAGCTTCTCCATCTGTCTTCTGCTGTTCAGCACACAGGGAGACATGCAGCATCGGTTGGATCCAATAGCCAGTGCTGCACTGGGAGTTTGCCAGTGAGTGACAAATTGCGGAGCAGCCCCCTTTCCCAGCAGTCATAAGCTAGTGTTTCACTCCAAATCGTTGGACTGTTATTCAGTACAGAATTGGAAGATTTTATGAAAGTAACTGCATCAGAAAAGACCAGGTGTTTTATATATTGTGTTTATATTCCCATGGCCATGATTAGGTGCTAGCAATGAAATTGCATGTGTATCTTTGTATTGCTCAAATACCTCATTCAGAGTAAGAAATGTAGTGTAATAGGGGTCTGTTAAAATAAGCCAGCCGTGTAACATTCTTGTGTTATTTGATACTCAAATGAATTAAACTAACAATTGACTTCTAAACAATACATCTTCTCTGATAGCTAGCTGCATGTAGCCATCAGGGAGAATGATAGCGAGAGTTTCTGAAAGTGATAGTGTTTACTCCTCTGATACTGACATTTGTTTTTAAATCAAGTTTTGACCTTTCTCCTTGGAGGTGTAGATCACAACTTCTGCACTTTGCTCTGAGTCTCAGTTTTCTCCAGCTGCTGCAATATATTCTTAAAGGTGTATCAGCAATCAGTCCAATGCAACCATAAATATATAATACGGTAGTACTACGTATTGTGGTTTTCTGCTTGTCAATGTGTGGTAATAATTTACAGTTGTATCAGGATTTGTAGGGTAGTTTGTGAGACACTTAGTCCATCTCCATGTGGATTGCTATCTAATTTCAGAGCTTTGTCTCTTTTTACACTATATAGACATTTTCCAGTTTCCTTATGGAAGGGTAAGATAGGATTCACTGTTATCCTTCTTTTCACTATCATAACTGGAGTGCTGATAACTTTTATTACATCTTTGATGCAATTATCAGGGGAAGTCTTTGCACAGGAACTCTTCATTTCTGTTTTATGCTCTAGGCACTGAAAATTTGTTTGTACCTAAACATAGCATAGCCCTAACCAGCACCACATTTTTTATTTGTGTTACAGACAGTTTGGTTAAAAAACAGACTGCAGCCATTGCTATCTCTGATGTGGTTAGTAAATAGTAAAATAACTATTGAGTTATCCATAAAGACCCAGCCTCTGGACTTTTATGTTTGGAAAGAATTACTTAGATAAAGAATCTACCTAGATAATCTACCTAGATAAAGAATCGGATTTGTTTTAGAATCACAGAATATCTTGAGGTGGAAGGGACCCACAAGGATCACATCCAAATCCTGGCTTTGCACAGGACCACCCAAAAACCAGACCCTATGTCTGAGAGTGTTGTCCAAATGCTTCTTGAAATACAGCAGGCTCAGTGCTGTGACCACTGCTGTGGGGAGCCTGTCCCAGTGTCTACCACCCTCTCAGTGAAGAGCCTTCTCCTGATACCTTGCTGTGATTTTTCTGTGGTCTTTCTACTGGACAATGACAGTCAGACTGCAGTAGGATTTATTAAGCAACTTTCTGATTTGCCATTTAGCTGTAGTCTCTTCCAGTGGAAAAATGGGTGAGAGGATTCTAGCTATGTCAGGTTCTGTACATAGCTCTGCCTCAAATGACCTTGGGCAAAGCTGGTATTTTTGTCTGAAACCGTGGAGTAGTTACCTTTCCAAGGTATGAAATGGCCAGAAATAACTAGGGAGAGCACAAAGTTTTTGTTGTAATGAGGGCAATAATGAGTTTGTGTAGGGTACTGCCTATTGTATTTTTGGCTTGTCCAAAAGCCTTTTGTTGAGAGTTTTTTCATTTGTTTTTTTTTTTTTTTTTATCTTGTGTTTCTCTGGCTGTTTCCAAGTTTAGTATGAAGTCAGCACCCTTTCACATCTTTTTAAAACCATAAATGTGGTCCATCCCTGATGATTGGTAAATGCAGTAAGTTCACAAAGACTAGAAGAGCCATAGCATCACTCCACATCAGAAAGAGGCAGGAATATTGCTTTCTGTGGATCAATATTTGTGTTCCTTTGAAAAGCTTAGTATCTAGTAGATCTTATAGTCAGGGCCTATAAGCGAAAAGCTGTTCTCCTTTTAAGTTTATTGTGCTTGCCTTGTGAGAGATTTTATTTTGCTCAGATTCCTCCAGGTTGCTTTTGCTGTATATAATTGTGATTAAGAATTTGGTGTCTTCTGTTGTGATTCTTTTTATCTCTGTTTTCATGCTTTCTGTTATCAGAGGAAAATATTTTAGATAAATTGTGTGCAGTGCATCAGCTAAGTTTGAACTTACTGTGCTATGAAGGCTGCACTGTTTTACATATTGGATGTAAGAGCTGTAATAAATAGAATAAACAGGAAAAAAAAGAAAAAAAGAAAAAAAGTTGTGATTGTTGTGATTGTTTTATTCATCATATCTCAAAGCCTCTGTTGTAGAATATCACTTTAGCTGCAATAATTCTCTTCATGCTTGAAGGGACCCATGAGAGGCTGAGATTGATCGGGAGGATTAGGAGAGTGAAGTGGAACATATAAAACATTTTTTTTTTTTTTTCACTGTAAGGACTTGAACCTGGCCAGCACCTAAGGACTTACCCTGAGTGAGTTGCTTCATCCCTACCCCTCTCTCACTGCACAGTGAGGTTGAGGAGAGAACAGAAAGAGCAAAAGCAAGGAAAAAGCTCATGGATTAATATAAAGATAGTTTGATAAACGAGAGGAAAAAGAACTAAAAACAAACAAATGAAATAAAAAAGAGCAATGCAAAGGCATTTTATATTACATACTACATACCAGCCTCCAACAGGCAAATCAATGTCCAACCAGTCTCTGAGCATTAGATACTTTGGAAAGACTACCCCTCAGTTTTATTGTTGAGCATGGGTTTTATTGCTGAGCATTACTTTATATGCTATGGGCTTCTGGTCAGTTTGGGTCAGTTGTGCCCCCTCCCAGCCTCTTTTGGACCATCAGTCAACTTGCTGGGGGCAGAGAAAAAATGGAGAAATCCTTGTGTCGTGGTTTAACCCGGCCGGCAGCTAAACACCACGCAGCCGTTCGCTCACCCTCCCCCCTCCCTCTCTGGGACGGGGGAGAGAAATGGAAAGTGAAGCCCCTGAGTTGAGATAAAGACAGTTTAATAAGACAGGAAAATAATAATAACAAAATAATAATAACAATAATAACAATAATAATAATAATATGGTGATAATAGGGAAATAATAATAATATGTACAAACAAGTGATGCACAATGCAATTGCTCACCACTCGCTGACCGACGCCCAGCCTAACCCCGAGCAGTCCGGCCCCCCTTCCCCCGGCTAGCCGCCCCTATATATTGTTTAGCATGACGTCAGATGGTATGGAATACCCCTTTGGCTAGTTTGGGTCACCTGTCCTGGGTCTGTCCCCTCCCAGCTCTTACTGCACCCCCAGCCTGTCCGTTGGCAGGACAGAGCAAAAGGCTGAGATGTCCTTGGCTTAGTATAAGCACTGCTCTGCAACAATTAAAGCATTGGGGTGTTATCAGCACTCTTCTCATCCTAAGCCAAAACACAGCATTCCACCAGCTACTAGGAAGAAAATTAATTCTGTGCTAACTGAAACCAGGACACCTTGATGCTGTGCAAATGCTGCTCAGCAATAGGTAAAACCTAGGTGTGTTATCAACACAATTTTAGTCACAAATCCAAAACACAGCACCACACAAGCTGCTGTGAAAAATTAACTCCATTCCAGCCAGACCAAGTACATTCAGTAAGTCAGCAAATTCATGAAAATTAGTCATGCTTATTTTAAATAGTAGGGGTGAGTTATTAGCATTTGAATATCATGTTATAAGTTCCTTTCTGAGGGCAAGGTGAGAACTTGCAGAGGTTTTTTAACCTTTAAACAAAGGTTAAAGAAAAACTTCTTTAGAAGCAACTGAAGAATTTTACTGATGCTAGGTTACTTATTAGAAGTTGTATTTTGAAGGGTGTATGATTCAGGATGGATGAGTTACCCATAACATCTACCTCCACCTCCCTTGTGTCAGTGTTGACAACATTCACAGCTACTACAGGCTAGTTTTTACTTCATTCAAAGCTAGAAAAATGTTGCAGCACTGAACAGCAATCAAGAGCCTGTGAGGTGTTTCCCCACACACACACTTGTGTATGTGTGTGTACATGTTGGTTTGTAACTGCAACAAGACTTGGAAGCCTCCTCAGGTTTAGTTTGCATGCTTTACTTAGAGTTTAGGTTGCACTACTTTCCTGGGCTCTGGAATCTGAAAGTCTGTAAGTGACCTGTTGCAGTGTTTTTAGAAGAAGGGCTTGTTGGACGGACATCAAAGGGTAACTCACATCTCTAACAGGTTCTAATAAACATTCTGCCAGCATAAGTGTGTTTAAAATAGAAACGGGTAAATAGGAGCTGTTGCTGAACTCAAAGTAGACTGTCAGTTGTGGTTAGTATACTTTTTATTTGTTAACACAGACACTGACTGACTTTTGCTAATTCAAGTTCTGTTGAAGTTCTTGTTACTGTCCTGTCGTAATTAAGAACGCAGAACTTTGGGGGGGTCTCCTTTGCTCTCAGACACAGGTAGTCATAGCTTTTATTATCACTCAGAAAGCTCTCTTTCTTAATACAAACACTATTATTCTCACCGTGACATAGTGTGTTGAAAACCTTGCCATCTTGTCAGTTGTGAGTGCTGTGCTGTTCTGTGAAAGAGGATGTGTTAATCAGTGCTCCAAGTGTTCTTGGATATCCTAATGCAAAACAAAATTTGTATGAATCAGAGCAAGGAATGTCTTGCAAAAGTCATTCTCTGTTTTTTAATTTCTTTGGAGCCTTTACTTACACCAGGATGTCTTTATTTAAAAACACTCCAACAGTTATTGTTTGCAAGATTTTTAATCCTTACAGTGATTGTAAGATTTTGTATCCTTGTGTAATTTGATATCATTAGAAATAATGCTCTTTTTTCACCTAATAATAGTAATAATAATCAAAGTTGAATATTTGATGTGTTGTTAATTGAAACTTTTTTAAAGGATATTTTCTTTCTTACTAGACAGTGTTTGACTATCATTTACAGTCCATTAAAGAAGGTTGTTAACTGATCCCCTTGGAGATGCAAAACATTCTATTGAGTTAAACTAGATACTATTTTTTTTAATTCCCTTGTTTTGTTAGGAACAGATGGACTTTACTTCTTCAGATCATCATCCAAACAAAAAAAGAAAGGTAGCAAGTCAGACAGTACTGCTTCACTGACTGTTTTTTTTTTTTTGGGATGTGCATGTGTGTGTCTATTATCCTTAAAAGCATAACAACCAAACACGATGCCTTAAATAACATGCTGCAAAAGCAGAAGTATTAGTTACAATTGGAATCAGTGCAGGTCCTCTGTCCTGGGATTTCAGATATGGGGTGATGAAATTAAGACATATGTTTTTAACAATTCACACACCTAATTAAAAATTCTGATAATCCATGGCATTCTTCAATTTGGTGTTTGCGTTGTGGACTCCTCTTGCTAAACCAAGCTGAGCAGCTGTGATAAGGGAGCAGGATAGCTCTTCTGTATGAGCAGTGTTTGTCATTGAGGAAGGGGCCCATCAAGCCAGGGAGGGGTTTCAAAAGCTGGGTTATCTTTCATGAAATTCATTGAGGATTGGAGAGGTAATGGGTGTGATTCTAAAAGGTGACAAAATCCTTCCAGACATTACATCTGTAAGTGTTGGCACTTCTTTCCTTGTCAATACCTGAAATTCCTGTGTGAAGGAATCCAGGTCACAGACAAGCTTTTTGCAGTGTTGCTTTTATGGCATCCTCACTACATATCTCTGTACGTCACTGATCATGTGTTTGGTAGTAGGTAGCATTTTTAATTTTGCATAAAGGAACTTATCTCTCGTGGTGACAGAATCACACACTCTTATTTTTGCCCCAGCTACTCTAAATGGGTATGATGAAACGAATGTAACTTCAGTTACATATATTTTATTCCAAACACAATCAAACTGCCTATTTTACTTGAAGATCAGAAATGTGTTTTGTTTTGTTTTGTTTTGTTTTAAATGCAGAATTTCCTTGTACTTCTTTTGAAGAAGTCTGCTAGTGACTTTTTAGACAAAAGTCGCAGTGTTTTGGATTGGGCACTTTAGTGGTTATGGAAGTAAAAAATGGACAAACCCTACAAATGTTTCATTCATCTTTTTTTCTAATAAAGTTGAAAAGTTTTTTTTGTTTTGTTTTGTTTTGTTTTTTTTCAGCATTCATCTTAATTCATTATTTTGTGGTGTGGGTGTGTGGTGTGTCCTCATCTTGCATTTTTCCTTCCCTTTTCCCCTGGTTTGATATTATGTAGTTAAAGACAAACAATGTTTCTGATTTTGCAGCATTTTGTTTGTCAGATGAAAAATATTTGTGTTCTGAGATACTTAATTTGTATTTTTTTTGCTGCAGCTTTTGGCTTTTTTTTCCTTCCCTGTTTTCCATGTGTTTTTCTACATTAGTAATTCAACAAACTGAATACTCTAGGAAGAGATAAGGAATGAGTCAGGTCTGGTTTGTGTGTGACTTTGTTGTTTTCCAGATTTAGTATGAGAAATGTGTTTATATCAGAAAACACTTTTGCTTTCAGGTGCATTCATACAACTATAACAAACCTAGTTACCATGTTGCTACCAAAGTGGTAAGCCAGTGATTTTAATAGTCAGGCTTCCCAGTCAAGTGTTTTCCATCAGAGCTCTCCTCCCATCCGGAGACAATGAGACAAGAAAAATGGCTTTTAACATGGATGTAAGTACGATGCTTGTGCTGAACTATGTGAGCATGAAGGTTTTTCTTTTGAATACAGAAATAAAGAGCAGCTCACCTTCTACTTTCACATATATGGCTAGTCTTAAGCATCTTTGAGAGGTATCCAAAACACAGCATGGTAAGAATTCGAATGAATAATTATTCTTTCTTTTCTCTGTCTCTTTAGAACAAAGAAAGAATTATGCACGGGACAGTGCCAGCAGCATATCCGAAACTTCGCAGTATCATGTAGAGGTGAGACAAGGATGTATGACAAGGCAATGTACCAATTACAGCTTTTGGTTACACACAGTGGTTTTTGCTTATGTGATTTTTGCTTATGTGATTTTTGAGGATAATATGCTTGAAGACATATGAATCTTCCAAAATATCCTGCCAGCCTGAGGTCACTTCAGAACAGATTACACTGAAATGTATCAAATTCTCTAGCTTTGCCATAACAAGCTGGAATTTTTATGTAGAAGAATGTAAGCAAAGTTGTGTGTAGTTTGGCAAAGGGACAGAGCTTCTCAATGGGATCACAGCTCAGTGTGTTATGCCGTCCTGTCTCTGAACCTGTCTTGTTGCAAGGATGAGGCAGAGCTGAAAAACACTGTGCTGTTGGAGAGGCACACTGACTGATATTTTAAATGAATATCTTGATCACTTATGATCAACAGAGGGGCTGGGATATTTAGAAAGAGCTGGGTACTAAAACCTAAAAGCCTTAGTAAGTCTGTTGTGTAGCAGTTTAACAAGTACATTTTGCCTGCACAGTTTCATCCCCAGTGAAAAATGCAAAATACATTGCTTCTTGTCTTAAACTGCTTTTCAGAAATACTGTATGCTGCTTTCATATCTTCTCCAGAAATAGCTATGTTTAAAATGTTCAGCAAAGTAAGCCTGGGTGCCTATACATCATCTGTTAGACACTTTTGGGTGCAGTGCCTCATTCCGTAGTTTCTTTGGCATAAACTTTCTCCTACTGCCATCAGAACACTGTCATAGGTTAAGATGAGTCTTGCAAAAACCTTATATTCTCAAGTCCATTTTAGCTGGGTTTTAAATTTAGCTGTAAGTTGTGAAATTGTATGCAGAAGTGCTTATATCCCATGATCAGCTTCCAAAGAAACATTAATGTTGCTTTTAATTATCTGTCTGTCTTCAGTTTCTACATAACCATTCTCATACTCTACTGGCATAAAGATTAGTACTGGTATTTGAAGTCTAAGCCTTCCTGCACGAGCAGTCAGTAGAGTTTGTTTCACTTTTTAAAACACTTTGATTATATACAACTCGTGTCTACTCTTCTGTCTGTCATTACTAAGTGTACTCTTTTCCTGTAACAGAAGAAAACTCACTTGATTCTTTTAAGTTATTTATAAAGTGGGTATGCAGGCATATATTAAAATTGATTCAACTTGAGTGAGTGTATCCAGATCTTTAAAATAAAAAGTGAAGTTAGGGTTATACCTGGATTAAATTAAATAACTTTATGGGTTGTCTTGCATGTCTGACATGTTGAAGGGAAGTTGTCAAAAATTTAATGACAGAGGAACTAGTTGAAGTGATGTCTGTGAAGTACAGTTTAATTTCTAGACCTTTAATGGAATCTGAAGAATGTTCCAAATTGATGGTGAGCAAAAATAATTCATATACTACAACTTTACTGTGATCTGCATAAAACAAGCAACTAGCCTGTCTGTAGGGTATCTCACTCAGATGCAAGCCCTTTGTGTTTGCCATGAGTGTGCTAACTGGCAGTTCTGGAGAAGATGAGGATGCTCCAGGTCAGGGTGGTGGTGAAAGAATATTGGCAGGCTGTTTCTGGGATGCTACTGCTGATGCTTCTGAATTCAGCTTGCTAATTGGCGCAGGTTTTCAATGCTCAATAAAGCTAATTAAATACTCAAGATTCAATTCTAGCCATGATATGTGGAAGATGTTGGAATTTGCCTTCAAATGTAACCAGTACTGTAGTGAGGAAATGACAGGGGATGACAAATAGCGAGTTACAAAAATCATTTAACTTAAAATGACATTACAGACTGAACAACCTCGCCTATAGCGTATTGGTGGGATCTGTCATAAACAAAGCCAATTCTATTCAGGAATTATTTGTATTGCTCTTTCATGACAATTTGAATACTGACATTGCCTATTGATAGGGAGAGTTACAGATTTTTTCTTCATTGTTTGTACCATTCACTAGCACTTAACGACCTTCGTTCTGGACCGAAAAGAGGCGATGATTACAGTAGATGATGGAATAAGGAAGTTGAAATTGCTGGATGCCAAAGGCAAAGTGTGGACTCAAGATATGATTCTTCAAGTGGATGACAAAGCTGTCAGTTTGGTGGACTTAGAATCAAAGGTAAGATCTGTGAGTGGCAGTCTCATTTTCAGAGGGAGAGAGAAGGGAAAAATGATGTATGTAAGGTTTGGTATTTTAATTAGCTTATTATCACTTTCCCTTTTTAACTCATGTAGCTTTTTTTTAATGCTTTTTTTTTATATATATTTTTCCCTTTCTTTTGGCAGAATGAACTGGAGAATTTTCCTTTAAGCACAATTCAGCATTGCCAAGCTGTGATGAATGCATGCAATTACAATTCAATTCTTGCATTAGTATGTAAAGAACCAACTCAAAACAAGCCAGATTTGCATCTTTTCCAATGTGATGAGATTAAGGTAAGGTGGTAATGGAGATTTATTGTGACTAATTTGAATGGGGGAAATTTCATGAATTAGCAATTACAATGGATGAAATCAAATAAATGGATTCATAGTAAATAATTGTGTTCTTTTATTCTTACAAGTATGTTTCAAGGTTAATGCATTTATGATTTGAACACTATTTTATGTTAGTAAATGCAGCAGGGTATGTCTTGTAAGAGAGGAGTGAGTTATGTATGTAAGCTGAATCTTTAGAGCATGTGCAAATATGTTGTTACTGTAAATATTGATTCTTGGGCTCTGTAGCTGTACATTTAGGTTTGCAAATGAGTAAAGCTTTGGAATGTGTATATGTTTTGTGTTCACGCTTCTGAAGAAAGTGGTATAAAATATTTTGAGTTATCTCAAATATATTTTATAATCTGGAAAGAACTCATTCGGAGTCTTACCTAATCTTTCCCATTTTTCTGCTCTTTTTGCCAATGAACAATTAACCTCCTCTGTGTTTCCACATCTCTGCATCTCTGTCCTGCATGAGAGATAGTAAAATGGAAAATACTACTTGCAAGAGGGGCAAGTAGTATAGCAAGATTATAATATTTTTTTCCAAGCTTTTAGAGTAAATATTTTAATGCATTCAGCAATACTTGTTTATTTCCAGGACTATAAATTTTGATGTATTAGTTACTCTAGATAATTGGCATTTATTTTAATTCTAGTCAATAATTTCATGGTTTCATTTTTTCCTTCTTTTTTTTTTTTAATTCCTTCTTAGTAATATATATAATTGTCTTTAAACAGCAGATTGGTAATCACGTTGTACAACCTTTTGGAAATTGCTACTGTGCTAGAGGTTTGAAGATGACCAATTGTGTTAATTCTAGTTTCACAGAATTCTGTTTCAGTGGAAATTGGGATTCTGTTAGAAGTTCAGTTTGTAGTTTGCTAAATACTGCAGGGCTCCTCTTTAAGGTCTGTTTGGACAAAGCCTCCCAGGCTGTAGAGGTGGTTGCTTTCCTTCAGATTTTCATTTTTTGAAGTTTTTCCAGTGTGTACAAATAAAAATACAGAGCATATAAGCATGACTTGAAGTCTGGGATCCCTGTTTACTTCTGGAACATTATTTGAGTCTGTGACTTTACCCTAGGTTCTATTCCTTTCCCATAAGACTTGGCTCTTCTTGAGATGTTGCCTTTTTACTGCTTTTGATCAGCTGTTACCATGAACCTCAGGAACCTCTGCAACAATAATTTATTCAAAAATATAAAATTATATTTTGGGCATTGAATATTCTCATAAAAAATGTTAAATAACAAATATCAATAGTGTGATTAATGAAATTCTTCTGTTATCCCCTCAAGTTTTTCTCCTATTCATTCTTTAACATTAATAGATCTTGGGTACAGTTCATTGTAGTCTGAGAAGCCTGTTAATCCCTTTAGTTACTAAATTCAAGGAATTTTTCTGGTCCTGGCAGAAGTTACATGTTCCTCTCAAGAAATTTCTTCTCCTTCATAAGGGGACCAAGATAGAGGTGGGCCTTGTAGAGTGAGCCATACATGGACAGACTGGGGCTTTGACAGCCTGGATAGGAAATTTAATTTGTCAGCTGAAGACATGTAATGGAGCATCCTAAATCCTATGAGAATCCGTGACCTATTTAATGCAAGATCTATTAAAATGATGCCTTAGACATGTATCAGAATTTCACTTGTGAGCTGCTGGTGGAGATAGGTACCTACAGATTAGGAAATGTTCTGAAAAATTAATCTTTTAGTAAACCAAAGAGAAATTGGAGGCTATTGTTACTTCTTAAAGGAGACTGTAATGCTACCAGTTATTTTCCTAATCCTTATGCTGCTGCTATCTATAGTAGTTTTGGTTATGTCTTTCACTAACGTGCTTGACAAAAACAAAAGTGATGTACGTGGAGGATAAAATAACTTACGCAATAATTGTTGGCTTGGGATGATTACAGCTGTTCAGACAAATTTGGTAGCTAGATGAAACACTCATCTGATGATAATGTTTGAGATTGGAACAGTTACAAAAATACCAATTCCCAGACAATTGCATTGTGTGTTTCTTTGTTCCGTTAGCATGAAATAATTTATCCCAGATTTATTTATTTATTTTTAAGCGGGATATGATAAGGGATTCTCTAATCTAAGGATACCTTAAAAAAAGTGTATGATGAAATAATTATTTCATATGTCTCGTTAGTCTGGCTGAATATTGATGATTTCTACTTCTGTCTCTTCAGGCTAGCTTTATTCATGAAGATATAGAAAGTGCAATCAGTGACAGCAAAAGTGGGAAACAAAAGAAGAGACTTGAAACACTGAGGTAAAAATCTAATTTCTTGGCATTATATAGAATCACCAACTCCCCAAGTCTATCTGCTGTTTCATGTTCTTTTTTTTGCTAGTTGATAATATACTTCCAAAATCACATGTAGAGGCCTTGATTTAATACTTATCTCATGCTATTTCAATTTATAGCATGACTCTTAACTTTCACAATTCCACCTTAGTGACTGGAACATCTGACATAAATGCAGGTTGCCAGAGAATTAACATTCCATGTCTCAGTTCCACAGTTGGGTCAAATATACGGGTTATGAAGGTGGTGAAGGGTCTAGAGGACAAGGTATATGAGGAGTGGCCGGGGTCCCTTGGTTTGCTCAGCCCAGAGCAGAGCAGGCTGAAGGGAGGCCTCATGGTGGCCTGCAGCTTCCTCACGAGGGGAGCAGAGGGGCAGGCGCTGAGCTCTGCTCTCTGGGGACAGCGACAGGACCCAAGGGAACAGCATGGAGCTGGGACTGGAGAGGGTCAGGCTGGGTGTTAGGAAAAGGTTCTGCACTGAGAGGGTGGTCAGGCACTGGAACAGGCTCCCCAGGGCAGTGGTCACGGCACTGAGCCTGCCAGAGCTCAAGAAGCATTTGGACAATGCTGTCAGATATAGGAACTGTTTTTTGGGTGGTCTTATGTGGGAGCCAGGAGGGTGATAGAGGTTTTGTTTTATTGGTGAATATTTTGCTAACCCCATCATGAAGTGTGTTTCCTATTACGTTTAATATATTTACACACCATGGTCTTGAGTACTGCTAATTTGGTAAGTCCATAGTGTGTTCAACAGCAGAATAGGTCTTTATATAGCCTCCTAGCCTTCTCTGATGAATCACTAAAAAATAGAATGTTTTTGCTTTAAGTGTCACTTGTGGGCATCCTTTTCTTCCTGTAGGATGATATCCAATGCTGACAGCACCATCCCTCCACCCCCGCGGGCACCTGCCCCTGTGCCACCAGGGACCATCACCCAGGTGGATGTGAGAAGCCGTGTGGCAGCATGGTCTGCATGGGCTACTGAGCATGGGGAGTGTGAGTATTTCTGCACAGCACAGTGATAAACACTTTTTCTGAGCAGTAGGTGTTTATGATCCTCAGTAATAACAAAAAATAATTCGCAAAGAACACTTTCATGAAGATTACAGGAATTAAATGCACATAGAGAAATGGTTGTAATAGGTCACCCCTCTGTCCTTGCTGAGAGCAGACAGGATTATTCTCCCAGTCCAGTTTGAAACACCCCAAGCCACTGTTGCTTGATCTATGGAAGAGCTATCTGTCATAATCTGACTCATCATTTACTTATCATTTCTCTGAATTTCTGTTCAGAAACCTATTTACTTGTGTTTAGTTACATGGTTGTATAGGCTATGAATTTTAACTTGGGCTTTTATGTGAACATAGTAACGCACACATTAATCAGTACTGTCATAATTCTAGTAAATTAATGATGTCCTATTTAGTAATAGGGAAATCATAGGCCAGATATTTCAGATAATTAAAAAATATAATCACTTGGATTATAATCTGACTGGAGATAAACATTATTTATTTATATGTTAATGACTACAGTAGTTCGTATTTTTAAAACCTTAACCAAGGAATGCTGTAGAATTTCTGATACATTTTTTTCTTTAATCTCTAATGGCAACATTTTTATTTTGATCAGATTCCTTTGAAAAAAAAAAATAAATCTTTAGAAACAATAAAGCTCCTTCTGTAAAACAGACTAATAATGAAGTAATGTTGGTTAAGGTGAGGGCTGTTTTTTGTTTTGTTTTGTTTGTTTTTTAATAATAGATACTAAAATTTTATAACTGAAGTCATTAACCATGACATCTTTATTATGTTTAGTTTATGAAGCTATATCACTCAACAAAGCAAACCAACTATGTAAAGAAAACAAAAATGTTCAGAAAAACATGTAATGTCAAGAATGTTTTCACCTTCTAATCTGCAGCATGACACCTACCTTGAGTAATGGCTAGTTTGTTCATTTGTTTGACTTCTCATTTGAAAAAAAAAGTTTCAGTAGTTTATCAAGTGCTCTGTCAGTGATTTGAGTTCCTGTAGATCCCTCTATTCCATTCATGTGGATCTTTTCTAAAATGTATTTACTAAAATCCTTCTTGTTAACAAAAGCAATATAATATTTATTTACTCAATGTACAATGTACAGTATATTTATTTATAATATTTAGATTTGTCAAGGTCAGGTATTACAGTACAAGTTCATCAGGTTGTATATAGTCCTTGTAAAGTGAATGGTACATTTTTTTTATTTTTATTTTTTTACTGTAGAATGAATGGTTTCAAGCATAAGCTATTTAGGAAGTATTGTTTTTTAATTCTGCATATATGGATGTGTTATTATCCTCTTCCCTTTTCCACAGTTGAAAAACATAGACAATACCATGACCATGAAGAAACAGCAGAGATGATAGCAGCCAGGATTGACAGAGATGTTGTAAGTGATAGTGCTACTACAAGAGATGTTGCTTAATGTCTATGAAATTTTGCAGCCCTATGTCTTGAGAAGACTTTTTCCACACAGTACATTCAGTTCTAGAGGAAAGCATTCTGGACACCCTATGCTTGTGCAGTAGACTTCAAATTAATGGACAATTGTTCTTTTTTATTAGTATGTTTTCCTTAAAATGGATGGATGGTTGGATGGATGGATGGATAGATAGATACTAAGTTTTCTGCTGTGAAAAACTAGAAATATTAATAGTAATTTTGTGAAGACTAAATTCAGAGACTATGTAAGGGTAAACTTTAATTCCATCAATTTTGTGGGACTTAGGCATGTGCAGTATCTAGAACATTAGCAAATTTCTGAAGACAAATGTACCATGCACATGCATAAACTAATCTTTTCTGGCCACATAGCAACAATATAGGACAGGTTCTCTGAAGTATGCAATATCAAATATCTGCTTGTTTGTTGTAATATTCTACTCTTCTACTCTGATGCTGCCCTCAGCAACATCAGGGGGTCTTGAGGGAAGCATGTTGGGGCCTGCTGAATTGCTGTATTCGTGCTTCCCAGGGGTTCCTTCTTTTTCCTCCGCTTGCTCTATGGAAACAATTCTTCTAAGAGCACTACGTCTATAAAACCACATTCAACAAATAGTTTAATACTTTGTGCTAAAGGAGATTATGAAGTTATACGGTTTAGGAAAATGCTGTCCTACACAAATAATTAGAATTTTTTTCACGTGCTGTGAGAGAAAATGTAGTGTATGATTTAATTGTGTAATTCCAATCTGAATTTAATTATATTGATGTTTATATTTTAAAAACTTCTACTTGCCTTGAGTTTTGAAAAACAAAACAAACAAACAAACAAACAAACAAAAAAAAACCCTCTAAAATATTTTACAGGTATGTGAAGTTAAGAACACAATGAATCAAAATACGCAGTTTTCTAGCATCAACTTTGTACAGAGAAAGCTGCTGGTCTTTAAGAGTATAGTTCTTTTGATTTCTTGAATATTACTGCTACAGTTTCAATAGAGTAACTGTAATTTTTCTCTTGTAGCAAATTCTGAACCATATTTTGGATGACATTGAATATTTTGTTACCAAACTTCAAAAAGCTGCTGAAGCATTTGCTGAACTTGCAAAGAGGAAGAAGACTAAGAAAAGTAAAAAGAAAGGACCTGGAGGTAGGAGTTCTTACTGAACACAGTTCTGTTTCTCTAAGGATCACCAAAGTAGATAGCAAATATGGCTTTTGTTGTTTTTTTTTTTTCTGGAAGGTAGTAATTTTCTTTCACTTTAAGCACAAAAAAAGTCCACGCAGTATATTCTTAGAGAAAAATCTGTTAAAAATATTTGCTTGAAATCAGTGGAGAGTGGCTGATTAGAGATGCGACTGCAGAATATGCTCACTGTAGTGGTTCTGTACTTGCAGCATTTTGTACGTTGATAAATCTATTAATTATGTCTTTATATGTTTATTATCTCTTTAATATTTATAGAAATTGTGTAAAATATGAATGGATGTACAAAAATCTCAATTTATTTGTTCAACAGAGGGAGTTCTGACTCTCCGTTCAAAACCACCACCTCCAGATGAGTTTGTTGACTGCTTCCAAAAGTTTAAGCATGGCTTCAATCTTCTGGTAAGTGACTACTAGTGTAGAGAGGCATGCTATAACAGTTTTTTGCTGGTATAGTTAATGTTAAATATAATATGTCATGCCCTGTTGCTACCAATTCAAGTGCCCATTTTAATGTATTGCTTTTCCATTGTTTTATTCAACTAATATGAAGTAAAGAATGAAAATTCTTGTGAAAGATAGAGAAAAGAAAGAATAAGTAACACAATGGATTTGCTTTTAGTTATTTTTAAGTTGGGTTTCCGTGGATGTTCCTGCTTTTCCAGGAGGTGTGATTGCTTTATTGACTCCCCTGAGGTGGCTGCAGAAGGTCATCTCTTCTTTGGGAATGCAGTAGTCAGGTGTTGTCTTCTAACTTTCCTGGTGCCTTGTCTACATAGAGAAACCTGGTGGAGCTTAAATGCCCTGCTGATGTAAGCCATGAAAAAGTGGTCACACCATATGGGTAATTGTGAGTCTGGATCTTTGTTATCTTGGTCTTCACTACTCTTTAAAAAGGAGCAGACCCACAAATGTCCTTTTCAAGAATGTCAGTAGACCTGGAAACATAATCTTGTTTAGTCTTTGTTTAGCACACAGGAAGATAGCTCAGTTGTTACTTGACTGACCTTGGCCCTCTAACTTTTCCGTGTTATCTGAGGCTAAACTGAGGCAAGAGCAGTGCCTGCCACCTCTGGCCAACAGTGGCCTTCAAAATGGCTTTAGGATGCTGCTTCTCAAAGGCTCTGTGCAGTGACAAGATAAAAATATTTCTTACTCTTTTAGCATTGTTGCATTTATTCTTTTCATGGCCCTTTAAAACCTTTTACTTGTGAAATTCAAGTTTAAATCATAAAAGGATTTCTAAGAACATCAGTTGGGATCACAGCTTTCTTGCATGCTTGCCAGCATCACCAGCTGTTGCCTTAATTTAGTTTTATTCAGTTATGCCCATCAAACTCTCTGTACTTGTTGCCATCATTACATAGGACCTTTCTGGCCTCAGAACACTCCAGCTGACAAATTGATGTCTTGTTGGAAGTTCTCAACAAATGGAGGTGCTAACTCAAGAGCCTTCTCCCTGGCATGTCCTCTTCTTCAAGTGCTATTACTGGAAGGCAGCAAGTAGGACACCTTCAGTGCATTTACTTCCACATACTGACTGTCCCTTCCAATTGCTGGGGAAGCTATGCCAAAAAGAAAGTTTGTTCTCACATTCATTGAGTCAAATCTTCGTTTTTCTTCCTCTTGGGGAATGAATTCTGATTGCAGGGCTGTGGGTGTTATTTAGAAAAGTAAAAAATATATTACTTTAAAACCTCATTATCAAATGTTGTGATTCTGACCTTAGAGGACTGCTGGGGTGCAAGGGAAGGGGGAGAAAGGGAAAGGCAGGAGATGTCTTAGAACATGCTGATCTTTCTCAGTAATAGTGCCTGTAATGTTAATTTTTTTCATTATAATTTAATACTGCATTTAAATTAGTTTTTCACCGAGGAACACCCATGTATCCAAATCTTTATTTTCTGTTCAGGAGTAGAAGCAGTTCTTGTTGTGGTGCTGAGAGCATCTAGGACCTGGTTTCTAATGCTCTTTCATGAAGATCTGTGCCATACCGGTGTGTTGTTTCAATGTCATTGCAGAAGCCACAAAAACTTGAAATTTCCTTTCCTAGGCATTTATGTCAGAACATGGAGAACTGTATAAAGTGAAGAATCTAGTTTAAAAGTAAAATGATTAGCTAGAAGAATAAAATCTTTTTCAGTAGAATGAAAACTGTTTTAAAATACCATGCCAGAAACTGCTAGAAAGTACCTACCATTTAGAAAAAAAAAATGTTTACAAAGACCAAAAGAAAGTTGTCACATCTGAAGGACAACGTATAGGAAGTTATTAGCACTAAAAACACATCCTCTTTGTTTCTTAACTTGGAAGCACACTCTAGAAGGCTAGATGTAAATATAGGATGAAACTAGACAAAAGGAGTTTGAAGGAACAGACAGCAAGATGCAATAAGAATTACTAGAGATTTTTAAAACGCATTCTGGCATGCTTGCTACTTCTAGAGTCTGCAGAGCTGATAGGTCATCACTAAATAAAAGGAATACTCCAAGAAGTTGTAGCAGAGAAAAATATGTATTTTTTTTAATGCATATATTTACTTGGAAAAGCTTGATAATGGACAATATGTTCATGAAAACCATTGTTTATGGGAAGCACAAGAGAGTATCTGTTTCATGTTGAAGAACTGGTAATGGATTAAAAAAGAACAGAAAATCAAAATGGCAGGTAACAGATAGATGGATAGAAACTCTGTTGAATGGGTACCATTCATCCATCTCCTCCAAAAACTTACGGATAAATCAACAAACCACGCACAGTGTTGTGCAACCTCTCAGACTGGCTTTCTTCCAGAGAAAGAGAAATGATTAAGGTAATGTTTATAATTTTAAAGTAATTTCAGGGCTCTGAGGGACTAAGACAACCACGTATCCATGAGGTACCCCTCATGGGATATGGTAGACAGATACATTTAACATTATACCCATATATTATTAAATAATAAACCTGTAGACAGGTATATTAAAATTGAAGAAGAAAACATACATCTTGCAAAGTGAAACGATGCCTACAAATTTCTCAAATTTTTTATTTTATTTCTAACAAGGTCACATACCCTGAAGTTTGTAATGAAAATGAGCTGCTTTGAGTTCAAACAGAGCTTCCTAGACTCTTGCTTGGCAAAACAGAAAACGATTTATAAGCATGAAATGCCCATTCTCAAAGTGCAGTAAATTCAGCAGTGAAGTCCCATATACACGTATACCATGACAGCCTTTGCTGTCCAACATATTCACAGGTTTTCAGGCAAACGGGGAGTGAAGTGACAAGATTTGATGAGGCTACTAAGCTATTCTGGATAGCAAAATGAGACGAATCGTCAGTACAGAAATGGAGAAACACCTCATGATAGCAAATGGTGAATTTACAGATGAAATTCAGTATTGACAGATAAGATACAAATGGGAAAACATCATATATAGAATAAGTGAGAAAAAAAATGTGGATGTACTACTTGTTTCTGTGAAAGTATCATCCATGTTCAATACATGTATTGAACGACCAAGTGAATGCTAAGAGACAAAAATGAACAAATACAGATCATCAATATGCCACTATGTTCACTGGCTTTATTTTGGTCCCAGTACAGTGAAATTGAAGAATGTACAGGGAGGACAAGAATGCTGTAAAGGATGATTACTTAGGCTTTTCTTTAGTTTGGAGTAAAAGCCAAAAAGAATGAGAATGTAATAAATCTATAAATGGTAACGAACATCACTGGAAAAAGGGAGGAGAGAAGGATTGATCAGTTTTCTTTTGGAAAAGAACTAGAGGGTATTGATGAAACCTAGAGCTGGCACATTTCCAAAGGAGATGTTTTTTTTTACAAAGCATAGAATCCAGGTGCCAAACTTCTTATTTGCATAGTACATGCTAAGATTTACGTGGATTCAAAAGCAGTTGAGTGAATTTATTCACAAGAAGAATCCATCAATGGCTATTAATGTAAAACACTAGCATTTTGTACTTCTGGTTTCTGAGGTAATTACTGGTGGATTCAAAATATCTTGGGGAAAATTTCTTATGAGTTTGCCTTTTTCTCACATTCTTCCCTTAACACTTGTTATTAGCTGATGTTGGAGACAAAGAATTGAGCTTGGATAGACCTGTGGTCTCACTTGAGATGGTCATTCTTATGTGAAGTATTTATTGTCATTAAAGTTAACTGTTTCTTACAATTTATCATTTTCCCTTTCCCTCAGGCCAAATTGAAGTTCCATATCCAGAATCCTAGTGCAGTGGAACTGGTTCATTTTCTTTTTACCCCACTACATATGGTAAGCTTTTATATTTTTTTTCAGTGTTTTCCTTCAGAACTCTTGTATCTGTATACTCTATAACCTTTTCAAAGATAAAAAGATTAAAATGTTGTGTCCCTGGACAGTAACTAAGGAGAAATGTGTGTATTTGAGGATGAGGGTCTCTTCAGAAAACATATTATATCATTTTTTGCACAGACATCCATTTATTAAATGTATTTATTTAAAATGTTTTTAGCTTTTTATGTTACATTTTGAAATTATCATTTTTAATTAACAATTAAAAAAATGTGATAATTTATATAATGCAGGAGGAGAGTTGAATGCATAGCCATATGCCTTAATGGAAGTATGTGTGGTTTTGATCAGTAGATTAAAGTAACATTGAAATAGTGGGTCTAAATATAAATTAGTAGGTGATCAGAACAGCAGTTATTTTGCTATAAGTGTTTTTACTTTATCCATAAGACATTAGGACACATGTTAGTTCCTCAAATATTATTTGTTTGTTTGAGTAGTAAATGTATCCTAGCAGCACTGCAGATATATATTCAATATAACTTCCTTACTTGCCATATGTATGTTCTTTGTTTTATTTTAATACTTGTATTTAGGTGGTGCAGACAACAGGAGGTCCAGAGCTTGCTAGTACAGTAATAAGTCCCCTTCTTACAAAAGATACTATAGACTTCCTGCAATATACTGTCACCAGTGAGGAAGGACAATTATGGATGTCATTGGGTGACACGTGGACCAAAGCCAGGTGAGGAAAAGCTCAAGTTTATTGACATATGATCCACCCCCAACAAACCTGTTACTAATTTGGTGGTCTTTGGACTCCTCACAGCTGTTCTTTGAAGTTTTTTGGAAAGGAACCCTTTAGCCTCAATGGGATTTGGGAATGGTTTGATTTTAGGGGTCACAGGGAGGGAGAAAACGTAGACAGAAATTTTTGTTTCCTCCATAGAATCTAGGAGAAGAGACCAAATTACATACATGTAGTCTTACATCATCGTTTTTTTCTGAACTGTCTTTTGCATGCTTGCTTTACACCCTTATTTTTCCAACCCAATCATTTGGAATTGATTAAAAATCAGTTTGAAGAAGTTGATATAAAAAGTGAAAAACGTGGCAAAAGAGGATACAGATTTCTATTTTGAATTTCCAATAATGATTAAAAGCTAAAAATTTAAATGCCTTTACTTCTTTAAAAGCATCATAATGCTATAAAGAAAATGCTTCAAACTTTTAAAGAGTGTTTATTGGCTGAGTCATGTTATGTGTGCATACTTTACATGTCACTATTATGGTTAAGCTTCACTGAAATTATTTTATGTATTTGTTGTTTTTGAGGTGAGTATATGGTTTGAAATTACTTAGTAAAATATGCAGAAAAAAATCTTAAATTGACAAAATGTCAATCTGTAATCTGTGGTAGATAAATACATGTAACAATGATTAAGCATGCAATCACTTGGACTGGAAACACACCATGTATTTTGAATTTACTTGTCTTGCTCTTAGATTCCAGATTCAGAAATAAACATCTACCAAGTAGATTTCTTACATTTTAAATTAATTAATCAATAAAAAGTATTTTTTAAAAGTGACTAAGTGATAAAAGTGAATTGAGTGTTTTCCTGGTAAGGAAGGCTGCATAGAAAGCCCTAGAATATGGAGCGAGGAGCATACTCATAGTAGGGAGTGCGTGATCCCTTTTTGATCTCACTCTGATGCTGGAACAATGTCCAAATACATCCCTGGGCCTGTTGTCCAGCCTGCTACTACAAAATGGGCTGGAAACAGTAATTAGATCCCCTTGTGACTGCCAGAGAGTTTATACCAGAAAAGCAGTATCTGCTTGCCTTTACCTGCTCTGAGCTCTGTTGGCTTCACTGCAGCTTGTGGTGGGGCTGACTCTGGAAATTTCCATAGCATTGGAGCCCCATGAAGGGAAAATGGATTTCTGTGTAAAATCGTTGCCTCCTTGTCTTTGGAACTACCTTCATTATTATCTTCAGACATACTGAAAAAAGTGTGATTGAAAGAGAAACAGCTTATGTTGGATAGGGAAGAGTGAAGCACTTAGAATGCTGCTAGTTGACCTGTGAAGATTAGATATTTCAGTCTGAGTGATCTCAGTATACAGAGATACACAGTGGTGCAGTTTAGCAAGAGAGATGAATGATGAAACTCAAGGGTTACTGACCTACATCAGGCCTGCTAATGGGATAATAATTGCTGACTGTTCCTGCAAGTTGTGTGGCTGACAGCATTTTTCCCTTAATTTTGAGCAATGTCAACAATGAGACTGTTAAGCCACTGTAATGTCAGTTTCCATTTCTGCTTCCACTGTAAAGATACAGTAATTATATTGCAAGATGGTTCGTCATGCATGGCACAAAGGCAGAGCATGAAAGCATTAATTTAGGTACTGCATATTACAGTAGGAAATGCTAGTGGAGCACTAAAAAGTAATACTGTATTCTAAGAAAATTAATCTAAAGTATAAAACATTAAATATGCTGATAATTCTTGTTCGTTTTTTTTTTTTTTTTCAATATAAGCTATTCATTGCCTAATTTCTTTAAAGTGTTGCTTGGCCTAAGCTTCTGTACTTCATACCTAGTTTCAGACTTTCTTATACAGTAGGCGGTTTCTTTGAAGTCTTTTGTGTATTCCTTTAACACAAACAGAGCATTGCAACACTTTTTCCCATCTAACAGCTAAAAAAAAAATCCTAGATGTGTTTGTGATTGATTCTTCTATTACTCATCCTTTGCTAGGAGACAGGAATTTGTTGTTTTAGCACTGAAAAGTCATTATGGCAAAAGTAGTTAGCTTATTGCTGTGCCTTGCAGAAAAGTAGTTATGGTCAATACATATTTTCTGCAAATTTTGTGTTCTAGCACAGTTGTATCTATACTGTAATGCCAGCCTGTCCTCTTCACTAACAAAATAAAAAGCATTTCAATTTTTAGAAAACCTATCTAAATAATATTTTTATGGCCCTTGACAAAGCTCTCTAATTTACTTTTCATACAGAGCGGACTGGCCCAAAGACCAGTTTATTCCACCTTATGTCCCCCGTTTCCGAAATGGTTGGGAACCTCCTTTGCTGAACTTCATGGGAGCTCCAAATGAACAAGAACTCAATCATTTGGCTGAGTCTGTGGCAAACTTTGCAGAGCAACAGCGGAAGCAAGAAATAAAAAGATTGTCAACTGAGGTAGGTTAACTATGACGCTGGTTTGTAAATTCGTGGAAAGCAACATAAACTACTTTCAGAGAAAAAAACATTCTGAGACATTGGAGAGACAACATCAGTGCAAGCTCAGTATATTTGCACAAAAGCTATAGAAAACCAAATATCTGTTTAACCACCAAAATGTGAGTAGGAAAAATACGAGGATTTTGCCTACTACCCTCTTTGAACTTGGTGTGTTTTCCCACATCAGTTGAAAGGACAATCCAAGCCCCTAAGTTTTGTTCTGGCCCTTGTCCTGTGCTTTCAGATCCCATTGACTTTGATTGTATATGCTTTAGGCAAATTTGAACAACAGTGTTTTCAAATGTGCATCCATGCACAGGAACATAAACAAAACAAAACAAAAAATAGGGAATTTTGAATTTTAATTGCTTGTTAATGAATGTAGAATTTAATATTTCTTTTATTGATTATTTGATACTTCCACTGTTTTGCAAGAAAATATTCACCAGTGCTATCAGAGTAATGCCATGTCAGGTAATTTACTTCTGAAAAGTCTTGCCAGTTAGAAGAATTGTTGCACAGGAACATTTTTCTTTGCTTTTCTCCCGCAAAATAAGATCAATTTAGAAGGAAAAAAAAAAGATATTCTGTTTGACGAATGGAAACGTGGACCTGCATCTAAAGCCTTCAGAGAAATCTGAGTACATATTCTTACTAATTCTGTGAGGGGAAAATAAAGGGACTGACTATCAAGATTTTACCTTCAACTTTTTCGGTAGAGTTGGTCAGAAAATGTACTTTGACTTATGTGAAAACTTTAAGAATACAAATGATTTATCTTTTTAATTCACAAAAAAAAAAAAAGCTATTGCTATTTTAAACATATGAAAGTTTTAATTTTGGAAGCTTTTTGGTTTTGAGAAGAGACAAGATTAAATTTAAGATTGTAATGTATTAAACTAGCTGTAGTTTAAATCAAAAGTTAGCTAGTCCAAGTTCCCCTGTTAACATCTGTGATATGGAAGCACAGCTAAGAATTTTTGAGGTTCAACCCATAGACTTATGCATCTTCCTTGGACAAGTTACACCGTACTATATTCAGAACACATCTTAATACTATTATATCAGATTTTATCTTAATTTTATAATTGTGAGCTTGATATATATGCTAGTGACAAAAATGTGCATATGGAAGAAAATGCAAGGGAATTATTTTAGATGGATCACATGGTTGCCGTGTTTTTGAAAAATATTTGTCACAGTTGCCTTTTCTGGTTTTGAGCTGAGCTCTGCTTTCTAGTGCCATGAGCATTTGCCATATCCTGGGAGAGGAGCCTGCCATTTCACCTCTGTGCTGCGAGGTCCTACATGCCTGCACAGGGGTGAATCTAAGAAGTCAATCAGTTTCTATTTCATGAAGTTTTCATTATGAAAACAACCAAATTTCAGAATACTTTTATAGTTAGGATATTTTGTCCGAGGTATGGGAAACATTCAGTCTTAGCCTTGTAAAGTTGAGTTCACCATTTACTGTTTATCAGCTGTTGTGGGATGGCTTTCTCTTGCAGAACAACTCTCGTGTTGTCTTATTGGAGACAACAAAGTTTCTCCAGCAAAACAAACAAACAAAAAAAAAAACAAAACACAAAAACATTAAATGTGTCCATGGAAAACATGTCACAATGAAACGTTGTTTTGATGAAACTGCATTTAAAAAATAAAAAAGTGTACATGTATACCATGTAAAAAGTCTGCCAAGCAAAGGAGGCTAGCATGGTTCATATTTCATTACTTAAAACATTGTTTGGCTTTATGCCTAATAGGGTATACAAGAATAAATGCAACAAAAAGTATGTTATTGCCTGTGAGATTTTTCTGAGAAAAAAAAAGTGTTTAGTAAAAGTTAATGGGCACAGTAATTGAAATGTAGCTGTTCCTGTCATCTCCCCAAAAAAGTTCCATCAAACATTGCTTCAGGTTTTATAGTTTATGTTGTGCTCCTTTTTAATTAATAAACAAACAAACAGAAAAGACAAACCAAAACAACACCCCACCCTTTCTCAACTTATATTGATATGTGAAAAGTGCAAAATAGTATTGAAAAAAAGGGGCACTTTTTTCTGTTACGATTATTACTGAATACGTATTTTTCTTATGTTATATTAGTATATAATATGTTGAAACATTTGGGAGGGGGAATACACTGAGATACTGTGTTTGTTTGTGTTTTGGGGATTGCATTCTTCTTGATGTTGGTAATGTTGGTTGGGTTGGTAGGTGTTTGTGCTGACTTTTAGCATCTTTGTCCTAGTCTTCAAAAGAGCAAATAATAGTAGTAGCAGTAATAATAATAGTAATAATAATAATAGTAATAATAACAGTTCAATGAAGGCATTTGTGTGACTGGTACCTGGGATGTCAAGCCTTAGTTTCATGATTCCTGTGTGGTTTTGGGCAAGTCGTTTAACCTTGGTACCTTGTCTCCCTGCACCAGTGCCTCCTGAGCACATCCCCTGGGGGAGAAGTGCTGAGCTGCTTAATAGCCGTGAAATGCATTAGGTGCTCAGCTGGAAAAGCTGCGCCAGTGCAAAATATCTACAGCAAAAGCAGCATCCTGAAGTGGGTGATACTAGAAAAATTATTCTTTCTAAGTCCATCAGAACAGCTTAGATGACAGAGAGTACTGGAAAAATTATATGAGAATTTGTGTCCATGCCTTGCTGCTCATGAGCCCTGTGCCTCAGTGGGGTGGTGCAGGTGGAGGTGGAGGCTGGTCCTGCTGGGAGGGCATATTGAGCATGTGCACTGGGAAGCCTTGTTCATGAGGTGTTTTTTGTTTTTTTTTCTTTCTAATCCTGTATCCTAATATGTAGTTGCACATGCAGCTCCCACCAAGGGGTTTGAAGGTAGAGTCACCTGAGCAATGGGGACTTCAAATGGCAGTGAAACAGTGGGGAGCTGGTGATGAGAGTCGAGTGAGGCTCAGGAGATGCAAATAATTTCTGTGTGAAGTAAAAATGAGTGCCGGCTTCCTGAGTGTCTTTTGATGTGAGTTATAAAGTCAGTGACACTTGATAGTCTATTTTTCAAAGAGGTTATAGTCATGTATTTTTAAAGAAAATTCTGTCTATATAGTTTTTTTCTTTTCTTTTCTTTTCTTTTCTTTTCTTTTCTTTTCTTTTCTTTTCTTTTCTTTTCTTTTCTTTTCTTTTCTTTTCTTTTCTTTTCTTTTCTTTTCTTTTCTTTTCTTTTCTTTTCTTTTCTTTTCTTTTCTTTTCTTTTCTTTTCTTTTCTTTTCTTTTCTTTTCTTTTCTTTTCTTTTCTTTTCTTTTCTTTTCTCTACGTGTTTTTAATTTCTTTTTACAAACACTCAGCCCCATAGGCAAGTGTTTCTAGGTGCCAGGTCAGGTACTTGGAGGCAGGCTTGAGGAGGGTGGCTTTTCTGTAGCCACACAGCAAGAAAAAAAGGCCAGAGTATAGAGATTTGGCAACTTGTGGTGAATCTCAGCTGTTCTAGCTTGTTGTGCAATTGGATGGTGATATAAGAAAATGATCAAGAATGAGCATCTTCAATTTCATAATCTCCAGAAATGAACTGCTCAACTTGTCTTTCTTTTGGGGAATGGACATTAAAATAATTCTTACTAGAAGCAGAGTATCACTGCTGGATTTAAGGTAGTTTTTTTTAAAAGGATTGCTGCTTTAAAAGACTTTTCTCTGTGTGCTTGTAATAAGTTGTGATTGTTTCCTTTAATTATGATCCTTAATTACACGAAGTATTACCTTCCTTTTTGCATTTCTTCTTTGACTTCAATCATGTTCTGTGAGAGGGTGACATAAATGAGCCACTTGATATTATGATCCTGAAATAGGGTGATAATTTTACTTGGGAGGTTTATTTCTGACATACACTTCTGGTTAGCTAGCTAGAGTTTTCTGGCTTGAAGTGTACGTATAGAACAAAAGCTCAGAGCAGTTTCTCAGTGCCGTTTGTTTTAAAGTCATTCAGGCATTGTTTATAACTTTTGTTGCTGTAGCGATACCTAAGAGATGACGTGGACCTTGCCCCAGAGAACTGTTTTTTTTTTTTTCTAAAGAATATCTACTGTAATATTAATGCAGGCGGATGACTTAGGACTGAAATTCTTTTATTCTTTTGATCTCTCTGCGTACGTATTTTAAATGCAGAAGCTATTAACATTTCATAGCAGAATGTGAGCACCTGAGAACAAGGACATGGGAGTGCTGGCAGGGAGCACGGGGGCTCTGGATTAGGCAAAACAGGCAGTGTGTTGCTGTGTGTGACACTAATCCCCTCTTCGGTTTTGTCTCTTCTTTGTCTTTCAGCCTCCCGGTGTTCCCGACTACCCTCCATCTGATGGGTATGCATTCAGTAACACAGTGTACAAAAGAGGGCCTCTGCTGGACCAAGGGGCAGCTGTTGCTGCCTTTAAGCAAACTGTTAGCCGACATGTAGATAGGTAACACTGAATCAACGTCGTACGTGGTGCTGTGGATAACTGTCCCGACTTATTGCTGCTGGGGTGGTGGTGTCTCTGTTCACCTCTGTTTGTGCCTGGAGCAGATCCTTATTTCTGTAAGGCAGCCACTCTGGCTAGCAGTGGCTGTTCTGCCTTTGCTTCTCCCAGGCACATCCATAGGACTCTTTCAGTATCATTTCTATGAAACATGTTTATGTATGCTGTGAAATTCTTGCCTTTGTCAAAAATGATATAGCAAAATTCCAGTCTGATAGAGAACACGGGATCCTGCTATTTGGGTTTATTTTTTTTCTGTTTTTTTTTTTTTTTTCAAATTTTTTTAAAGCTATTCTTTGCTCTCTTTGAAAATACAAAGAATTACAAGTACACTCAGATTCATCTGTCCTTGTTTTGAATGATTGTTTGATTTGTTTAGCTGCTTATTTGCTGCTCCTTAGTATCCTGCTTTTGATGTTCTGGGCTGGTGTATGAATGCCCACTTCCAGAATAGTAACTGATTGTTTCTTCCGTTTTCACTATGAACAAAGCTACAAAATGTTTGCATAGCAACCACGGTCTTCTTGCACATCCTCTTTCATCCCCTTCATTTTAGCCTAAATCTGAATATCTTAATGGTGAAACGCAGTGATCCTTGGAGTCTCAGCCCTGTCGGCATGGAGAATTTCTGCTGGTAAAAGCTGTGGAAGTAAATCAGTAAAGTAGTGCTAGAATTGTGCCTCCACACCAAACTGTATTCCTTATGCACCACTTGAAGAGTATTTTAGCTCATGTGCCATGGAAGGTGCTTAAGCTAAACTTTTGTGATCAGATTGCTGGTAAAAACAGTGTTGATATGAGTCATAATTTGCATAACCCCTAATTTTTGAGCTACAAACTAAAAGATGCTGCTGTTAATCTGCACGCAAACAAATTCCCAAGTGGTGTGCAAGGTGAAGACTCCATTGTTTTTCTGAATTTTGGATTTATTCTTTGTAACAACAGCAACCGTAATGGTCATCTCTAAACATTTTCTCTAACTTGGTTACTTTGAGGGTTCTTGTCTGAGGACCACTCAGCTTGCAATCTAAATGATTTGCGCTAGAAATTCTTTTATCTTGTAATGCAATAAGACCTGTTTTGTCCTTTCGGAGCAAGACTGAAAGCAATGCAAAGGCTGTTGCCTCTGTTTCAGGTTTAAAGAATGGGGCTTATTGCATTGACCCATTGATGATATCAGCGTATCTGGCTGTAACAGAATGAGTCATCCAAGCTTCCTTTGTAGTGGGCAAAGAGAAAGGAGCATTTCTAAGAATCAGGTCACGTCAGGTGAAGTCAGTCTTTTGAAAGATGTGAAATGAGACATGCAGTGGTGGTGCCTGTTTCTCACCACTGATGGCAGGAGGGAGTCTAGATGGCTGGTACTGATGCAGACATTTATGGTGTGCCACTATCTCCTGATCCAACGCGATGTAAACTTCCATTTGTTAATTGGCTCTCTTAATACATGCCTGGGAGGAGTTCCTTATTGGGTGAAAGCTATTAATATGTATTACCCTTAGTAACTTCCACTTAAAGATAAATTGTAAAGCACCTGTGAAGAAGCAGGTGCAGAGGGAAGCAGGTTTGGGGGAAAGGAACAAGAAGTACAAGATGGATGGTTCAGCCACTGTTTGCTGGTCCTTGTTGAAAGCTGGTTTTCACAAGCAGTCTGAAGGCAGTGACTGAGCCACCCACTACCTGTGCAGAGACGTGCAGGTGACACGTTGTCCAAAGAGCACAAAATCACAGAGAACTTGAGTGAGCCTTATGTGCCAGGACCTCCAGTAAGGCATGCTTTCCTCAGGTGACTTAAACTAAGCATCATGATCTTAAACTTCCAGGGTGTTACTAGCTATATCAGGGGCTCTGATGCTGAAAGAGCACTGAACAGTTTTTCAAAAAGTTGTATGGTGTTTCAATACAGCATGCCATGTGGCTGTTTTTGTACTGTCATTTCTGGAACAGCACCCTGGGGTTCAGTGCAATCTACCAGGTTCTCCTGCAGCGTGCACAGCAGAGCTGCAGTTACAGCATATCTGGCAGGCAATAGGAGAAGGCAGCAGAAGATTGGTGGACGGAAGCTCTGGGTACCCAAAGTAAACAGTTTGGCTCATTAAGGTGGGCTTGAATTGTTATCATCTCTACAGCAATATATAGCCACTGTCCAGCCCATGTTCTGGGGATATTGAGGTTGATTGCAACAGAATGGGGTAAGACTGAAGCATAAGTGTATAAGTTGTTTTTATTATTATTATGACTAATATTATTATTATAAACACATTTATTTATATTTATAATAATTAGTATTATTATTAATGATAATAATATTATTAATAATAATAATCCTTCCTGAGTTATGTCTTTTGGAGAGATTGAGATATCTAGCAGTTGACTGGGCAGGAAGACACAGTTAATAAAATGAGATTGGAAAGGCAGTCTACCAGTAATACTGCCTTCAGAGGTGGGTTAGTCATATCACCAAACTAATAAGAAAGCACCTCAAAACTATATAAATTTTGAGTGGGTGGCTGAATAAATTGGGATTACTCACATGTCTCTAAACCTCATAATAGGGTGTTATGAGGGCTGTGGTTTATCCCATGTTTTTCGCTCTCTCCTTTAAATGCTCTAAGTGTTTTGTCTTTCTTTCAAAATTTTCAATCTCAGTATGATTGTTTCTTTGTTCTGCTCTTCAAGTCAAGTGAGACAGTTCTCCACAGCCATGCAATAGCTAGGTAACTCCTGGATTGCTGAGGCACACACCTGGGGTCCATTGCTGCACAGCACCAACATCAGCAGACATCTGCATTTGTATCCCTGTGCTGTGATGTTGTATACCAAACCTCTGTTTGTTTGGTTTTTTTTTTGCTGTTTTTTTTTTTTTTTCTCTTTTGTTTTTGTTTTATTTATTTATCGTTGTTTTGTTTTAAGCTTTACTGTTTGGTAAGGATTTGGGTTTTTAAGTGTTATTTACACTTAGCACATTAAAGAAACTAGTAACTTGTTACCCAAAGGCAATGTGAACAGATCTTTCCTCAAGGAAAAGAATGCTGCTGATGTATACTGTGGTATGCTTTATTTTACAATGAACCCTGCTCTTAATTGATGCAATAATTTGAGATTCTTAGAGGTTATGATATATTATAAATAATTAAGAAAACTGATCTGCAGCAGGCAAGCATTTCTTGGAGTTTAATTCCATTGGTATCAATGTCTCTTCATTGGTATCAAGTTATTGGTATCAATGACTTGAAGCTTAATTTATAACAAATGCTAGAAATACAATTTTGTGCAAAGCACAAGATACTAAGTGTATACTAAGCATATTCATTTATTAGTATGGGAAATGATTGTTTAACCTACTGTAGTTTTCTATAAGAAATAAGACTAAATATAATGTGTATATTTATCTTAATAAAATGGCACCTGCAAATCCAAGTAATTATCATACACATTGCAAGCAGTGGGCCAATAAAGATTATCGGTTCTTAAGGTTCATGCAGCTCAACCACATTTTTCTTTTTTTCTTTTCTTGTGTATGTGTGTGATGTAATGTGATGTGTACGTGTTTAGTAAGTATGTTGTGAATAGACAGTTCTACAGCAACAGCAAGTTATGTTCTTTTTTGCTGTTTAAATGTTTTGCGGGTTGTTGAAGGAGGGCATTTTATCTATATTTTTATTTGCTTGAATGTCTCACTGAACAATAGTCTGATCTTTACATTGCAGAAACTATGAAGCACACAATAAAACGCAGTCCAAGAAATATGCCAAATGCAAGTATGAGTTTATGGCAAGAAACAACAGTGAGCTTTCTGTCATGAAAGAAGAGATAGTAGAGGTAACTTTTTTGCAAAGAGATGACATAAATTTCTGGTACTAGTCAAAACTGAGGGTACCTTTCCTGTGGGAGCAGTAAGGACTTCAGTGTTTTTATCTGATTGATCTCCATTAATATGGAAAGTTCAATTAATTTGTTTTGCGTCGTAGACAAGATAAACAGAAATCCTGTGCTGACTTATGGCTCATTGCTCTGGAGATTCATGCTGTAATATAATTGTGTGTTTCTTCTGTCTTCTCATTTAAAATCATCATTTGGTAGTATGTAAATAAGTGGCTCTGTCAAACACTACCTGTGTACACACAGTGAAAGACTGTCCTTTCCTGGAAGCAATAGTACCCTGAGAGACGGACAGAAATGTAGAGGGGAAGAAGTAACAGAGAAAATGTTGTGTATAAGGCTGCTCTGCTCATAGTCAGAAAACAAATTTCTGCTGGCCATCCTGCTCCAATTCCTTCTTTACTCAGAAATGCACTCTCCAAATTTGTGCCATAGCAGAGTCATGCATTTTCCCTTGGGTGCCAGCCTCTCTGTACAAGTACTTGATTTTTATTCCACTGTGTTGTCCTGCACGTCTGAGTTCACACAGGTTCATTTGCATGCTATTCTACAATATCCTTTCTTGAGAGCCACATTTTGAAAAGTGAACTACTATGATGTAGAATTACTTATGGTGATAATCAAGGAAGCCTACAGGGCTGTGTAACATCTGTATAAGATTTGTTGACAATCACAGAACCTGGCAAAGTTATGATTTTGTTTGGAAATGATGTAAGTGCTGGCAGGAGGAAAGTCAGAAAAAATATGTAATTATGTTACCAAATTATTTCAGATTCTGGATGACAGAAAGCAGTGGTGGAAGGTTCGGAATAAAAGTGGCAACGCAGGCTTTGTGCCAAACAACATTTTGGACCCTCTGAGGAATTATGAAGGTGATCTAGGATTGCCAGAACCTGTGTATACCCGCGCCATCCAGGTACCATCAACTCCTTGGGAGACAAAATTTCTTTTCAAAAGTGTGTGTGTACTTGTTTGTGCGTTTACAAAGGAGGAAGAGATTCACAGCAAAGCTAAAATATTTTCATAGTCTACTGATATGTCAAAAGATGCATATTTCTTTTACAGGCTGAAGTTTATTTCTGTATTGCATGGAGTCTAACAAGAGAATAAAGTTGATAGAGATATAGCAAAGTCTTTTCCTTTAGAGCTTTTTTCTGGTTATTTACTTAGAGGTGGTAATTTCCACCCCAATGGATGTTTATGCATTTATTTTAATTGCAAATATCCTTTGTGCATTGATAGCTGTTGATGCCAAAGAAGGAGTTTGAATTATTTAAGGTAGGGTATTCTTTGTTACTTCTAGGAGAGTGAACACTAGTTTTTCTTTTTATTTCTTTTTATTTTCTCTCTTTGTGTGTGTTTCAATCTTAGTTTCAAATCTATTTAAATACAGTAATTTTGGAGTTGTAAAAAAACAGGTGTCTTTGCTTTTGAATTCACAAAGCAGGTATTTTCAATTATTATTCCTGTGCATCATCAGCAATTTAGTCTACTAAACTAATTTTGGTTTTATTTCTTTCACATTATAGCACAGAATTAACTTTATATGTATATTTATATATATATATATGCCGAACAGAATTAGAGGGTAAAATATTAAAAAACAAATAAACAAAACACCAAACCCTGTATCTCCCCCCCCCAGTCTTACATCAGTGCAATTGTCTGCCTGAGTAAGGATTTAAAGACTTAAAGGATAAAGTTGTAATGTATAATTTTACACCAACTTTAAGTTGTCTGGAGGCTCATAAAACAAAAGATCATATTTTATAAGATCTGTTTCTTCCCTCTTATATCTAATGATTTTGAAAAATTAGGCAAACAATTTCAGATTAAGCAGAAATTCCAAGCCTGACTCTAAATGAGACTTTAAGTCCAAATGGAAGCCAAACTTTTGTTGAAACTTAAAGTTGAATTAAATGTTATTTAGTCTAATATTTGTTCCTTGTGCCTACATGTACCAGCTGTTGACTGAAAAACAAGAAATTCCATAATGTTATTGTTAACAAGTCTATTGCAGACTCATCTAAAAGTTCCAGCTGAAGGTGCCACTGTGCCAAATTACATATACAGAGTTATCATGAAAGCTGCAGCTTTTGCAGTGTTTCCAGTCTTTCCATGGATATGGAAAGTCTCTTGATAAACAGGTTCTGTATTATTTCTCCCACAATCATGTGGAGGATGTATCCTGAGCTTGCTGGGCTTTAATCAGATCATTTCTGAGTTTTTCCTATGTGCAATTGTTTGCCAATAAGGCATGAGCTCTTTATAAATTGATTATGCTTTTTAGCTCTGTGTGAAGTGAAGCATGCATCTAGAGTGCTTTTCAAATCCTGTTTTAAAGATCTGACTTATTTTCTTTAAGTGCATGTAATTCTGTGTGTTTGGAATTTGCTGAGAAATATTGAGCAGACTAAATAAGTATAGAACTGAGTAGAAGTTCTTATACTATTTTTTTATTTTAATGCACTGCAGGTTTTGATGTTTTCTATTTGAAATAATTACATGGCATAGGAAGTAGTAAAATAATCATTTTCACGAAGCATTCTCCAGGAAGCCATGAAAATTAGGGACAGAGAACAACTTCTAAGATAATTTTTTCTTTCCCCTCTGGCAGGTTGTTCCCTACAGCCCATTGTTTATTTCAGCTGTAGCTTTATCGTATTCAAATGTGAGCTTTAAAAGCTGCAAAAGTATTTAAGAATATAATGAATTACACAGGATAAAGGAAGTCTTTACCAAGACATGTCAGTAATGTTGTTCTCAACATTATGTTGATTATGATAATTTTAGGACTGCTGCATGTACTCATTCATCTCTTTCTTTGTGATAGCTACATGGTTCGTTTGGGATCTTTTTGCATAACACTATTTTCATAACAATGCCAAGAGACATTGCTGCTATTTCAGAGAGAAATGAGGCATTGAAGGGATTACTGACTGACCCAAGGTCAAACAGGAGAGCTTGTGGGCAGAGCAGGGAAATTGAAGCTGTTCCTATCAGTGCCTTTGAGAGACCCTGAACACAAGCAGGCTCTGAGTGCCTGGTGCTGTCCAGATTTCTGCCAGTCTGCTGAGTTGTCTTTGGTTTCCAAAGGACTATTTTCAAAGTGGTGTGCTAGCTGTGTCAAGCACCCTGGTCCACTCTTTGTCGCAGATAAGTGCAATGTACAAGGGAAGCATGTTTCATTTCAGGATAATGAACTTCAAAGCATAGCTGACCAAAATAAGCTTCCAGTTTATTATGAAGGATTAAGGGTTCTTCTTCATAATAAAATGGATTATTTTTCCATTCAGTCATTTTACAGGCTGACACCCTTCCTCTGAGAGATGGATGCTGATTATCACAATTCTTAGAGCTGCAAAGTTTGTTTTACTCTCACTCTGTTCCCTCTGTGAGTCCACATGATAGATTAGAACCTAATTCTTCTCTCAGCCCCTTTCAGGATCCAGATCCCATATAGTTACCTGGAAGCAATGAACTGATCCTATAGATGATACTTGCAGGACCATTGTAATCAATGTCCTAGTAATTTCACTGTCTTTGTGAGTCAGAGTCTGTAACATTGTTCTGGTCAGGAGAAAAAAAAAAAGTCTGGAATTATTTCCAGTAAAACCCTTGCTTTTAATACTTTTGTAGATCAGGTAAAGCTTTTTGGTGGTTGTTTATATCTTCCACTAATGTTAATTATACACTATCAGTTTCCCTTGGTGTTGGTCATTTAGTCTGCCTCTTTATGGTGGAACAGCAGTCATACTTCACCATCCTCTACAGATAATATAAACAGTTTCCCTAGTACTTGAACTTCTCCTTATGTACAAGTATTCCCAGAGAACAGACAAAATAATTAATCACGGTATTTCCTATTTTCTGTGCCTTTTGTAATATTTCTTAATGCTTTTCAAAAAGAAATATGAAAACCATAATTAGGATAGAGGTTTGTATCTTGCTGGGTATGTTAATTAATCTCATGACACCTTTTGTGTGGTGAGGCAGCTATTTTCTCGGTGATGTAAATGAAATCCTGAGGCACGGACAGTAAATGTTAAGCCAAGTGCAGTCCTTTAGTATTATTTTAGTAAACCTTGACTGTCCACAGAAGTGATATGGTATATTTATGAGTCATGCTTTTGGTACGTAAACACTGAGATAAAAGTCTCCACTTCATTTGGGGCAAGCATCCTTTGGGTTTCTTGGCGATCTACCATCAAAACCTTTCTTTCAAGTCTCTGTTTAGCAGCTCTCTGAAAATATCTCTCTGTGGGAAGTTGTTTTCTCTCAGGCGCAGCATTTGTGCTCCAAGTTAGTGTCATAGTGCCATACTCATCTTTTGCCAACTGGTATCTTTCCTGCAGATCATGAATTGCTTGATAATGCAGAGATGTAGTTGCCAGGTGTTCATTTTGTCATGGCCAAAGAGATGTCACAATTTTTGATCACGAGCTAGTATCTTTTTTACTTTGTTTTGTATTAAATGCTCTTTAAGATGCCATCAGACCAAGGCTTTTTTATGGCTTTAGAAGAAAGGTTATTTTTGTGTCCAATTCAACATTGATCTAATCCCAAATTATGGGATGGCATTTATTAAACAGAAATGTAATGAATAATTGTAAAAAAGAGCATGATTGCTAAAAATTAAAAGTCCACAGCGTGCTCCCCAAATATATACATAAATTTGTAAGAAATGGGGACTATGCTTGGCTAATAACAATCTGTGTAAGTAAATTCTTTCAAACTTTTTAATTTGTTCCTTCTAATATATTTCTTTCCTTCTTGCAAGATTCTAGCAAGATGGATTTGTAAATCCTGTAAAACCGTAAATTCCTTACACCCCACAAAGTGTAAAGTAGGTGCCTCATAATAGTATTAGTAGTATTAATAGGCAGCTGTCTGATTCTGTGTAACAGCTGAGCCCACCAAAGGCAACTCAAGTAAAAGACCTCACTTGAAATTTCCTTTCCCAGTCCTAGGTACTTCATTAGCAAATAAGGGGGTACAAGCCTATTCTCTCTAGTGAGAGAATAGGCTTGTACCCCAATAGGACCCTTGGGTCCTATTGACCAGCAATAGGACCCAAGGTAACTGTATGGAGCTGCAAGCAAAAGGGGAGGTTCAGGTTGGCTGTCAAGAAAAGGTTCTGCACCAAAAGGGTGGTCAGCCTACCCTGGGAAGTGGTCATGGCAGCGTTGAAGAAGCATTTGGGTAATGATCTCAGACATAGGGTCTGTTTTTTTGCGTGGTTCTGTGTGGACCCAGGAATGGGACTCGATGACTCTTGTGGGTCCTTCCCAACTCAAGGTACAATATGACTGTATGATTCCATGTCTGTCAGCAGCAATCTTTACCTTGTTTTGTAAGCTACTCAATATTTTTAAACTCCAATAAATAGGCTTTTTTCCCATACCTGTTCTGATTTAATTCTCAATATTCTACAGTTGTGATATCATTTGCATCATCACAAATATTCATCTTCTTTTTTTTAAAAAAAATCTATTTCTGAGTTTCTGTCTGTATGGATAGGTGCTTTGAAAAGATCTCATTGCTGATATGGCTTCACATATGAGTGTTGAAGTAGCCAATACTCCATTCATGGTCCAAAAGAAAAAAATGAGAATAGCTCATTATATGAGTTGCTTAGTGAGTAAGAAGAGGTAATTATTAGCACTGATGTTCTTTTGTTTTTAAATTGCTAGTGTGTGTGAAATTTCAGGAAAGATGTGTGAGGCGGTTACTTTTTACCTTACTAACAATACTCTTTGGTATGATTTACTCCATTTTCCTCACAGCAATTGCTGGGAGAGCTTTCAGAGGTAACAAAATTACTATTCTGATTTGAACCTCAAAAATTACTCTTTTAGACTGTGTAGTTACCAAATTCCATAGTGCATGCTTGTTTTCTTTGTAGCAATGAATAGAAGTGATGGGATGAATCTGTGGATGTCCTCAGAATATCTGGAATTAAAGAAAGAAATGTTCAAAAAAAAAAAAAAAAAGTAATGTTAAATTGATTCAAGTGTATAATTGTTTTTTGTGCAGTGTTCAACAAAAATTGAAGTGTATTTCAATGTTGTTTCATTTTTAAATTTAGAATTTGAGTAATGTTTCCAGATCAGTTTTTATTTTCACTCCAGCATGCAGTAAGTCGTTTTGATGAGGCTTGTAATTGCAGTATGTGATTACATGTTTCAGAAACAACATTAGTATCATCTGTTGAGAGCTATATGTAATGTTTTGCTGTCACTTCTGGATTGTGACTGTGGTGACATGCAGTTTATGCATTGGTTTGTAATGAATCCTCTCTACCATAAAGAGGGGTGCTTTTTCTTTGCATGTTGGTTAAGAAGGTCAAGGACAAGCATGGTGGTAGTAGTCTAGAAATATGAATCCGTGAACAAAAGGCAGATTTTATTTATATTGTTAGAAAATTTTAAAATCTGTGAAATTCTTAAATTAACATAATTTTGGATATATCAGAGTAAATCTCTGTGTAAATTTCTTAAATATACAACATTCTGCTTGTTCTCTTATATTCTACATTTTACTTTTTTGGCATTTGAGATTTTATTTTAAAAAGTGTTTTGTTGTCTTCACATCACAATAGTAGAATACTGAAAAGTCAGGTATATAACTTTTTTTAAAAAACCCTCTCCACAGTGCACTGCACCAGATGAACACAAAATGATCCATATGAATTTTTTTTACATGCTAAGAACAGAAACTGAAAAGGTTTAATGGAGAATGTATTGTAGGACTATATGTTTGCTTCAGTAGCTGACTACTACAATTTAAGTGAAAAATTATCTAAGGGAAGCAAAATACATTTTTTTTCCTAGGCTTTATAGAACCTGATGGGATGAATTTTTGGTTGGTGTAACCCTGTAGTGATTAGTGTTTACAATCCCAGTTCACATGCGCTACAAAATGCCTTGCCCATCAGTTAGATGCACCAAGTGGAGGATTCCTGTATAAGGGCAGTTGTTGACATTTTATAAAGGTTTGCTTGTTGACAGGGCAGTGATGTGCTATTCAGTTTCTAACATATGGCTCCTACAAATATTTCTCTACTTGATCTGCCATAACCCCTCAGCCTCCAAGGAAATAGTAAATGTTATTTCAGGATGGAGCAATGAGTCTGGGGAATGTACTCTTCTATTTTCATAGCAAAATAAGCAGACTTCTCATAACTAAGAAATGAGACATCAGTACTGAGCAAGTAAACTTTAATATTAAACTTCCAAGCCGTGTTATTCTAAAACTGCAGAGAGGGAGCAGTGTTAAAACAGTGAGCTGTGAAATTGGAATTGTTGGAAAGAAAAAAGTAACATAAGCTAGTTGCAAGTTTCTGGGCTTGCCTGTCATTGGGACTACTTTGCGAATATGCATGTCTCTTCCTGTCACTGGCACCATTCTAAAGGCAAAGGAGAGAAGAAATTATTCCCCCAAATTATTTTGAGGCATCTGCCAGCTAGCTATTAACAGCAAGATAATTTGCATGCTGTTAGAAAAGTTTTGGGGTGAATTTATTCCAAGAATTATGGAGTTTGTTTAATTGCATTGTTGCATTGAGGTGGCTTGTTAGTGCTCATACAAATAGCTGAAATGCCACTCCTGAATAGGTAGGAGGAGCAGGAACCTCTTAAAAATTGTCTGCAGCTTAAGAAACAATGTGTTATTCCAATTTGGTGACGTTCATAAGTTAAATCATTAGTCAGGCTTAGGTGTGGCTGGACATGTCCATTTTTCACTATTTTTAACATGACTTCTATAAAACATATGTTTTTAAACTGATAAACTCCAACAATTAAAAAATTTTGGAAGTTGTTCAAAAGTGCCAGATAGTAAAGTTCAGAATTTTAAAACAATTTTATTTATAGAAATAATCTGTTTGAAAGAAATAAATGCATTTCATATGATGTGATTGTTCTGAGTTCTATGCCTGACAATGATACCAAATCAAGCTTTGGCAAATTTTGAAACTGTTTCTGGCAAGTAGGATGTTTTTGTTCAGTAAATGAAATCAGTTGGTGCAAAGCACCTCATCTTTTTCTTCAGAAGCCTGAGTTTGTCGAACTTCTTGTCCAAGTTTTATTGTTGAACCAAGTCTCTCTGCATCTTTTCAGAAACAAAGGACAGACTATGCCGCAAAACAACCCAGTCCAGTTCCTGCTACTCCTTCACCGCCTCCAACACCTGCGCCTGTGCCCGCAGCTGTCCCCCTCCCTCCAAGCACACCAGCACCTATACCGGTTCCTGTGCCGAAGGCGCCTGCAACCATCAGCCGCCAAAGCAGCACCTCTAGTGACAGCGGTGGTAGTGTTGCACGAGACAGCCAGAGGAACAAACAAGTTCCTGTGGATCGTAAGTTTGTTTAAGAAGCAAGAAAAAAAAATATTTCTACCATCCCTACATCTTTTGCTTAATCCTTGAATTCCTGAAAACCTCGTGTTTCAGATAAATTTTTATGAAATATTTCACTTTAACCCCCTATTTAAAATACTGATTTTCTAAGTACAGTGTTCTCTATACAAATATGATGGTGAGTAGGAGCAAAACACTTCTGCACTTACGCTAGGCCTAAAACAGCAGTACATCCTCTCATTTTATGACTACTTAGGATCTTCAGTCAGTGGTTTTCAACACTGTAAATGCCCATGCTGATACTCTAGCTAATGTACATTGCTTGCTTGCAATGCGTTATCGTTACTGCATTACAATCCAAATCGCTTTTGAAACCAGTTAGACTGTTTTTACACTTCCATCAGTGGTCATCCATGTTTCTAAGGAATTTGTACCTTTCTGAAACATGTATCCAAGGCCTGTAACAGGACTTACAGGTCTGGCTGATGCATAGAAACCATGCTGTAATGGTGTTGTAGGAGTCTTATCTTTTATAATCAGGACCTCTCAGCTTGGTCAAAGCAACAGCAACTGGTGGGCCACTGAGCAAATTAGTGCCTCCTTGTCTCAGGGGGATGAGAGAATATAATCCGTAGCCCTTTAGCTGGAAAAACATGGTAACCTGCATCCAGCAGTGTGTGGCAGTCATGAAATAATCTGCTTTAGACATCCCTCTAATTTTAAAACATAGCTGCTGCTGAAGCTGCTACTGTGTATCAACTAAAAAGCAGTTTGGTTAAAATAGCTTATTTAACCAGCCAATAATTTCTCTCCTAAATGTACTTTAAACACTGAAATTGCCTAGATTAAAAATAACTGAAACTTTTATGCAAGCATTTGCTCTATCTACTAACACAGTAGCTGTTAAAATAGCTTTTGCAGTTCAGGAATTGACAGCTTTTCCAGTCCCAGGCCTTATCAGAAAATCCGACCTCCACTTGAGCTAAAAACTGGAACTGAGTGTAATCCTTTCTGAAGAGGGCTTCTTTCCCCATCATCACTGGTGGATTGGAAGCACGCCTCCTTGGATATGCCTGCTCTGGCATTGCCTGGAGGTAGACCAGCTCCCTCCAAAGCTCTAACTCAGGAAGGCTCTGGGACATTTTTAGTTTTTTTATGGAACAGACTTTAAAGATGGTAATTATAACTGGAGTTGAGCCTTGCGGGAGGAATGTGCTTCGCTGCAGCTTCCCAAAGAAACAGTAGGGCCTGCTTCTGCCCTTGTCCTCTGTTGGGTGATTTGACACGTAAAATAAAACAAACAAACAACAACGATAACAACAACAACAACAAAAAAACAGAAACCGGAACAGTTATAAAAGAGGTGTAAAGTGAGAATGAACTTCCCCTGTTCATGGGGAACTATTCTGGCTGTAGGTATGAGGTGCAAAGGGTTGCTGTAGACCAAGTGGTTACAAGACATGTTCTGTGGCCCCCTCAGGTTCCAGTGAGGCCAGAGGCCATGCCTGAGATTCGTGCCCTCACTGGGGGCTTTAACTCAAACCCACTCAATGGACTTCAGCTGCCTCAGTGTCCTTGGAAAATAACTGCCTCTGTGACAGTAATGGGCAGCCCTTGCTGTGCAGCTGCTGCCTGAGCACCCACCTCACCCTGCAAAGATCAGGGTACCGAGCAGTTGGTACTGAGTGTATTTTGTTTGTTTATGGTAACGTATCAAACAATAGTAAGGATCTGTTACCTACCAGCTAAATATTTATCTTCTGATACAGTCTTGGTGTGGATAAAACCTAAGTCTTTCAAAGTCTGTGTAAATAGAAGGACGATAGCAATTTTCTTTCTGTCTTCCTGTTTGGGGAAAATAACTGGTGCATGCTTCATTAACATTGCCTAAAGGTTTTATTCATATATCCCCTCTCAGACCTTCACGTACCACTGAGCACGTCATTTTAGCTTCCAATTCACACTCTGGAAAAAAAAATACTGATGGGGTCTGAATGCCTCAAATGCTTTGCTAGAGATACTTGTCCACTTTCAGCCTGGGGCTATTTTATGAAAAGAAAATAGTTAAGATGAGGATTTTTCTTCTTCTGGTGGTTTTATTAAAAAAAAGAAAAAAAAAAAAGCCCTGTTTTTATTGATCCAACTGGCTAGAGAGGTAGATCCTTGGAAAAGTGTTGGGAGAATATAAAAGGAAAAAAGAGAATGAAAAATTTTAATATCTTACAGTTTTTCCATATGATGCTGTGTCTTTTTCCTCTGTTGCTGTCAGTGTAACAGGAGGAAAAGAATGACTTTTGCCACCTGAATGCATCAGAGAAGTTGATGTAGTTACTCTTTGTGTATGAAAATGTGGCTGTTGAATAAAGGAAAATAAAAACAAGGAAATCCTGAGAATTTTCAAGTTCACTTACAGTTGCATGTCAAAGTATTTTTGTAATAAGACCAGAGTTACTGCATGGAGAGATTAAGGGTGTTAAATCATTATGTTCTCTGTGCCTGAGAGGATATTTTCACCCTTTCAGGTTCTACCTATTTTTTTGTGAAATCATCCACAGAACATCTTTTATGTATTAAAAGAAGTCAGTATCATCATAATTGATTGTGTGAAACGAATGAAAAGCATTTCAGTTTGTTGTCTGCTAGTGGCCAGCCTTAAAACTGAATGTTTCAGACAAAAGGGTTCTGTGGGAACGCAAATTTGCATAATTTGGTTTTAATTAAAAATAAATTAAAAAAAAAAAAGTTCTTGCCCCAGTTCCAATGTCTCTGATATGACAGTCAGCTACTTTTTTTTGTTGTTATTTTTATATTGAAGCATGACATTGTGTCAGCCAACCATTGCTGCACCGCTGAGGCTTTAAGTGAATTCAAATTATCTTCTGTGGTCTTTTCTTAAAATCCCTCGAAAAAATTTATTACTATACTAATGTGTTAGCTGCAAGGTGGTATGTTTCAGTAGCTGTGATTTATTTTTTTGCCTAGGTTGATTTGCACCAAAAACTTGAGCAATAAAGTAATAAACTTTCCACAGTGAAAAGAATCTTATTTTCTTCCTTCTGTTTTTTTTTTTTTTTTTTTTCATTTTCACGATATCATATTTCTGTTGGAAAAAACTCAAACTATGGCAATTGAACAACCTTCTGTACCCATTTTCCTGTGCAGCTTGAGGGCTAGACTGCTCTGCATACTTCTGCAACGTCAAGTTTATCTCTTCTTTCTAGGGTCTCACTTAAATATATTTATTTAGCTTATTTTGTTTTGCAAATGGATTAGGAATAACAAAATCTTCCCAGGGGATCAAGGAAAATAATAACTCAATTAGAGCCAATGAGTAAATCTTTAAAGAAAAAAAAACGTTTAAGATTTAAAGTGGAGTGTAAGAAATCACCTGGCCTTGGTAAAGCACCCTTGAGAATAATTTCTGTGGGGCACTTCTCTCTCTAGGCAGGAAATCCCAGATGGAGGAGGTGCAGGATGAACTTGTTCACCGGCTCACCATAGGCCGCAGTGCTGCCCAGAGGAAGTTCCACGTGCCACGGCCAAACATCCCGGTGGTGAACATCACTTACGATTCCTCACCTGATGATGTGAAAGCGTGGTTGGAGTCCAAAGGATTCAACCCTGTGTAAGTTTGAGGACAAATGTAAGAAAGCTTCTAAAAATGATTTTCCTGTCAGTAAGTTGTGTATGGTCTTCCTGATTTTGAAATCAAGCAGCTTTCTGAAAATCAAGGTGTGTCAGCTGCACTCTTGGAAAATATTATTTGTTTTAGCAAATATATATTTATATACATATGAATGCATATATATATTTGTATATATTTCTACATGGTTATAGATATCTATATGTATTTTGGAAAAAAAAAAAAAGTGCATATCAGCCTTCACCAAAATGTACTGGCTATGACAGGTACTGAATTGACTTCAAGTGTTCTTTTGCTTGCAGTTTAGACTTGATTCGGTAGCTCTGTTCTAGTGAGGGATGAAGAAAACCACCTTCTTCCCTTTAGCCTGTTGTATTTCTGCTTATTTCTTGCTTGCTTTTTCTTGTGACCTCAGGACTGTTAACAGCCTTGGTGTGCTGACGGGTGCACAGCTTTTCTCCCTCAATAAAGACGAACTGAAGACTGTTTGCCCAGAAGGGTCTAGAGTCTACAGCCAAATTACGGTACAAAAGTCTGCTTTGGAGGTATGTATAACGCTTCTTACTAGCCTAACACTGGCTTGCTGATGTCTGAGAAACAGGATTTGAGTCACCATTTTTTGTATGTAAAGAAGTAAGTAGCTCTTCATGCTGTTCCCATCACATTGATACGCATTTTTTTTACCTGGGTTATTTGGTATAAATGCATTGAAACAGCATTCCTCAAAAAGACTGGGTGGAACCTCTGCCCTCTTCTTAAAGATTCCACAAAGTGTTAGAAAAAGTGTACAGTGGTATTAAGCAAAAGAGGTTGAGTGTTGTAGTCAGGCTCCCTACAGCTGCAAAAAGAGAGATGAGCCAAAAGGGACTTTAGGGAAAACAAGAGGAGAGCATGAAATGCCTTTCTTTCTGCTTCTTGCTCAGCCCAGTACATGGACAAACAGGTTCTCCAGGTACTTTTGGTGGTGATGTGTCAGTTTTGCACTATCTGCGTAGAGGAGATTTGATTTATTAGTTGTGTGAAAGCGACAGAGTGAGAGTACGCTGTTGAATCTCATGGTCTTTCAGGTCAAAAGCCGGGGAATCTTTATTGGTGGATCCTAAGAGTAGCAAAATGCATTTGATACTGTGATAGCAGAATTACTGAGCCATAGATAAATACATGGTGCTTCTGTATTCATTGTTCTGCAACAGTTTTCTTTAATTGCAGTGGTACTGTTCCTTACACTCCTTAAAATCTTGGATAGTTGTGCTAGGGAGAAAGCTTATCAATTCAAAATCAGGAAAATACTAGTATTTTTTATTTTAATCTTGCTATGGTAAATGGAGAAATGGACTAGATAATATCTAGAGTTGAGACTAGCCCACAAAGAAGCTATAATCTTCACATTCTGTTTAAAAGAAAATCATGAAAAAAATATTAAAATATCCCTTTATTCCCTCACAAAACTAGGACTAACTTGGTTGATTTGAAGATTTAACTGCCAGGCCTATTTTTAAAAATACATTTAAAATTATGCATATCTTATGATTTACTGATTAGTGTAGAATAGAGAGAATTGCTTTCTAACACTGTTAAACTTGCGTTATTCCTTTTCTTCAAACCCTTTTTTCCTGTGAGAGGAGTAGAGAAATTTTTCACTTTTACTCTTAAGAGTATGTCACTACAGTCCAATGCAATCCATCACTTCCTAGTGAAGATATATGTGTATTCTTAAACTTTTCTGGAATGTCAGCAATATTCAGTTCCATAAAGAAGGCCTTGTTTACTGAGATGGAAGTAAAAACAAGAAATTGCTTATTAAAATAGCTTTAAAACAATTTTATACCCATATCATCACAAGTAAATATGTTATGGTTTAAAACTTTAAACTAGGGATTATTTTCATTTTTCTTAAACAGAATGATTCTTACAAACGTGTTTCAGAATGTCATTAAAAGAGAAAGGTAATCTATGTACGTCAGAGATGCTGACTTGTTGGAGGAGATAAAAGAAATACGAGCTTTAACATGGCACCTGAAAGAGCATTTCCTTTTAAGAACTCTGTGCCCGGCCAGAGGACCTGACGGATGTCCTAGTAGGGTGTAAAGCTAACTTCATGATTATGCTAGGCGTGTATGTGGGTTTCAGCTCCCATATCTAAGAAAGCACTCCTCACCTTTCCGGTGGAAGTCAAGTTGAAAACCAGAGATCCACAGGACTGTAGAGGTCTATCCTTTTTTTCCTCTGTGCTGTTTCTCTGCTTGCCCCAAATAGGCTTACTTTGCAGGAAACTGAGGAGTTGAAACATGTCTAATAAATGCTCTACACGTGTTAATAAACAGTTCCTGAGAGTTAAGCAAGGTTGTTGGATTTTGTTAGTGAACATGTAGCGCAAATCCTTACTTGTGTTTCAACTGTTTGAGGTTTAACTGATGAATTCAGAACTGAAGCAATTCCTGATTGCTTTAGCTTGTGTGCGGCATTGCACAGAACATGAACACACATCTTCCTTTTTGTCTATGCAGTATTTCATGTCACAGGTTTCACAAAGGCTATCCATGTTTAAGAGAATCTTTAGGAATGAGTACCATCAGTCATAGCCAAAATGTCTATGTTACACAGCATACATGAGCTTGTGTCTTCCAAATAAGGTTGTGTTTTACTGCTCAAACTAGAAATGTTTCTAATTACAGAAGTATTTAAGTGCACGCATACCTGTTGTACCTGTTGTACAATCAAGCATAACTGAATGCTTTTTATAAGTGGTTACTAGGTTATGGGCTTGACCAAAGCAATTGTCCTACAAGTGACAACTTGTCCTAGAAGTGACAACTTTTCATGAAGTTTTGTAGCTCTGACATCCTTTCAGTAGTACTTGTGCTACTGTAATCATATTTCTGTAAATGACCTAGGTGCTAAGTATAAATAACAGTAACAGCTGGAGTCAGAACAAACCCATGCATTGTCTAGTGTTACAGAACCTCCTGCCTTGTCTTTGCTTGTTATTTCTGCCTAGGATCTTCCACAAACGCTTCTCGATTCATACCATCTCAATTCATACAATCCCTGCCTCTCGGATTTGGGTCTGCATTCCCCAATACTGATAAACAGGTCTTCACCTTTATGCAGCTGCATTTTTTTTTATTTGTTAATCATATTATTTTTTATATTCTTCTGCCTCAGGCAGAAGAATTTAGTATTTTAAAATTGGAATTCCAGTTCTAATCATGACTGGAATTTAGTAATTTTACCTTTTTGAGGAAAAAAAAAAAATGAATAGGTACCATTACTTCTTTTTTTTTTTTTAAAAAAAAAAAACAACGTTATTTTCATGGTAACTCCATTCAATCCTGAATCAAAACAGAGTATAAAACATCAAAGGAAGCTTTGTGTTGTACCTGTATAAACATGACCAAGGAACAGACTGTGAATATGGGGAAGCTATTTGGCGTTTAATAGCTTTCTAGGCCTGGCCAAGCAAAAGCAGAAAGAAAACTCTATGCAAGAACAGCATGTCAGACAGCAGAGAGCTGGCCATAGCCAGGGACAAACACTTATTTCCTGTCAGAAGATATGGTGGTGGTAGCAGCAGCATCTCAGGAAGATGAAAGCTAGGATGCACCACACGTTGTACTGATCAGATTACCCCTCTGAGGAGCTGAGGTTGCTCCAGAGAGTTTCAGTTCACTTTTTATGCAACATATAAGGCATTTTAGCAACTTGGCTAGTCAGCTGTATGGATTTACTTTTTCATTGTAAAGTTGATATGATTTTTTTGTGTGCATTTCCTCAACCTTTGTTAAGCATTTCAAGTTCTGGTGTTGAAAAACATTAATCAGAAGGTAAGCATAGAGATAGAATATCCTGAACACCACCTTTGTCATCTCTAGACATGACAAAAAGTTCAGGTCTACATTACTGTTATTTTCCTATTCCATCAGTGGAAAGCATGGCCACACTTCAAAATAGTTTATCTAGTATGTGTATCAAATTGCCTGGAAATAGAGCTTATTCTCTTGGGCACCTAGGTAAAAGGAAAAACACAGAGGTAGAAGTGGGATTGAATGATGGGGCTTACTGATACCTCATGATCTGGTTAGGGACTAAGTTGGGTAGATCAGAAGCCAAGGTCTAGCAGTCTGTTCCAAAAACTGTATTCTCCAAAACAGCCCTAGGCTACTTAGCTATGTTATACCTTGTCTCAGCAGGATGTGCCTGTTGTGTTGGGCCACATGATATACTGCAGTTTGTTTAGTTGAGCAGTATTTCAAGCCCATCAGTCATGCTGTTACTGATGGTATCAGGAAGGTAAACTGTTTCAGCCTTGGCTGCTCAGTCCTTCGCAGAAAATATATTTCTTTATGACCTTTGATAAAGCACGTTGCCAGGTATTTGCTAACATTTTTATGCATGATTTCAGTAATGGGTGACTACTGCTCTGTATCTGAAACCAAATGGGCAAGAACAAGATGAATTAAGACAAATACAGTGCCCTCTCACCTTCAAGGAGTCAGTTATATGCCCTTTGCTTTGTCCTTCCACCCAGGGAGAAGGGGAGAGAGCAATAGTAATTTAGCTAGGACAAGCCCCTCTCCCTGTAGATGCTCAACCTGTCTGCCAGGTAATAGTTTCAGATAATGCATTGTAATGGATCTAACAGGATTAATCTAAATTAAACTTTATGTCATGAGATAAATTTTAAGAAATGGAGGATTTTGAAGAAGCTGAAGAATCAATGGAAGGATTTTTTCCCCATAACTGTTCTGAAATTTGTTTTACATATTTCAAAACCAGTTTCTGCTTCCTTATTGAGAGGATATTTTGGAACCTAGCTTTGAAGCTTGGAAGGTCATGTTACAGGCAAATAACACTAGCTGTTATGGATCTTGCTTTATAATCTTCTCGCCTTATTCAAAGTCATGCGTGCTTTGGAAAGTTCTGCTCTAGTGGATGTGTCCTAGCATTGTTAATAACTTCATTTACATTGCCAAAGAAATCTGTTTGCCAGTAGCTCAGAAGAATCTTTTTCTTTTTTATTTCACTCTAAATGTGAATTAAAGCCACAGTATTGTTCTCAGGTAATACTGTTGCTAATACACTAATACGATTCAGTTCTTATTGCTCTGTTCTGAGTTTGAAGACTGTGCATCTCTTAACAGCAAATCCATGATGGAGCATTGTGTAATTTGGGTTACTTAGATTAAGTATTCGAATCCTTACTTAGGCCATGGCTGTGCAAACCCATGTGCGTGCATGAATTTTTTGTTGACATAAATCTAAAACCCCATGAGTTTATGTGCTTTAATTTCTAAATATGATTGTCCTGATTTTTAAGTACTCAAGGGTGGAATCCTAGCAAATTTGTTGGACTTTAACTTTGTATTTACTGATGCTATATTTCACCGCTTAAATATCCGACATATGGGTGCTCGCATGAGAAGTAAAAATGCTCAGCAGTGTTAAAAGTCAAGCTGGCACTTTTAACAGTCTTCAGGCTCTTTTCTGGTCCACATTAAAGAATAGTGTAAATCCTTTCATATTCCCAACGTTATTTAACCGGATTCGTAGTGCGTTTTTGTTTTAGAGCTGCAAGGTGTGTTTAACTTGTTCAAACATTAATAAAATCCTGTAAGTGGAACCTCATGCTGTGTAAAAACTCAAATTAACCGATTTTCTTTTTTCATTTGTTTACAGGCTAACAGTGGTAGTTCAGAACTGCAAGAAATTATGAGAAGAAGACAAGAAAAAATCAGTGCAGCTGCCTCAGATTCAGGTGTGGAGTCCTTTGATGAAGGAAGCAGTCACTAAAAGTCTTTCCTCTTTTCTTTAATTCCATTGTCCATAGCATTATACCATCCAGCTTTGCTTTAGGAAGCAGTGAAGGGGAATGTCTTAATACAGTGTAATCCTAACTAGCCACCATAGAGAAAACTTACAGTAGTCTCCCCAGAAGAACCTGCTGCTGGCTTCCCAACATTAAAAATTAACAGCTGAGAAATCCAACGGAAGTTCCTGACAGGTGAAACTATTAGGATTTGAGTCACTTACACCCAAAGATGGGCCTTGGCTTTAACCATTCCATGACAGATACACTGGAATGTGGCTTTGTTTTTGATCCATCCTAGGAAAGCTGAGATAGCAATAAAAAGCATATGAACCCTTCAGTAATAATACAATTCTGAATTCCATTGCCAGCTTTGCAACTCTTTTTGGCTCAGTCTTTCTTGTCATGCATTCAGCTGCAGGATGTTTAGTTAAGTCGTTGTTGCCAGCAATTGAAGAGGAAACGTTTAGGGAATGAACAGCAGCCCAGCATAGACTGAATCTTTCTTGCATCACTCCCAAGATGTTTTATTACTAATGAGGGTGTTTATAGCAAAATAATACTCTGTACTTTGATTTTATCTATACTTCACTCATAATGAACCATAATATTGCACAAGAAGGAATGAACAGAAAATAGTAATACAATTCAGCTCAAAGAGGGGGTCAGATCTGCTGTTGGTAGCCATGAAACAATTTGAATTACTTTTTTTTTTTTTTTTTTAATATACTTGCATTTGTTGTTTGTAACTTAACCTGTTAAAAGAACAGTGTTTAATCTAGACTTTGTGTGTTGATCCCAGATGTCAGTTTTCCATATGTAAAAAGCTATTGTTCCATTATAAATTTAATGTTTTGGAAAATTGGATTCCTGGAGGCAAAAGTGGGAGAAAAGAAAACATCTTTTCAGCAAATATTATTTTTGAAGATGCAATGATTTTTTTTTTTCACAAAAATATTCTGTTACTTCACATGGTTTTGTGATTTTATATATAATATATGTATTATATATAATATATAATATCACTTAATTTAGACAAATTTAATCATCTGGTTTGATTAAGTTACATAGTGCCTTTTTCACATGAATCAGCTTAGTCTGCAATAAACAGTATTTCTTGTTTGTCAAATAGTTGTATCTTTATGGCTACAAAGATGGTATTGAAATAAGAAAGCGTTCTTGATTTTTGCCATTAGTTTGCTCTTCTTCATAGAAGGAAAAAAAGAATCCTATTCATTTTTTCATAAAAGAAATTAAAATCTTAATAAAGGTGTTTAGTGCCATTTATTGTAAATGTCCTTGCAAATATTGTTGTGTGTTGGTTATGTGTCTGTCTATAGTATTACATTCTACATATATTCTTTACACCTGTTGAAAGTACATCGGTGCTACGCCTCTCATTGAAATGTGGTCTTTACCCAGAAATGGGTCAGAAAGTGAAGATTGCCAAACTGAAGATTCCAAACACCATAGCAATTGCCAAGAATTTGATTTTTTTTTTTTTTTTTTTTTTTTTTTACCCAGTTAAAGAAATGGCAATTCCCAATTGCATTCTTCCTGCAGGAGACATTTGAACTAGCCAACATGCATGACTACAACCATTCAACCTATACACATAGCTTTAGGGGAGAAAATTGTCTGTCTCGATGCCTGTCCTATTATTAAAACTCAAGGCCAGTCCTCAAAAGATAGGAACTATTCTCTTGGCCAAGTTTAAAATTGTTTCTGCACCTTATGTATATACCTAGTGTCCATATATACCAGTGTCCATACCTAGCTTGAAGCACATTCGCTGTACAGTACAGCCCTCTGACTAACCATATAAAGGAAAATCTGAAACTATTCTTACAAAGGTTCTTCCATCACTTGCAAGTATAGGAGTAAGAAACTTTTAAAAAGATCTTTGAAAGTTGCACTTAAAAATTAGGGTCACTCTGTTTTCACATGCAAAGTACATCTGATACTATAAAAGCCATAGTGGTGGTTATTCGTACCTCTCAGTCCTTGTTAGTTACCAAAATATGAAGCCAATATTCGTATTGTCTGCAAGTTTATTCTTGCGTTCAACATATAGTTGCTTTTGCCCAAAGGGGGCACCAGATCTGAGACTCTAGACATTCTGGAGTTTGGTACACAGAGGTCTTGGAAGAAGCACCCATATTATCATCTCTGAGAGGAAAGAGGTAATTTTGCAGCTGTTTTTTGTTGTTGTTGTATTGTGTGTGTCTGTGTTTTTTTTTTTCTTTTCTCTTTTTTTTTTTTGAATCTGAATGCGGGCAGTATGCTCAGAGACATCTTTGGAGATACTCAGCAGGTTAACAAGAAATCTGTTTAGGGATGAGGACAATATTTTTCCCCTGTTTTTTGTTTGACTTTTTGCAGTTTTTGTTGTTGTTGCTTTATTATTATTACTATTATAGTAATACCACTACAGCTCATGGTTGTATCTTACACTAAATTAGACTGCATGATTTCTGTGTAACAGACTGTGAAAACTGTGCCATTAAGGCACATATTCCCCTTTCTGCTGGGTTTTCTTTGATGGTTTAAAGCACTGTAGGGAGCTTTGTGCCTCCACTATGCAGCTTTTCGATTTGCAGCTGTTGGCAGTTACGAGAAAACAAAAGGAGATTTGATTTAGGGTTAACCAAATGAAAATAAAACATTTTCTTCAAAATTCTATGTCTTCAATGAGAATGATCAACAATGGTCAAATGCAGTGTTTCATTCCAAATGTTTTCCTTAGGATCTGAGCAGTGAGTTGTTTGTTTGTTTGTTGTTTTTAACACGAATGTTTTAGGAAGATGAAATGTGTGAAAAAATACCTTTGAGAAGGAAACAAAACATACATATTTTTTTAAGTGCCTGACAACATGTGAAAAAAGAGGAATCCCATTTGCTAACGTAAGAACTGCTGCATATTTTGCTGTCATCTGGGATGCCTTTTTAACTGGGTGGAGGGAGAGAGTTTCAGCAGCCTGTGCTCACTCAGCAGTTCTATACTTTCTAAGCGCATACTGTGTAACATCAGCAAGTTACTTCTTCCCAGTCCTTTAGTCTGCTTCCTCCCCTGAGACAGCATGAGGAAAGAAAAAGACTGTGAAACCTCACATTTAATTAATAAAGAACATGTCTAACCAATGTTGACATGTGGACAGACAAAGTTGCTTACCCTCTATTAATTCAAATGCTAAACAGTGCTTTCCTCAAACAAACTTTGATTTATGAGTGATATTTTTCTTCACCCTTTTATTACCCCAAAGCATTGTGTTATGGAAAGATTGGTGTTACTTGGAGCCCAGAAAAAATGTGTAGACTTCCACAATGTTGTTTGTGGAAATCAATGTTTTATGTGAAAGTTGGCATCCAAAATGATATGGTACTCTGAAATGCACTGAACTTCCTGTGACTTTAAGTGTATTCACCAGTGTTTAGGAAATAAAAAGCATCCCTGTCAGTGTTGGGGAACACATACTCATGATAACTGGTATGATGTAGATTAAGAAACTTGTAACAAGCAGAATTATTGTTGTTGTTGTTATTATTATTATTTTAAATAGGAAGTGAATGCATTTTGAGTTTTTAGGGTTTTTTTTAGGACATACAGATGACCAAGATACAGCCTGAATACCTTGTTCCAGCAGGTATATTACACTTGTTTTCCTGAGCTGCATCTCATGAATAAAAGACACGATTATGAATGGATATGCTCCTGGCCAAGCCACCATTTTGTAGGAACCCAATCTGTCTATGATCATTTTCTCACCTGTGAAGTCTGTGCAATTTTTAAAACACAAAACAAGCAGCCCAGTGTGAGGAGTGAGTCAGGCACATCAAGCATCATTGAAAGAATGTGTCTGTGCTCAGCCTCCAAGCTTTGCCACAAGCAGTGGAGTTATGTACATGAAGTGCAAACCTGAGGAATTTTGCAAGAATGCTTTGTGTTCCATGTTTAACTAGTTTGAAACATGTTGATTTTTTTACTGCTGCTATGTTAACTTCTAGCTAATAAGTGCCTTTTAAACTCTTTTTGTCTCTTCAGTATCTTTCTTTAGTCTCCCTGTAATTATATGCTTAGGTTGCAACTTTGACCTTTCACTTATTCCCCAACATCCAGACCAAAAACCAGTATCAGGATATTAGTTTGCGCTTCTATTTCTTGCTAACATTTGTAGATTAAAATAACAGGAGATGAAAGAAAACAGGGAAACTGCTTAGTCACCACTGTTGCCTGCCACAACAGTGAAAGCTCCCAGCCCTCCCAACCTACCTTTGAGTCTGTAGCTGCTATAAATGCAACAGCTGTTGATATAGATCATATATAGTATCAGCAGAGTTGTTCTGTTCCCGTAATTCAAGAAATTCATTATAAAAAAATAAAAAAGGTTTGTTTTGACAGATATTCAAAACCACATCAACATGCAGGATGACTCCAAACTTCTTTTGGTCTGGCTTTCATTGACCAGGACAAGTGGCTGTATGTCGAGTCATGCTAACAGGCTCTGCATGCTGCTTCTGAGCCACACTGTCTCCCAGACACTCCTATTGCTTGTGTTTTGCCGAATGCCAGGAGAGGTGGTTTCCACTGCTATCCCAACACATCCATGTGTGCAGAGCTGAGTAATACACAGGGAAGGAAAGGATTTTTTTTTTTTTTTTTTCTGAAGGAAGTTTGGTTTGGTTGGTTGTTTTTGATAAGAACTGATTCTGTGATGAAGTAGCTATTAGAGGAAAAATATACACCTGTTACCATGTAATTGGAGCATTTTTTTTTACATGCATTCAAAAACATAAAACCAGGCTATTCAGGCTGCATAGCTTGCAGCATTGTGATTTTTGGCATCTTTGCAGCAACCTTGTACCCTGGTATGGTCAGCCAAGGATCTCTTACAGACAGCTCACGCTGTGGTATTTTGTGTGTGCATCAGTGTTTTAAAAGCAACATGGCTTCTCTGGGCTGTAATCCATAATAAATGTAAAACCGGTGGACAAGGGACAGCAGGAGAGAGGCAGTAGATGAGAAAGTAAGGTGTTTTTTTTTCCCTTGCTAGAAGTTATCTAGAGGGGGTGAACACATTTTCTAAGTAAACATGCAGTGGCACTGTGAAATATAAACAAACAAAGAGATGAAGGCAAGGTCTGAATTGTCCTGTGCTCTTTTATAACGCTGGCTTCTCTTCAAATTAGGCTGGGCAAATCTTTGCCATTCTTAATAACATGGCAGGCCCTCCAGCTGAGGTGCATTTGTGAAATAACATTAATGAAGCCTTTCTTGTTAGCAGTCTGCCCCCCCTGAAGACAGGGCTCTCTGCCCATTCGCATCCATCTCTGTGCTTCCTGTTTAGAGAGATGGCAGCTCTGCTTTAGGACAGGGCTCAATGGAAACTCTGAAAGTGGTATTAGATGCATAGAAAGAGAAGTAAGAGGGATATTCATCTCATACCCATTTAATAATCAGTGGTAGAGTCCTGTTTCTTTCAATACCCTTCAAAAGGACCTGGTTTATTTGAGGGTTATGTTGTCTACGCAGTTTTGCATAGCGTATGTGGGACAGTTTAAATGGTTTTCCATTACAACCATTACTGTGATGGAGTAGACATTAAAGGAATATATACCTATTTACCAGCTGGAGGAATAATTCTTTGAAAAAATCAGAATAAATTGGATGTCATTCGAAGGATGTTATCAGGCTCCTGGAAGTGGCTGAGCTACTAAACTAAAACTAACTACACCCTGGTACACTGACAGGTGATAGCAAGCTGTGGAGTAAAAAAAAAATAAAAAAATAAAAAAATAAATGGAAAGAAGTACATGGGGGTGCACTTGCTGCTTTGCTGACAGTGACTTCTTCACAGGTAAGCAATCCAGTGTGTTTACTTTCAGTTCAAGTTTGTTTCGTTTACATTGATTTACCATTGCTGCTAACTTCCAATGAGGTGACACAAAGCAACAGGCTACAAAATGCTATCAAACATCCATTCTGACAGCATCCATGTCACAATACACAATGATGTACCGGAATTATACAAAGACAAAAAAATATATAGCTAATTATTCTGACTAGAACTGAAACTGACAGCAAAAAAGAAAAGAGCCCCTCACCCTGACCCGACGTCCCTGCAGGAATCCATGCTGACACTTTGGCAGCCTCGTAGCAACAAAACGATAACCATCCCTTCACATGCCAAAACAACTGTTTGTGTAACACCGTGAATTCTGAGCCCGGAGAAATAGTTACATCCATTAAAGCACTTTTTTTTTTTTCCCAACCTGAATCAGCTTCACATTTTTACACAGGTTTAATACTTATTAAAAATAATAAACAAATGAGGGGCATAGGCACCATAGACTGCTCAGACAGTTAAATGCTATAGTAATGGAGTCTAAGATATCCCAGCTTAAAATTCAGCTGCACCTTGATTAAAAAACATCCTGATAAATGGCATTACTGAAAAGTTTGGTGAAAAGAGCAATCCCTCTGCTTAATTAGTAGTTGCACTGTCACAAACCAAAATGACACAGTTCCTCGGTGTTGACTGCCTGCTTCAGCTTTTGGCTCTGTGGTTTGGATTTCTGATGGTCCATCCATTCCTTAGGTCTTGTGTCTCCCCAGGCCCCAAGCACAGAACGTCAGGGCTGTAGGAAACAGCCCAATCTAGGTACCCAGCACCCCCGTCCTCCCTTTTCTCTTCACAATCTCCAGATTTCTTCATGTATGTTCATGCCTCGCTATTCACTAATGAGGTATTATTAGATACTAACAATGCCTGCTCTCCTATGGACATTAGCACAGACCAGTGACACATGAAGAAAGCTCTTCATTAAACCACTAAAAAAATATTGCACTTACTTTAACCTTAAGCCCAACCTGCACAGAAAAAAAAATAACTGAAAGTACCAAACATAACAAATGCTCTGGAACAATCTATTTTATGCACATATTATAGTGTCTTTTCCTTCATGTTGTTCGGTTGAATTTGGTCCAGTATTTAAAAAAAATGTCCAGAAATTAAACAGTTCAAAAGACACCGCAGGCTCGTTAAGGCTTTGTCTCCCCAGTGCTTCTGAAAGTTAAAGTTTCCTTCTTTCATTGTCCGCATACTGCAAGGCAGTGGTCTCTCATGGCAGAATGGCTGGCAGTTTGAGCCATCAAAAGAAAACAATTGGAAGCAAGGGAAGATGGGTGTGCTTCATGGTCTCACCTGGAACAGCACAGCACAGACAGAATGCATTAGATAAGGAAATAAATAAGGATCTTAGCATTCATTTCTGCCAGACATCCTTATAACAGCTCACCCATATAAGCAATTAGGTTCTGGGACTCAGTTTAGACAGTAAATTATATAGACATAGGGAAAAGTGAGGCATGTGCAAAGTCATGGTTCATTTTATGGGCAGGGGAATGAAGTGTGCAACACCTCAGAAACCCAGTGGAGATGGCTAGTGTTGGAGCCTATAACATGGCTTTCCACCAGCTACTTGAGAAGCCAGTTTATGTTAAAAGCGTGCAGTTTCCTGCTCCACCTCAAAGCAAATGTTAGGGTTATGGCTGGCTTATTACTGCCACCTAATGAACTAAAGCTCAGCTGCTCAAGCATTGGTGACTCACCTCCTCACAGCTTGTCCCCACTGCGCAAGGAAATGTGTTTGCTTGCATGAGCTTTGTAGACAGAAGGCAACAAACCATGGCCTGGTAGTTCACAGTGATGTGCTTTATGCTGACCCGGGGACTGGGCTAGCTGCACGCACCTAGTCAGTAACTGGGGCTGTTTGGATCAGCATGATGGTGGCTAATGGTGGTACCAGCTTGAGAGGCCTCCTGTTCCTTGATTCCCCAGGGGTTCTTGTCAAAGCTTTTGGGCTACCATCTCACTCTTCGAGAAGCTGTTGACAGGCCAGCTGTATTAGCAGTCCAGCCCAAACCCTCTGCTGGCCTTGGTAGCCTGGCAGCTGGGGAGTGACATGAGAATGACCGATGCAAAAAAATAACTTCCCTCTGCCTGAATCCTTTACACTTTGCGAAGTGTGGTAGGACAACTAGTGGGAATGCATAGATTAGACAGTAACTCAGGATGTCATGACACTCTTACTCTTTGAACAAGTAAGCCAACAAACCTTTACACTGCCATGGGAAGCACAGAGGCTTTTTTAATGCAAGAGGCTGAAGGACTTTTGCTTGCACTTTCTCACAAAATCACCTCTGAGGAGGATGAAGCTCAGAAAGCTCCAAACCCCAAGCAAAGCTCCTGCAGTGTGAGGAGCAAACCCCCGTGACACTGGTTGCTACCAGGCAGCTGTGATGCTAAGCCATGAGCATAGCACAAGGCTAGGCTTGCCTGACTTACCACCTGTAACTCCAAACTAGGATTTGCTGACGTTCTCATATATGACATCGCTGATGCAGAACTGCTGCTTCTTCTTTTGCCACATCAATTGCACACACTGGTGAATAAAAATGTATTGTTCCTGGAAGAAAGAAACATATGAATGGGCATTTTCACAACTGAGAAAGCCTGACAAAAGCCTGAACAGTGAAACAGCTCAATAGGTCATAGTAACAGTTTGCACATCTTCTCTGTTGCTCCCTCCTCATCCTGTCACAATGTACAGTGACTTGTCTGCTCCCCAAATAATAGCCCTTTGCTGTTGCACATAGGAGTAGTGGAAGTACCAAAATCTACCTGAGCATCAAAATCTGCCCTAGCATTGTAATTACTTACTAACAATGTGTGTAATGATGGCCGATATTTATAACGCCATATTTATAACCTGGTTTACTGGAAATCTTACTTGCGTGTAGAAACAACAGTTGCCATCATTCACAGTTCCCCTTTTGACTGCACAGTGTGAATTAATCAGTGCTACGAGGGGGCTGTGCAAGCACATGCCAGATGTACAGACGACAGCCACAGTGCAAGTCACACGCTTCCTCCTGAGCAATGGCACTGCTGTGTGTGCGAATTATCTTTCCCATTTAAATCTGAAATTAAGCTCTTCACTGTCACAGTCTCTGACACAGTCCATGGTGGCAGTTTTGCAGGACAAGGAATGTTGGTCCTGTGGTCCTGACCAGTTAGAGAGGGGCAATTGACTACAGGGACCTGTGGCATGCAGTAACCCAGCACTTGATGTCTTTTCATGGTAGAGATGTAACTTACACTACATGGTCTCAGGTCTTCAGCTTGCAGGCTCTATATGGCCTTTAGGAAGTGCATAATTACATTGCCTGAAAATTAATTAATTCCCAGAAAAGTAACCAAATTCTTTATGTACAACAAATTACATCCATGCCACACATACACCTGAAATATTTTGAAGAGCTCCACATTCCCTAATGCTTGACTTCTTTACCAGTAAAATGCTAAAATCTGATTTTGCACACAGAGCACTTAATTATTTTGGGAGTTATCACCCACTGTGCAAGTGACTCTGAAAGCAAGTTGAGTAAATCATAGGTACCATTATATTTGTGGACAGGTTTTCCATGCAAAAAGAATGATTATCTTCAATTTTGGTTATGGTTTGCTTTTTCTGAATTACATCATCATACAGAGAAACACTGCGTTTCAAATTTAAATCTCAGTCATCATTTGAGTTTATTCCAAGCAGAGAAAGCAAACCCTGATGAATCCTCCAGTAATCCTTATGTTGACCATGTACGGAGAGCGAGTAGCTCTCAAGCAAAAACAACTCTGCCAAGACAGAGGCAGTTTCAAGCTCCAAAACCTGAGTCTGGATTTCAGTCCCTGTCCCCAGTGGTCTGCTGATCCCAGCAGGTATCAGGATGAGCTTGAAACATGTCCTGGACCACAGAAATGCCTGGATTTCCTCACTCCCATTAACTCGGAGTGGCTGGTTTCAATTCAGTGTGTTCATTCAGAGTGTTTTCTACTCTAACTCCCTTTTTGGGCTTCTGCCATTTTTTAAAAACTTCTCTGTCAGACACAGCCAAGTTTCCAGCATGTGAGGAAACATGAACCCAGGTGAGCTGTGTGTGCGTGCCATCAGGTTTTGTAAGGTGATCCTTCCAGTGCCTGGGTGTCATTGCCGCCTACTGACCTCTGCACAAGGCTTGGCGGGGCTGCGGCCCCCCCTGCTGCACTAACCCGAAAACTAAACCCCAGGCCACAGCTGGCCACTGCAGACAGCCCATACATGCCCATGAGAAGGGATATTCCCCCCTCCCTGCCCCCGCCACCTGTATATATTACAGCAAGCTTTGCTGACCAAGTTTAGGATGTAGGTCTTGCTCTCCCCAATATGGACAGGCTATGTAGGTCTGATCCTGCCCCGGGTATCTAATCCTGAATATTAGCACCTGTTCATGGAACATTTTCATCCAGATGATGATTAGAAAAGCCTTCTCATTGCGTGTGTGTGTGCATAAAAGAGGTATGATTTGTACATGTGGGTTTGCACATTTGGCAGTGAGAAGAAGGGCAGCAGCAGGCAGAAAGAAGGTGCACAAGCCACTGCCTGTAGCAGCAGAAGCTCAGCAACCACCCAAACTGAGACCCTGACATCAGCCCCAGGCAGACAATGAGTTTGTACATTAAAAAGAAAAAAGTCATATCACCTCTGGAGCGGTAATGAAGCTGCAGCTGAAATAAAGCACCAAGATTTGCTTTCTGGTGTTTACATAAGGATGTGCCTTTGGATTAATTTAGGGGATTGTGACAAAAAGTGGCAGGTTGGTGGGAATGATTCAGAATGGCCTGAGAATGACCTTATTCATTTCTAGGCAGTAGCTGGTGTCCTGCAGGTTTTCCTTTTCCTCTCCCATCCCTGCTAAATCTTCTCTGCTTTGCTCTGGGATAAGCAATCCTTGGCAACAGATTATCTGCCAGACTCAGGCTGCTAATAGTGTTGGTGGTGCTTCCAGCTATGTGGGGGTTGCCAGTTTGCACTGTGTCTAACCAGTGAAGAGTACAATGTGCATGAAATCTTTCCATCATTAGTAGGGGACACAGGAACATTTCAGATGCATAAAAATTTCTGCTTTGGAAAAAGAGTTTCTGTATATTTTTCCATACAAATATTCTGATAAGACTATTCAGACATTTTCCTCAAGAAGAGAAAAAGAAATACCCAGTATTACACAGGGGCAGGGAGAGCGGGTGTCTGGCAGACTCTCTTAGAGTTCTTTTGTCTCTTCCACTTTGGGTATTTGTATTGCCATCATGTAACTTATTTCATATGCTTGACCATATGATACCCTTTTCAAAGGTGTGAATGGCTGTCCAATACTGGTATCACTTCATAAGTCATTAATCCCTTCAGCAAGTCCAACACTTTTCAAAATGGTTTGAAAATTTCAAATGCTAATCTCCTCTAATGGATTTTCACGCGTCCATTTCTCAGGTGAGAACAGCCCATCCCCTCTGGAAGACATCAGTGACATTGAAGATCTATTATCAGACTATCACCTATGCAGCAGATTAATAATATGACAATATTACAACGAAGATGAAAACTTAAATGTCTCTACCCATAGCTGTTTTGACAGGTGTTCGGGGGAACAACAGTCACTGGACACAAGCATGCTGCAGAGAAGCATGAGACAGGTCTCATGATACATCCACATTGAAGTGAACTGAGTGGGCATCCTACCTCTGTCTGCACCATGGACATCCTGTAGGACCGCATGTCAGACACCAGGCCCAATATATCTACAAACTCATGGTCACGGATGTGCTGTAAGAGTCGGTCCAGGGCTATGAAAGTTCCTGTTCGTCCCACTCCAGCACTGCAAAACACACAGACAAGAACAACATTTAGGTTTTTCAGGTGTGGACACAGGAAAATCAGTGGTAGTGTGAAAAGCAGGTGTCCTGCATCTCGGATGTAGCTAATCTGAGGTCAGACAAGTTGGTTAATTTGGGGGATATAATGCCATGCAAGCCTTCATGCATTGTTTAAGCAGAATGTATGGGATGGATGGCTCTGCAATTATTTCACCTTCATATACTCCTCTTCATCTCTTTCACATGCACATGCACACACTCATCTGCCCTTAACTGGCTGCTCATCCCACTTTTCAGTGCTCCCTTCAAAGTTATGAGAAATCCCACACTACAGGAGCTGCAGCCATAAGTGCAGAGAGCCCTGCTCTGCTGTGACTGCTATGTGGAGGCATTTGTAGTAGGAACTAGAGACTTTGCAAAGGCACTGCACTACTGGTGTTCATCCTCAAAGGACAAACCATCCAGAGGAGGCTTTGCTCCAGGAATTCTGCCTTGGGAGCATGACAGAAATAGATGGCAACCACTTGGCTGAAAAATCTTCATTTTCGTACAGGGATGCTTAGCAACTGGAAAAACAAACACATAATGAGTTGATTTATAGCTTCTAATATGTAAATATTTCTTTGCATTGTGAATTCATGTGTAACTCTGAAGTCTGATTTCATTACGGGTGTGGTTTCAGAGGTTTTGTACAATTTTATAGAGTCCCAACAGAGTTTCTACTACTAAGGAGAGAAGCATGTGTCTTAAGAGAAGTTGTTTCTTCTGTTTTGCTGTATTTTTCAGAAAAGACTTGGAAGTATTTGCAATAAAGTTGCAACAGGTTTGTTTTTTTGTTGTTGTTGTTGTCTTTTTTTTTCTTCTTGTACTTGTTTAAAAAATGTCAATATATCAAATGGAATACAATGGATTTTTTGATCTACTTATTAGACAGATTCATTAATTGATATATTCATAAATAACAAGTGGAAAAGTTGTAAAAATGTCAGTTTTGTGCATTCTTTAATGCTTCAGAACAATTGCTGTAGGAGTTTATCAATACATTCTTTCTCCACCCCTTCCACTTATTTCAGAACATTGCTACTTTTAATCTGTGCAGTCTAAGTACAGTATACGCTAAAATATTGTCTGAAAAACTCTCTCTCTGCTGGTATGAGCATCCTGATTAAAAAGAATATTAAAAAGAAGATAAAAAAGGAGCTGGTTGTTTTCCAGCTCTCTAATGCTTTCTCCTATTCCTTCCCAGAACAATTAAGTATTACAAAGAGTTTAATTTCACAGCCCTACATTCAAATCTCTTCCCTGACTTCCTAGCACCCTTCTTGATACTAGGACTCACAAAACAATATCCCCTATGAATTTCTCTATTAGGTTGTCGGGAAGGGCTGCATGACTTGATGCTTTTACAGATGCCCATGTTCTGCACTCTGGTAAAAGACCAGGTGCCATTTCTGGGAACCTGAGAAGACACTACTCTACAAGACTGTTTTCTGGAAAGGAGCACTTCAAAGTGTGTCACAAGGAACAGAGTGCTGACCAGTAACAGGAAAGATCATGCTGGAGGGTGCTGACACATTGTGCAGCAATGCAAATGCTGCCTATGAGGTGGATGATGCAAGGCTGGCGGACACAGACCTCATCAAGCCTCGACTTCCTTCTGGAGCATGTCACCATAACATATACATCCTCATCCATTGCAACCTGGTTATTTACGTCTCTCTGAAAATCTATCGTGAGTGGCTCTTGCACCAGAAGCCACAAAGAGGTTTGAAATCAGTGGGGAGAGCTGTGTCAGGAAGCAATCTGGTATGATATCACCACTAGCACGGCAGCTGCTCCTGGTGGGGCCCAGGGAGCGAGTGCATTAATAGAAGGCCAGATGATGCCCAAGAGATAAATCTGTCAGCGTATAAACAACATCCCTCCAAAAAAAAAGGAAAAAAGCACATGTAACTGTTATCATGGGATACTGGGATTATTACTAGCACAGGATAATACTCTTCATGTCACATTCTGAATTCTCCGAAAGCTGAGCAATCAGAGGAAGAGGAGGAGGAGAAGGAGGATGATGTTCTCGGACACACTACACCACCCATACTGCAAAGGCATGGAAATGAGAAAGCAGGGGCCAACTCCAAGCTGCTGTACACCAGGATTGCCTGCTGTGCTGTGCAAAGCAATTTGTTTGTAACAGCCCCAGAGCTGACCCACCTCTGGACAGAAGTGCTGCACCTGTGGGTGCAGGCTGAAATCCCAGACCTGCCACAATCAAAGCAGGGGACTAATCCTTTTCCCTTAAAAACAAGGGAAACCATCCTTGGTTTACCTAAGAGATGAACAGAATCCCAGAACCTCCCAGTGGTTCCCCAGCCCATCTAACCAGGTACCTCCTTCAGCTCTCCTTTGCCTTGAAGTGTTACCTGCAGTGTATGATCATGGGGCCTTTGCTCTTTGCTGATTTCTGCCTGACCATCTGCACGAACTGCAGGATGCTTTCGGCAGCATTGGTTGTGGGGACACCGTGGTCTGGCCAGGCAGTGTAGTTAAAATGCATCACGTCTTGCACCTCATCAGCCTAATGGGAAAAGCACAACGGCAGCATGTTCACAGGAGTTTTAACAGTGCAGTCACGCTCAGTCAGACTGAGGTTTTATTGTTGTGTTGCTTTTTTAAATCGAAATACAGCCTAAGAAAGTAAAGTCCACCAAAAAGGTTGCCACCTTATCATTTACATGTGTATTTACATGATATTTGATTTAAAAAGTGGGGAAAGTGGAGATCAGGCATGAACTCGTGTTTCTGTGTGGGATTACTATTTTTTCCTTCTCTTTCCTAATGGTTTTTTCGTTTTGTTTTCCTTTTAAATCAAGCACTGTTGCACTTTTCAAGTTTAGGCTTTCTTCCTCTTTCTACTCCATTTCCTCTCTCTTTCTTCTGCCATGGACAAAGAATAACACTGTTGGCAAACAGTTAATACTGGATTCATGAGAATTTTTCTTCTGAAGTTTCAAAGAAAAACGTAACTGAAACGGAAGAAAAAATCACCTCCCAACATCACCATTTCCAGACAGCAAAGGAAATTCCTTAAAAAAATACCCATTATTAACAAAAGCATTTATAATGCTAAAACCTCTAGGTGAAATAAGATCCTCAATCCAACACATGTTGTCTTTGAGACTGAAAGTGTGTGGAGGGGAGGGTCTCATGACAAAAGCCCATGGCAAGCAAGCAATGCCTTTAGTTTTGCTATTCTGGGTCAGACTAAATACCCCTATTCTAGTAATCCCTCTCCAGTCACAGACAACAGCAGGTGATTAGGGAAAGGTTATTAAAAATGAGATGAGTACAAAAGCCTCTGAAGTAGCTGCCCTGGTTTTGGGAAAGGACAGTTTACCTGAACAGCAAACTACACTCTGATCATTATTTTCAGTAGATACCAACAGCCCAGCCTCTGATTTGATCCCATCATGTTTTATGCCAATTCCTTGCTGCATTTTCACATGCTTTATTGTAGCAGCTGCACAGGATGCTTGTCTGATTGTGATAGGCCGGAAGGCTCTTCCATTTCCTCTACTTTAATAAATGAAAGCAGCAAAATGCACTATTTCAGCAGCAGGAGGGAGTGGAGAACCATCTTTGTGGACACCTTTTACTCAAGATCCTGTCTGAGACATGCATGAAACCTTTGCTATGAATATTGCACAATTGCCCCTTTGAATAATATTCTCAATTTCTACATTATTTTCAAGTTTTGAATGGCTTATAGCAATAAGGTTATGCCTGACATTAAAGGAACAAACAAACAAACAAAACAAAAAACACTATATGTGCCCATTGTCAGTAACCATCTGCACCACAGAAATGTCCAGAACCACAGAAATGTCCAGAACCATGGTACTACTGTTGTTTCAGTCTCTGACAAGTTCACAGAGTTGACAAACCTAGGTAAAATCTTGTGGTTGAGACATTTGCTTGTGTGAAGTGACAGTAAGGCCACAATCATTTTTTTAAGGTGCTTTCCACTGAATGCCAGAAATGGACAAAAGTTAATGAAAAGTCTGGACCAACATAGCTCCCATCCCATTAGCAAGGCCATGCAACATGTTTTGCTTACATAGCAAATTCGGAAATTCCTATAAACCCAATCTGTGTGCTCCTCCTCAGACAGCATCTCCACAGTAATATCCCCATATGCAATAGGATCTTCTGTAAAAGGCCAGTAATGATCACATTTAACCTGAAACAGAAATATATGTAAATACATATATATCCATATGTTTAAAAAAAGAAGGACAAAACAATCAGAAATAAAACTGCAGTGAAATGCCTACAGAATTATTTTGTTGAGGCTTCAACAAGAGGTGCTTCCTGCAATGGCTTTCAACTTGTTTTTTTTTTTCCCGCCTGTGTAACTACAGATATGGTTATACAGTGGTTTCTGAAGGGGAGCATTAGCATAACAAAGAATGAAAATGTATAGTTTCTTTATAAATTGTTTTCTTCATAGAAGACGTCTAAGAGGAACAAAACATGGGGAACAAGAATATGCTAAAAAAGAACTTATCTTTCAAATTATTCTATTATAATATCAGGGAAAAAATAAAGCCTAATACTTGTATTTTATTTTTATGTAAACTTAAAAGGACGGAAACACAGAGTGGCTGAGGTAGGAAAGTACCTCCAGAGGCCATCTGGTCCAACCCCTGTTCAAGCAAGGGCACCTAGAGCAGGTTGCCCTGGACCACACGCAAGTGGCTTTTGAAGATCTCCAAGGAGGGAGGCTCTGCAACCTCTCTGGGCAACCTGTGACAGTGTTTGACCCCACCTCACCCGTTGCAGTAAAAAAACATTTTCTTGTGTTCAAATTGAATTTCATGTGCTTTAGTTTGTGCCCATTGTCTCTTGTCCTGTCAGCAGGCACCACTGAGAAGAGCCTGGCTCCCCCATCTCCATTCCTTCCCATCAAGTATTTACACACAGCAACAAGAACCATCTGAACCTTTTCTTCCCCGAGGGGAAGAGCTCCAGCTCCCTCAGCTTCTTCTCAAATGAAAGATGCCCCAGTCCTTTAATCATCCTGAAATGCTTCCCATAACTTAATGAAGTGCATAGCCAAGTTACGGTTATGATGCTTCCTCATGAAAAACAATGCAAATAAATCCACCCAGAAGAAAATAAATGTTTTTGAGTAGTTTCTTTCAAGAAAGATGTAAAAGATTTCATTACATACCCTTCTTTTCTCATTACACTGAGTGAGCATGACAATAATTTGAGATTTTTGTTGAAGAACCATTTTCCAAAAATCATTTCTTGTTTCTGGCAGTGGTCCTTGGGTTGCAATGTATTCTTGGGGTGAATTATAACCCTAAGAAACAAAGAGACAAGTGCTTTTTACTGACATGCTTAATGTTTCAGAACATCATTTTTTCTCTGGCATTTGTATTTTTTAGCTTGTTCAAGTTCAATTTGTATTTTTAAAGTGATCTCTAATATAAACTACTTTACGATTTTTTTTAAATTTATTTTGAAATTACAACTTTTGCTATATTTTGGTGCTCCCAAACTGTAAACAAATTAGAAGGAAAGACAGAAGGTAAAGCCATTACTCTACAAACCCTTTGCCCTGAGAACTGAAAAAGCAAGATTAAAAAAATAAAATAAGGAGAATCCTTAAACAAAGATCAGCTTCCTACAGATTTTGTAATTTATGTGTTTGTTTAGTTATAGACATAAAAACAATTATAAAAGTAGTGGCTGTAGTGATTTTCAAGAACTGATGTAAAGGGAAGATAGCCATGAATAGAAGTGTATGAATGTATTTACAGCATAAATAATTAAATTAACCAAATATTAATTAGAATTCTGTTTAAAATAATAGAAAATGTGCTCAGTCAAGACCCTTAACAGATTATAATTGTTATGTTTTGCTGAGCTGAGACACTTCACATCCATGTATTTTTTCTCCTATCATTATCAATGTGCCTTTATCTGTAAAAGACTCCTTCCCATCTCCAAAAAGAAAAGACCATTATAAAGACTATGTGAAAGATACACAAAAAGGACATTTTAGCATGTAGTATCACCATATTTGAAGAGACTGCATCAGCAAAACTGTATTTAGAAAGTTATTTAATATTCCTCCAAAGAACAAAAGATGTATTCAACACACAGCATGATCCTATGTAAGTTAAGCGTTTTCTGTGCCACCACAGTATGTGGATTGTAAAAATACTGACATTTTGGGAGTACTTTCCATACACAGTTTCCTCCAGACATCTCTAAAAGTCAGTGTAGTCTAAGTTTTTCTGTTACACAGAACCTTGTTTGTTTGTCCAGCCTAAGTGGTGAATCCTTATTATCATGGAGACACAGATCACCACTGGTATCAGTGTTTGGAGGGGGGTAAAGAAGCAATCTTCAGGAACAAAAAAGCATTAAGATGATGTGTCTGTCCTTGTTGTGAAGACAATTTTTGGTCAGCATTATATTGTAAGTAAAACCAAACAGCTGTAAACTACAAAAAACAGAACTTGGTAATCCAGGAAGGACTGCCTGTGTAAAATCCTATTATCCATAATCCAATGTCATAGAAGTTTCCTGATCTGAGAACGATGCTTTTGAAGACTGGAACATTTTTCTTTCTTGATTCACTACAAGCTCAGACACATGCAGCTGTAGTGTTTATGTTCAGGCCCTTGCCACACAGAAGCTAAGTACAGGCAACATACTCAGCAGCACATGCATGGGCGATGCCACAGTGACAGAGAAGTGGTTTCACTGACTCATTTGAGGGCTCCTCCCTTTTCCGTAATCCTGACTCAGATCTCCCCAGCACAGCCAGGGCCAAGTCTGTCAACAAGGGTGCAGAAATGCTCATCTGTATATGGGCCCCAAGTGAAATGTCATCTTCTAAATGGATGCTGAAGTGCCCTGCTGCCTCTCCATGCAGAGTAAGGCAGTGCACATTGCTCTCCCTGAACACAGCACACACTGAGCCCCAGTGGGCAGTGGAGAAGGGGGTGATAAAACAAGGGCAAACCTTTGGGCAGGGACAGAGGAAAGAGATTATGAGGTTTTAGTCCACCCCCATTGTCAAAATATTTGGCTACAACTCTGGGTTCACTTCAGTTATCCTAAAACTCTTGGTGTTCTGGGTGTAAACAGCTGCACATTGCCAGGCAGAATGAGGTACATTGGGAAGACTAGAAGCAATGAAAAGCAGAAGTGCTTCCTACACACCATCTGGGCTATATGCTTTTTGCGTGTTGTAGTATCTGGCATCATCCTTTTTCCAGGTGCAGTAGAAACTCAGAAACGTTTCTGGTTTAAAAGTTTCTAATTGCTATCCTTGCCGTCTTAAAAAGACCTTAACCTTTCCTCCTCATTTTTCTACTGCTTCAATATTATTTTCACAAAGATTCACAATGCACCCAGTGTTACTATGAGTGCTACCGGTTAAAACTCCCTCCCCACCCCACTTTTGTTTTGGTGGGCGGTGGAAAGCACAGCTCCCTGTAGGCAAAGTACTGGAAGCTGAAGGAGATGCTGATAAATGTAACTGAGCTACCAGAAGATATTGTGCTGTTTGCAGCTCATGTGCTCTAACTGCTGTGCGAGACACTGTTCTTTACATTGACCAGAGTGTCCTTACTCACAGGAATATAGTTGGCATTAATGTAGTCAGATCCCTCCTCTTCATTCATTGAGACTAACCGGACACGACTAAAATCATCTGTAAAAGGAAATGAGAAATAATTTGGCCATCAAGCACAACACTCAACTCCAACTACCAAAAATTAAAAGTATCTTATAAAAACTGAAAATAAAAACTACTAAAAAAATAAAGAATGTTCATATTCACCAACAGAGAACAATGTTTGCTTCACTAAATACTACATGGATGCACCATCACTGCGGTTCTGCAAAATATATCCTCCAATTACCATCCCTTTGGGCTCCCCTATGTTTCATTAAAATCATAGGAAAAAAAAAAATAGTACCACTACTCAGTAGTAGAAACAACCTTGTGTTTCCCACCTCCAAAATCCAGTCTTGACAAACATCCCCCAAAAGCTATGTCTCTTCAAAGCTAACAATATAACACCTATTTCCTGCTTCTCTCTAAGGACAAGCTTTAGAACAGGCTTTTATCAGTCAGAAAATCTGTCTTGATTCCCTCATTCTCTTATTAAAAATCGTCTTTCCCACTCGAGGGACTTTATCAGTCACCTGCATGTACTGTACTTACATGGCAGGATATTTGTGTAGCGATTTTTACAGCGATTCATGGGAAGATCAGCAGCAAAGTGTGGTATGTCAAGCCCAATCAGTTTTAGCTCCTGGAGTAAGAGAAAGAAAAATGCCAAGGTAAAACTCTCCAAGGTTCATAAAATGATTCTTTGTGAAGTGAATGCCTGTGCTATGTACCAGACTGAAAATGTTTATAAAACAGTAGAAACCAACAGCATTTCTACCCTAAGTTTATTTATCTGATGCCCCTACATTTGGCTCCAAACAGCCACAGAGCAACAATGTGGTCTCATCTACTGATGGTGCCAATGCACTGCTACCACTCAAGGCTCTGACAACAGCCTGCTCTTTCCCACCCACATGTAGTTAGCCAAAATAGTGTCAAATCAAGGGGGCTGACAAATTCTGTGGTGGCCATCCACCCCACTTAAAGTGTTTTCACTGAGTCCTCAAGTGGCTTTTGATCTTTCTACTAGGGAATGCTTGAAAAATCTTTCCAGTCACTACCTTCAATAGTTACATCTAACATGCGATGCACCGGAGGACTTTCACTGGCAGTAAGGGAATGATAGCCACCCAGAGCAGTGGTAATGCCCTGACAGTCCTCTTGTTCCCCCTTCGAGCCTTTGGGAGCTAGCTCTAGGACTGGAGCTTTTTAGTTTTATATTACTAAACTGACTTTAAATGCAGGGTAATGAAGATAATGTATCTCAATTGCTGTTTAAGAGCCTTCCTTGATCTTCAAGAGAGTTTTGATGTTACTTCCTCGTTCCACTGCTGCCCCTCAAATTAAAGACATTGTAAAAACCTTTAATTCAATTTAGGCCATTGGCATGCCCTATACTTAAAGGAAGTGTGTTGATCTGACAATTGTCTCGAATTACACATGATGACACACTCCATTCTGCTTACTAAATGTGTTCTTTAATGGTACCAAGGCCTGCTTTCAAATTCTGCAGAACTTGAAGTGAAACTGACCCACCTAGAAACAGTACACACTGCACAGTCGTTGCACAGGAAGACACCACACAAACCTAACATCTGGAAAAAGCTGATCTAGTCATGGCAGCTAGGAGATGACAGAGTCCCCATAGATTTACCTCAAATTGCAGAGAAAATTTATAATCAGAATCTTTGGCCATATCCTTGATGTAGCCATCAAAATCATCCAATTGGACAGGGCTTTAAAAAAAGAAAAACATACAAATTAAGAGAAAGAAAAAAAAAAAAGTACTAGGTTTCATTTTTATTTTCCCTCAGAATACTATATACAAGTGCTGCTGGCACTGATGGGTTTGACAAGGGCTGGGGGTTGGAGTTGTCCTAAATGAGGTAAACCACAGGCCTGAAGCGGGGGGAAGGGCCCATGCACCTTTCCTACAAATCCCTGCTCCTTGAACCACATTTAATGTAGATATGTCCCCAGGGTGCAGGTGACACCATGGTAAGTGGGGAGATTCAGCACCCCGGTGCAAAGCACTCTACATGCCATCCTAAGAGCATGCTTCTTCACTTAAGTTGCCTTTGTGACATGCAGAAGGTTGTTTTCACACAAGGAAAACATCTGGCAAAATGACAATTTTAAAACTCATCTGAGCTTTGCTCACACAGAAAAACGGATTTCACATAGAGGTTTTGTTTTTTGACAAGGTCCTGGAAAAAAATGTTAAAACATCATTTTGGATGTCACTGCAGTGACAACATTCTCTGCTGGCTTTGAGAACTATACAAATTTACATACAAATTTACATTTTTGTATATAATACAAATTATCCTCCCAGACTGAAACAAGTGTGGCTGAAACAAGTGGCATATAAAACTATGCAGAGTATAAATTAGTTTTGATTTAGTGACACTCATCATTCTACACATTTTTCCACCAGGTGAGGGTTTTTCCTTAGAACAGGCAGAGTCTCTGAACATAAAGGAGAAACAATTAGCCTAACACTCTGAATAAGGAAACACAGGTAAACAGCTTCCTTCACCTAATTATCATGCTTTAATTTACAAGCTACTGAAGCATGTACACAGTAATCTTTTCATTTACTTTGAGGCAATATGCCCAGAGGAACCTGTCTTATCACCACTTAATTACTCCTGTTTACCAGTTAGCATTAATGATTTCTGTGTTCTAGCAACAAACGTAATGAGAGCCTCATGTCAAGAGGGAAATAACTCCACAAAAAAAAAAAAAGGATTCCAGTTTTTCATCATTTGTCATTTTTAACTAAGGATAAGCTCCATTGGAATCACTAAGTTGGATAATTGATCATTTCCCTGATGACTAATTTTCTATCAGTGAGGAGCTGTTTTACCACAATTTATCTGTTGAGCAGAATTGCTTTTGTCCAATTACTATTTGTTTTCTGCCTTCAGACATCTTTCATGGCATGTTTACCAAGAAGCCTTCTATATATGTAATTGCAATATCATTATACCATATACCACATAATAGATGTTTAGTTTAAGGAGATTTTTTAAATTTTATTTTAAAATTAATTAAATATCAAAGATGTTACATACTTGGTCAGCTTCCTCTTCTTTAATCCATTTTTACTCCTGTAAAATAAATAAATAAATAAATGTGTTTTTCATTCATTAAACTACTATATATTCTTTATAATTAGTACTGATTCAAGAGTGCATGTTTACTGGCCACCATAATAGTCATGATAAGCTTGCTGATAATATCTTGGTCATTTTAAAGCTGATTGCAAAATTTGCATTGATTCCAGTGGGATGTGTTTTCCATTCAGTGGCTCTGGGAACTACCACCTTGTGAAAACCTGTTCCAACAAGCAACGGGTCCTCGGCTAATCCTGACCCAACTGCAATGCTGGCTTCATGTGGGCCAGGGCTGAGTTCTGAGCCCAGCCGAGCCTGGCAGGGTCTCTGCTGTTGCAGGGGATGGAAAACCAACGTGTCCCATACTGCTCCACTCCGGTTCTATTGGTCTGGGAAAATGGGTGCCAATGCTAGAGAGCAACCAGTGACAAGAAGTGTCAAAGGGAAGAGAAGACCACTTGCAAATTCAGTTAACAGTGAAGGAGAAAGGAAAGGGCTTTGATGCTATTTGTCACTCATTGCATAACCTGCTTAGGATGATCAATGAAGACAATGGCAAATATCCTAATTACTTCAGCGGGACTAAAGCTTAAACCTTAGATAATTTTAATTGACTTTAACAGCTAGAGATAATTATGCTAGTCATGTAAAACACTTGTCTTCACATGATTTATAAGAGATATAATTCAGTAGTGACAGGTGAAAGCAAGCTTATGAGTGAGTTAAAGCAGTACAACCCATAAGAAATTGACTTAAGAACTACACTACACTAACCACCACCATGTGGATTTTTGGAGGGTGTGTGTATGTGTGTTCATTTTGTTGGTTCCACAATTAATTACCCAATTAATCAGAGTAAATGCACTAAGTGAGAAACCTCAAATAATTTGGATAAAGTTTTGAAAACACTGATCCTCTCTGTTAAACCAAACACAGAGCTTGAGTAGATTTTCACTTACTCATAATGAATTCTAGTGGTGTCATTTTTTTTTTCCCTGGGCGTCAAATAATGTTCATTAATCACATTATAATGATACAATTTTTAATTTCATGATAATAGTAAAATTATTTCTAGATACATGTGTCATAGATACATGTGTCATAGCTTCAATTGATAAATTAAAACTGAAGACTTTTCATTTCAAAAAAATGAAGATACAAAAAGAAATATTAAGAAGTGGAGCATTTTTCTTTTTCTTTTCTTTTCTTTTTTTTTTTTTTCCCTTCCAAGTTTATAATTGAAATGCTCAGCTTCTGGAGCAGCCACAGCTATAGTTTTTTTTTTTTTTTTTATCTTTTCAATGTACACTTGCATTTAGATGTGAAGCTTCACCTACAGATTTAAGAAGAGCTATGGTAATACCAATTTTACACTAATGTGGAGTGTAAAGTATTACTTTACGTTGCAAAGCATTGATATACCTCTTCAGCCCACAATGCTAACTATACATATCCTGTCATCTATTTGTCACCTCTTTAAATATAATATATAAATACATTATTAGTATTTATTCTACATCTTCAAAGATTTGTTTCCCAAAGAAATCTTAAAATTAATTTACTTAAATTACTCAATGCATTTCTATCCTATCCCCTATGACCATGATAAATCTTTAATGTTGGGTAGATTGGAATTCATTTCAGAATGAAAAAAAAATCAGGGTGCTGTTTATGACAGGACTGATTTAAGAATTCTTCTCCAAGGAACACTTCAAAACTAAAATAAATGATTGGCATCCATTTCTCATCAAAAATTTCTTGTGCTTTGAGACTCCTCAAAAGGCCTTTTTAGTGCTGTATTTGTTTCATGAATGTTCATAAATGTTTTAAACCAATGTGTGTGCAAAACACTTTTGAAATGTTAGCTAGTGTTTCATCTTTTCTTTCATTTACGCTACAGATTAAAATACAAAGAGAGCAATTCATCTTATCTCTTTTCAACTTCAACTCCTTGAAAATTGGTCATCTAAACTAAACTAGGTAGCTTTTCATTGTAGTGGAAACCTCTGAAGAACGACACACATCTGGAGAGGTGAGTTAATGCATATTGATATTAATGATATTAATATTAATAATGCATACTAAACAAAAAGAGGCAAAAGGATGAAAGAAAGAGATAGATCTTTGTATCTTCTACAGAGTCAACCTGACCCAAAGAACACCAGTCTCAGAAATCTCTATGCTGAAAATTTCTATGACTACCTAACCAGGGCACTGTTGCTCTGTGGTAACATAAGTGAAAATATTTGGTCAAAAGTAAATCTTAATTTTGATACCAAACACATTTTTGTACATCACTATCCCTTGGACTCCAGACCATCAGGAACATAAGTTTATATTATGTAAAAAAAGTAGTATTTTTGGATCATAGCCCATTTATATATACATATATATGTATATATATATAAAGTAAATAGTTCATAAAACAGTTCTGTTTTTAAATAGACCCTCGGATTTTGGTGGATAAGTATTAAATATATATATATATCAATACTTTACTAAGGTTTTATAAACTATTTTAGACAAAACTATTCAATACACACACACAGACATGCACACAGTGACAAGATTTTTATACTTGGGGAATGCTAGTTTGTATGGACCCTCAGTGAATTGTCTCCAAAAGCAAAACTTTTACTGAAGTCAGTAGGGAAAAACTACACCTTTAAAAACAAAGTCATTTGACATCACACAACAGAGAAGTGGGCGAATATCAAGAAATTTTAGTATGTGAAAAGCAGCAGCAGCAGAAGGCAATGCCAGGCAATGAACAGATGAATAACTCGTACAGAAGATGCCAGGATTTATAATGAAATGGCAAAAACTGCAAAGAGACAGCGACGAAATGAGTATGATTATCACCATGAAATTAGCTTTTTAATATCAAAATAGGTTGGAGCATAAACTGATATGAAATATATAAAGCAGGGTAGCAAATACTTTGATACCCACATCCTCTCCAATCCATGTTATAGTACAAGAAAATCATTACTTCAAGAGCTTTTACCATTTGAAAATAAAAGAATCACACATCTTTCATGTAATAGAAATTAACATCGGTTACATATTGCATATGGAAAAACAAGTAAATCACTTACCAAGGATTAATATAAAATGCCAAAAGATAATCAGTCCAAAGGCATGAGGGTAGCAGAGTTAGGAAAGCAAATACACTTCTACGCCTGTGAGCATTAATAAATAACATACATAAAGATGAAAAAGTGAGGAGTTAGTAAGACAAACAGAAGTCAGGAGATCAGCAAATTCTATTTTAATAATCTGCTAAATCCATAAAGGCTTCTTCTTACTTACTTCATAAGAATATTATTAGCATCCACAGAATTTTTACTCCTCAATAAAATTCTATATGATCAGAATAAATGTGTTTTGTGGTTTTGATTCAGGTCTGTTATTCTAATTCAGCATTAATATGATAAACTGGCAGATTTTCAGAGAGTAAAGTGATTGTGAGTTTCATCCACAGGTGCTAACACTTAAGTGTTACTTATATATATAAGTATAACACTTAAGTGGTGCTAAATCTATTTTTTTGATGTTTTGAGCTATTGCAGGACAGATGTAGTTTGTTTTTACCACATATGACTATGATGATCTACTACCTTTGTTCCTGCAATTGATCTCGTGGATACCAGTAGGAATGCCTGTATCAGAGTTAAATACAGATCATTCGAGTATCTCCTAATACTCCTAATCATTGAGTCAGATTTCTGAAAACATCCACACAACATTTTGCAGAGTCCTATCTGTACTTTACATTCTCTTCTAGGTTTTCACCAAAATATCACCTGAACTTCCTCTAGCCATGGTTCCTATGAATAACTACCCTCAGCAGGTTTCATTATGGCTAAAGGAAATTTGAGTACAAAGTAGTACCAAACTTCTGTATTTGCAACCTCTTTACCAAATTAACTCAGGGAACACAATAAGGCCCGTTCTTCCTAGTGGTTGAGGGGGATATAAGCACCTTGCAGATGTGAAAAACTTATTAAACTTCAGTAAAAATTGCCACAGTAATATGACTTCTGGCCAAATACACTCCCCCCTCCTTTTTTTTTTTCTCATCAGAAAGTCTACTGTCTCAAAGGTAATACCATCCTTCCACAACTGTTCTAGAGAACCACAAAGTGAAATTTCCTTTTTTTTTTTTTTTTTTTCCCAATACTCCTGGCTATTATGATGTAGGTATATCCTCTGTTTTCCCTGAAAAGCAAGTCCTATCAACTGTAATAACCTCTAATATCAATCTTCCAACTAGGGATAGAAGACTGCCCACACAGTGAAAACTCCAAGATACATTTCATTGGGTTTTATTGCTAAGGAGAAAATGGGCAGTGCAGTTTATGCTAGGTAACTTCCCCAGACATTGGTAGGGATTGCAGCATGAGTTGGCCAGAAGCAAGAGCCCTGCGTAAAACTTGGAAAGGGAGCTCCTCCTCTGCCAGCTCCTCTGCAGGAGAGCCACTCTCCCCATAAAAATGACCAACGAAACCAGTCATGTTACCTAGGATGTGGATTACTTCTCCGTGCTTTGAGAACAACACTAGTGAAGACAGCAGAGCAATTCAGCTTTCTAGATAATTATCTACCAAAGCAGTTATAGGATCAGGGCTTTAGGGCCTATCTGCCATCAGGGTTTCCACGGGACTAGATTGAGGATAAATTTTGGCCTTCTGTAAGCAGATCTTTAGCACCACAGAGAGGTTTTCATTAGTCTTAGGAGAAAGAAGGGATGATGTTGCCAAAATAGTCATCTTTTCTTTGGGATACCCCAAATGAGGTTTTCCAGAGTGTTTACTTCCTTTTGTCTGCAGAGGCAGTAGGAATTAATTAAGTTTGTATCTTCTTTCATTGTCAAATCATCACGAGCAGTTTCGACACTTTACCAAATCACAAGCTAGTATGCTTGCAGACCTGCTTATATCATTCACAATGTAGATTTAGGAACTGCCAGCATGAAAAAATAATTGATTTTGTTCAATGCATGAAAAACACATAATTGCCCAATAAATAAAACTTTGTTTTTCTGGAATTATGCAGTCTTTCACCCACTGCTCAGATGTATTGATTTTTGAATTTTATTTAATTAAAAGAGAGAGATGCAGAGATTAGCAAAGTCCTGAAAACTCTGCTGAGCTGAAATTTCCTTAGGAATCAGTGATACACCCATAGCACCCTGATTAGGACCCCAGAATGACACCAAGCAAAATCGGTTTCTTAATCCTTGTACCTGTCTTTGGGGCCATGGTTCCCAATTGGCTGCCTGGATGGACAGTGAATCTGGAGTTGAGATTAGACAACAGAGGCACACAGAACAAGGTATCTTCACTAACTCTCAGAGAAGTCAGTAATGTAAGTTTAGGGCATACTGACTTCAAATACCAAACATTTGTGGAGGCATTAAGCAGAATAATTTCCAAAATTTATATTTTTGTAACATAATTTATGCATATATACATATATACACACACACATGCACATATACTAAATCAAGCAACGAGAAACTTCACTTACACATCCATACCTATTAATTCCTCTTCCCATAAAAAAGCTTTTTATGGTTTTAATAACATTTGATGCTACTTTAATCATTTGATTCAGGCTTGGATATTTAATTAACATGAGTGTTTGATCTTCTGCCTTTGTTGCCATTAATATAGTCCAAGAATGAGAAGCTGAAAGAGAGATTAGTTTCTGCTGCATACAGCTGGCTGCTATTAAAGCTAAACCAAGCAAGTGAAAAGCTTGTTTAATAACCAGTTAATTAGCAGCACAGAGAGGTATTGACAGGATTTGCTGGGCTTGTTAGTTCAGTTTACACGTTTATTAGCAAAAGACTTGTTGTGGTGTTGTGTCAATCCATTTAATCCTGTCCTCCTTGCTGGCAGGCTGTGTCCCATGAGATCATGGAACCAATTCCCAGCACACTAACTCCTCTGTCCAACTTAGCTATCAACAAAGCTGACCATGTGTGTAAACACAAGGCTCATATTTTCTTCTTCCTACATACTGGAATGAGGCTTCAGGGGGCTGACAACATATTTTTAAATATCTGTGTTTGGACTTGCCTTGAAAGTCATGGATCTTTTTGAAGAGATTGCTAATAACAAAATAGTAAAAACCCATTTGATAATCAAAATAGGGTTGTGAATGACCATGCTGGTAGCAGTGAGGTAGATTTTAGATACTTTTTGCTTCTGTAAAAGCTAATTCTAAGACTACATTCAAATACTTCTCTTCAGCTGATAGTGTCAGTGATGGTTTGGAGTCCATAGTCAGTGCCTGCAGCTATTTAAGGTGATTTTCTAGACTAGGAAGAATTAGTTTTTCTTCCAGTCATTTCTACTGTACTGAACAAAAATTTACAGTAAATATTTGAGTTGGTTTGCCCTTGTCTTGCAATCCAAGGAAAAATTAACTAGTGGTATTGCATGAAGACACCTGCTAATTGATCATCTACAGGAAAGCTTATTCCTTGGTGTAAATATATTCCTATGGAAGTGCTGATGGATTTATAGATCAAGTTTCTACACTTCTGTTATTTTAGGAATTATGTGTCAATAAAAATGTGTCAGTAAAAATATATATATATATATATATATATATATATATATATATGCTCCAAAATCACATGTATGCAACTCGGTTGACATGTATACATGTACATCATTCCCTACTAAAAATACCAGGTGACAGTATACAGTCTTTAGTCATCATTCAAGAAATAAAGTAATAAAGTAATAGTGGTTTTATCTTAATCAGGGACAGTGATTACATACAAATAAGATTTTAAGATTTAAATATCATATTTGCCAAAAAGCAGAGGTAGGGAAAAATATAATTAAGAGCTTTGCTTTAAAACACTCACCAATTATATGGAAGCTTTCCATCTCTCTCTAAAGATGCAAAGTTGACAAAGGTTCCAGCCCCACACTCCCTGTTTCAGGAAGACAGTTGGGTATAAAGTTACCATTTTTGGATTTTCAATGCTTGCAATGATTTTGATTTAACGGAGAATTCCAGAAGTTTCTGGGAAGTGCTGAGCACTCACATTTGTGACTAGGTCTGAGATTATGTATTATAAACACAACTGAAATCCCTTAATATAGTCCTCCAAAACAAGTAAATGTTCAACACCACCCAAGACCAGGGTCTTTAATAATCCTCAAAAAGGCTGAAAAAAAGGAAAAGATTGGTAATAAAGAACTGAAATAAACCACATCTTCTGTTCAGATTTGGGCTTTCTATAGCCTGGCACTACCACTACTTGCTGGCTTCAGGACACAGACTAAGGATTTACTTTTCTACACTAAATATTTATAGTCCAACCTTCTATTAAGAGAAGATGCATAATTGTCTACATTTGACAGAGACATGGTAACTTTGAATTCACATAATAAATGTGAAAAATACTGAATTTCCTGAGTAATATCCCAGTAAATTTATCACAAATTAATTATTTTCTGCTGCAAATGATAAACTGACTTGACTATTTTTGTTTCCTTGATTTAAACCAACAGTTGCTTGCAGACTCTCATTGGATTTACTTTTAATTTCCTCCTGGGTTTTTTATCTTCTTTGACTAGAAGCAGTGACAAAGAGGGGAAAAACTCTTTGGGCTGCCTGTGCAGTAATTCAATAGGAAAGAAAATTAATTTAGCCAGGATTTTCCCAGAGCAAGGCACATGTAAAAGAAACAAAACACATACTGTCCACTGAAAGATATGGCCTGAAAAATCTTTGTTATGTGGTCATCTCTAGCACGGAATATATAGCCAAGATACAACACACAAAAGGTAGTCTGCAAGGTAGCCAAGTCCAAGATTATTTACAAAAGCTTTTTACATGAAATCATTTACTTTCTCTACACAGAAGAATAAATTAATATAAACTCTACTACACAGATAAAAAAAAAAAAAAGAATGAAGACTCCAGGACCCTCCCAGACCCAGGAGGTGAAACACATACAGAGAGTTTGGAGAATCCTCCACAGTTCTCCCTGGTTGACAGGTCTTAGGCCTTACATGGCACCTGAAATACAGCATCCTTGGCCTGATTAACTAACCATCTTATCTGTTGACACAGAAAATCTGTTCCAAGCCATATGAAAGATTTGCAAAGCATCTTCATGTCCTGCCCTGCCTAGTTGCCTCAGACCCTAATCACCCTTCAGGTTTTTGACACAAACCTTTTGTAACAGGTGACTGCACTTCTCATTTACCCAGTCCAGCAAAGCTCATAATGAGACAAAGGTTGATGCTCATAGCTAAGGTCCAAAATGAAAATTGAAAGAGAAGACTTGATACTCTATACTCTTAAAGAGTAGAGAGACTGCTTTTTTGAAGGTATCCTACTCACAAGCATCTCGAACATCACCCATGCACACAAGCTGCAACTAATGTCATGATGTGTTTGTTGTTGTCTGAATGTTTTGGAATTAACATCAATCTGGTCTTACCTGGCCATTTGTAGATGTTTTCTCCTGAGTACAACAAGAGTCACCAGCAGCAGTCCAATCAGAAGGATACTTAGGATGGCTAATACAGAGATTACCACTATGTTGGGATTCATCTCGGTGACTGTACATACAAACAAGAGCTCTTGGTTATTCAGGTCAGAAGAACCAACAGTTCCCCACCTCCACCCCTGTATGTTGATAGTTATTTTTATGTACTGTTCAGCCTGGAGTTTTCCAAAGAGAAAAATCTACCACTATAGATAAAAGGAAGTTTTGAATAGTTATTGATCTTACTAAATTTCTGTGAGGAAATGACTTCACTGTGGCATTTTGTTAAACTTTGACATGTCCTGATACATATCTATATATCTATATATCTCTATATAACTTTTAACTGTCATTTTAAAACAAGATAAAAGGCATAAGGAAATATAAAATACATCTATTCTTCATCATCTATGTCTCCAAAGCACGTTTCAGTTCTGAAGATGTTCTTCGGTAATAATATCTTCTCAGATCCAAAGGCCAAGGCTTCGTTAATATACCGTGTTGAAATTAATTGAATGACATTGGCAAATAATTTTTAACACTATATTCTGTTTTAATTATGATCTTGAATCAGCTCTCAATAACAAAACCTTGATTTATTTTTGTGCAATACAGTTTTACTAGCATGAGACCAGATACCTTATTCTGCTCGTAGTGAGCAGAATAAGAAAAAAACCTGCCTGCTTTACTTGCTCAGAATAACTTTACATCAACAGTTGCCTAAAGAAGCATTTTTTAGACTACAAATCATGGAGATGGAGTAGTGTATGATGTATAGGACACAGTGACTAAAGCTATGTGACTCCCTAACTAAGTAGAGATGACACCGATCATTCTGAATGGGAGACTAAAGAAAAGTCCAGTGCTCAGGGTAGTTTAACACTGATTTTCTTTCTTCACAGAGCTAGACTTCATTACATGCCCAGGCAGCCTGCATCAGGAGCTATCTCTTCAGGGTTTGACTGCTCAGGATAACCTATTCTCCCTTCTCCTTCTCTCTCACCCTGTCTCCAATTCCTCAATGAAAGCAAAAAGTGTTTTTTCTCCCTAGCAGCTCATCAATATGATTTTCCTTGTTTCATTTGGGCTTGGCTGAGGAGACTTTTTTCTCCATAAATGTCATCAGGCAGTATCTTGATGTTCAGCCTTGAAACCACAAACCAGGTCCCTAACTTCTAAAATCCAGTAGAGAACTGAGCCACTAGTTTGTAACTTTGCAAGTCAAACCCCAATCATTTTTTTTTAATAAAAACTTTTTGAAGTTGCTTCCCCATCCGCATCTGGCAGCCCTTCCACGACACAATCAGTGGTGCCAGCATTACTGAGAGCAGCTTTACAGAGAAGCAAGGAGAAACAGATGTTGCTGCTGAAGGAAGAAGAAGAAAGCAAAAAAGTGCTGCTTACCCATGGTAGAAACCGCAATGAAAGTGGGGACACTGGGGCTATTGTGGCTGAAGGTGGTCACACTGCAGTTGTAAGAGGTGGCAGGGGTAAGGCTGGAAATGGTCACTACGTGTGAAGAGACAGTGACAGGTTCCTACAGACATGGGGAAAAATACACTGTAGTTTGTCTCTCTCATGAATGCAAGAGCACAATCCCTGCTCCCCTCTCCACCCACTTATTTGACCTGGTAAAGTTAGGCTTGGTAAAAAAGGCAGAAATTCAAAACCTAGACAAAGTAATTGGGGCCTGACCTTGAAAATAGGCAGGTAATCTGACAGAAGAGGGGAGAGAAACAGGGGTAAAAACAGCACACAAACAGCAGGGGTGAAAACAGGGGTGAAAACACCCCAGAGCACCCCAGGGAGTCCCAGAGCCCCTTGGGGCGGGCAGAAGGGTGCCTCGTAGGGGGGTTTAAAGTTACACATGTGATGGGGTCAGGTGCTGCATCCCCCAGGACATCCCCAGAGGTCAGCAGAAGTTCTCCTAGGGTCATCAGGAAGCTCATGAGCTCTGGTTACTAAAATACATTAGGAGGAATATAGTTATTTTTATTCAAAGTGCAGCTAAGGTAGTCACAATCTCTACACCCTTGTATAAACAGGTCGCATCTGTGTCAGAGGCTATTCCTCTGGGTGTGAAGAGCTGTGAGCCTTCTGAATGGCAGAAGCAAAAAAAGAAAAAAAAAATTAGAGAGAAGTCTTTGGGTAATAACCATGATCAGATATTCCACGCTTGTTTTTTGAGCCAGAAGAAATTCTTTACATAATATCTTTATATCATGTTTTAATTAACACATCCCTGGTTTTATAAATACTGAGCTGGCAAAACAAAACAAATACCACACATGCATCAGTTAAAAGATACATGTCCTTATGGTCCTCAAAAGCTTTTCTTTACTCTCCAGAAGGGCCGGAGGGGGGTTGCAGATGCAACAACAGGGATGCTGAGCCAGTGGTTTAGAAAGGCAGCAAGGAGAATTTTCACAAATGAACTCACTCCAGATGCAGAGTGCAAGATCCTGCAGCAAGCCCTGAGCACTGGATTTTTTCAGTGTCTTGTTGTCAGCCATGGGCTCCTTCTAGACTAGCAAGGGTTCCCGTTGCAGTGCAATTCTGAGTTATATTACACAGATGATATGTACATGAGTGTAAGGGAGGAGAGCTTTATTCCCTGAGCTGAAGGGAGTGAACATAGTTTGGCAATTGGACTTGATATGACTTTTTCTTTCTATTTTCCCCTCTAGAAAAATTTAAATTAATCAACCAAAAGATGTTCAAATGTGAAAAGCTGATGCTTTTCATTTTGTTGATTTAAATATAGAAGAAAGGTACAAAAATATTCATGTAATTAGCATGGAAAATCGTAACTAAAGATTTTTCACCAGTCTAATGAGAAAACATCATTTTTTTAAGGTTCTAAAAGGAGCCCTTCCCCCTTTTACATTGAGGCAGAAAAGAGAGTGATGAATCTAATGAGAAGTGAGCTGATAATCTCTGTGCATTTCCCCTTCACTACCAGATGTTCACGTCAACAAATAAGAAACCCACTGAAGTTCCTGCCAAATGGAGCAGTCTTTTCCTCATGTTCTTAAAACATAACTGCTCAGCACTAAAGCTGCAAATCCTGTGGTACCTCCCTTGCCCAATCACATCATTATTTTGAATCTCTGCTAAGTATGTAATGACTTCCTGATCTTTCTTTATTCACAGTTAAAAAGCAGGAATCTAGATGTGGAATCCAAACTATCCAAAAGATTAAAGTGCATTTAAATATTTTCTCTTTTAGTCAGTACCGTTCTTGATATAAATAAAATATTAAATAATTCACAGACCGGTCTTCTATTGGGTTAAAAAGTGTGGATCTTTCAGAATGATCACTGGCCTGAGTGGGTATTTTTCACTTTTTCCCAATTTCATGTGAACCCAAATGAGAGAATGATGTTTCATGGCATGTAATCACAGTGATTCACCAGACCATCAGCTAAACCACAAAGTAATCATCAGATGTTGCACAACATTGGCATGCAACAAATCAAAACTACTACTGCTCCTCCTTTTCACAGAACAACTTTATCAATGTTTACGTGACCTCAGAGCACAGGTACCTTAATGGTCAGAGGAAAAAGAGGTTCATTTGTAAAGCTGAGAATGTGAGCCTAGAAGGAAATACCCTAGAAGACAAAACACCCAAGAAGCAGTAATATTTTCAACATTTGCAATGCTTGCAACATAAAGGAAATCTGAATAGCAGTTAAGGTCCTACTGAACGTCACTTATCTGGCCTCAATACCAAGAAAAAAGTAAACCAGAAATAATTAGATACTGCATAAAAGATCTCAGACCCATGGTATTTAAATACGTGTATTTTACCCATTGCTAATCAAGTTATCTGACCATTTTCTCCTTCCTGCCCATTGATGTTCCCTTAATTTTATGTCCTCTTAAGTTTTGCAGAGTATATTAGAGTTCATCTCGTGACTAACCAAAGATTGAGACCCTGCTGGATGTCTTGTATGTACATAGCTTTTGTTGAACCAGCAGTAATCTCATCAGCAAGACAGAAGCCAATCTTAATATTGCAAAAGAACCCACAAATTTAGCATTTGAAATGCTTGAGGAGCTCAGCTCTGAAGAGTTTAATTGTTAACCACCTTACCACATCTGGTTGAAAGACCAAACCTGTGTACTGACCATAAAATTTCATTGGGCTTTACAAGACAGATGCTAAGCAGCAGACAATAAAGCTGAAGGTTTATTGGTCCAGTCAAGGTCCAGTCACACTTTCAGAAATGAAGAGTAAAAAGCAAAGAGGTGCTCACATACCTGGAGTTTAGTTTCCTGAACAGATCCAGCCTGCTGGCAGTAGACTTCAAAGAAATCAGCCACTCCTTCTTCCACCCACAGCAGAGTCACAGAGGTCTGAGTCTTGTTGACAGCAAAAAGTGATTTTGGAGGGGCTGGTTCTAGTTAAGGGAAAAATTCCTTTTATTAAGCTTATCTCTAAGTCTCTATACCACCAAGAAGAAGCAGCATCAAACAAAAATAAATGCAATCCCTGCTGCCCTTCTATCTTTCATTTCTTTCAGATAGTCTGCCAGCATAAAGCACTGCCTCTCACGATGATAAGTGACCAATTTAAAATGGGAAGATGATGAAGTGTCTTGGTTTTTCTTCTCTATTTAAACTGTTCTCTATTTGGACAGTTGGATAATCACTTCCCTTTTGAGCCGAGTCTTTGCTTGAGAACAATCAGCATTTTCTATTAATAGGAAAATGTTAACAGAAACTTTTTGAGAAGACAGCTGTCCACCTGTTAGCAACACACTTGGCCTAAGAAAGTTTTACACTGCAAGGCCTGAACCAGGAGATGATAAGGAAACAGCCTCCCACAGGTGAACTCTGAAAAAAAAATATAGTCATATAAAAATGTCATAAAAAAAAATAGTCATTTGACAGTTTAAAAACATCTTGTAGTCTTTTTTTTTTTTTTTTTTTTTTTTTTTAATCTTATTTCCAAGTTAATAATTAAGGCACTTATTTCAGTTAGCTGCAGAATAAGTTTTCTCACTGAATGCACAGGCTCAGATCTGAGAGGTCTTTAATTTATTGCTTTGGTATTTATTGCTGTTGACTGTTGTGGGGTGTGACCTGGCAATAGACAAACATATACAAGGGATTGGGCTTCCTATGTGGCAAGGAGATGAACTGTGTGAAAAGAAGGCTATTGCCATCCCCAGGGCAACAGACTGAAGATTGTAAACTGCTGGGTGGCATGGGAATCATAGAATCATTGACTGGTTTGGGTTGGAAAGACCACCTTAAAGACACTCAAGTTCTACCCCACCCCAGCCTCTGACAGGGACACCTCCCACTTGATCAGGTTTGCCAAGGCCCCATCCAGCCTGGCCTTGAATATTTCCAGGGTTGGGGCATCCACAGCTTCTCTGGGCAGCTTGTTCCAGTGCCTCACCACCCTCCAAGTGAAGCATTTCTTCCTAATATTTGATCTAAATCTACCCTCTGTTAGTTTAAAAGCATTACCCCTTGTTCCTATCACTACATTCCCTGATGAAATGTACAAGAGCACAGGAGTGCACTGCAAACATTGCCCACTGAAGCTATTATTCCCTCAGCCATCTGCCGTGTATCCGAGGCCTCATTTTGCCATGCTTTAGGCTTCACTACACTCATCCTGCAGCATGGGCAGCAGGGAGGAATGGGTGGAAACGGGAGGAAAAAGAACAAAGCACGGAGAGGAAAAAGATAAAATGTCATAAAGGAAAAACTACTTAAGACATGAAGTCCTGGAAAGGCTCTGGGGATAGAAACCCTCGTCGAGGACCCCCCTTTTGCCCCCCAGCACCGCGGAGGCTCTGGCAGCGGAGGCCACACTGACCTCCAGTGGAGGTCGCCCCTCACTGCACCGCCTGCCGGGACGGCGGCAGGGTACTGAGGGCACGGGGAAGAGGGAGGGGAAAGCTTGAGGAAAGGAGAAGCCCTTTCTGGGGGGCTTTTTTCTGTTTGTTTGACTGTTTGTGTGTTTGATTGTTCAGATTTGTTTTTGTTGTTGAGATGCTATATACCTTTTCCAAAATTATTTAAAGACCAAATTTTGATCCCGATTTTCATCCCGATGCCTTCACACAATGACTACTGTCAATCTTCAAGACTCAGGCATCCCAGGTTCCTGTCTGTGGTTTGCCATCAGAGAGTACAAAGTTTAGGATTCACATTTCCAAGCTCTTCTCCAGGGCTATGAGATTTAGTAATCTACTGATGTTTGATGAAAAACATCAGTAGATTACTGATTAGATTTTGTTGGTTGGAAAGCTGCCAGGTGAAGAAGGACCCGGGAGTATTGGTGGATAGTTGGCTGAATATGAGCCAGCAGTGTGCTCAGGTGGCCAAGAAGGCCAACAGCATCCTGGCTTGCATAAGAAGCAGTGTGGCCAGCAGAGCTAGGGAAGTGATTGTCCCCCTGTACTTGGCTCTGGTGGGGCTGCACCTCGAGTACTGTGTTCAGTTTTTGGCCCCTTGCTACAAGAAAGACATGGAGGTGCTTGAGCGGGTCCAGAGAAGGGCGACGAAGCTGGTGAGGGGCCTGGAGAACAAGTCCTAGGCTGAGGGAGCTGAGATTGTTCAGCCTGGAGAAAAGGAGGCTCAGGGGCAACACTATCGCTCTTTATAAGTACATTAAAGGAGGCTGTAGTGAGGTGGGGGTTGGTCTGTTCTCCCACGTGCCTGGTGACAGGATGAAGGGGAATGGGCTAAAGTTGCGCCGGGGTGTTTTAGGTTGGATATTAGGAAGAACTTCTTTACTGAGAGGGTTGTGAGGCATTGGAATGGGCTGTCCAGGGAAGTGGTAGAGTCACCATCCTTGGAGGTCTTTAAAAGACGTTTAGATGTTGAACTTAGTGATATGGTTTAGTGGAGGACTTGTTAGTGTTAGGTCAGAGGTTGGACTCGATGATCTTGAGGTCTCTTCCAACCTAGACAATTCTGTGATTCTGTGAAAGTTGTCAGTCTCCAACAATGACCCAATTCCAGGATCCTGACACAGTATGTACAACAACATTTTGCTCTTCTCTCTTCCCTTCACTAATAATTTGTTATTCTTATTCCATGTGATGCTGTCACAGAAGCCTGGATGTGATGTGTGTGATGTGTAAGATTTTCTTTAATAAATAAATAAATAAATATAAATGTCACAGGACTTGCTGAAATGGTTATAGATATTTTGGAGAGTATCTGCTCCTCAGACAATCAGATCAGTGTTCTAGGGTTGTAAGCTGCCAAGATTATATTGGCAATAGCAAAAGAGTTGAGAAGAGCAGGGTGAGGACTGAGGCACTCATGTGGCTGCTTCTGTATCATGAGGACTGCAGTGTAGATGTTGTTCCAGAAATACATAAGAAAGTATCCCTCTCCTATAATTACATCCATATATCTGTTTCTGGATTCAGAAACACATTCCATCCCCCACTCCAGGTAAAAATGGTCTCAATTAAAACATGAGCTTTGCATTTGGACATCATCCCAAGCAAATCCTCCTTCTGCCTCCAGCAAATTGCTTGATTTTTCTGCAGGTGGAAAGTTGCCAGAATGAAGCAAACATCATGGAGGGAAGAACATTTGGCAGGAGTGCTTAAGAGACTGCCAAATGCTGAGTCGTCTATCACTTAGAATCAGTTCCCACTACTGCTAATTACAACTCTCATTGCTCTCCCTCAGAAACAGAGAGAAGGAAAACCTCTGGTAAAATATCCTTGCCATTGTCTATTCAAAGTGCAAAAAGGATAAAGGGGGAAAAAAGCAAAAATCACACAAATCACACACACAGAAGGCTAGAAGTGATTTATCAAAATTCTTTCCACCTTCTTGTTAATGAAATAGCAAGAGCAAAATAACCATAGCAGTTCAATAAGAGCCTGCCTGCACTTGCTAGTTGCTGTTTTCCCTGTTCATAAATAAACAAATAAATGATAAAGGAATACACAGCTAGGATTCATGGTGTGCAACATTAGTAATAAATGACACTTATGGACCTGTCTGAAAGGTAAAGCCAGCTGATATTTTGAAATACTCCTCCTAAAAATATCTGGGTAATGGTAGTGGGGGGGATATACCTATCTCCTGTTTGGAATGACACACTCACATAAGTGTGCACAGTCACAGCCATGGGGGAAAACAGTGGACAGGACTTGCACATGGGAGGGAAAATACATAGAATTTGTTTACATCTTTCAAATATTCCCTTTGATGAAAAGATGTGGAAGGAATTCAGATTCTTGTGGTTGTACTATATGCCCCAGCACTGTTTTAGGGATTTGAGTAAAAGAGAGCCATGGAAAAAAATAAATAGACAATGATTACTCAAAGACCACAAATTTAATTAGAAATAATGGAAACCTTTAAAATCATTCCTTTCATTGTCACTCAGGAAAGGTTTACTATGTGTGTAGAGAAGATAATCCAGTTTGAAAATGGAGTTAATGCCTGTAAAAGAAGTAAAGCATGCTTCAACATTTCACAGCTTTAGGCACCTAGGGCTCAACAAGTAGGCACCTAGGGCTCAACAAGTCTATGTGTGTGCAAAAGTGAAGTAAAATCTCTCAGGCACAGTGGTGTACTGTCCAGTCTTCCTCAGAGGGAAAGGAATGTCTTTTTTGTTTATTTCTTAGAGTAGGTTACACAATTTTCTCTTAGAAAGACGCTGGGTCCACAGTCATGAATTTTAATTAATCTATTTAGTTTAAAAAAAAAAAATAATAATCTAATTGATTTGTATTTAAAGATGCACATTAGTGTTGGGGAAGTCCAGGGAGAGAGGAAAGGAAAAGGGAACCCTGATCAGGAGGCAGAAAACAAACTGAGAAATAGGCTTACCAATACTAAGAAATGTTCTTCTTTGTATTGAAAAGTTTAGCTGTGAATCTCAAGTCTCTGTTCCCAAAATCTACATGTGCTCAAACATTAGGAAAATAAAGACAGAGCAGATTTGTTCTCCCAGAAAGGCACTGACTCCTACTTCCACTTACAGTTAGATTCTGCTACTCTTGCTCTTTGTGAGTAATACTATTTTAGGAAGTAGGGTCACACACGGGAATGAGACAATCTTCACAGCAAGGTGAGGCAAAAATTGCAGTTTTCCAAAAGAAATGCAGTCACAGGTACTTGACTCTGAAACGAGGAAGATGCTGAATTTGCTGACACAGTTACTTCTGGAGTTTAATGTGAGAAGGAGCCAATTTACAACTTGGAAACAAGCATACATTTCTTACCCAATTTCACAAGCTGGGGCAGGGAAGTATTGCTGCCTCTTTCAGTACAAGCAGTTACTGAAAGGTTGTAAATATCCCCTGGAGGCAAGCTCAACACTGCAGTCATCACACTGCGTGTTACCTACAATAATTATAGACACCAATTGTTAAATACAACCCAAACCAGACATCCTTCTTCTAAAGTTAATCTGGTCACTTAATGTACAATAAAGAAAGTTCTGTGCAAATCATCAGATTTCTTCTGCATACTTTAGATTTGTTACATGACCCAGTTCCCACTGACACCAACAGTAGAAAGCCATAACGCTTAGACGAATACCATGATGCAGACAGAAAACAATCTTAGGCTGTATTTTCTACGTGACCAGTGAAAATTAAATGAATAAATAAAACCTCTCTCATATATCTGAGAATACACTTGCATCTAGATTTTTTGAGTTCTGCAGAATCATACCAAACCAATGAGCTGAGTCTGTTGCAATGTTAAAGGAATTTAAACTCCTAAGAAGAGTACACAAGATACTTATAGGCAAGCCTGTATATATCCTAAGGACCTGCAAATTAAATTTGTCTGGGTAAGTCTAACACCTATCTGGAGACCCACTGACATGACAATAGAACGCAGGGCCTGATGACAGATGGCATAAGATAGGCCATACTGAGCACTGACTTGAGTCACCTACAAATTTGAAACCATATATGATCCAAGACTGAGCTAAGGTTCAAATATGTGAATAATGTGAATACCTTCTTCTTATTGTAGGTGTGAGTAAGCTACCAATTTCTCCAAGGCCATGGAGAAAGATGCAGAACTCAGACACTGCAACAGACTGTTTTCAGAGGATGTCTAGTCTAACTACAAAGCATAAATTCACAATCTTATGCTGGTCACTTAATTTTCAGTCTGAAGTTTTCAGATCCAGGAGGGATGGACACTTCTAAATGAATACTAACAGACCTATCCACATTATTTTAGTAAGTTATATAAAAACTAACCAACTTCTCCAGAGTCTTCAGAAATATACAAACAACAGGAAGAAATCATAATCACCTGGTTGTTATCTATTAATTTTAATAATTCTAGAAGAAAAAACAATTATAATAGCAACCTTAACTGTAATAAATAAGTAGCCTAAATAAATAAAGGAAACTATTTCTGAAAGTGACTAACAGAGCTTAGGAGAACAGGTACACCCTTAAGCCTGCAAGCATGATGCACCCATATTTACAAATATAAGCAGTACCATGAAAGTTAGCAAGGTACCATAAGAGTTATGTTGTTGTAGGAATTTCTAAAGTGTACTTGCTGGGTTCTTTTCTCCTGAAGATAACAGAAAGACAAATATTCCTCAAGACAGTTTTGAAATTTTATTGTAGACACTCTCTATATTTAAACCTTAGTTTAAACAAAGAATTTCAAGTTCAATATTCATTTTCATTTAATTTCATATTCAATGTTTATTTTATATTTATTTAATCGAATAATTTTCTATTCAAATATATTTTATCAGAAATTGTGGCACAGGAATCAGATTTTTTTTTCTTGAAAGAATAATTATCTTACTGAGAATGTGACTTTTGGAAGGGTGGGGAGGGAAATCACAGCAAAATTGTTTAGAATTCAATTGTTAGAATACTTTATTTGTGGATGAAAAAAATAAAATGTGGCGTTTTCTTCCTCATTTGAAACAAAGATCCAAATATTGGAAGTTCCTGCCGTTCTGAAATGTCATGTTTTTGAACAGTTCCACTAATCATGTAATTAGAATCATGGTGCAACAAGCTCCAGATGGGTGCACTCTTGCAGCCACTAGGAATCCAATGAATTCTACAGTGTTCCATCTAAACTCAAATAAAAATTGGTGATGAACTTGCACTTATGCCGAAAATCCACTTCCAATTCAGCATCTGGTGAGTCTTTCAGCTGTAGAAGGGAAACCTTTCATATGAAAAAGACCAAACACTTTTTCCACCTGTCTATGATTAAAAGTTCAATAATGGTGTTGAAGATGGTCACAGACTGCATGAAGCTGTGCTGCTGTCACTATGCTCCTGCGCTGCAGTGCTCCACCAATATTTCAAACATAGCTCACTCTATGTCCAGGGGCTGCTCTTTTCCTTCAGTTCAAACATGCACCTCAGCACCCTGCTAAAGCATGACTTCAATCCATAATTGGAAAACCCAGATTTATTTTCCTAAGTGACTTTTAAATTGGCTGAAAGAGGTCAGAAGAACTTCATAACATCCGGCAAGTTTTCTAACAAGTGCATAAACTCTGGGTGAAATTCTCATCTCATCAGTTAGTGGAACTTGTATTCAAATAGAAAAAGGGAAGTAATAGCAACTGGTTTGAATGAACTAAAAAAACCCTCAGCCAGTAGTGTAGTCTAGGTTATTATTAACTAGAAATTGAAAGGACTCTATCTGTTTTCTAAAATAACACTCTTTACGTTCTATTGTCTGCAGTTCAGAAGTTTAATAAGCTATTTCTAAATTCTCACCTAAACCATCAAAATTTGTGTAGGATCACCATAGAAGCATTCTGCCCACTGGCTATTTTGAGAACTTGTGTCTTTAGAACTGCATGTTCACACTCTGAAATAACTTCAACTGACCAGGATTCTATGAATCTTGCTCAAACTGTGCAATATGAAATTATCAACTGAGGAAAAACAAGACAAAACAGTAAGAGAATGACAGTTTTCCCAGTCACACTTACGCTCTTCTTGATTTTTTTCTTCCCTTCTGCAATGACCATCCAATGCAGCATCCTGGAATGAGAGAGGTCAGTACCGTCTTCTCCATAGGTCCAAGTGACGTACAAAAGGTGGTTGTAATATTCTATCGAAGTAATCTCAGGTGCCACTGGTGCTGAAGGAAGAGGACAAATATATTACAGTCAGGCTCTGGCACAACTGATTACCAAGTCCAATAATAAACTTCTGCCAAAGGATACTGTTGGGAAGAGAGCATCACAAAAACAGCAAAAACATATTAGTAAAGTCATCTGCATTTTATACAGGCACCTGAGTAGTAACTGAAAGAAAAGAAAAAGAGCATTTTCCTTTAGGAACGTTTGGAACAGGAGTATATTTTTGTTTGCAGTCTTTCAGTTAAGAAAAACAAAACAAAACAAAACATGAAGCTAGTGACTGATATAAACCACTTTTTGATTTAACATCTATAAATGGAATTCAAAGTCAAATTAAAAGCCTCAGATATTACTTCACTGTGTTACAGCACTGAAACACAGTGATATTCAATGAGAAATAAATAAGAACTGTCACACTGAATTTGGATAGTTTTCTCATGGGAAAAAAAATGAATACCTCTTCACTGAGTTTTCATCTTCCTAGTAGGAAATGTCCCAAACCTGTACTTTGCCAAAGAACATCATTTTGCATGAAAAGTTTTGGTTCCCTTTGCTCCCAGTGTGAAAGTCCTACCATCAGAGAAGGCAGCAGTCAGCTGACAGGCATCTAAGCATTAAGTGTCTAGTCTACAGGCATTTGGCAACTTTTTGACTATGTCATTAGGTATTAGGCAAAGTAGCTGTTGTGCCTCCTCTTCCACTGTACGCCCCACCACAACCCTGTGAGCCTGTTCTATGGTTTGGCTTATGGTGGATCACTCCCTAAAACTGCAATCAGGCCAGAAAAATTTTGGTTCCCTGTGAAGCCAAAGGAGAAAGATAACCATACAACCTCCAAAGATTTCCTGATAAAGTAAGTGTATAATGCAAGGAAAAGAATTTCCCCCTGGAGACGCTTCTCTCTATTAATTAGATGCTTCTATCTATTAATGGCAGAGACAGTCATTGCCCTGCTCCCTGGCAGAGCCCTGGGTGCCAGCAGGCACAGGAAGGCAGGATGGGCTGGGAGCAGGGGACTGCCCGACGGGGCCACAAGGTGTCACTGCTGCTTTCAAGAAGACTCGTGACTTGTACACTGAGACAGTTGCCAGAGAACAGAGATTTACTTAAGTAGTTACTGAGAAAGACAGAAAATGCAATGCATGAACAATTTAGAGCCATTAATAAACGTTTAGTAAGACTCTCCTCTCAAATTCATCTTGAAAACGCCCCTTTATGGTGTTGAGAGGAAGCAGACTTATTTACTGTAAAACCTTTAAAGCAATGTTTCTTTTAATTTCTATAGTTTCCAGACCATCCCTATCATGGATTGCATATTCTTTACAATCTAAGGTCACTACCAGCATGAATCTTATATACTACTACTAATTTCCTAACATACCTAGATATTGATGACATGCTTGCCCTCCTAAGCTCACGTAGATCTAAATCTTAAATATTTAGAAACAGAACCTGCAGGGCACGTGAAATGAGACTACAGGCCAGGACTGATGTGTCCAACTCCCTTGGCACCATTGTCCACTGGGAGCTGAGTGGCACAGAAAGGCTGTAGGAAATTACAGCTCATTGCCTGTCTGGCGGAAGAAACAGCTGAAAGCATCCACTGGACCGAAAGACAACAACTTCACAGTAAGGACAGATGTGGTCATACTCACCAACACTGACAGTCTGCCTGCCTTTCTTTCCATTTTTTTTTTGCATCTCAAAAGCTAAAAGCATTCTCATAGTAAACGAAAATGTTGGTGGTCTAAAGTGCCCTTGCTTATGATTGCTTTAAATCCAGCTGTTTACAGCAGGTGGCATTAAAAACTCATTAGTCACCACAGCAACACCAGCAGTGCCACAATTTCTCCTTGTGTTAATACAACATCAAGCAACTGTTCCTGCAGGAGCCTGAGAGAGCAAATGCTGTTTCTGGCAAGTGTTTACTTACGAGCAGTCTGGGGCCCCCAGGCCTCCCTCCCCACTCTTCTGGAGACATCAAAACAGTTGGTGTGGGAGAGGGCTATACATCACCCAGTCTCTTCTAATACTCTTTATTCCAGGTACTGTGGTTCAGTAGGGCTCCTGCCTAGCTATAGGCTGCACGTGAGCAGTGTGATTCTGCACTAGGGAAATGGTTTGTCTGCCCTGAGCTTGCTGCAAGGTGTGGTCCCAAACTCCCAGGTGATCCTTCTGCTGTGTTTTAAAAATCAGGCTTATGTTCCAGGTACAGAGGTTAGCTTCCCAGCAATACACAGAAGAACTGACAGATGGTGTACTGTCAAGAAGATCACAAAACCTGCTATTTAGTATTTTAAAGTTTAGTTTTGGCCTTTTTTTTTTTTTCTTTTTTAAATTCTTGGCAACCTTCTCAGGCTGTGCAGGAGAGGTAGTGTTATTCGGAACAATGCAGAAAGGGGACCAAGTGCTCCATAAAAACATCTGCTTGCTCCCACTCTGGAAAGAAACAGGCTGAGGGCGATAAAGAACTTTGCAGTCTCCTCACAACTTGAAACAGTGTAAAAGTGCATCTACTGGGAATAAACATTTCAAATTTGCAGACATGAAAGATTGGTGTGTCTCTGTCTGGCAAGTTAGCCTGACAGTAGTCCCAGAACAAAAATGAAAAGTATTCAACTAATAAGGTAATCAGAGGGCAGGAGGGCATTTAATGCTCACATTCAAGGGTGACTGCATATAGATAAGCCCTTCTAATTTGGTCATTCTGGATTTATCTATCAGGATTCTTCCCTTAAAATCTGGCTCACTGGTATTCAACACTTTCATCAATACTCTAAAAGTAAAAGCACAGCTGATAAACCACACAAGTAGCACAGCAACTGGCAGAGTAGACAATCTGGACAGGGCTGTGGTTTGAATTGTTGTCCCCTACACTGGGCCTGTTCAAACAAAACATATTTGAGACTGCCAGGTGCAAAGTCAAATATTTAGGAAAAAGGAACGCAGGCAGCAATTCTTGAACGGTATGTTCTGGAAAGTAGCTACCCTAGGAAGGATTTAGAAGGGACAAAATAGAAGCAAATCACATAGACCTCCAGTGTGAAGCCATAGAAAATGCAATCACTGAGATGCACAAACAGGAGAGCATTGAATAGAGAGCTGATTTTGCCTTTCTGGGACTGTTCAGCAGGCTGGTACTACAATTTTAGGTGCAGGTTTTCATGTACTTTGGTAAAGACAGTAAAAATTAGCAAGGCAGAGTTGGGGGAAAAAAAAGCAGCATGAGAAAATATCTTACTGAGAGAGCACCTGAAGAGCTCAATGGATGCAATTTATCAACAGAAAAGAGTGAAGCTAAATTCAGTGCAAAGGTTTAAAAAAAAAAAAAAAAAAAAAGAAGATTTGTGGCTCTTCAGTCAATAAGCGAAAAGTGTAAAAAGAATCATAGACTAGATATTAAAAATAGGAAAATTCAGATAAGCAGCAAAAGATAAACCTTTGATAATAAGAGAAATTAAATACAACTTTCCAGGGGATTGGTGGCCTCTCCCCCTCTGGATGTTTTCACTGTAAGACTGGATGATTTTTCTTAAAATGGGGTTTTGCTAATCACAAATTGATTATATTATCTAGTATCTTCATCCATTTCTGATTTTGTCTATGTCTGCAAGGTAAGAAACTGATACATTTTTCATCTGATAGCAGTTGAAGTCCTTTCCCCATACAGAGATACAAAATAAACCTGATGAATCCTTGTATTTTAGAATAACCTTCATCTTCCTAAGTTTTGCTGCAGGTTTCTAAAGATACGACAAAGTGTGAGGGCCCCACTGGAACATTTCCACTGTAAAATGCTGAACCTGGTACCCAAATCAGTTGGAAAAGACTTTTCTCCCTGCATACAGCAGCCAGCCATCTGGAAAATTACTTCCTTAGAGTGAAACAGAAAAGATGACTGATGCCAAAGGACACTGCATGTCACTGAAGACTTGTCACGGGGCCCTAGTGGGTGCTGTGAGTATCTGATAGAGCAAGCACCAGGATTTGCCCCAGTATAGCTTGGGATCAGATATCTCAGAATGGGTGGTTTCAGCTGACTTCATGGGAGCTAGGAGTCAACCAACACAGTGATCATTTTTCCTTCATGGTTCTGTCAGGCACAGGAACTATATTAATCATCAATACAAAGGGGTTGTATTCATTCCCTTCCTCAGTTACATCCTCTGAGACTTTCACTAAACAGAAAATCTGTGTCTAGGCTAGTATCTGTTTAGGAGGGAGTGGCTGGAAGTCATAGCCTGATTTCCCTCATAATGTGGTTTCCAGAGTTGGAAAAGAAAAATGAGTCATATTTATTTCCTCTCATAGCACATCTGAATTATTTACTGCTTTCAATCAGCTGTACTTCTGCAAGGTGAGCTACATGGTGGTAAATGCAAAACGGTTCAATAGGGAACCTTGACTTAAGCAGCCTGGATGCTAGAAACACTTGGCAATGAGCTCACAGGAGGTCTTAGATTAGCCAGAGAGGAAATGGCATTCATTTTACCATATGAAGAAGACCTGAGCCCAAACTGTCTGACAGAAGACGGGGAGTGTGCTAAATGCAAAACTGATCCCAGCTGGGAGAGGGCTATCAGTGGGGTTGTATCAGTTTGCTGCAGCTGAGAATCTATATTGTGGACGATAAAGATGGCCAGCACCACAGCTTCACAATACCAACAAACCAAGCACAGGTGTGATGCCTTGGTCACAGAAGCACCCTTCTCTCCTCATGGTGTACAAACAAAATGCACCCAGCAGGAAGGGCAAGATTGGAGCACAAGAAAAACGTGCTGCCAAACATACTACCTGCCTCGATCTGCGTTAAGGGCACAGAACTCTGTTCCTTGTTAGCTAAGGTGCCACAGTCATGGTCTGATCTGTGGATTACTGGGAGGGGAAAAGGAGAGAAAAACATTTGGAAACAGTGTAAATATAAGGACTTTTTTTCACAGTATGAGCAAACCTCCGAATTCACGTTATTTATCTATAAACTTCTCAGTAGGTAAAACATACAGTGTCATAGAAGACAAGCAGGATCACTGGCTCTCTCTGGAGCCATGCCTTCAGCTGATAGAAGACTGGAACAGAGCAATTAAACACTGCTTTGCACAGGAAAATTATATATACTGAAGCAGTCATCAGAGCTTTCCTTAAAACACACACAAGAACAACCTCCCCTTAGCTATTAAATACCCTAACGTGCAAGTATCTGCTGGTGAAACATAGCATCCAGGTTAGATTTTCTCAGCAGTCTTGCTCCAGGCATCATTTCCACAGTGTTTTCAGAGGGATGCTTACCTGTAATGAAGCTGATGGTGGAGCTGTCACAGCAGCTCAGCTCTGGGTCCCCCCAGGTCACCATGGTGACCCGGAAGTTATAATACCAAGCAGGCAACAGGTTAGCTATTCTCTGCAGAGCGAGAAAAGACAAAGAGCAGCTCAGCAGAAAATTCACCAGCACGAGACAAGACTTATAAAATGAGACAATGTTTATAAACCTAGTGCCCGCGCATGGCACCATTTTACTAAGGCTTTTTCTTGCTCCAGTGGTAACCTCTGTATTGTGGCATTTGGATTTATTCAAAAATCTGTGCAGTGAGACTGAACATGGTTGTTATAGCACTGCTGCTTATCCATGGGCACATGGTCACAGGTCTACTCACCATGGGAAACTCCCACTGAAATTCTGCTTTTTTGATTAAATGGACTTTCAAGGCAAACCAGAAACAATGTTTTTTTGACTCAGATGTCATCACTTCATAGGACTTTTTTTTTTCTTTTCAATTTTTTGAGATGTATTTAATATTGTATTATCATTTATTATAAATGAAATATGAAATATAAATGAGTTATAAATGAGACATAAATTATATATATAAATAAAAATGAGATATAAATGAAGTATAAAATACATTGTATTTTATATTGCAATATCATTTGTGTTATTTAAGTTAAAATTCAAATACTTCCAATGCCAGCACAAAAAAATATTTAAATGAAAATCCTAATAATATTTTGTAATTCAAAATAAAAGCAACTAAGAAATAAGAACAAAAAAAATTCAGCAAGTTAGAAACTGCTTTTTTCACAAATCTCTGCTGTTTGCAGTGGTATTTTTCAGATGCTACAAGGCAACCCACATACAGGGTTTGATGCTTATTCTCTTTATGATTTTTAGAAACAATTATATCCAACTAACACTGGGACCTTGAAGCTGCTTGGTATTCTTTTGACATGCTCCTGATGTAATATGGGCAATACCAACATTGTTTTGATAACATTAAAATAATCTTCAGAGTAAAAAATGAATGAAGCAACTAAATGGACTGAAAAGCTGTTTCAGTTCCAACACTTCTGACCAAGTGATAACCCCTTCAGGAAACTGTTTTTTATCTAAGCTGTGAGCTTGATTTTTGATCCCCCTATCTCCTTGCTGGGCTTGGCACTGTTGCTTCAGATTCTACTATCAGAGATATCAAATGACTTAAATGACTTACTGACCGTATGGAAAAATGTGGGATGGGTGGGATTCTTGAGCACTGCTAGTGAACCCAAGTAAAAGTTCAGCGATACCTACTTATATGTTAAATGCCATAACACAAGGGGAAGATCCTCCTTCTCTAATTCATGGTAACTCTTTAAAAAAATTCAAAGGAGTTGAAAAGGAAGCCAACTTCCCTTAGCTTTCATGAACAGGATTTGCAATGGTAATGGGCAACATCATGTCATTTTCTAATGAACCACATTTACTCTGGAAGATGGTATTATTTCGAAGATGACTTGGATCACTCAGGTATTAATCTAATTGTGCTGCGTCATGATTACAAGATATTAATTACTCCTTTGGTAAGTTATTTTTGTTTTTAATTTCCTTGGAGATTTATGTGCTAGATTTACACTCACGTACCTAATTACTGTTAAGCTGCTGTAGCTGAAATTACTACACAAATAGTATTATGCAAATGAATTATGGTAAATCACTATGGCTCTTACAAGCAGCAAAAGTTATTGCTATCCTTTTTGCATACTCATAACAACTAATTTCAGCTGAAACTGCTCACTATCTTGTGCAATGGCAAAGTCTGAATAAAACCCATTCACTTTCTCTAGAAAAATATGGAAAGTAAGATGAATATTTTTTATGGAATTTCTGTTGAATACTCAATCTTGCAAATCTTGCAAAGATTTTGTTCTAGGAAATGATCTGTGCCTAGGTGAAAAGCTGGTGTATGTCTTTCCATCTTCAAAAATATGAAGGCTATTTTCACAAGAGCATCTCTGCAGCTATGCACTCCAGATGGCTCACTGCAAGTTCAGCTTGCAAGCTCCAAATCCATATTATCAATATTAATTATACAGATAAGGCTTTGGACTACTCCCTCTGAGGAGATGCTGGAATTGGTTAAAGCCTTGAGTGACAAACTGACCCACAAACTGAAGCTGCCTCTGGAATTGCTGAACATGCCCATTTGTCAACAGAAGACAGGCTCATCTTCTACCTCCTTGTTCTGCTTAACTTTTAGCATCATTCAGCTGCATTCCCCTTCTAGTAAAAGTAAATGCCTCTACCATCCTGGACATTTTCTCTACTTCGCCTGGAACTTTCCAGTTTAGTTTAAAACTTTCCAGTTTTAAAGGCATGCATATGTATTCATGGGGGAAAGGCTGGACAAGGAAAAACCCCAGTGTGCCAGCATCACATATATATGGGAAAGCAATAGTCAGTAATGTTCACTTTACCACGGAGGCAGTAAGGGAGATGGTTGCTGCAATTTCATAGTAGGTTGTCCACTCAGAGGTCATCGTTGATGGGTTGAAGTAAAACATTTCTACAACATATTTCCTGAACACGCCAAGAAAAGGTCTGTTCCAGCTCAAAACTACAGCAGTAGGTCCCAAAGGGTAAAGTGTCAGATCCTTTATTCCAGTGGGCACTACAAACCAGAAATTGTGGTTAGTAATGTTTTGGTTTTTTTTTGTTATTAACTACACTTAAAAAAAAAATCTTTCATTAACCGAGTTCTGTCTGTTTCTGATTTGTTCCTGATTTGAATTCCTAACATCTTCCTTGTTTCTTATGTCTACTTTTTCCAAAATGACTAGAGGCTTCCATTGACTTTGAAAATCAGGCTGTTTAGGAGATATTTCAGGTTGAATTCTCAAAAACAAAAACATCAAAAGCCACAATACTTTGGAAGATAAAGGCCACAAGAAGAAAACAGTTTTTATGTCTATCCTTCCTTCCCTGGGGAACCTAGAGGTGCTGTCATGAATTGCTATTCTTGCCTCACAGATGATGAAACTGGGAAAGAGAAGTCAAACGATTTGAAATATGTCACGTAAGGGTCAAGTTCTGCAACCCTTACTTGTCTAGAAAGCAATCATTTTTCATGACTTCAGTGAGGCTACTTAAGTACTTTGCTAGCTTTTGCAGGGGTTGCAGAGCCCCAACTACTGCATGTAGGGTCAAAGTCAAGAACACCCGAATTACTTCAGCCCATGTTGGCATGTGATTGCATTTCCTTTCAAAAATCGGTTGCCATTTACTTGACCTTTGTTTTCCTTTCTATAATGTGCTAATACCCACTGAGTGAAAGTGAAGGTTATGATAAATACATACAGAACTGAATACTTTTTAAAGTGCATTTTACAGTATTTCCACATCATTGATCATTAACCATCACTGATAATTTCACACAACAGTTTGTTTTGCGTTTCTACTATTTTAATATCAAATTCAATATCCTGTAATGAAATGAAAACTCATACAACTGTTGTTTTACTTCAGAAAATGTCCTCTTTATAATTAGAAACCTATGACACACTTTATTTAGAAAATAATTGCCATTTCTAGTTGAATAAGAACTGTTCACGATTGTGATGAGAAAGAGAAGTGGAGAAAATGAGGAAACTTATTTATTTTGGGAATATATGATTTCACTTTCCCAAATGAAAATAGAAATTTACAGATTTCTGAAGAAAATACAGGGAGAAATAAAATCCAAAGTTTTTCTAAAAATTGTTCAATGGTACAGTTTTTAATAATAAGGTTATATATTTACTAACTTACCTTTTTTGTTTGTTTGTTTTATTTACTGAACTATATCATATTATCTTTTCAAATTTTTATTTGGACCTAGCTTATGTAAATACTTGAACAGATTGCCTAGAACGAAAACTCTCTCACCATATTTACTAGTCCACATATCTACTTTTAATTACTGAATTCACATCTTAACAGGTTAACAGTTTTTTTTTTGTTTTTTTTTTCCTTTTTCTTTTTTTTCCTGTTTTGCTTTCTTCCCCTCATCACAGAGAAGCAGAGTGACAAATACTGAAGATCTCTAATTTTCAGCCACCTGCTCTCCCACAAGGCAAACCATTTGTCAAAAGGAGGAGCTGGGAGGCTAAGGTTAAATATTTCTCTGTAAATGTAATTCTATACTCTGGGTCTCTTTCTCTTTGCCCCTTTCTCATTACATTTTGTTAAAGTGATAACCTTAACAAAATAAATGACACTGCAGCTAAAAGATACTAAACCCTATTCTAAGTCACTCTTTAGTTAGGATCTTGGTGGAATCTTGAATTACAGGCGCAGGGGGAGAAGTTCTGCAGGTAGGTCATGAAACCACATTCTTGAAAATGTCACTCTCATTCTTAGAGGGTTCTTTTTATCTTCAAATCTCAAAGCAGAGAACACTGAGATCCACGGCTTAACTCAAAAAAATCGGGTTTGGTGATGGTCATAGTACTGGAGAAGATAATCCAGTTCTCTTGACTTTTAGCACCATGGCCTTCAGACTGGATCACACTACATTCTCCATAAAGTACATTTGCTACAAATGTCTTAAGAGCAATCTCATACATTTCATGAGACAGTAGGAGTGATTCCCCTCAAGAAGGGGACACTTCTCAACTGGTCACAGACTACCTGCAGCTTAGGCTGGCCACACCTAAGTGAGATGGTTCCCAGCCTAAATGACAGAGCACAAGCTCTGTGGCCAAAAGTGAAGAGAGTTCCTTACATAGGGCCCTGTGTATGTGAATCCATAATTGTTCTCTAGTTAGGTTTTGTAATAATCTATTGTCAAAATACGAAATACCCGTCTCTCACCAAAGGAGCTTTTTCCCACCTTGTTAATGAGCTAGACAACACAAGAAAAACAAATACTCTCAATAAGAGTTCATTACACTTGAAATAACCAATGTGACAATTTCATCTGGAAAAGGAAAAGGAAAAGGAAAAAGGAAGAAAAAAAAAACAACAGTAAATACAGGACTTACCAATAGAAAATGTAACAGGATCAGAAGGTGGTCCAACCAATGGTCCTTTCCGTAAGTAAACCACAACTTGGTACTGGGCACCAGGAACAAGATTCTCAATGAGGCTGTTGCTTGAATTCACCTAGTAGTGTGGGAACATATCAGATGTGAAGTATTTACTTGGTCAGTTAAAAGAATATTGAGGCTGTAGTTGAACTGCTTCAGTTAACTGAAGTCATGATGTGCCAGCGGCTAAAACCCTATTCAGATAAGCCCAAAATGGCAAAACTGACAGTGGTCAGGACTGGATTTACAAACAATCTGGCTCAGAGAATCACACTCACATTGCTGTATAAGGTCAGCTGTGACACTGCAGAGCCACTTGAACCACTCGCTCCTAGTGCCAAGGCTTATTGAAATATTCAGGCTGTATTATCCATATACAGGTGATACTACCCAGGCTAGAGTATTTAGACAGTGTATTTTCAATAAAAGCCTAAGGTTTTTCATCAGACATCTGATTCATCTGCAGCTATGTGAACAGGCAGTATTATGGGAAATCTGTCTTCTGAATGCAAGTGTTAAATGACTGAATGCTGAAATCAGAGAGAAATTACTCTCTTTTGCCTCTTTTGCACAGCACTACAAAAACTGATGAAGAGACCTTCTGATTTTTCTTTTCTGTTTGAAACACTGGCATTCAAACTGCTGCTGTGGCACCCCAGGTATTGGCCAGACCTAGAGTAAGAGTACCTAACCAGGTGATCCCTGGTCTGATACAGTATGACAACTCTTCTGAAGAGACAGATAGGAGCTTTGAGGAAGAGACGTCATGCACTTCTTCTAGAACTGCAGGCTGATATTTCCAACTAATATTTTCTCTGCAACATTTCCACAATCTGTATCACAGTCACATTTGATTTACCGTGATGCACATAAATACATCAGTGTAAGCACAGGTTTAGTGAAGAATGGAATTTGTCTTTAACAGCTGCTTTCAAGAGCTAATCACTTAATTTATGCATAATTGTAGAAACAAATAGAACTCTGCACTGAATTTTGCCCCTTTTCAGCTTGTCAAGGAGAATTCAAACCAACAGCTGTTAATAGTATATCCCAAGTATAATAATCTGATAAAATTGATAAAATTTGATTAGAGGAAGTATGAATATCTGTAGTGATAAAAAGAAACAAATAACTGTACATAGACCTTTCACCTACTTTCAGTGAACACATTTACTTTTACAGATATCTTGTTTATCTGCAGATTGGCTCTAGGTGTTTGCATTTGAGTTTGTAGATGAATTCTGTAGTATTTACTTTAATCATATATGTACATACTTGCTATCCATGGCTTATAATCATCTATTGTATTGTTTTGCTTCCTGATTAGATGAATGCATTTTTAATAAATGGAAGGAATATAACTCAAGGAGATTACAAACTGGTTTTGAGAAACAATTCTCAGATTGTCTTCAAAAGACACTTCCCAATGTGCGAGTGCATGGCTATTCTTAAAATAAAACAACATATTTTGACAAAGATCCGTATAAAAATAGATTTTTAAAGGATGCAGAACTTTCTGTACTAAGTAATTTATCAGGCTAATTGCAAAGGTGGGTATTCACAGGGAGCACTGGCTCTACTCTTCCATTCCCATGGGTGTGTTGAGGGTGCAGTACATGGCAACGCTGCAGCCGTTTTCGGGCTCATCAGTCACACATGCTTAGGGAGTTAGAAGTTGTCGCACTGCTCAGTAAAGCAACTTGTCAGCATCATGGGAAGGAAAGAGATGTGGACTGAAACCTCTTTCTAATTGAAGCCATGTGGCACTGATCTATCAGAATGATATGATCTGACCTGGGGTTGCACTCACCATGGGTTCCAGGTAATATAAAACTGCCTTATTTTGGGTTTCAGGACTCCTGATCATCATAAACATGTCCCATATGGCAGCCCTAAAGAATTGCCCATCTAAATCACAAGTGGTCTGGATTATTATTTACTCCCCAGGTTTTAAATCTCTTTTGTGGTGAAAAGATGACTTCTGATGAACCCTAACTTCCAGAAAGTTTAGGCTCAGGTTCTGTATTCATATGTAGGAAATCTAAGAAATAATTTATGCAAGTCAAATGATAATCGTGAATGTGATAACTTTTCTTAACAAACATGGATTGTAGCATATGCCTAAGTGTTACTATGATATTGCACCATTTCTCACTGCCACCACCATGTTTCTAAGGGTATAATATAACTCAAAAGCTTGAACAAAGAATTGGACACAGCTAGTGCAGCAGAAATACAGTTTTAACACTAACATGCTTTAGTGCCTGCTGTCATTCCTGTATGCTGTGCTCTGCCCTCCACTCTGTAACTCTCTTCACTCTGCAAGACAGAGCATCTCCCACTGTGCTCTGCAGCCCTTAGCTTGATGGGGCCCTTGGCATTGTGATAACAAACAGCAGGATGATAAGCAATTTTTTCCTGTACTTGAACAGGCTCCACCCTTTGCCTCTTACCTCTGTGCAGTAATGTTTTTCAAGCCTTTGACTTTCCTTTTGCTTCTGACATGTCAGGGAGACCACAGACACAATTGTGCTGTTGCCACCACTCTCTTGTGAGGCTGTCCAGGATGTCAGGGCAGTAGTGGAGCTGAGCACCGTCACTGTCACGTGCTGGGGCTTTTCTGTGAGCTCTTCTATCCATTCACCTGTGGGGCCTGGGACATGCCAAAAAGCATGTGTGAGCAAGCCACTCTACACTTTTAAGGCACTCATGTTAAAATATCTTTCTTTCACAAGATTACTTACTACTAGGGATGAGGCTGGACTGGTGGCTGTCCACAAAACAAAGATGGGAAACAGCCTGCAGTCACTGCCATTGCGCTTGTAGCAGAGCAGGAGATGACAAGAGAAACATAAGCATTTTGAAAATTTGATTACAGTATTCTCTGTTGCTTACTAGAAACCACCCAGCATTATCAGTTGTGCTCCAATTAAATATTTTAAAACCAGTGATATCCAAGATCCATGACAAATAAGGATAAGCACAATTCCCCCCCCCCACCCCCCTTCTACATGCATTAAAATACCCAAGTGCACCATGTCCCTGAAGTGTGAAAATTGAGTTCACAGAGGTTACCATAATGAAAAACCTCATTCTCCATCAGGCTATTTGAAGCACTTGTTTAAATATATATATATATATATATATAAAATAGCAATTTGGAAAATAACTTTAGCTAGACTTGGTCAAATTTCATGACAATTTTGAGCTTTTCTTTTCAGTTTTAAGTGGCACTTTTGACAGCTCTCTCCTTGACATTCTTCTTTTCCTCCACACAATTCTAATAGTACTTCAAGTTTATTGAGAAAATAAAACAAATGCCAGAGCAAGAATTTTGTGCAAGATCAGCCTATAATATTTGACAATCCAGACTGCCATTTGGGTCCAACAAAAATGTTGAGTAACACGAGCCAGTAATTCAACAGGATGATTCACTGACTGAAAGCTACAAGGATAAGATAAGGCTGAAGCTGTGAGCAAAATTTATTCATGAGAGCAGACACACACCAACCCTGGCAAAAAGAAGAATTTGATCATTAGATTAGTCTCTGTGGATATATGTGTAGCTGTTTCTATTCAGAAATTGGTTCAACATTGCCAATAAGGGAACTAAGCTCCCTTATGTCAGGGCTCCATCCCCATCAGGGCCCAAAGATGTAGTCACCATACAAGGCTAGTAAAGAGGAACGGAAAAACAGTTTCACCTTAAGAGTACTTGTGCACATCTCAGATTCGACATACTGTCAGTAATCCATATGAAATGTACCTAAGATACTAAGGTTCTTGAGTTAGTCAGAATAAATAGGTCAACTGTCAAGAATCTTCTTGTGTGTCTAAAAGCCCACAAACCTAACAGACATACTTCATCAAAATAAATAAATATATAGCGTGAAAAACGAACATCCTTGTGTATTACATGTAACACAAAAATAGCCATTATATTCCTGTTAACAACTTTATAACCAATGAAATTCAAGTTCATCCTTAATCTAGCAATTCATATAGCTATACTTTTTGATTAACTTTTTCTCATTTTCTGAGAGGTTGCTGTCCCTAGTTGATAAACTTCATGGAGGACACATTGTATGTTGCTTAATAGAAATAAAACACACTTTTTAAGATGGAATAATATTTGGTGTTAATAGAAATGCTACATTATTTATGTATACTTGGATTTATTTGTATACGTTTATATATACATGTACTTTAATGTTTTCATATAATGAAGATGCCTACTAACTACTCCTACAGAAAATCAGAAGACAGTGAAATTACAGCACCAGAGACCCTTTCTCTCATGAGCTGCTTACATTCTTTGTCTTCCAAGCACAGTTTCTTTCAACTGTAAAGCTGTTAAAAATATAGAAGCAATAGAGGAATTCAGTTGCACGCAGTTAACTATTATGATGAATTTAAGCTTAAATAGTATTTGTAAATATTATGAGCTACTTAAATACTTAAGTATTAATTAAAAAAAATGTGATAAGTATATTTCCTTTTGATACAAGTATTTCTGTGAGCCTCAGCTACCATGTCCTGCTGCAGCATTCATGATGTGGGGGAGACACTACCCTCTTGCATGCAAAACCATGTAGTGCTGCGAGCTGTTTTCATTTTATGGGCACTCTGTAGGCTATATTTACCCCCCTTGTACTACAAGACTGTATATGTGTGTTGATTGGTATACTTGTTCAGGCTACTCATTCCCTTGTTTCTGCAAAGATGACCACAGCCTTCAGAAGGACAATAGTCTGAATTCACCTACACCTGTCTCACATGTTGATCTAATCATCAATATTGATCTTAGTTTACTAAGTACTGTATTGTGATTGTGTCTTTTACTAAATTTTCAGTTGAGAAATCCTAGAATCCTATAGGGAAATAATAAATTACTACTTTTCCTCTGAATTTAGCAGGCTGAACTATTTCATCTACCTTAATTTGCCCTGTGTGCTCTCAGAGACCATTTAATTTCAGAGTTCAGTGTTTAATTGTGCAATTCCCACACTCTCGACCTGAGAAGCCCTTCGCCTGTAACACAGTACACACAGCCTCCAGGAGTAAGGTAGTTAAATATTTTCAAGAATCTCTACAACCGCTGATTTAATTCTGTGAAATAAATCCTCTCTTTAGAAGATGTAAAAGGAGACTCTGTTTTGGAAGAGGCTGGACTTTTCTGATACTGAGGCAGATGCCACAGCTGCTACAGTGTGTTAGTGGTCAAACTCCCTGTGCATTAATATTATATTGGTCTGGGAGATAAAGATTAATTGAGATACTTACTGATGTAAAAGCTGAGTGTTTTTGGTGATTGACTTTCCCGAACTTCACAAGAGCCAGAGGAGCTAAACGTTGTTACAGACAACTTATATTTTCCGGGTTCTTTCAGTTCAGCAACAAATTTGTGAGTGTCCTCACTTACTGTCAGAAATTCTGTGGAGTTCTCTAAATCAAGGGGGAAAAATAGCATGGATTAACTGAAATTTGAGAGGTCCCAGCTACTGAGAAAATGATTTATATCAGTTTCTGCTGTGGGATCAAAAGGTATCTGAAAGGACTGGATTTATTTAGGTATTTTTATTTCTTGTCATCAGCACAATAGTAATTAATGACCAAGGTTGCAGTTTAAGTGTACAGGAATGATAAGACCAGACCAAAATTTAATTCAATAGTAGGGATGATAAAATAGGGTTGCCGTGTCTGTGCAAGTGAAAAGAAGCTTACAGTTTTCTGTCTATTGCCTTCTTATTCTGCCAAAAAAAAAAAAAAAATGTATTAGCCCTAAGTGTGGGGAATCTTAAGAAAACTGCTTGTCAGGAAAAAAAATTCATTTGGAGAAAACAGATTATAAAAACAGGAAATCTTTAAGTTACACAGCTATTCTATTGTAGCTCCACCACTTGAAAAGTCTCTCCATTCTCCACCACAGCTTCTTTGTGGTCTAAGGAATATGTTCAGTTGCTGTCCCCTGAGACAACTGTTAATCTGACTGTAGAATGAATTTTCTCTATTCTCCTACATTCAAAGTCCCCCTGAGAACCTTTCTCAGTAGTTGACAAAGATACATGATATAATGTACCTTCTTCATCTCAAATTTCTATCAGCTTGTTTCTTTTTTCCCTAATAACAGAATGGATTTACGATAACTGCAGTGTAAACAATGCAACAACATGCACACCAGTATAAATCTTGTTTCACAAAAGAGAATTGCAAACCATGATTTACTCCTCCTCCCCTACTTTTTGAGTCCCAGTCAGAAATACACACTATTCAATACAAGAAACTTATTGAGAAACAAAAGAGATCTAATAAAGTTCTCTGAGGCACAGTACCAGGTAATTAATAATTTGTAGAAGAGACAAACCCTCCAATGGAATTATAGAAATGGGTTATGAGAAGGGTATAAGGCTATGATTTACCTTCCCTTTCAATATTGATATGGAAACCATCAAAGGCAGTTGGTGGCTTTGGTGGTAACCAAGTCAGCACCATTTGTACAGGAAGGAAAGAGGCAGGCTCTGGTGTGAGTTTTCCAGATGTGTTGACTTCATTGGCTTCATAATCACTGGGAACTGCATTGACAAACTCTTCTTCGCCCTCTGATGATTCAGCTTCATTAGGCCACCAATATGGCTGCGATGTGGCTTCATACTCAGTGCTGTTAGAGCGGTAATCTGGCCAGGCTGCAGATGTGTTCACTGCTGGAATTACAGGTGGCTCACCAGAAAAACGGCTAAGCTTTTCCTTGCCTATGATTTTTTGTGGTCCCATGAATGGTTCTTCAGGAAAATTCCCACTATGCTCTTCCCAGTTGTTTCTGTTGATTGGCACAATCTGAACAGAAATGTTTCGAGGTGGGTAAGGAACTAAAAGAGAAGCAAGGGTTAATCTTTTAATAGGTATGTTCTGTGTATCTTAATGATATGTTAATTCCCTAGGGAAATATTGTTTGCAGAAAACCATTGTATCTAGGAATATTTTGAAATTACCTATTCTTATTAAGACTCTTACTTCTCTTATGGAAATTTATACCAGAAAGGACTCTGGTGGAATTGTGCTTAGTGTAAATTCATAGAAAAAATCAGTACTTTTTATAACAGGATGTAGAATACACATGAAGTCACAGTAAATCAGACTTCAGTGCTACTACTGCAGCAATACTACTTAAGCGTGAATTTGAAAGTGTGGATTTTCATGTATTACGTCTTCTGCAATCTTCTGATCATGGGAAAATACCTCTGCAGAAATGAATTGAAAAGCACCTGCACAACTACCATATGGCATAGCTCGTATTTCAAAAGTATGACCTTCATGTCGCCATAGGGCTTTTCATATGCATTTAGCAGCCACCTTTTCACAAGTATTAAAGATCAGTTTAAATTTTAATATTTGTGAAAGCTTGATCTCAAATTTTGGTCTCCAGAAGACAAAGTTATAGCATGCAAAGTTATTTCTACTTATGCCAGCAGGCACTGTAGAAATGATCACACAGAGCACTGTGTCTTACTCACTGTAATTGCTTGCCTATATTCCCTTAATTTGTGATAAACGTGAGAAACCCATGCAAAGATTTTGTATGATACATTTTAAGCTGACACCTTAAAACATACTGATTTGTTCATGTCTTCCTGTCCCAGCCACAGCCACTGATGCAAAAACTGACACAACAGTCTGATTGCATTTCATGTACAGAATGAGGGATAGGAAGGCAGCAGGAAAGAAGAAAATATAATCCTATTAGTTGCATTCTTAAGGTTCAGTATCTCAATAACTACCTTTAGAATTCTTGAGACATAACTCAACTGGAATCAGTTGGCTTTGCTCTGTACAAAGCTATGGACCAACATCAGCGTATTCACCTGAAGATTTGGCCTTTTAATTTTACCACTGGTTCATTTCACTTTGGACCCTGGAAAATGCCTATGCTCCAACAGATTAGCTGGAAAGTTTGGGACAAGGTCCCAGGACCAAATTAAATTAGTTCTGGATACTGAACAAATGCAATTTTCAGCTTTTGCAACATTGCTGTCTTAGAAATTAAAAGTTCATGCTTCAGGGCATAAACTGGCTGCCAAGTGGGGTGACTGTGACATTCTTCTCCATGACAGAAGACTGCACAATGAGGAAGCCCTTCTCCAGCAGTACAGTTATGATTCACTGCAAGAGGAGACAGACCAAAATAGCTAGATCAACAGTATGCTCATCGTGGCATTATTGTGGATTAAAAATTAATTCTGAACATATTTCCCTTTGTACTGTATTGCACACATAACCCTGCCTCCCCAATACCAGCCACAGCATCCTCCTCCCATGCTCCTGGCCAAGATTAGATCCCATGATTTTTCCCATCTAGCCCCCCCTCACTGCAATCCATCTCCTCCCATGGCAGAAAGAAAAGCAAACACACAGACTTGGAGCAAATGGTAAACAACAATTTTCTTCACCTGTTCTGTGCTGCTTAGGCTCGTGCCTGACTCCACTGTATTCCACTAGCGTGCTTTTGTTGAAGGTCGCTTCGGATACCAACTGAAATGTGATGTTACTGTAGCATATTCCTGGCAGCCAGTGATTGAAAACTGTTTTACCTTTAAAGAAATCTGCAGAAGGTTTAAAAATAAAAGTTATTAAAAAAAAATAAAGAAAAAAGAGAAAAAAACATCAAACGTTCACTTTCTGATAATGCAGCTACACATGCTGAACTGGCAGTGTTTCAGATGTTTAAATGTTTCTCAGCCTGGTCTAAGACATGAAATTCTAATAATTCAGTTTGCCAACATTTTCCTTGGCTGCCAAAGCCACTTTGCTACAAAAAAATCCCAGCAAGAGAAGCATGAACTATATTTCACAGGAAAGCGAACAGAATCTGGCAACCTGCGCCATGTGACACTGAACATCTCAAAGAGCATCTGACGGTTTCTGCAGACCTTTAACTGTTGCACGCAAAAACCTCTTTGGTCTTTTGCTGACTGAGTTACAATGTTCAGGGGTGATGCTCAAAGGGCAGCCCACAATGCAGCTGGGCACAAGCCTCGGTCCTGAGCGCTGGACTCACGTCCAACATCAGCACATGCATGAGCTGAAGAGAAGTTGCTTATGCCTATTTAGCAAGGGGAAGGAGTATGCTAGTTGATTAGTGAATCCCTTAACTCAGGTTGACTTTTTTTAATCTCTCAGCAGCTGCAGCAGTAGCATTACAGCCCCAGAAACTGTGTACTAGCTGGGAAAGACAAAAATTACTGTTAGTAGCACCTTCGCTCTCTGGAAGAAGGTCACCTGTATTTAGTGCTATGATCCAGAATCACCATTCTTAAATCCTGGCATTTCACAGTCAGGCAAATGTGATTCTAGTCCCCCACCTCCATACTGAAGCAATAACAAAGAGATACTGAAGTTTTCCAGCCTCCTTCTGGAGGTGTGTATCTCCCTCTGCTGACTCCACATAGGGCTTACAGTGACCAGGCTTCTACATCAGGATTCTTACATACCTAAAGTTCAACTCAGCACCTACTAGATTGCTCAAAGAAATTTTATTGCCACCATGCAATACTTAACCAGCTGGGTTTTAGGTCCTGCAGGATATGTAATGCCTTTCTCACCTCTTAGGATACTTTCCATAGGACAATCCCATTTACATCTTTCAGATAAATGCTATGCTTTAGCTATACTGGAGGACAAAAGGGAGTTCAGATTTAAACAAATAAAAAAGGAAGCAGAATTTGCCATTGTTAGACTGTTTAGATGGTTAGATTGATTGTTTAAATTGTTTAGATTGACTGTCTAGATTGTTAGATTGGCTGCCATAGGGTTAGATTGTTTTAAGAAGGATAAAATTGATAAAATGCAGCAGGGGTTTATTAGCTCAGGGACAACACGAAACAATACAGTACTATACAGTAATATACAGCATAGTGTTACTAGCACTGCATGACTTTACAGTGATACAGAGGTACCAGTTTCAAACACTTTGCCAGGAATCAAACATACTGAATGGCTTCCCCAGATCGGGTGCATCCCTGAGCACTGTCAGCTATTCACCAAAGAGAAATCTTGGCCGGAAGGAAGAAAATGGGAATGTTATTGATGCTTTCAACTGAGACAGAATGCAATCCAGGGATTTCAACAACTACATCTAGGAAGCCAAAGTGTTTCTCTGTCCTTTCTACTGAGTTTTTTACACCTCCTCCCTGCTCCCTCCCCCTCCCCCCATTTTATTTTTTTTTTGAGGGGGGCACTATACAGCAGCAGAAAACAATTAAAAAAAAAAAAAGTGGAAAGTTTTAGTATGTGCTTATTTAAAAGAAAACAAAACAAAAAATGAAAAAAAAAGAAGAAAAAAATGACCCAATCTTCATCTTCCTTGAAAATCCGAAAGAAAAGAAACATCACTAAGACTGAGATGGGAAAGAGTTTTAAATCCAAACTGAGCCACCAACTCTGTAACTCCATTTGAATACTGATTTCTTAGTTCATTATATAAAAGTTATTATATACACCTTACCAGAAATATAAATCGTAACCAGTACATGCCAAAACTACTGTTTCAATGTTTCCAGTAGAGTTAACATTAAGTTTTAGTGGAATAGTTTCTTCCTACCTTTGTACAGCATTGTTCGGTAGTCTTTTCCTTCCCAATAGCTTATATTTACTCTGGTAAAAACATTGTACTTCTCTGGGTACTGAATTTCAAACAACACTCCTGTTTCTGGAGATGGTTTGTAATCATAGATAGAAACACTGCTCACAGGAAGGGGTTCTAAAGGATATACAAATAAAAGAAAAAAAAAAAAAAGAAGATTAATAGGCAAATATGAGTTCTTCACACATATACGTCCAAGAAAGAAAGAGTTTTGCTAGGTACAGCACAGGGGCTCTTAAATTTTGCAGATGATATCTGGGGCTTCAGAGAGGTCTGGGGCAAAGCCACTTGAGACACCGTCAAAGCCTAGGTTTGTATGTTCTCCCACAAAACATGTTCACTTGATACTTATACTTTACCAGAAAAATTTGCGGAGGAGTAGGCACAAGAAACAAGGTTGAAATCACAGTTATTACTTAAGCACTCACAGTCATCACCCCAGCAAGACTTTCATCTTTAATGCTTGCCAATCAAGTAGAAGTGCCCTGACAAAAACAACAGAACACTTGAAACATTGCTCATAATGTTGGCATAAATCTGAACTTTCAAAATTAGCTGAGAAGTTCATCAGTACACTGACCAGAGGAAAGCATTTGAATGAAGATTTTCTATTTTTATACATATTAATTTATTTATTTCATGGGTAATTATGCATTTCTACCATATCTGAGAGGCCCACTATCTCCAATGTACTTATCCACACCAAACTTCTACAAAAATATAGTGGTGCCATTACTGTTCTTTTCAGATGAAAAGCTAAAATACAGAGGATTAAAGTGGTTTACTCACAGGTACGGGGAAAGCCTGCACACAGAAGGGGATAAGTACAGAACTGCCAATCTAGTGCTTTAAAATCTGACCTATGTGGGCTATGGAAAGTAGCCTGTGTCCTTTGATGTAGCATATAGATCAGTGTAGCTTCATCAGCTAAAAGAAGGCTGTGGCAATTCACTGCAGGTGAGAGTCACTAAAAATATTTATTGTTACCAACAACAATAGAGTCACAGTTTTATTCAGCCTCCTTTATCCACAATAAATTAATGAATAAATAACCTTCTGCTTGACGCTCTCATCAGCAAGGAAGAAATGATAGCAACTATATATTGGTTAAGAGGACCAAGCAGAAATTCAAAACAGGGTTATAGTTTTAGTCAGAATTTGTCATATTAACATATTTCAATAGAGGTAATTTATGCACAACTGTCAGTAATTATGCTCAGATCTTTTTCAGTATTATCTTGTTGATTTATTTCTTGCACACTGTAGAGAGCAGATTGAAAAAATTCAAACTGTTCATTAGCATGGTCTTACTACACACTTTTGGGACACATTTGAGTACGAAGTTCTGTTGCAGTAGACCCTGGAGAAAAACTAATAAAACAAATTTCCCCAAAGAGCACATGGTCATGACAGACGAGAAAAGGTAGATGAAAAGGACAGAAGTATCAGCTTCAAAAGTGGAATTATCCCACAGAAGGTCGAATAGGTTAATCATAGGTGGAAAAGCAAGCCTGTAGTGCAAGCAAAAATTACATCTCACTTACTAGCACAGTATTTTCACCAAGCCATTACGTTTCCATTTTTAATGAGAAGGGAAGAAAAAAGCAATTAAAAACAAAAGCAATAGATACAAAAAAAAATCTCTCCCCAGGTCTTAACAAGAAGTTATGTTGTCATTTTCAACTTTGTCAGAGCATGGGAATATGACATTGTGAAGCTTTTGGTTTATTTCTCATGGCAAATAATTTTTGTTAGTTTCAGACAAATATCAGCATATTTGTATGTTAACCACTGACAAATAGAAACTCCAAAGCTCATGGATACCAACAGTCACTGCAATGACAGAATCTGTGAAAATTTTGCTGACAGTTTGTGATAGCCTAGAAATAAATGGGAGTAAAGCAGATCACAGGAAACAAAGCCTACCCTTTTATTTCTGCTGAGTCTTTTCCCATTACTTATTCTGAAATAAACAGTTGATCTGACAATCGACATGACCAGACGCTTCATATCACAGCTCACACAGCACATGACAGTAGTTAAAATGTCAATAACAATCTCTAAATAGCACAACTCTTACATAGTAATCTTTCATGTTAGCGGGTGTGCCCTGGGCTTGCTTCTGCTATCTCATTCAGATCTGGGTCTCCTTATTTCTGAAAGAATTATTGAAACTTTCATATGTCAGTGATCAAATTATCCCATTTATTCCTTCCTACAACAAATCAAATAAAGGATGGAAGCCATATTCATTTTTAATCCAAATGATTTCTCCTCCTGATGTTTTGATTTAATTAACCAATAATTGAATTAAGTGGTAATCACCACAGAGTCTCTTTCTTGTTGTTATCTTCCGCTTACTAGCCTCTCCTTGCTCATGGCTGATGTTAGCAGAGTACTTTGAGTGATATAATGCAATTTAAAGGTTCTTCCATTATCTTACTTCCTTCGGCACCAAATATTCACATCAAAAGCTATTTGCACACTGTGAAATTAAAAGGACACTCAGCAGATGAAAATCATATTCTGTTTTTCACTTACTGACTGCTCCTAGGGTTATAAAAGCTTAAAGAATATGCAAAATGTCACTCTTCACCATTTATATTTATAATTCAGAGCATAAACAGTTTGGTCTTTTTCATTATTCAATTTGTAGCATTTAGGACCCAGCTTTTCACAGATTTCAATGATTCTTAAGAAATAAGAATCATTGTAATGTAATACATAAGAAAACAGAGCTTCCTAAACATGTGACATGAGATTGATGTTTCAAGACATACTGCAGAAGGGAATTAGAGGACTTCAGTATTCCTCTACTAGCATGTTTAAGGCACTTTTTACGTACAATGCCTTTATTTTCAGACTTCTGGGTTATATTAAAATCACATAGACAAGTTTGCAGGATCAAGACCAAAATTTCACTTTTTTTTTTTTTTTCCTTAATGTCTCAGACTCTGCTGGTCCTGTAGCAACTGCTTTCCAATTATGTTGTGGAAAATTTAACTTCTGCATTTCTACTGGACTTTACCGCATTTTGCATCTAGCACATACCTTGCATTATGCAAACATCAAGATAGCGTAATAAATGCGGCTAACCTCTTCCTCAAATGCCCTGAAAATTCTGGAGGCTAAATCTTCCATAAACACATTAAATGTGCACCAGACACATTAATGTTTTAGGTGGCTTTTGCAATTCATGGGGAAAAAAAAAAAAGAACATTGAAAATAAGTGCCGTATTCCAGTCCAAATCAATTTATTTTTAATATTCATAGATCTGGCCACTCCACAGATTGAATTAATGATTGATTACCTTGGTAGGTTAGATGTAGTATTACAAATGGATGGTTGAAATGGGACTCAGATCAACATTCTTGCATCTCACACTCAGAAACAGATTAATCATGATTTACCTTCATATCACAATTTACCTAAATAAAAAGCCCCATTAATGGAGTGATGTAACTCCTATGGCTAATCCCCTTTATATTCACATGAAGAAGTTGTGAACTATGTAACTTCCTCCCCAGTATGACACTATTTTCTTATTTGCATTGCTACTGGGAATAAGTCATAGCCAGGATAATGTTTTCATTATGCTATAAACCTTAGGGATCATTTTATCTCTTGCTAAAAAGCAACTATTTTTGAGATTTAATAGCTTCTGTTTAATACCTTAGGAACATAATGTTCAAGTTTATGATACGTAATAGAGAATACTGTGTGCAACTGCTTATGAAAGGGGAATGTGAGTGCAGGCAGTATCTGAGCAATGCTGATGTATCCTGCAGTTTCTAGATGCCCACATAAATTGACAAATAAAAAGACTGCACAAACAAACAAAAATGTTGGCACAAGAACAAAAGTATATCAGTTAATCTTGAACGGATTTAGGACAATACTTTAAATCAGCCTTGTAAGAGAAATTATTGCAGGAAAAATATTCATCTGGTTGCTTTTTTTTTTTTTTTTTTTTTTTTTTTTTTCCTCCTTTGATTCTGATTTTGCCTTAGAAAGGGGATAGCATGATTTGTTTGCTGGGGAGACCAGAGCACTAAGGGATATAGATATTCTTTGAAGTTATAATTCAAAATTAAGGCTCCCATGAAAAAACAGCCTTTTTAAAGAAGTTCCACATCATCCTTTAAGAAAGATAAACATGAAGGGCTTCAGTACTAAATTTTATCAGGAAAAAAAAAAAACACTCTGAAGCTCTTACTTCAGCAGCCCTGATCCATTAACGAGCTGAAGGCATGGATTTGACCTGCTGAATCACTTCCTGCAGCATCTGGCACAATGACAACTGAACATTAACTAGGTCTAATACCAATTACTTTCTAAGAGCGGAAGAGATCATAGCCCCCAGCAGCAGGCCTTGTTGGTCTCTTGAGGAGAATATTTTTTGGTAGAAGAGTGAGGCAAAATTCTCCCTAAAGGGAATATATTTTACAGTGATCTATGTAAGGAATTGTAGGCTTTTGAGACAATGAGATATTTACCACTGAAAACTCCTAATCACAAGCTAAAATAAAAGTCAGACAGAACTCTTCTTACTTACTGTCCCAGATCCCAATTTTTCCAATTCCCAGCAGAGATATTTTTTTTCTACAGCACACAATAACTTTACAATGTACCATGAGAATGTCTCCAGTCCTTTAAATGTGCAAAGATTTTTTCCCCAACAAAAAGAAAAATTTACAGTGAACTTTTTTTTTTTCCTAAAACAAATAAACAAACAAATATATTGGTGTGAGTCACCCTGGAAAGAATAAAACAAGACTTCAAGCTGGGAAAATGTAGCATGAGTGAAAATTTTAAGCACTGATTTTGGATCCATACTCCTTATTTTTCTCATAAACTACTTTAAAGCATATTAGCAATAAATTTTATGTCTTTTAACTTTCTTTCAAGTGTTTCAAAACACTAAATTAATGCTATAAATTCTGGAGTTACTTCAATCCTGTTGACAAGCCCAAACTCTAAGAGCATAAGAAGGCAGACTGAAAATAACTCTGTTAGATACCAGAGCTACTTCTAATCTTGTCTAGACTGAAAACTGGAAGGAAGGTCATATAGATATGCACAACACAATTGCACACACAGGAATCTGGCCTAGATGGCAATTCTATTTATTTATTTTTTATTTATTTATAAATTCTATTTATTTATTTTACTATTAAAGTGGTCAAGGCATCAGTTTAATGTTTTCTCCTTCAAGTGAAGTACCGAGCCCAATTCTCTGAACACCACTTTGTTACAGAATCAGAAGAAAAAGTGTTATTTTGTACTCAAACTTTATTTTACATGTTTCCTGCCTAGGACTTGAATGTGCCCTGATCATCTCACACTTCTAGAAGTTCCAGTTCAGGAGCAATGTGAGGATGTGGGCTGTACTCAAGCTGACAACACCCTTAGGCTTTGAGAAAAAAATATTGCAACAAGTAGGTCACACTCAGTGTTACAACAATCCAGAATACAGAAAACTCTACAGGTTGTGTGGTTTTGATTAACTTGAGAAAACCCTGAAATTATTGCAGTCAGAGACATGCAGAAAATAAATTCTTCAGTCTTGTATAGAAGGCCGAAGATAACAACAGATAGCTCAGATGTTAGCATACACACATACATATATATATTTATATAATTTGTAGATGTTTTTATTTTGTATGTAATTATAAGTACATGTGTATATAATATTTACAAATTCACATATATAATTACATATACACCCATATGTAAAATATATATTTTGTTAGCTTTGACATCATCTTTCTTTTGAGGAATAACTTTTTAAAACAAAAATTTTTCTTGACAGAAGAGAGATGAAGTTTCAGCTTGCAAAGAGACATACCTTTTTCTTGCCAACATGCTGAGAAGCAGCACATCACTAAAGGATGTGAATAGGAAAAAAGAAAGGTCATCACAATATACTATTAGTGAACAGAGTTCTTTCGTGACTCTTACTGAATTTATAGATAAACAATCTGCTTGAAGGACCTTACCCTCAGCTAAATTGACTCGGAATTTATAACATGCACAATTTGGTTCTACACTGCTGTGTGTGATGCTCAGGATTCCAGCATATGGCCAAGCTGAAAGACTCCATCTCCCTGCACTGAATCCTTTGCAGATGTCTGGAGGTCCCAGAAAACTATTGTGAAATATTTAAGTATAGCTTTGGGAATTACCACATTGGCATCACCGGCTATCCTATTTGATTTAACTTCTGACAGGCTAATGAATGGGGCCAACCTACAACTAGAAAAGCTCTCCTGATACCAATGAAATTAGAACAGGAATTAATTTTGTCCTGGATGCTAGTCACAATGTGACATTCTTTTATGTGTAAGATATAGATAAATTGGATAGTTATGTCTTTACACTTTTAAAATAAACTAAAGGATGTTAATCAGGCAGAAATAGTATATAGCATAAAGAAAAATATGAATCTATTATCACTATTATCTGCCAAAATTTCAAGTTAATTAATTGTCAGAAAAAAAAAAAAAAAGAAGAAAAAAAGAAGTGAAACAGACACTGTACAATACAAATAAAAAGAAAAAAAAGGTGTGTGTGTGTGGGGGGAACAACTATGGTCTAATGAAGTTTTCTAGAGAAGCCAGGGGTCATAAAAAGGGTTTAAAGATGTTTTCTCAAACACACCGTATTGAAATACCATGAACTTCTAATTCCAAATTTATTTTCATTCCTTTACCCTTATATTTGAAAAAATAAGCTGCATTAGTAGCCAAAGATGCAACAGGAGAGCTAGCACTTGTTAGTCAGCCTAACAGAAAATATTAGGAAGGATATTGGGTCCTTTACCCTGGGAAGCTCACAAATTACATCGTACCTATGCTTAGTACAGCATCCTTCAATGCTGCATATACAGAAATGCCTTCTTCCCTCCTCCCCCCATGAACCTGATTGTCTTTCTGCTGAGACAAACTGTTCTCTTTTTGTCACATCAGTTCCCCAAGCAGCACTGGACAACTGCCAAAGTCGCTGGTCTTCTAAGGTCTGGGTGAGCAGCAGAAGCCACAGTGGGAAACTCTGGGAAGCTGCCAGAGCACCCCCTTAAGACAGGTGGTGAAAAGGCGTGGGTGAAAAGGGGTGGGTGAAAAGGGGTGTCCTTTCCATCAGAAAGGACACTGTTGAGCTGTAGAGAAGTGAGAGTGATGTGGGCTAGGCTCCTTGGAGCCTGCGGCCTCACACTTGTTTGGAAACACCTCATGGAAACCCATTGAGTCAGAAATGGTGATCTGGGGCTGGCTTTGATAGGTGCCACTGATTATCTTCTTCCTTCAGAGATTCTGTGCACAGGAGTGCATGCTCCATCTGCCATTCTGGATCACACCTTTCCCTGGTAACAGTGACCTCATGGGCTCTGGAAATCAGGCAGCAATTAGTCCTACTGCATTACTGCAAGTACAGCACTCAAAACCCACTGAAAATACTTGGTGAGGCATTCATTCAGTTGTATATGATTCCTTTTTTTATTTCATTATTATTTAAAAAAAATATATATATTTACAAAAGCATTTAAATAGGAATTATTACTTTATCTGCAACATTAAAACAGTCATAAATAAATAAATAAATCCAATCTACCTATGAAGCCTTTTGTTGTTCACTACACAAATGTGTGCCTTATGAAAGACCTGCATTATTCCTCCACATGATATTTTTCCTATGGGACCCTTCACGGTTGTCCTCATTAGTGCACAACTTGAGCACACATGGGGAGGATGAAGACCATATGGATGATATAAAATCTGGTAACTTCTAAGTTTCAAGCACCTCGCTCTGCGACATAAAAGGCTATGATGATATTCTTTGGGAATGTTATTACAGTGGATGGCATTTCCTCATTGACAAAATAATATCAGTATGCAAAATCATACCATTCCTCATTTGCAAACCAAATAAATTTATCTATAGACTCCAAGGTGCCATTTAACCAATAAATTCACTCATTATCAAGAAGTTCCCCTCAAGACCTTCACACCTGGTTAGAGAAGACATTAACTAACCTCCCATCAAACAGTGGAAAAGAACATGCATGTCTGTATTGGTGTGCATATGACAATAATTCACCACAGAAATCTGATTGTGAATAAGGTTAATCCTTAGTGTATAACAGAACAAGAACTAGAAACTGGGTTTATCTCATCCAAGTAATTTTTTGTTTGTCATTCATTGAATCACTTTTGAAGATGAAGAACTCATTTTATATTCTATACATTTATTTCTGGTGGGCACGGGGAAGCAGCATCAGAATGACAGCAGAGAGCCAGAAACATAATAGAAATTACACAGGAACCTGCTGCACTTCACATCATGATACAACAAACCAAACCACATCTTTCCCCCAAGATCAATGCATATGGAGGTAGTAAGAGACAGAGTAAGAGACAGAGAGGTATGATCTCCACCATAGAAATCTTCAGCTCTACTGGCAGAAACACATTGCCTTGGTGACTAATGTCTGCTTTCCAGGTTTAGTACTGCTTAAATGTGCTAGCAACCAAAGAACATTGTCATGGCATCTAAAACAGAATATACTTCACCATGAAACAAGAGCATTTACACTGAAATGTCAGTCAACACTTTTCATGCCTTCCACTAGAACTTCAGAACTCCTGGTTCACAGTGTTTAGGATGAACACCAAGGGAGGAGGTTCATCCACCCCACTTATGTGGGGCCCAGTATATCAAACCTCTCCAGTCACTGATTAGGAAGGGTCAGCCGGGGGAAACCCACAGCTGTCCCCTTCTTCCTGCCCAGACCTTGTGAATTTTCTCTCACAAGCCTTCTCAACACATTTGCTTTACTGTTCTCACACAAGGGTTCATCCTACACACAAAGAGAACCTATTAAAAAAGAATGAAAAAAAAATTTCTCCACAAGAAAAACTTCTGGAAACAAACAAACAAGAACAATGCAACCAACAGAAAACACACAACGAGAAGAAACAGAAGAAAAAAGAAGAAGAAGGTGTTACTTACTGGTTAACACAGTGATTGATCTTGCTGACTTGGAAACCATGTTTGAGTTCACTACCAATAGAGTTACTATGTAATATAGGCCATGGTATTTGGCATTAAAAACCACAGGGGCAGGTAAAGTGCTATTGAATTCTTCGAACTGGAAAAAGTAGTTCTTGGATTCTCCAGCTATCTTCACAACATATACAGAGGATGAGCTCACCACATCAGATGCTTCCAGGGAGACAATGATACAATTGTCTTCTCGGACAGTAACTTGGAATGGTTCTGCATTCTGCAAGACAAGAATAAAAAGATTTAATTGAAGTAAACATATTAATTCACTTGTACCCATTTCCTTTGGTACTTATAGGATGGTCATGTTATCTTTGTAAAAGGTAACATTTCATACTCTGCAAGATCATTAACGTTAAATTCTAGAATGTTTTTCATAATGCAATTAATAGATGAAGTCCACGGGCATCTGATTATCAGGCCATTCCCTCTGTGCAGGTTCCTGCCATGTGCTTTTATGTTGCCAATGCCCTGGAACCTGAGGAACAAGCCTCTGCCATCCTTTCCTGATGGAGAGTGGCATAGAGCAGAAGAATTATAAGATGAAAAACAGCATCAATGGCAAGAGGATTTCCAATAAAACTATAAAATGTAATAGTAACTTAAACATATATTTAAAAAAAAAGGTGATTAAATCAAGACTCGTTAATCTTACAGAAACAGGATCATCTTGAATGCAATACATTCTAGAAGTCTGCAACTGAAGAATAATTTTTGGCACTTACTAAGCATTTACAAATATGCCCATTCCAGCAAGTACCAGCTGATCAGCAGCTCTCAGCACTATGTCCATAGCTTTGGGTAGCACTTTTCATTCCCTAAGCTGCATCAGTTCATTTTCAATATTTCTTTTATACATAGTAGATAGAAAGGAGCAATTTAACCTTTTCATATATCATGAACATTTTAAGCTGTTGCCAGCTGAAAACACTTTCCTTTTTATTAATTGCAAACCAGCTGTCAGCAAGTAGCACTTGTTCTCTACAGGAATTTCAAAACAGATTCATAGTAATTAATGAGAAGGAAAAGTTCAAGCTCACATTAGAGTTGCCTTTTTATTTATTATAGCTGCACTGGTGTTTAGATTTTATTTTTTTATTTTATTTTATTTTATTTTACCCCCAATGAAAACTGTAAGATAGGATATTTTAAACTCCCAACTCCATGGTATCTAATACTCCCTTGTATTTCACAGGTTGGGAGCTCTGTTTAGAGGACAGGGTGGGCAACCATGCCTAGTTTTCAGATTATTCAGCCAGTCTAGTTGTTCATGTACTACAGCTTGAGCATCAGGCTTCAGAAGAAAGGACCTAAGCAAACTCACTTACGTGACCCAACATGAGAACAAGGTAACAAGCATATTGTAAATTCATCCTGAACAAGAAAATCAGTCTAAATAGCTTTGAGCTTCAGAATACAAATAGAGGTAACACAATTTCAGCTTTTGATTTGCAGTTTTCCTTACTCTATTTAAAAAAAAAAAAAAAAAAAAAAAAAAAAAGACTTAAAGTCTGATATAAGCCAAAATGAGAATGATATAAGTCAATGTTACCAGTGGATGAATACCTTGGTAGTCTGGGTAATTTCTCACAGATGGCAAAGTAATTGCTCCAAACAGCTTACAATGTAAGACCACAATTATGCAAAAGTTTACATGTGTTTGTTTGCCTTACATTGACTGAATTCAACAGACTTAGCCTTGAGTAGATCAAAATACCACATTTCAAGTGTTTGTATATTACCTTAAATCCTGATACAGCACTTAGGACCACCACAGACTCAAATCTTTAATTGAGGATTATATATAGATCCAGATAATTTATTTATTTATTTATTTATTAAATAAGAGAGTCCTTTTATCCTTCTTCCTCCCCATTCTCTCCTCACTAAGAAAATGTCAAAGGACTCCTATTTCAGCTTCCTGATGTGGGGAGATGGGAGAGGGATGCACCCACAGACCTGCTATGAGAGGTGTGTGCACTACCATATCACAGAAAGTATGATTTTCTCCAAGACCAACACAAGAAAAATGAATGGATTCAGCAAGGTTACTACCACGTATTAAGGTTGAAGTACACTCATATAACCACAGAACAGTTTGGGTTTGAGGTGACCTTAAAGAGCATCTAGTTGCAACCCCTCTGCCATAGTAAGGGGGGACAGTTCCCACTAGACTATGTCACCCAAAGCCCTGTGCAACCTGGCCTTGAATACTTCCAGGGATAGGGCATCCACAGATTCTCTGGGCAACCTGTTCCAGTACCTCACCAGTCTCTGAGTAAAGAATTTCTTCCTGATGTCTAATCTAAATCTACTCTATTTCAGTACAAAACCATTACCCCTTGTCCAATCGCTACAGACCGTGATAAAGAGTCCCTCACCATCTTTCCTGTAGTCCCCTTTAGGTACTGAAAGGTTACTCTCTGGAACCTTCTTTTCTCCAGGTTGAACAACCTCAACTTCCTCATCCTTTCTTCATAGGAGAGGTGCTCCAGCCCTCTGATCAGCCTCATGGCCTCCTCTGGACCCACTTTAGCAGGGCTGTATCTTTCTTATATTGCAGGTCCCATAGCTGAATGCAGTGCACCAAGTGGTGTCTCACAAAGGTGGAATAAGGGTGAGAATCACCTCCCTCTCACTACACTTCTTTTGATGTAGCCCAAGATACAATTACAATTTCTAGGCTGCAAGTGCACATTGACAGTTCATATTCAGTTTTTCATCCACGAATATCCACATATACCCAGCCTGTATAATCCCACAGAAGTTTGTGGGTTTTGACCTTATATAGACTTGAACCTGAATGCTTTGCTAGTAGAAAGAGACGAATGTTATCTCTTAAATGAGTCTAGTGTTCCTTTGACTTTGCTGCTGGATTGTGTGGTACTAACTCAGTGTACCTACCCTGCTATGAAAAATAAAAATAAAAATAAAAATAAAAAAAAAAAAGACAAAAGAGACACAAAATTTTATACATTCCAACAAACAGATCAAAGCAAGTTCCTTGTATTTGGTGGTATTATAAATCATTTGTGATGTTAATCAAGTACAGCTGGAAATTAAGCATATAATTGCAGAGTTATAGACATTCCTAGCATATAATTAGATGCTTTCAGACTGCTTGTATGGGGTGTGATTTTATTCTTTGGTTCTTACACGGGTATTGTATTAAACACGTTGAAGACTGCACACTTTTATTTTTCCCCTCATAATGTTTTCTTGAATTCACAGAAAGTACCACTCAGCAGATGATCTGCTAAGCTCACCTTAAATAGCTCTTGCACAATTAGCATAATGTGCCTGTGCTAGCTAAATACACAAAAACTCACAGACACATGCTTTTGTTACTTATGACAAGACCTGATCAGGGAAAATAACTTTTTTTGAGTCCTTTACCACCTAAATATGTGGGGATTGTGAAATGATAGTCTCTCTCCTCTGTGTGCCTGCTCCCACCTGTGTAATGCATACCTTCCTTGAGTGGTACCTACTCTGTGATTACTCAGTGATTACATGGCCCTCTTTCCCACACCTGTATGTGCCTAGGATCTGAAGCTGCTGCATGCATGGGACACATTGTTTCTGGGAGGCATCTGTTGTATTTTATCCATGGGCTCCTGAAGTATTTTTTGTTCTTTCATTTCAGCTCTAAGGTTTGATTTAGAGAATGAAGCAGCAGATAAGGGATGAATAAGAAGGTTTGGCAATTAACATGTCATAAGACTGCACAACTTATCTCCTTTGGGATATCGATTTCACTTTGGCAACATTTTAAAAGAACAGACCATTCTGGGCATCTTCTTCTTCATGTTATATGAGGTGTGCTTGTGATTTTGGAAAGAAGGCTAGGAACAAACCTGGGTATTTTTTCCAAGCACCACTGGAAGTGACAAACATGCCCCACTTAACTAGATCGTAAATCCAGTGTGTCTTAGGACTGACAGCATCAGTATGGTAAATACACATTTCATTACTTCTGGTCAGCTACCTCCAGGATTTAATTTGCTGGTGTCACAGCTTGAGCGGCTGCTTCATGCCTGTGGGGAAATTTGGCAGGGCTTGTGCATTCAGAACCAAGTGATTAGCTCCAACTTCCTTCCTAGTTTATTATTACAAGCTCGTGCCACTTTAAAGCACTTAGGAAAAAAAAAAAGCAAAAAAAAAAAAAAAGCAGGGGGATGTATATCCCACAATGCGATGCCTGTTCACAGTCATTTTCAGAGTGGGGATGAGTCATGCTAGTGGAATTTCCAGCCAATAACCAGGTCCCAATTAAAATAAAAAGGAGGGGGAGACAAGAAGATATATGACATGTCAAATCAACAATATTCAAAGAGTAATAGGAAAATAAATTGTGTGCAGCAGACCTCAGAGTTCTCTTTCTAGAAGTCTATATCTTCAGTTTATTCCCCCATAACAGTCTGAGCTTTACACATGAGGAAGAGATCAAAGTAGCAAAATAGTTATTAATTTTATGTATTTTAGCTTTTGAATGTCTCACTTTGAAACGCATCGGGCCTAGACCTGATTATTAAAAGTGCAAATAGTTAAATGTCCTGTTGACTTCAGGAGGTATGGATGCCCATCAACTCCAAAAATAAGTGAGCTTAAGATACTGGGAACTGCATCATGTTCTCTAACACTAGAAAAGTGGACCTAGGGCTGTGAACAAATCTGACTTCTGTCAATTCTTACAGCCTTTTTTGAGTACCACAGAGTTTTCAAGGCAGGTATATGAAATCCCAAAGCAGGGGTACATTTTGAAGCTATGGGGGTCTACTTCTCTGGCCAAAGGTACCATTATGAACATCTACTTTATAAAGCTGGTCAAAAATAACATCACTGCAAGTATTAGAAGATAGTACTTGCACTATTATCCAGACCTCCTGGCTGAAATACTATTTTTTGTGAGTGATTCTACTATACTCATATATATTTTGTTCCTGTAGCCAATAATGCTAATTTTATTCTAAGTCACATGATGACTTGTTCTAGCCAAGATTCCTCTTATTTAATTTTAGGTACTTAAGTGAAATTACTGAGAGCCAAGATAACCTTTTCAGACAGAGTACTTCTGGATTCACCTGAGATCTGAATTACTTTTGAAAGTGCACTGACCAGCCAAAGGGTCTGTGCTCCTGGCTCAGCAAGATTCCTCCGGTTCTCTGTTGATGGGCACAGTTAGTCCCAGCCTCATAACAAAAAAGAGGGCTGAAATCCAGACTTCCATATCCTGGTCCTTGTTACACACTTGCAGCGGTACCTCCGTGGAAGGCACATAAATTTCATAAAATAAATAGCATTGCAAATCACATATAAATGTCACATCACAGTATTTCTGCACCGACTTCCTAATGTATGTTGCATTAATGTCATTATCATCTGATGGTGACAAATGATATAGAACAACAATTACAATAAAAATGGTAAGCATTAATTTTATTAAGAAATCGGAAATTCATATCCAATAAATCTGCTACACACTGGTTGGAAATTTATTGTTTTACTTGAGTTATTGTACAGAGAAAAGAAGCAAAATCTGGCCTATTTAAACCATTCCGGTCATTTTTTCTATTTTGTAAAAGTTATCCCTCCCTGTCTCTGCAGGCTGGAGACTCCACAGGTCTCCACAGGAGGATCCCAGGCACCTTCTGATCTTTTATGGCTAGAAGAAAGGAGTCCCTGAAACACCCTGCTGTTGCAATAACAGAGTATATAACTGCAATAACAGTTTCAAGCAATTTAGATGCATTTCCAAGTAAAAATTAATACTTAAATCTTTAGCTAATCTTTCAGGTTCCCAATTTGCCTCAGTCATTACTGCAATAACTACCTGGCTTGGCCCAATAACACATCTTTCTCAGTTTCACAGCTCTCTTCCTATACTCTTCACAGTGTAAAGTAGGAAAACACTTGTATTTTATGCTAAGTATCACAACATCAAAGCTTAGACTATGTTCCATACCCAGTCTCTTTACTCCTGTCTCAAAGGTCCTCAATAAAACATTTCATGTGACTGAAACTGATTCAGTTTCACAGAGAGACGCAAGCAGTCTCAGAAAAAGCTGTTCCTATAGCCATTACCCAAGAAAGATCCTCTCTGAGCACAGATAAGGACTGAGTGGAAATTGCACAATATTGAGGCTTCTTTGGAACCGTTAGCTATCATTATGAGGTCCTAGAAATTTAATAAAAAAGTAAAGTCATTCTTATAGCATATGGGGAAAGAATTACATCCTAAGGTTTTTTTCATGATACAGTGAATTCTGGAGCAGGCACAGATTTCACAAGTACTGACCGCAAGAGGAAAAGATTGTTTGAAATAGACTTCAAGAATATGAACAAAAATGTTCACATAAGACTTTGTAAAAGAAGTGATATTAATTGCTACAGATTTTGCACAACACTTCTACAGGTTGTACAGGGAAGTTCCCTTAATAAACACTCTTTAGAATAAATAGTTCATGAAAGAAATGGAAAACCTTATCTTCAAGATTTTCCATGCAGAAAGGAAAAAAAAATTAAAAAGTGAAAAGATAGCAAAAGGAGCAGTTCTCAATAATTTATATTTGATTTAGGTTAACAAACCATTTTTGGCATTCTGCTCTATGAATAGTGTCCTCAGCACTGCTGCTATTCTCAGTCTTAAAAAGCCAGCAATAACAATCTGCTAGTCATATTTTATAAATGAGCTCTAACATTTCTTTGTTCTGAAAGACAGTTTTAAAGGAACAGTTGGTGTTTTTTCCCCCCTTTTGGGGGGAATATGAACTTGGGAATATGAGGGCTTTATTTATTTATTTTTAACCAGCAAATGTCAATATGCTATGTACAGTCTACCATATTTTGCTACTATTCTAAGGTTAATGATATACTTTAGAACCATTGGAATGAAATCTTTCTTGACACTATCAACTACTATTACAATAGCATTAAGTAAACGCCAGAATGCTAAATGTATGAAAACAAATCTTTGCATTCAGTAATGATAATACCTTTTATGTTAATACATCTTGTTAATGCATCCAATATTCAAAAAAATATTTCTAAATATATGCTTCTATCCTATCTTTCCAGTGCAAATTGGAGAAGGCAAAACCCAAGCATAACAATCCAGAGGTCCTGGTCTTGACAGTTTAAAATTAGGTCACAGCTTCATGGATGGTATTTCTCCCTACTGCCCAATCCTGACTGCCTGTATATGCTACAACTATGACAGGAATTCACACTTAGGCAGATATTATAGTTTGGTTTCTTTCCACTCTAGATTTTAAGCTTCTCTCTAGTACTAAAATTATGTCAAAAAGGATAATTGTCCTGAAATAATATATGAATTTGTTCCCCTTTCCCAACTACTAACACTGTCATCTATCTCTCAGACTTTTACGGAGCATCCACATTTAAAGTTTAGTAATTCCTTGTGGATGTACCCAAACACATACTGATGCCAGATGAACCAGGTGCTTTAACTAAAATGAGTCTTCCTTCTTGAATCTCTATGTGAACAATAGAAAACAAAAATGGACACAGGAAACATATTCGATTGCCTCAACAATTCCCTTAGTTCTGTCAGACTGGCCTTTGAAGTGATCTTCTCCAGTCAACATTTGTTCTCTGTCTTTGGGTAAACAGTTCAAGCAAATTTGTACCTGCACAAGTGTAAAATAATCAAAGTTGTACGTAGGCCAGATGGGAAGATGAGGTCATTAGGTAGCTCTTTCTAAATTCTGAAATGAGTATAGGTTAGGTAGAAAGGAAAAGAAAGATTACTTTATAGGAATGGGAGTTCACTGAGCAGTGTGCTCCACATATACATCATCCCAAGCATGCACAGACTGCCCATCAGTGGAGATTCAGCACAGTGTCTAGAAGTCAAACCACAGCCAACTATGCTTCAGTTCCCTCTCCAAAAGAGAGGAAATAATACAGAATGGGTCAGCTCAGGAATGATGACCAAGAAGGCAGAGCGAGAAATTAGTCTATATTGGATTTTGAAAAGCTTGGATTACAAAAACACATCTCTTTCCATGGAAACAAATCAAACAAGCTTTAGGGTATTTTTCATTTCAAAGTGCCCAATGGGAAATGGGAAGCCCGAAGCTTCTCCTGGAATACCGGAGGAGACATTTTCTAGATGAAATAGGACAAATTTATCTATGTTATTTAGTCTTTCTACTCCTAAAATAGTGGATTCACCTGTGCAAATGACCGAAGTCTATAATATAAGCTTCCAAACAGATACTGATGCTGAAATATGAGATTAGAAAGTCACACAGAAAATTCCTGAAGCTCAAAAGAATGTGAAGACCATGAGAAAGCTGTGACCGTGACATGCTCCATGATGGAGCGTGGAGATGCTGTGCAGCTGAGAAAAACTGGACTGGTGTCAGCCAAACTTCATTTTATATGTTCTGGCAAAGCGTATGACAAAGGGGTAAAGACAGAGTCTTATGGGTACTATAAAACTGAAAATGCCTTCATTTTAGATTGATGGGGTGTATATATGCCCATTATGTGCACAAGTGAACTAGTTCTTAAAACACAATGCAACGCATTGCTGTTTGCAGTAACTACAAAGAGCACACAGCTGGGAGGACGTTATAGTCTTCTTTTATCTAAGAAACTGGAGACCAAAGTGGTTTTCCAATTTATTTGAAATCAAAAAGCAAATTAGCAGGAAATAGGAGAAGGGAGAAGACTTCTTGTTCCCTGTGGTGTTAATCTATAATACAAGAACAGACAAGGCTCTGATGAAGAAACTTCTAGATAACGCTCCTGGAATAGCCCCTATCACCTTCTTCCTTAACTCCAAGTCATTTTAATGGGAATAAGGGACTAAAGTTCTATTAAGTATTTTCAAATACTCCATCTCTTCAAATATATTCTGAGACTACTAGAGAGGTTTGGAAATTTGAAATGAGAAGGAATTGATAGAAAAAAAAAATCATTTTCTGTTTCTAGTTTTCTGGTTCCTGGCACTGCAATTTATTAAAATGTATAATAGTCAATCTGATTGACACTATTGGCTCTTACTAACCTTGAAGCACTGACACAGGATCATAAAATCATAAAAGCATCTAAGTTGGAAAAGGCTTCAAGATCATCAAACCCAACCGTCAACCTGACCTATCACATTCCACCATGTTCCACAGTGGCACATCCACACATCCCTTAAATACCTCCAGTGGTAAGGACTCCACCACTTCCCTGGGCAGGCTGATCCATTGCTTGACCACACTCACTGTGAAGAAATTCTTCCTAATCTACAATCTAAACCTCCCCTAGTATGACTTGAGATACAATTGAACATCTATAAAATTATTTATACTGCAGTATAGGCTGTGAAAAACTACTCCAGATTTCAATTAAATATATTAAGCAAAGTCAATTATTCAGCTGCAGTGATGCAGCTGAACTCTGCTCTTCCTGACTGAAACTGTAAAGCATACCTTCATTCTCTTTCCATGTTATCAAAAGAACATGAGGAATTCAGAAGCAGATGTAGGTAAATTTTGTCTCCATCTAAGCTGCTGACTTTAGTTTGACCTGGAGCTGAGTTCAGACAAGCAGAATGAGTTGTCTGCTTTATTGCCACTCATTTTAATCTTACTTTCTGCCTCCCCAAGGAAAAAATCCCCAGACACCACCACCTTTTCATCAGTAGTCTCACAGAAGAGCTGGCACACTAAGGTTAAATAAGAAAAAAGAGAATTTAAATCCAGATCACCAGTCTTCTTATTCTGCACTCTAAAATACTTACTACCTTTCTGCCCAAAGCCATAACTACAGCGTGCACTCCCTCCCTTGGAAGACTGCTTATTTAGGTTCAAGCACAGGTTTATTTTGTTTTCTGATCCAAGTGGAACTTGATATTAGGCCCTTTGATTACCCTGTTGTGCTGATGTGTTCTCTAAATGGGAAGGGCTGATTTGAGATCACCTGCTGAGATTTTTCATGTTATTTATTCATAGTTCCTACAGCTGAATGTTTTCTTTCTTGCCAAAGTATTTGATGTGCAGTTTTATTTTGCTTTTCCCAACTTGTGCTCAGAGACAAGCACCCAGTGCTATTTCCATGATTACTTGCAAGAGATGAACTCTGTAATTCTCCATACAGTACAGGGTCAATTGCAAATCCACACAGAACATTTCAATTGTTACTAGTGCCTGATCTTGAATTCATTTCTAGGATGGCTTTAGGCTCAGCTCAGATATTTATACTCATTTGATAAATTCCTACCCACATAAGATTTCTCCATCACATTACAACTAGCAACAGGCTGCTTGGTGGTCATGAACGCTACCAAAACCTCTAACGCTGCAAAAACTCATGGCTTGTCACTGTCACCTTCCCCATCAGGGATAACTCCAGCAAGATTTATTTGGCTGTAGTGCATCAAGTGATTAGTATTTAGTACAGTTGCCATGGGTGGACTAGAAGGAAGTAAAGGAGGGAAGCTAATACAGAGAGTTTTGGAAATGGAGTCAGGATTCTCAGCTGAAGGGTAAGGTACTTTCAGATGTGACACACGCTGCTCCACCTGCCCAGAGGAACAGACAGATCAGGGGAGAATGACAGGTGTTACCTACCAGAGGGATCGCAGTCCACCTTATTGAGTGTCATATGGCTTTCATGAAAGATGTAATTCTGCTACAATGTTCTCTTCTATCAGGGTAATTGCAAATGCATTTCTGACAAAGGGCTTCAGTTTCCCCAAGGCTCCATTTTAGGGCCAGTCCTCTTCAATGTTTTTATAAACAATTTGGATGTAGGACTAGAAGGTATTTGGAGCAAATTTGCTGATGACATTAAACTTGGAGGAGTTGTTGACTCTGTTGAGGGTGGAAAGGCCTTGCAGAGAGATCTGGACATACTGGAGAGCTGGGCAATCACCAACCGCATGACATTTAATAAGAGCAAGTGCTGGGTCCTGCACCTGGGATGGTACAGCTTTGGCAATTTGTACAGACTGGGCAACGAGACGCTGGAGAGCAGCCTCGCAGAGAGGGATCTGGGGCTGGTGGTTTAACAGCAAGCTGAATATGAGCCAGCAGTGTGCCCTGGCAGCCAGGAGGGCCAACCATACCCTGGGGTTGTTTCAAGCATGGCATTGCTAGTCGGTTGAGGGAGGTGATTGTCCTGCTCTACTCTGCGCAGGTGCAGCCTCACCTTGAGTACTGTGTGCAGTTCTGGGCACCTCAGTACAGAAAGGATGTGAAACTGTTGGAGAGTGTCCAGAGGAGGGCTACCAAGATGGTGAAGGGCCTAGAGGGGAAGACATACAAGGAGCGGCTGAGGTCACTTGGCCTTTTCAATCTGGAAAAGAGAAGGTTGAGGGGAGACCTCGTCGCAGCCTACAGCTTCCTCATGAGGGGGAGTGGAGGGGCAGGCATTGATCTGTTCTCTTTAGTGATCAGTGATAGGACTTGTGGGAATGGAGGAAAGCTGCGATGGGAGGTTCAGGCTGGACATCAGGAAGAGGTTCTTCACTGAAAGGGTGGTTGCACACTGGAACAGGCTCCCCAGGGATGTAGTCATGGCACCAAGCCTGTCAGAGTTTAAGAAGCATTTGGACTGTGCACTTAGTCACATGGTCTGAACTTTTGGGTAGACCTGTGTGGTGCCAGGAGTTGGACTTGATGATCCTTATGGGTCTGTTCCAACTCAGGATATTCTATGATTCTGTGATTCTATGATTCTAACTTGCAAATTAAATGTCTGCAACTGTGTTTATCAGATCAGGGAAATAAAAATTTCTTCTATTTCTACTCTAATATACAACCAGCAAATTTGTCCTTCATTGGGATCCACTTGTGCACTACCAACGGAACTTGCTGAAATATTCCATGCACTTCTGCATGTATACCTAAAGCTTCCTGTTACCTTCAAAGTGAGGAGACTTAATGATGTCTTGATCAGAACTTTTAAGCTGTAACTTCTGTATGTGGTGTGGGATTCCTCTGTATTAAATTTATCAATCTAAAAAGATGGGCACCCAGTTTAATCCCATCATCAAGGCCCCCTTTGTACTCTGTAGGGAGAGATGGAGCAGAAGAATTTAATTTACCCCCTTTAAGATTAAACAAACTTCCTTCTGCCAATGCTTTTCGCTTTCTTTGCACCTTCCTTTTAAACGCAGAGAGTCAGGTGAAACCAAAATCAGCAGCTGTTTATGGTATGACTGCAGCTGCAGCTTGTATTTGTATTACAGTTATGTATTGTGGCTGCTAAACTTTTTGGATTAAATTGATACTGCAAGGTTTTGATTTTCTTTTGCTATTCTCATTTCTAGCAGTATAAAAGAACACAATGATCATGACTTAGCAAGGCACATAACTTAAAGCACACAAAAGGTCCTACTCAGCAAAAGACATAAGCATGTTCATCAATTCTTTGCCTAGGTGGCAGAGGCCAGCCCCATGTGCAAGAATCAATCAGGAGATCAAGGTCCCTCTTCCTGAGCTATCAAAGAGCAATAAACCTCTGCAACTTCCTTCCAGTTTGTTTTGTGTCTTCTGTGAAGTGAGGGTACTAAAAAGTCATTCAAAACATAATAAAAGTATTGGCTCATTGGGTGATGTTGAGATCCCTCTTTTGCCAGTTTGGTATTCTGGTATTCTCTTCATACAATTATTCTTTGCTGGATTTATTATTTTTTTCCTTCACTTGGCAGTCATTCAGTGATCAGGGATGCAGCAAACCTTTATAAATACATTCATCAGCCTGGTTCTTAGGCTGAGGTAACTCAGCAGCAATAGTACGGAGAGCATACAGATTAAACTTCTAGCTGGTTTGGCAGATACAAGCCCTTTGAATGAAGAATTTAGAGAAATAAACTTTAGTCATTAACTTTCTTTTGTATATTTCCTTTTTAATATCTGGCAGAGCATGACAATGGCTAGCCTGTCAAGATAAGGCTTAATACACTTAGAGATGAAAGTCAGCTGAGAAAAGTCTGTGTGGAAATCTTCCATGGGAAGTCTGTTCCCAAAACTAGAATGGACTGTAAAACAAAAACAGGTGATCTTCGAACATTATTGCTTCATTTCAATTCAGGATGCTAATGCTTTATTATCTCTTCTGGAAAGGATGATTTTATAAAGAGCATGACCTTAAGTGAGTCACATGACCTCTTCCAGACATACACCCTGGTAAATATTTACTGAGCTTTATTTCATAGGCATTAACTCATTGTTGATATGAAAAGCTTTTAGGTCACTAGACAATGCAATATATAATATTATCATCATGACATACAAAAATATGCACAGTTTAAAGGTGATAATGATTTTCTTTCCTAGTTAGCTTCTAGGTATGAGTTCAGCATGTACTGGTTTATGTCACTGTTTGCTTCTTATATTTTATGAAGTATTTTTGTCAACAGTGAAAGAGAAGAATGAAGGTGATGACATGGCGTTTATTGACATTTCTTTAATCCACAGCAAGTGGTGCTTTTATACATAACCATTGGTCATTTTGTATTGCACTAATCCAAGCAAAAAATATACTAGTCTAGTTGGCTGGCTGCCATTTGTCATTCTCAGTCTGTTCAATTGTCAGTAACAGCAATGCAAATATACAAATCTCTCTTAATTCCACAATTCTTGTAATCAAAATGCCTATTGCCTAGGCTCTTCTCAATGCTTTGACTGAACCAAAACATTTTTTCATGATCCTCCTGTGAGCACACCTGCCTGTACCTGAGAGTACCAGAACTGAGGTTGTTCTTTCACAAGCATGACCATGAAGTCACCACAATCTGCTTTGTAAATATATGTAGGTGTCACTGTGTACCTACAAGGTCTTTTGATTAAAGTTTGGCACCAAGACGTTCTTTTAAAAAAGTGAAGTGTGCACCTTTAAATCTCTCAATATCCAGAGCATGGTCCTCTCCGCACATGTAAATACATAACCTACCCACCAGAAAGATGCAAGAACATGCACACTGGCAGCGTTCAGCCCCCATGGCAATGGGAGTGGCTTGGCAACCAAGCCAAAAGAGTGGTTTCTGTTAGTTATTTATAGCATTTTAAAAATTTAAATACACTGTTATTTTCCACCAGGTCCTTACTAAGATACTTTTATTTATTTATTTATTTTTTCCCTCCACTCCCACAGGAGCACATCCATGAAGCAATGAGCTCCCTTTACTTTCAGACTACATGTTTGCTTCTCAGCTCAGGTTTATTCCCGACATGACTTTAGCCAACTTACTGAGGTGCCAGGAGAGTCAACAGACAGAAGTTTGCTCCTGCCCAAGGTGTTCCCCATCATGAATTTAAAGTACAGAAAAGTCAGAAGGTAGAGAGTTTGCCATTTTCTTTTTGTTTTGTTTTGTTTTGCTTGGTTTGGTTTTGTTGCTTTTTTTTTCTTTTTTTTTTCTAGGGTGTGGTATGGGGTGGGAGGAGTGTGTGGGTTGGCTTACTGTGTTGAAACACCAGGCACGTTCTTGTGATGATTTCTTCAGTTGTACTGAGAGCACATGGAAGAAAGCTATGACTTTCATCGTGTTTTCTGTCATACACCCAGATTTCAAAGGAGAAACTCATGACCCACAATCACTCTGAACTCCCTACCTCCCTGCATCTCCCAGCACTAAAAGTCATTTGCAAGCAGCATCTTCTCCACAGCTTAATGAAACACCAGCGCTAACAGACTGAGTGCATGCTCTGAGTTTGCTTCAAGTACGAGCTAAAAATGATTGGCTTAAATAACCCCGAAGATTTGGACCATAAACACAATCAATTACTACAGCTCAGCATAGATGGAAGTATTCATCTATGGCAACGGAATTGGCTGTGCTCTGCTTATCCCTGCTGTGGCGAATGCATCTCCTAGTATGCGTATTTAAGAGTGAACATTCATACTTCCAGTAAGTATTTGCATGTTTATGAATAAACTATAATCCATTTGAAAGGATTCTTACTCATTAGCCCTGTAAGATCTTCATTTATTTCTCATACTTTGCATACCAAAAAGACAGCAAGAAGAAAACATCAGTTTCTGCACAGAAGTGCAGAAAATCTGCATAAATAGGAAAGATTAGAGACCAAACACTAGAGACCATGCTCCAAAGAGCAGGAATGTCTTAGTATTGGTCTCAGTAAAAACAGAAGGTGGAAAAACGTTGGATTTTTTTCCCTACTTGTTTGTACTTGAAAGGGGGAAAAAGACATGCATGAGTGAGGTTAATGGAAGACCTATTTGTGTCCAATTCACTGGAGAAATAGTACAAGGACATATCATCCTTGTAAAATAATTTTCCCTGTATTCCTTCAGCCAAATCAAAGTACAATTATGTACAAAGTAACATGTGCAGATGAATACAGATTTGGGAGATCTATTATTCTCTCAATCCACCCTGCCTTGGTGTAATTCTTCTTTACCCCTGTCATAAAGACAGACTTCTTTACGAGTGCTTCATGCTGTCAAAATGTGTGGCTTGTTCGACTAACCTAGAACAGAGTTGAAAGTGCACAACAGTGACAAGGAGTCATTCACGATTAGGGCTCTTGCTGTGAAACAAAACTGACAAGTCCTCCTGAAACATACAGCAATTAGCAAGTGTGAAATCAAAACTCACCCCACATCAGTAGCTACCAAGACACACAGAAGCAAAACTAAAATGAATCTACATCTTTATAGTCCTGGAGAGCTTTGTAATTCAGAATGATCTTTACGATCAAATAACAATTTCATTCTCTAAGATGAGGCTTTGTGCTTCATACTGGTACAACTGAGCTCCTCAAAATTTTCATCTTCAAACCATACCAAGATGGTGTTATCCCCGTTGCCAGTCCCCTAATCCAACAAGAAGTCTGTGGAGGAACAGAGATTTTGAGATCCAAAATGAGATAAAGGTTATTCCTGTTTCACACTATAACCAAAGATTTCTCCATTTGCATCTCAGAGAAATAAAACCAGGACCAGTGTTGAGCCTGCTACAGAACAGCGCACTGGAGTGTTCAGCTTATAACTCACTGTTTATCTGTATGTTTTAACTGCTAACAAAGCAATTCCTTCATCCTTACAAAACTGAATAACGACAAAAGAAAAAAATAGTACTTCCCACAACAAGCAGGTCCTGTTTTGGAGTGAAAGCTCCTGCTAAAATCATATTATAAATAACTCCAAATAACATAAAACCATGTCTGTGCCAGCAAAAAGCAGTCTGCTTCTACACATGGGAAGACAGAAGCTGGAGAGCAAAGACCATGCTGTTTTATTAAGCTGTCCTAGAAAAGCCAGTAGCTATCATTCTGTTGCAGGTCAGAAAAAATAGTTATCCAATCTGGCATGACTGTAGCTTGGAATCAAAGCTACGTGTAGTTCTCATCCTCACCTGCCACAGCCCAGTTTGTTAATTTAAGTTGTAAAGATGGAAACAAAACCACCTTTTCCATTCAAATTTGAATCCAAGCTGTTCATCTTGTGTCCTACCCTGTTGCATTAAAGGCAAGATCATCCTTACTTATTTCACTCCAGGAAAGCTGTGATCTCAACACATGGTCTCAGAAAAATGACATTCCTTGCCGTGGCTAACACCAACTTTATTCTGTGTGGCCTCATCGCTTGGCAAAATATTAGCAGAGTTTTTTGCACCAGGTGAAAAAGCATTCTCTTAAGAGATTTTTAATGATTCAGGACATAAAATTTTGCTTTTGAAAATCCCACCGGCACCAATTGTATCTTTACAGACCTAAAAATCTGGTCTGTATTATTTCAATACCATGGTCTTTGTCATTCTTCCTACAGAACAAGGTTAGCTCATTGTTATGTGCTGTTCATTGGTCTCTGCTAAGAGAACTCAGATATTGATCTAATGCTGGAAAACTTTTATATTATTTTATTGAAACTTATGTTTTAAAAAGTCATTAAGAACATTTGATATTCACATCTTATATGGTGGATTTTTTTTTTTTCAGTGTAAGGCTTTTTGTATTAGCTTTTCCAAGAAATTACAGCATGCTTTTGCAAAAGCAGCTCTGACCAAGGGTCTAGGGAGAAAGACCAAGAGCAGAGATAGAACAATGACTCTAATTCAAACAAAACTTCTCAAAGGGCAGGAGAAGTTACAATTGTGATAACTAATTGATTCTACATACAGAAAAAAAAATGATAAGAAGGATTTTGTCCTGGTAAGACAGATTTTTTTAAAAAGAGGGATTTAATTAAATACCTCTCAGATCTTTTTTCTTTCTCTCTCTCTTTCTTTTTTTTTTTTTTTTTTTTTCCTTAAGATTTTAAGTATCAGGCAGCATATCCAAAAGAAAAATGATACCATCCAGGAAGTAATTATGTGCAGTAAGTGTGCTGTTTGACTTCTTTCCTGCAACAGTGATCTCCAGAAGCAGGAGGAAGCAAGGAAGTTGGGAGGGAGGAGGGAAAAAATAAGATTCAGTAATTTGAGAAGCTACAGACATTTCTCTTTCTGTGTCTCAATTAACAGAATGAGGGGCTGTTCCACTGTGGGAGCAGCACATGTTTCATAAGAGCAAGGAATATTTTAGTGGCTGCGTGTCATGTTAGAAAGTGGAGAAACATAAGGGGCTTGACACAGCATGATTTGCTCTGAATAATAAACTCCTAGAGCTGATGCAAGTCAGAATCGTTATTAGACATTGGGTGATCAAATTCAGGGGCTCCATCCACACAGCTCTGGGTATGGGCAGATGTTGAAGCTCTCATTATCTCGGCTGTGCTTTTCCCCAGACTGGCTGACTGCCACGTAAGGACAGATGCACAGCACAGCTCATTCATGCTCTTCCCCACTCCACTGGCTCCAGTTCAAGATTATACCTATTCACTAGAAATTCACAGAAAACTTTACAAGTTTTCAAGGTGAATGTGTTGCACATATTCTTAGAGCCTTGTTCATAAACATTTTATTAGCACTGCCTTTGGTTTATCCCAGATCCTGTTATCCTTAATAACTGAGTTGTATTGAACACAATATTTAAAATGTTTCCTGTGTGTTTTGATGAAGTCAGCTTACTTATTGAATCTTTTCACTGATTATCCCACACGGACTAATTTTTTGTCCTTTTCCAACAATGACTTTTGAAAATGTTATGTGATTCTAGTCTTTTTGTATTGTTACACGCCTGCTGTTCTGCCACTAATAGGAGATGTTAAGTACCTACTTCTGCTTCTTTCCTTATTGCTCCCTGTACATGACATTTTCTTGGCATAAATATGCCAGAATATCTCATTTTTATAGAGGTTTGTTAGACATTTCAACAGCTTCTGCCAATTTGCTCTATGTATGTATTTAGACATTATATACGCAGGAAATACATTTTATATACAACTTGCATGTAGTGTGCTCCCACATTCTTCACCTTTAAAATAAATACATAAATGAAAATAATAAAATTCACAACAAAAAAGTAGATTAGAAACATGAGTGTTCTGCATATCTGATTTGTCTGTGAATTACATCCTGCAATCTCTCTTTTTGCTGTATCTTTTTTTTTTTTTTTTTTTTTTTTTTTTTTTTTTTTTTCTTGCTCCTGACTGCTGTGGATTGATGAGTCTCCTTCAGAGACCAACACAGGTACATAATCCAGTGTAGCCCAATGGGTTTCTAGTCTTACCTGGAGCTTCCCCTGCTCTGTCACTCTGCATGGCAGGCATCCAGCCAGGCACCCCACTCCAAGAGTGCTACTTTAAGGTACCCCACTGCAGAGATTCCCAAGAAAGCAACCCCCTTCAGTTCAGGGTGATGCTATACATAGTCACCTCAGCAGGCCAGGACCTACACCTGCAACTGTAGCAGCATAGCTGGGAAAACATAGAGCCAGTGCTTCCCAACACCAGCTTGCATGTCCCTCCACTTATAGTGTAAGCCAGACAAAATGCTGGTGCAGGTCCTGAGCAAGAGAAGCCTCAAGGAGATGTGAATTCCTCATTAGTCATGTGCATCATATAGATGGACCTTCTCAGCAAAGCCTGGCTCCCCCTCAAGTCTGGTAGCAGCAAGCTGAACACAATTAGGTGCTTGGAATAATGAATCTATTTTAATTGTTGTTGCTTTGCTCCCGAGAGGTTTTGTATCTCTGTTCCATGCAGGATATCACCCTCAACACACAAGACTCTGCCCTGAACTAACATGACAGCCCTACAAATAATGTTGTTTGGCAAGCTTTCAATTACGAAACTGTGTTCTAATGGCAGCAATGGCAGCACAGAGAATCCTGCTCAGCTTTCAATCCTTCTGTGCACAGAAACTGTGCTTTTCAACAAGAGACCAAGAAAAGTCAGCCTGAAATAATCATATATCCTTCTATGCATGATTGCTGCAGTGACTAATCCCAATTTGTTCCCTTCACTCCCTGCTTCTGCCTCCCTCCCCTTCAGAAGGCAGCAAGCCCGCCCTGTACTGAGAACAAATGAGCATGGAGAAGAAAAAGCAATTTGTACTCATGTCCTCTCTCCAGCCCCGTGCTTCCGCCCACTTCAAATTCAGCAGCAAAAGAGTATGTTTTGGTTATCTATCTGAGCATAAATCCTCAGCTATTATGTTAACAAAGTAGTGATGAAAGAATATTTCTTGGTTAATTATGTGGTTCTACTGTTGATATTGCAGCTGAATGGAGAAGACTAAAGAAAATCTGCATGGTTTATAGTACAAAGGTAATGTGGGAAGATCCCAAGCTATAGACTTATTGGATCTTCAGACAATTCTTCCAGAAATCTGGGAGTTTTTAGTTTTTTAACCTTCCTGCAACCCTGTATCCCAAACTGGAGTTCAGATTTAGACAATTTAAATTGAAGAGCAGATTAAAACCCACATCTAGGTTGGAAAATGCTCTGTATTTCTGTGATATGATACCTTTCACTGGAGAATTTCAAAGCACTGTTCTAATACATGTTAATGAGACCTCACAAGAATGCTATAAATACAATATCATGTGTATATGACTCATGCAGCTTATTAATTTTACATCACCTACACTGTGGTTTGAACAAGAGTGGCAGAGCAGAATTCAGACAAATTCCTCTGTAAAGAACTTAGCCAAAATAGCAATCTCTATGTGCTCAGGAGTCAATCTGCCTCAAGGCTACACCTGGCTTGTGAGATTCAGGCAGAGAGAGACATTTATTGCTTACCACAACCTTTCCATTGCAAGCTGCCTTGCAAAGCAGGAGCACCACAGTTCTTGTGAAAAAATGCAGTGTTCATCTAACACAAAAACAAACTTTAAAACAATGTATAAGCAGCTTCCATACCAGGTCAGCAGTCTATAGAAGAGAAGAAACTTTGCTGGGGCTGGATATGGATCCAATAGGTAAGGATTCTCTGTGGGAATTGACTTTAATTATGAAGCGAGAGAAAAACCAATATATAATCTCTTAAACTTACCTATACCCTTAACTAAAAGGCATCTTTACTTAGCTTAATTAACTATTAATACAGAGTTCCTGAAAAGCCCTCAGTTATTTCAGTGTTCACTCTACTTCTGTGGCAATTACCCGTTTAAGAGGTTCTGCAGACAGAGTAATAACCAAGACACACAAAAGATTTGTTTACACGGTACTTTACAGGAATTGTGAGCCAGCCAGACGCTGTGTAATTGAGATAAATAAGATGCAGTGGTCATACACACTGATGAGAGTCCAAGTATATTAGCATGGGGTTAGCCCTGGTTTGTGTAGCTTTCCTGCTATCTTAGAGAATGAGTAGGTGAGCTAATGCCTGTCTGTAAGCTCACATAACCCAAATAAATACTTAAAGGCCCCACAGAAGGTAAGTAATAAAGCTAGAACCAGAGTAACTAGGTTTCTTTAGCCTAGTCTCAGTGGAATCAAGAAAGTTGGATCAAGCCACCCACTTCACAGCAGTTTCTCTCTTTCCTCCATTCACGATGGTTGATGTGGTGGAACTCAGCCAACACCGGGAAGGCAATTTTTGCTGCAATTCAGAGGTGAGAGCACTGAAACAGGGTCTAAGTGAAGGAGATACCCAGTAACTGCACTGCTCTCCCAAAGCAAAGAAAGGAGGTGAAAGAGGAGGTAAAGATACTTCCTATTATCAAAATGAGAGGAAAGAAGAGAGCAGCTTCCTAGGCTTCAGTTGAGCCCCAGAAGTTACAACTACTAACTAAATATGAGTAATAAAAGAACACAAAATAGTAAACAAATATATATATATATATATTGATTGTGGTTCAGTGCCATAAACACTAATTAAAAGCTTTTAATCTATGAAGTTAGGGGATAACATACATTCATGAAAATACCACTTTTCCCAAACCCATACTGAATCTCATACTTGCCTACCATCTTTTTGAATGGCTCCTCTTTTAAACCTGAATGTTAATAACTCAAAATTGCTCAATATGCAAGACCTAGAGCAGATTTTGTGGCTAGAATCTATGTCTCAAGCTGTCCTAATCATTATAAGTCTCGGCATGTTGCCTGGACTGCTAAGAGTTCAAGTCTGCAGTTTGATTTAAATCAAAAAATATCTATTTTCTGCCATTGACAATTCAAAAAGTACACTGAAGCTTCAAGAAATTAAACGATGCATTTAAGTCTTGCCTGTAGTAATTAAAAGGCTGAATCAAAATCTCTGCCATTTAAAATGTTTCTATCTTAGTCTGGTCTGCTGTACTGAAAATGCTCTGCATGCATGCATTCTGTTTCTTTTTTCTTATAAAAATGTTATGACATCCCCCAAAATTACAGTTGAAATGGTGGGAAAAACATCTGTAAATGCTTCTGCTTCCATGTTTCAACAGAAGAGCATTGTCCTCTCCTATTAGCCATTGTGTTGGGTCTGTCTGAGCTGGAGTCACCTTTTCCCTGCAGCAGCCCACACAGTGCTGCGCTCTGCACTCGTAGCTGGAACAGCACTGATATCACTCCAGTGTTGTGTCTATTGCTGCGTAGTGCTGGCACAGCATCAGGACTCCTTCCAAGCCCCCAAGAGCCAGCAGGCTGGGGGTGGGCAAGTGATGGGGAGGGGACAGTGCCAGGGCAGCTGACCTAAACCAACCAAAGGGATATTCCATAACATCTGATGTCACACTCAGCAATAAAAGGGGAGGCTCTTGTGGGAGAGGGGGCTGTTCCTCCTGAACAACCACTACGCGCTTGAGGCCCTGCTTCCTAGCACGTGGCCGAACATCTCTCGTTGATGGGAAGTAGAGAATAATTTTTTTTTTCCCTCTCTCTGTGCTGCCGTGTGGACTTATTGTTTCTTTTGTTTCTTTTTTCCTCCCCATTCCCTTTCCCTTTAATTAAACCTTTCTCATCTCAAACCTTGAGTTCTCTGTGTTGTATTTTCTCCCCCTTCCTCTCTGAGGAGAGAGGGAGTGAGAGAGCGGTTGTGGTGGAGCTCGGCTGCCCACCTGAGTAAAACCACCACAACCATTCACTCCCTAAGGATGGTTTATCAATGACAAGCTAAGAAAAAAAATGATGGCAAAGCTCATACAATCACTGAGAGACAACCTGAGACTAACTGCTGTGCACTGGAATCAGTCAGTCATGGACTGTCTGGGAGATGGTCCCTTTGTACAGACTGAAAGGATTTATCTCTATTTCTAGCAGGGTACAATTTGGAAAATGCAGTGTTCTCATGAAATGCCTGATGGAGTTAAAATTGGAATGGCCCCTATTCTCAAGAGTTAATAACTTTCAGAGGGAAAAAAATTACCTTAGGACCCTACTGTATTTCATAGGAGGAAAGAGAGAAACATTTCTGGGTTGAGGAGGTAGGGAAAGGGGGTGGAGAACTCTTGTGTGGTGGGAACAATAGCCTACTCCTTTGACCTGCAAAAGGCTGGATGAATGTTTGCAGTGGTTTGCCAGATGAGTCTACTAGTGTTTCTGAACTTAAGGCTCCCACTTTGAAGACCAGAGGCTCCAAATTTGGTCTGTTCCACTAATGACATGTGCAAGTATTGTTATTTATATGTATTTTAATTTTAAATTAACTGGTGACCTGAACTATATCTATTATAGTCCAAATGCAGTTTGAATATCATTCATTATACAAATGAGGTTTGAACTGAACATAACTGTTTACTCAGAAGACATCCATTTAGTGAGTTGGCATTTCTTCATTACCCAAAATATACGATAATTGTCCATGTAATTCCTTCAGCAAGTTAATTGCACACAGTCCTGCTCCTCGATCGAAATTATCTGTCAGCCTCGCATAATTATTATGCATCAGTCTCAGTTAATATTCATTCCTTTATGCTACTGCATGAATGGGACTGTATTGAAACTGAGCTCAAATCATAGTAAGGTCAGCACCTTATATTAAAACTACCACAAAAAAAAAAAAAATTATTATAGACCAAAAGTGACACTCCTGACTCAATGAATGAAGTGCTACCACAGCACATGACAGGACACTCAGTAGACAACTGGGAGGAAAAACATGACCTGAGCAGTGTGTCCCAATGTGTTGCAGCTCCCTACAAAAAGACACGCATTTTCTCCAGGAACTGGGCAGCACCAAGACTTGTCTCCCATTTCTGGACCCGTCAAAGCTCAACTAGTCCCTTTCCTCCACAGAAGAGGAAGCAAGGGATGCTGCAGAGCATGATGCCAACCACGGGTGAACAGGAGCTCCATGGTGTCTGAGCAAGGCCTGCTACAATGCTCTAAGCCTTGCTCCACTCCCCTCTCTCACAGCAGCTGGTTTTTGATGCCTGCCTTGGGACAACACTAGCTCCCACAATGTCTCCACAGCTTGCCAACTGTTTATAGGTGACTTGCAGCATAGATTAGTCTTTCACCTGTATACATGTCACTGTAAATGATGCTTTGAGACATCATGGCAATCAAAATATGCTATTTGAGTGAGCCCTGTGGTTCCCTATTTTCCCGTGTATTAAAGTTAAATGGTCTTCCCACAGTTCTGAAATAACCCATAGGCCATCAATAATTATTAAGACATGCATTGAGGCCTCATAAGATCACAAAAAGACTGAATCCCCAGTTGTTCCTTGTGCCTATTTATTCATTTTCCATCTCATTCAGGCATTTGTATGAGCCAAAAAGAGCAGGAAAAGGGTGTACACTGATACAACAGGATAAGATACAGCTCTATCATTTTGCACATGTAAGATAATAACAGAGTAAAAGATGATGGTAGTAACATTTATTCCTGCAGTGGGAGATTCCCTTGGTTGGGAGGATGCATTTCTGTAATTGGAAGTGTGTTTGGTATTTTGCCGTAAAATTTCACTGCAGACTTTCATTTCTAACACAGTTTGCTGCAAGTGTGTAAGTGTACTGTAGAGTTTAATTCTGCAAAGGTATTGAACCCTGACAGAAGCATCTCCAATTCCTGCCACATCTGAGGTGGAGGTACAGATCTTGAGGGAAATCCTTGAAGGGTGGAATCGACATTGCCCTCAGATCAAGTACAAGATACTACGTCAGGTGTGTTGTTTACTGTCATCTCTAATTTATCCTGTGTGACACAGAACAAAACAAGATGTACCACAGAAGACACAGAAAAGCATAAAACCGCGTATATGCTATAACCTAGTATCCCCACAAAACCACAAAGTGCATCTAAATGACTAGTTCAAAATAAACATGAATCCCCAAGTCCCCAAAAATTTGACAGAAAAAGGCCTTACCAGCTAAAACTGTAAGTTCTGTGACTGAAAAAGCATAAACTGACAATCTAGGTCAGGGTTTGCTATCCACTGGTGACTGCACTCAGCCTTTTAAAGCCTTTTTTTTTCTGATGGTTACACTTCATGTTACAGCTTTAAAAAAATGCAGTGTGACTGTAGATCCTATACCTCTTGGACAACTAAGTAAGGGGCTTTGCCAGCCAAGATATAATAGTGCTATATTTTTAATAGATATATAGAGAGGAAAATAATCTGCAGTGGAGTCTGTATTCAGAATGGAACATAAATACCTGGAGTACAGACCTAACCCAGTCAAGCTTGTTATGACCATGGGGGCATCCATAAAAAATAGAGTATGAAGTAATTTGAACAAGGATGTGCTATACAGATTAAAGGCACTAACTATAATGAACCTGACTGCAGAGCCTATAGTACTTTATACTGTGTGCAGGGAGTAAGTAGGAAGATCAAAACAAATTGACAGTTGAGGTTAGAGTAAATCACTGCTGTTAGAGACTGATGCATTCTTGTCTTACTCCTCAGAGGACCAAAAGGAGCACCAATTTTACTTCATCTTGTAAACAACACATTTCTTTAACTGTTATGGAAAATAGATACCACCAGGATCCATCAGATGTAGTTTAGTTTTTGTTTATTTATTTGATGAGAAAAGAAGGTAACCAACATTGAAACTGTTTGATAGGAAAGCTCAATACTTAGCACCAAAGTCAAAAGGTCAGTAATGTCCCAAAAAAGGAGTCAGTACTTAGCACCAAAGGTCAGTACTTAGCACCAAAGTCAAAAGGTCAGTAAAGCCCCAACTGGTCAGTTAGAGACCAGCATTAACCAAAGCCTCAAACCCCAGCTGCGTACTCACAGGGAGCCCATAAATTACAATGGAAGGCTTCAGAGGTGAAAAGTTAATAAGGAGAAGTCACATCTCCAAATATTGAACAACAGACTGCCGGTCCCCTCAGTACCTTCCTAGTCCTCCAGCAGGAAGAAAGAGGGAAGTGGGTTTCTATTTTATAAATTTTGCATTTTATATAAGTGGGGAACATTTCCTCCCATCCATCCCACCTCCCTATCAAGACATGAAGTCCACAGACAACAAAGTGAAGTATCAGTGCAGTATTACAGAGTTTTATGTCCCAAAGGTAGGAAACCTGGAGTAAACTTTCTCTAAATGATCATAAAAGCCACTGCTCAAACCTTGGTCCTTATATCTGTGTTATATACACTGCTTCAAAAAATTAGGTTTATTTTGGTGGGATTGTCTTAACTTGTATGAAAATCAGACAGAATTTTCTGTTGAATTTCGGTACACGTGGCTCTTTGTGTCGCAGAACGGGCCTCAGTGCCCCTGTAAGTGTCAAGGGTGACACTTAAATTTGTTAGAGATATGTTAGTACCTCTACTATTTTTGTTCTACACATACTAAAGGTAGGACTTTGGTGTTTAAGATGACCTCAGAAGGGCTTATGTTCCTTAGAAACTACTGAGGGGAAAAACTATGAGAATCTGTTCACATTTTTAATATCAATAAAAGAAAGTCTTTTTAGATGCATAGCTCAAGATTATTCAGGAATGTGAAATGTAATAGTAAAAAAAATCTAATATTTTATGTCAAGATTAGGAAAAAAAAAAAAAAAGCCTAGAGCTAATCTCACTCCTAGTTCAAGAAATTCATGAATCTTATTTAAATGATGTTATATATATGTATGACAATCACTTAAAGATTCTGTCTATTTAAACACATTTCCGCACATCTAAGTAGGCTGAAGATCAAAATCCATTTTCAAATTTGTGTCATTTTGAACTTAAGGTGGGGAATAATGAATCTTCAGCTAGCGCCTTGAGATACTTATTCTACTATTAGAAATCCTCATCCAAATTTGCTGTTATATTTCTGGTAATTCCCTTCCTGTCCTGAATCAATATAAGGCATAGAAAAAAACTCATCCAAAAAATTCTATGTCCAGAAAAAGTTCATATTTAAAATTGGGCAAGATTTATTTGCAGGAGTAAAGAGGCAATTCCTTATTTTTTTCAGACTGCTTAGCTCAGCCCTAGCCATGAGACCTCAGAAAGAAGATAATGACAGAAAAGTACGATATTATCAGCTGCCTCATAATATTATTTTTCTGTGCTTCAGAGACAAAACAAAGCAAGCTGAAGGGAAACACCTAATGTGTTTTTGTACACTAACTCAAGATCATATTTCATTATGGAATTTCCTCAAAGCGTCCTAATTATCCTTTACAGGAAATACATCATTTTCAATTTTATCTTCATGGCCCAGGAGACAGTTTGCTGAAGAAAAAGATCTGAAATCCACAGCTTTTTATATCATCTCTAATTTTATGAAATAGAGACCTGTCAGCTGAGTAGAAGATGTCTGAAAGAACAAGCACATGGAAAAATTGTGTTATTTTTATAGTCTGAATTAAAGAAATGAAATATCTGGCAGGAAATTAGTTATATGAGGTGTTAGATTGGACTCATGAAGTGTCTGTTTGAAGCCAGCTGAAAAGGGAATATCACTTTTTTGTCAGTGTTATCTTAGACATCTCAGCCAGTATAACCAAACAATTTCCATGGCCACTCAAAAATAATTGAAAACAAAGAAAGACAGCTTCAGAAGGCAATATCTTGTCATGCCATTTTCTTGCTGATTATTTTCATTCAACATTTTCTGTCTTTTATCATAAATAAAAAACAGTTTTTCTGACCTTTTTGGGAAAAAAAATGTTTGTAAAGGGAAAAAACGTACATTTATCATTTCTTTAAAAAAAGCCAACACCTAAAAATACAGAGGTTGGAGGCTTCTAAATAAAGCTTGTTGATGAATACTGAAAAGATATCACTTGTTAAACTTAGTATCTCATAAAAAAAACCACAAGTATAGTTTGAAAATTCCAGTGAAAACTAGCTGGTATATCTCAACTCCAAGAACATAAAGAATACAAAAAAGCTGTCTCTTCAATATTTTCTTTTTGCAAGTATTGCATATTATTCATTTAGAGAGCTATAGAAGTGCCAAACTGCAGATTTTACACAAAAACTCTACAGTGCAATGTAGATACAGTACAACGAAGATAGAATGGGCCAAATTATTTAATGCCGTCTGCTCTTTTTGCATCACTCCAACTGTGCTCAGAGTAAAGGCAGATGAAGGTTTTTCCCAGCTAGCGCAGAGCCTATGAGGGCAGCTTCCTCTGCCCATCCTGCAGCTGCTGGCATGCTCCTATGGGGCGGGGGCAAGGGGCAAAGACAAGCTGCTACCCATGGTGATGGTCTAAATGCTACAGGCAGAAGAGATGGGATGGAGCTATGCTAATGCCACAGTTAATGGAGGCTGTACTCTGATTGCCGCAGACTCAAACTCACTTTAGTGCACTTTTTCACATGAATCTTCGCATTAACCAGTATCTGAGATGTTCACATGGAAATTTGGCCCTGTAACTTTGGCAAAACATGAGAGGACCAAGATGGGTGTTGGACAGGGTCTGGAAGGAATGCTCCTTGGAGGACCCACTCATGGCTTGCTTTCCTCATCAAATTCCTTTTCCTGTGTTAGAAGAAAATGAGCCTTTAAATAATTCCTTATCTTCCCTATTATCTCATCCTGCTGCTGAGCCTACAATAGAAGGTGACAGATTGTGGAGAGGGCTTTTAAAGATATTGTAGATGCTTATCTGATGTAAATCACAGCTTCATTACTGCCAGTGGATTATGCTGAGCTATATCAGCTGAGGGTCTGGCTTGGCATGCTGCACTTTAGAGCTATGATGTTGTCAGTGTCTTTGCAGAGAAAATACCAACTCTTGATTTGTAATTTAAATTAATGAAGAGTGAATGTCATTATTTCTGAAATGGGAAAGGAGCTTCCCATACATAATAATAATAATAATAATAATAATAATAATAATAATAATAATAATAATAATAATAATAATAATACAACGACACTGTGCTTTCTTTTCAGCTGTAATTCTTCAATGGTTTTACAAAGACAGGAAGTAGCATTATCCTGTTCCACAAATTAAAGCACAAAAAGGAAAATGTATCCAGCAGAGCAAGCAGCAGATCCAAAGGCAAATCTCATATAAAGGGCAAGAAAAAGCATATCCACAAGGACTTAGCACAGATTAGAAAATTATAGAAAATATGGTTCACAAAACTCAGTAACTTAAAATTTTATGACCAAATAAAAGCAGAATGACCAGAACGATCTGATGGCAAAAGAAGGGAAGAGTTTACGCGTACCTAAACATTTGCCACTGGAGCAGAGTTGTCTTGTACTGTGAGATGACATATTCCCTACATTTGTCAATCTAGTTTCAACTGAAAAGGAATGAAGTAGTCTTACTTTTGGCAAGGCAGTCCAGGACAAAAAGAACATACAAAATCAGTTCTATTACACTGTTTCAGAAAAGGAGCAAAGTCTAGCAGACAAGAGCCAGCAGCACAGTGTCAGCATGCACCTTCACTCCAAGGCTGGGACTCCAAGACCCATAAAAAGACCCTTAATGTAACTGCTACAGAGCTACAACACATAAGGCCACTTCCAGCTTGGCACAACTTCAGAGGAGACTCACCTCACAGTTCTGAACTTGACCCACCACTCCGAATCTGGTGTAAAGTGCCAAGCGCACTCCTCTTGTCCACGGGCCAAGATGCTCAGTGCCAGTGAGGACTACAGATGTCTCACATGGCTGCAGCTCCACTGGGTCTGCTCAGTTCAGGATCATTTTCTCCTCTGAAAATCTCATCCTGAGACAAGTCAGGGCCCATTCAGAATTTCCCAGCTACCTCCAAAAAACAAAACAAACCAAACCCTCACTACGGTCTCATTTGGTGGTCACATGAGGTCTCAATGTACTATATGCATAGATAAGAGTTAGGGTTTTAAATTTTAGGGCTATGCTTCCCCCCCCACAACTGAAAGGAAGCCATCTGGATTATTATCTTCTGGCTATAGCTGCCAGTGAGATGTGATTAGTCTTATTAAAGTGTGACAGGTAGTCCCTTCAGATTGAGTCCTTTCCAGTGATGAATGACAACATGTGTATTTATGGCCACCAGAGAATTCTGGATAAAACTTCCATCATTGAACTGTCCAGTTATTAAGACAACTTACATGACCAAAATGAGAAAGCTTAGCCTGCTTTAAACAAAAGGGAAAAAAAAAAGAAAGAAAAAAAGAAAAAAAATGCATTGGTATACTGCTTAAAATGGCAATATGAGAATCTATGCTCAATTTGTTATTAAAGATATTTTTGATGCTGCTCATCAGTTTATCTCATGTTCGCTAGAATACAACATTTTACAAAGGCCTTCAAAATAATACCATAATCCTTATTTTGGGGGCTACAGTACTGCACAAGGTCATACAGGGAGTTCATTTAGGAAGTTCACAACAGAGTTGAGGAGAGACCCTAGATATCCTCATTTCTTATTCTATCCTTTAATCTAGTAGCTTGTCTAAAACTTTAAAAGAAATCCTAATGCAGGCAACTCCCCAGCTCCATCTCCTAGAAGCTTAAATAGTCTTTATACTAAATCCATTCAGAAATCAGGACTTTCAAACAGCTATCATTGTGTGTCACAGCAATAGAGTTGACACCAAAAGCACCCAAAAGCACACCGAGTATCACTGACTGGATTACAGCTTCACCACCGGGTTCCTAGAAAGTGGCCTTTTGCGCTTCACTGGACACAGTTTCAAGTAAAACCTCATTTCTCTCCTTCTCAGTCTCAGTCTGCTACTTCTGTTTTATTTTTTTCCTGGGTCTCCAAAATGCAACACGGAAGCCACCCACATCACTGTTAAGCTACTATATACCCATCACTGATTTTCCACAGGGAATCTCAGTACAGATTTAGTCCAATAAAATGCAAATCTCTTGAAATCTCATACAGGAATTGTTTTAAAAAATGCAAGGACTCCAAATGCTGGAGTATTTATCCATCACTAATTGTAGCTCCCCCTCCAGCGCACAGCACAGAAACAGAGATTCACTAATTATCTATCGGAGGTGCACTTGGCTACTCCAGCTTTGATGCTCTGCTTTGCAATTAAATGTATTCCAGCAACCACATGGGGAGAAGGAAAAAATACAGCTTCCAGTTCTGCGATGACCTACTTACAGCATTAAAGCACTGAGCAGGAGGAGGAGGGCTGGGGGGAAGGAGAGGTCTAGCTACAGCTTAATGCAAGCTGACACTTATCTGTACTTCAGACTATGCAGCAATCAATATTAGATATGACTTCACATCCTACAGAAAATATTGGTAAGACAAGGAAAGTTAATGACAGAAAAATTAATACAAGACTCTTGTTCTCAAAACCTACAATAGTTTTAATATCCCAATCCTTTTCTCTCTACTTTGCCATGCCCCATGCCACAGGACTCCTAAAGCTTGTGTTGAATGCACATCGTTATTCAAGCTGCAGGAACCACTGTACTGAGCACTGTGCAGTCACACATTCCCTGTCCCAGACTGCACATCATCTAATTAGACAAGTACAGAAATCCTCATTCCTCCTTCTCAATGAATAAATCAAGGCAAAGGAAGAGAGACTGATTTATTCAGCATCACTAAGCTAAGTCAATGCCTCAGCCACAGATTGACTCCAGATCTTCCAGGATATTTTTTTTCAGCACCCAAACAACCTTTTTTATCCCCCCCCCCGCCCCAAATTCCCTTTAACCTTTAAGGCAATTAACAAGAATCTCTAGAAAAAGGTGTCGATCACACATGAACATTTCTCCACTCTGTCAGGGATCCTGAAAGACACTGGACTTTTTAAGTACGGGATATATTTTGGGTATGACCTCCATTTTCATCATTCTACTACACTGGCTTATGGCACAAGCAATTTAATTCCCGGATTTCACGCTAACTGTTGTGCTTATCTGCAGCACAGTCAAATGGAAGGCATACTTAACAATGCTATAGCTGGACTCTTCCAAAATACCATATACTTTCAGTGTGTGAAATGCCTATGACTTAAATATCACAACAAATGTTTTGAAAGCTTGATTACAAGAGGTGAGCCAAACATAACAATAAGAACTTAAAAATCTGTTCATTTATCTGTGGCTTTTTTATAATAGATATGAAGTAAAGGAAACCCCTTTAATTTTTCCTGGAGTAAATCCAAAGTAACAGTTTGAGGACAATCATCCTTTTTTTTTTTTATTTTTTTTTTCATTGTTGTCAGATGAAAAATTACCTCTCACTTCTGTTTCCAAAATATTGCAAATATATTGGAAATATCCTCAGTTATACATATACAACAGCTACACTGAAATACACCAGGTAAGAAACTGGGTATTTTAAAGAGTGGGGAATAAAGAAAGAAATCAAGAAAAGTGAAGAAGAATATTGTTTTTCATCCTTTCAGCCCCAACTCAGATGAGTAGCAGCATCCAACAGCACTGTGTGCTCCAGCCAGAGGAGTTGGAATTATTACTTTCTTTCAGTACTTAGTAGGTCCACAGCAATAACTGCAATGCTTGAAGGAATCATTCACATCTGTGGAAGTTACTAATCCTCTTCTACAGCCATCACAGAAATTGGCCTGAAATCCTGTTCTCTCTTTCCCCAACTATTTCTGAGTCACACCACCTAAGGCTGTGAGCTTGTCATATCTGATAACTGAGACAGGGTCAGACATGGTCAGTACTTTAACAAGAGACAGCCAGGAAAAGGTGAGATGCCATGGAGACGATGCCAGTTAATCAATGGACAGCAAATTACACTTTGCACAATTCTGCACAGAGCATCGTTCCTTCAGTATGGTGAGATGTGATATAATTGCCATGGACCTAGAAATGAAGAAATATTGCTTCTACTTGAAATGACAGTCAGACTACAATAATTTAATGAGGAGCTCTAAGATAGGCAAAATTGCTATGATCTTTCACAGTAGCCAAATTCCTGACATAATGTCTTGACAGAGCTGGCAAAAAAACATCTCTGTTCAAATCAATGCTAAAATCCCATTGCTCAGTCAGCAGTTTCATTTAGCATTGTGTCCACACATCACTGAATTGTCATGGAGATGGAGGAGTTCAAATCCTGAATTTACTCAGCCTACAGCTTGGAATCAAATGAACAGTGACTTTCTAGAGTTAGCCAACTGCACATATTTATTAATTTTTGTACCACCAAATCCAGATGCTAAAATGAGTAAGCAATTGAGAACATGGGGAAAAAGGTGGTGTATTTGCTAGATTCCTGAAAGTGTGTCTCCCTTCTAGTAGTCCTTTGTAAATGATAATACGATTTATATCGAGCTGAAGTTTGGAGAGGATGGAGTATGCCCTGCAGAGGAGGAACAGCACTTTCTTGTGCACCCAAAAATCCTGTCACAGGCTCTTATACCACATCAGTATCTCAGTTTATCCATCAGTACTGTAAATTATGTACTTTGCCTTGCACTGACATTAAGCCTCAACAGTTGTAAAAACTTTGCAATTCTTGGATGAAAAATATCATTCAAAGTACACTGTGTAATTAATGTGACTGCACACACTTTCCCTTCTTTTTAAGCAGCTTCTTTAAAAGCATTTGGAGCAACTAAATCCTTTTTTCTTTTCATATCAAGATGACTGATTGCATATTTAAAAGTATTAATCAGTTCTATGATCAGGTTAAAAAAAAAGTAAAATCCTGAGATATCAGGAAGAAACATTGTAATTGCTCAAATAACTTAAAATGCTCATACATTTTCACTAGTCCTTCATATATTCACACAATAAAGAGAGCATTATGAGAGCTATATGGTATTTATTTAGAAAAAAGATGCTTGTAAGTAATGGACTAATAAGAAGTAACTTGTAGAACATTGTGCACGGACTATAAAGAGCATTCAGAACAACTGATCTCATTCCTTGGTTTAATTATTCAGTTCTTTTTAGGCTTGAGCTACGTGTCTGGTATATTTGCTTCACATCTCAAGAGGGTATTGACCAGGTTTTCTGAAGTCTTCTGCATTATTTATCTCTTCCTACCATAAGGGGTCTGATAGGCATACTGTTTCAATAATTAAATGTCAACAATTCATGCTGTTGGCCAAAACCCAGAGGACCTTAATAAATAAATAATAACATCGTGCATTTTTATAGCTTCTTTCATTCAAGGGTTTCGAAGTGTTCTGCGCATATTCATTAAGACTACACTTCCAATAGCCTTGTAGGGTAATTCACAATCATTCCTTTTTTTTTTTTTCTTTTTTTTACAACCGGGAAAGCCAGCACAGGGAGACCGATGAGCTAGTGCAAGGTCACAGCTCAAGTCGGCGGCTGGCACAAGGGGAGCACCCGTGCTGGCAGACCCTTCTGTCGGCCCCCCCACTGCACTCTGAGCTGACAGCAGCAAGAAGCAGATGTGACCCCAGGGACCTCACTGAAGTCACAGCCGCATAAAAGCAATGAAAATGGGAAAGAAAAATAAATAAATAAATAAATAAAAACAGCATCTGCCCTACTCCATTTTTTTTTTGTTGTTTTAAAGTATGTTTTATTGCTACACTGCCAAACAAGATCAGGGTTAAGAGTGCTGCATGGGCTACTAGCCTGCCTAGTACTTCCATTTCTCCATTCCTAATCGTGGTGCTGCAAGCAGAAGTGATTTCAGTTAGTGCAAGGAAATATTTGATATCTTGTTTCCAATCTAATCCATCGAAATGTTCATTAGAAGTCATCTATCTATGATTTACTCACCCTTCTCTCCTCGTTTTCGTTAGCATCATCCCCCATGACCCCTTTTCCACTCCATACTGAGGAAAACAAGAATGATAATAACAATCTTACATTTCTATAGAAGCTTTTATCCCACTGACATGTTGAGAGCAATTACGATCACAGAAATAACACAAGCTTTTCAGGCTTCCTTTTCTGGAATTAGAACTGAGTTTCTGAAGAGGGAAAGTGCATACCATGTGCTCAACTTCCTCAGGTAGCTTCAAACATTAATTCTACTTTTGGTTCTCTGCAGAGATGAGAATGCTAACAACCAAAACAAGCCTCCCATTAAGATTCTCACAACAAATACTAACCTGAAAGACGCTCTGCTCTATTTCAGCTCACTTCTGTTCTGAATGCAATGCCTAAATAAAGTCAATGCCAGAAAGCTATACCTTTTTAAAGAAAGAAAGCTATATCCAAAAGTGTTGTCACACAGAAATAGCGGACTAAGGATCTCTATCTCTGCACTGATTACAGAGGAACATCCATATTTTCCACTCCTTACCCAAGCCAAAGTGGAAAAAAAGTGCTATTGAAGTAACACAGTGCCTTAGCAAGGACTCCACTTCACTGCTGTAGGTTACCTCTTTTCTTCAAATGTGGAATTTATTAGCAGATGTAGACTATTTTGGTGTGCTCATGTGGGGATGGGGAACCAAAAATCCAGATTCAGTTCCTGTTTCTACCATTTGTTTTACTTCTTTATAATTACAATAGAGGTCCTACATTTGCTAAATTTATAAGGACTTCAGTGACACAGGTACACTTCCTGATGTGAATGATATGTTACTGTATATATACATACACACATATGTACACATATGAAGTACAACATCAGATTGGTAAGGTGTTTTAGACCGACTAAATTTGAGCACTAATTACGTTTTAACTTTTCAGTAATTAGTACCACTTCTCCGATGCTTGAATGTACATCCCTGCTCATGATTTACCTTCCTGAAATTTTCTGCCTGAATTTATTTTAAAATTGATTAACATACCTGCAGATTTCACAGTCATGTGAAGACACAAACCACTAATGAAATTTTCAAATACATGAACCTACTTGATGATGAAGGTTAGGGGCTTTGAGGAGAAAGAGGAGAAAAAAAAAGACTAAAAGACTGATGAAATTTAAGAATTCATCAAGTATTTAAGGATATATTGTCAGATCAAGAAAGAAAATATCACTTAGACACTGTGAAAAAGAGAAGAAAAAGAAAGAAAACTAGGATATATGTTGATTTAATAATAATAATTCACTCCTTTCTCCTGCAGTTTTCTTTTTATCCATGACCGTGTTATTCCTCTGTTTCTCTCTTTCACCAAGCTTCATGTCTGCGTTCATTTCCCATTATCCTGCAGAGCTATAAATTTACAGCAATTTAGGAAAAGTGTATGTTCTAAGTACCATATTTCTGTATCCAGTTTCTAGGTTATCCTCCCCCATGTTTTTCTCATTAAGTTATCTAACCCAGAAATTAATCTTATTGGTAGTTTTAGCTTCAGCAATGTGAGATACTGACTTGTGGAGTCCAGTTAAAAAAAGGGAGACCATAAGAAGTCACCTGTAGTCACTTGATGGTGGCAACACAGTGTATGTCAAAAAACCTTTTTTACTACTTGTGATACAACCACTTGACTTTTAAACTCATTGGACCTATCTCAGTGAGATGCATACATACAATTTCATAGTGTATTATCACCACGTTTAGATTCAGCATGTGATACTGTGCCAGAATAATGCCTGTTCTGCTGATCAGTTTCATTTTTTTCAGCGTTTTCTATATATTTTGAACAAATGGTAGAATCACATTTCTTAAAACCTAGGATAGATCAAAGTGCAAAATGTTGTTAATGTTGTTGATATGGGTTGAACTGACCCATGAAAACTAGAGGGAATATAGTTTGGAATTCTTATCACTATCTAAGTTTGGATTTATAAGGGAGTTTTGAACTTATTCTCTGAAAGCCTGAGCACATTTGGTCAAGGTCCCACATCTTACTGTTTCTATTAGATACTGCCTCATTCAACATCTTCTCCTTAGAAAACAACTCCACCATGTGCTTTCAAATACTGAGTACAACTTGCATCCACCATGATGAATGCTGATAGTTTTATACACACACTGATAGTTTTATGTGCTTAGTTTTTAGATAGTTTTTAGACAGTTATTTGAAACAGTTTCACATCACAGTGTCTTCATGGAAACATGTATGTATGTGTATACATGCATGAGTGTGTATATGGGTCTAGCAAACATGTAAATGATTCTTTTAGATAAACTTATGACAGTCTCAGAAAATTGGAACATTATCTTAGGACAGCAAGCTCTTTAATGTTGGATGCTTTGATACTACTACTGAAACACATTTTGATTCACTTTTTATATCCCTCTGAACATTCTCTGCCTGCTTTCTCATCTCAAGATCCAGCAAGCAGTACAAGGCAAATATAGTTAATTTTCAAAGCAGGCATTATTAATCCCATGTCACTGCTTTATTTAAATGATATTTTGAGCTATGCAGAATGACTGATGCAGAAGTTATTTAATCTAATGGATACTATGGCATGAAAGCAATAGTTGCTCACTGCATCATTGGTCAGTGTATAACACTTTCGCTGGCTTTGGAAAGACCACTTGCATATAGGGGGTACTATAAAATTTAAGCTATTAAACTACCATTGTTCCTGTTCCATTCCTCTCGATGTATAATCTGGAAATTTCTGTAAGACATTAAAAAAAAAGAAAAAGTCCTAAATTATGAGAAAAGAACGATCAAACCTCTAGTTTTACATCATGCAAATTATTTCAGTGATGACTGGCATTATTTGCATGACTGAGGACTACTTATGTAGGGGTTTTTATTTCCTGCACTGCAGTCCAGGAAACACCTACACAATCCAGAACAAAACAGGTCCATGCAATGAGTGCCTTCATGAGCTCTGACCAAGCCCATGTGGGGAACAAAGCAGTGCAGCCATGTCAGAGCAGTGCTTTACCGAGCCTCACTAGGGCTGCTGAGAGCAGCTCATTCCTATTTCAGGTATCTCCCAGGTACTGCATGTGGACATGTCTTCAACCTCAACTGAAGCCTTTTGAAATAAAGAGCTAATTACTAGATGTGATTATATTTTTTAAGGGAAAGAGCTTGAGTCACTCAGGGTATATCCACAGGGCTTTTTGCAGATGGATGGGAAATTGGTTTTCCCCTGCTTTGGGCTGCCTGCACATAGCCTAGCTTCAATTCAAGAGCCACAGAGCTGTGGTTAACATGATCCTGTGCTAATACGGCTTTGCCAAGAACACTCCTTGTGCAGCATGTCATCAGGCTGTATGAAGGAAGATGGCTTCCAATGTGCTATCTTCTTCTGCTCTAGAAAGGTTTAAAAGTGAGCAGAGAAGCTGGACTCTGGCATCACATTAACTTGTCGGTAACAAAGTTGAGCTTGATCATCTTTCAGACAACAGCATATAATAGACTGGAAAACCAAGCACAGGCTGAGCATGGAGAGTAAAGAGAGCAGCAACATGGCTGCATAGATGACTGACCTGCATGAAGGCATAAGCAGAAGCAGAGAGGTAGAGAAGACTATTTTTTCCTCCGTCATGCAAGAAATAGGCCGAATTTTAAAAAATGAAAATACTAATTAAAAAAGACTTGCACTTCAAACCTCTTGTCTCTGGCAAAGCAAGGGAAACAAGCTGTCACTGACAGGGTACATCAGTGTACACAGGCTGCTTATAGCAGAACTCCTCACCTGCTGACTAGTTCATAAACAGAGATGGTTTGTAAGTGCTAGGCCACCAAATCATAAGAGCCTTACTGCTGGAGCCAAGGCTTCTGTCCCACCCTTCCCAGTATAAATTTGAGGAGCAAAGGGACTTTTATTTGTACCTGGAAGCAGACAAGGAGCAGTATTAAGTATAAGTGAAAGTTTAAAGTCCGCAGTATGGCTTTACTGGTTTATTGGTAGTTAATCAAACAGACCAGATGAATCTTCCAAGGGACCTGATCAGTACCAGCAAAATATTTCTAAGGAAAACAACTGGGCATTAATATCCACTCTATGGTGAGGATCCCGTGTGATAAATACACCCAAGGGAACCAAAGGCTTATGATGGTAATCTTAAAAGTTCCCGGAGGTCTGATTATTTTGCAACAACCCTGCAAGCCTTGTCAAGACTCATTGCTTAATCAGTCTCTGTAGATTCGTTGGGCTGACTGGCTGTGCACTGACGGGATATCTAACACCAGCCTCTGAACCTTACCTCTGCACAACTATCACATACTAATTGAGCCAATAAAGCATGATTGACCATTATCAGTTCAATACCAGCCATCATTCAAATTGAGAAAATTTGCTAAAGATGGAAGAAAATGAGACAGGTATATTCTGAGAGAAAAATCTCTGATTTGGTCACTTCTCTTCTACTGTTCATGCTGACTATGTATTTATTTACTTAGTAGCACCCCTTTATTCATAACAGCCTATTTTAGTAGCTGATCATCAGATATATTTCTGGATTTTTTTATTATTTTTTTTAGGGCAAGAAAGCATCAATATGTTTATTCTGACCTTTCATATAACCCAGGCCAAAGAACGTCAAGCCAATTTCTCTTAAATCTAGCTTAAAAAATCTGTTTCAGCCATAATAAACATTTATATAGATTCCCAGTCTCGGTATCACCATCAATCTATCTTTGCCTTATAATAAAAGAAAAAAAATGTATTAAAAAAAAAAAACAAAACTGATGTAAGTATTACTGAAGTAAAATCTTACAAGTCAGGAAGAAGCCATTGCTTCCTTAACTTGCTACAGAGATTAATTACCCATAATATATATATATATATTTTTCCATATTAAACTCAACATCAAATCCTCTGATCTAACAGAATAAAAAATATGGAGATCAATGGACCCATGTTGGTTCTTCTACACTATAAGCAAAATGATTCCTTCCCATCCTATGTATAAACTATCTCGACCGAGCTTCTTTAATCTCCAACTTTGTGGTATGTTCCCCAAATCTCACATTGCTTTCATACCATTTATGTAGCCTTTTCCAAATCTGTGGCAGCTTTTTTGAAGAGATATAAAAAACACAGCTTGGAAACAGCCTGCAGAGTCATAAGACCAGGCAGTTGGATGTCATTATAGGATCCAGCAGAAGCTGAGTTTTGTTAGCCCAGAGCTAAAATTATTGGTAAAATAGCATTTGTCTGTAGCAAAGGAACCCTATAACCTTTAATGGAGATCTCCAACAGAAATGAACATAAAATCACCCAGAGACAGCAGAAAGAGATATAGAAAGAACTAGAGCTATTAAGAAAGTTCGTTTTGTATAATATTATATTTTTAACTCATTTTCTTAAGGGTAAAAATACATCCCTGTAGAAATCCACAATTAGTAAAGCCCAGTTTGTTTAAACCAGCTCTCACTGAGTGAAAGTTGCCTCTTTCTATACTGCCTTTGGTGGTGAATCCTTATTCTTTTATACAAATGTAAAACATAAATGTTTCTTACTCATAGGACAGATTCAAGGCTGTTTGATTGGAAGTATTTCTATAATAAGGAACAGGAAAAGCCAATTTGATCTCCTTCTGCTCTGTCTCAGACAGCACTAATGTCCACACAAAACAAGCCTATGAAAGCTCCTGGGATGAACTTCAGTGGGGAAAATCAGCAGCCATTCAGGGGAAAGTAGAAGTTTCACATCCAGGCACGAGTAGCAATGGGGTCATCATAATAATGATAAATATAAATAAATAAATACAAAAATAATGCATGTGGCACAAGCCTGGGGCAGCCCAATGTCTCAAGATCCTCCAGGTCTGCAGTCACACTGCCGCAAGCACTGCTTCATCAGTGGTCTCAACCCAGACAGGCAAGCAGATGTCTCATTTTTAGCCTTCCTCCAGGCTCCATGCATTTAACATGATGCCAGATCCCAGTGACCCTCCCATCCCAGGCAGAGGGCATTCACCACCGCACCACACAGCAGCTGCAGCCCTTGCTGTCAATGCCATTGTATTTCTGGCACTGAACCACCACCAGCAGCAGGGGACAGTGGCACACGGGGACTCAGGCCCTCAAAGCTGCTTTCAGGGCAAGCTCTGGGCAGCTTTATTCAGATTGTAGAATACCATGCAATCAGATGTACGTTTGCAATGAGACTTCAAAAAGGATTTAAACACTGTGGCGTCAGTTATGGTAACTAATGTTCTGGTTACACTGTGGTAGCAACAAGAAAGCAATGTAAAAACCAAGAGGAGCTGGTAACAGTTCATTATGATAAGTGTTTGAAATTCTATACTTCTTCACTCCCTAAATCCTTTGAACTAAATCTGCTGATGGACAATGGCAAGGTGTTTTGGCTCTAGACACACCACAATGTCAGCTACAGTTATAGAAATGCACTAAAAGCTAAGCTTTGAGAGAAAGATTTTCAAAACTCTCAGGATCACAAAACATTTGAGAACATGACTAGAGAAGAATCAATGCAATCTCTGCTACCTGTGTGTGCAGAGACCCTGAAATGACAGATCTCATGGCAATATTTATCCTAGGACCTATTGATTTGGAGGAATTTCATTAGCATCACATTGTTCCCTCCTGTCTAATGACAACAGGACTGTCAAGGTGCAATAGGAAGCATTATGTTATGCTGCACTTAAGTTTTTGGATAGTTTTCAGATAATTATGCTTGATACTGTAAACAGCATCTCCACAAACCTGACAACTTCAGTTGTATCAGCAATGATTCCTCCATTTATAAGATGTAAGGTCTACAGTGATAACTGCAGATATAATCTTAGTTATTCTGCTGTAAGCATTTTGCTATATTAAGGATCCAATTTCCAGTTGTCTTGCTTTTAGGCAATGTTATATCTGAGCATGTGCAAATTGGATTCAAAATTAGAGACAATGCTGACTGGTATACAAAGGCCTTAAGTCAGAAGAACCATGGAATTACTACGTAACTGCTTTTTAACCAAGGAAACACAACTCACAACAGGTTATTAGTGCCAGTTACAAGAATCTCTAAGGTTTTGGAGGGTTTTGAGGAGGGGAATGGAAAGAAGAACATTAAAGAAACTGAGGTTTTTCAAGTGACAGAGCAAACCTGCTTGCCCCAAGACCTCAGAAATAATTTTACAAATCATTTTACCCTGGCAGGAGAAGCCAGATTAACAATGTAGGATGTGAAGCATAAGCAGACTTCCCTTACTCCTTGTGCCCCCTTCTCAGCAGGCAGTTCAGGGATCCTTGCTCTGGGGGAATGTTCACTGCCCTTTCCCTCAGCCATGACTGTAGCAGCAGACTCAAAATTTGGACCTTCAGTAAAAAGTGGAGTTCATTTGCAGTCACCATTACTTTTGTTTTGCTAAGGAAAAGTGTTGCTCTGTCATTAGGAGGAAATTACTCTCCCTAAGAGAGGTTCATGTATCCACAGCAGATTATTATATCCATAACTTCATGATGTATTTGACTACATAGAAGATAATTTTATTTTACACTTGTATTTATATCGTGAAAACTTTTCACATATTTTTATGTTGTAGCACACTGTTCATCATTATTTCTTCGAGTCTATAAACAACATTGTTGTCTTTTAACTTTCTGGAGCAGCTTGATGGATACTGCCAATCAAGCATCCCACTAGTCCATTATTTTCTCAGTACCTGAGTGTGTATTGCTTATGGAAAGAAATTTATTTCTAAGGCACTGTACTAGTATTTACTTTTCTCTTTGTATTCATGGAGGAAAAAAAAAAAAGTCTTAACAGCTTTTCCAATGTAGGAGCATCACCATTTTTTTCCCTCATATTGGAAATAAAAAATATATCCTACACACATGCTTGAGAAATATAATTTCTTCCCATTCAGCCATGCATGGTGTCTTTGAAGACTAACCCTCTGTTTCACCTTTACACCTAAAAACACATCTGTATGATAAAAGATAATGAATAATACAAGCTGCAATCTCCAAGGTCTAATACCTTCAACTTATCACTTTTGCCTCTAATTTAGATGCAGACACTCAGTGATCATCTCTGTATGCACATGGAAAGCCTGAGGAAGTGCAGAGGACATTTCTCCCTCCTCCCCTTCTGGCTGAGAGATGAAGCACGTGCTGTCTTGGCTGGGGAGGCCCAAGTGCCTGGCATCCTGCTGGTGACACTGGAACAACTGCCTGGAGCACCCGTTTGCCACCAGCTGGGCTCCTCTAGCAGTGTTTAACCTGCGGAATTTATAAATCTCTAAAATAAAACTTCAAGAGGGGGCTTAGGTCAGTGATCACAGTGGTAAGGAAACCAAATACAGAGCTGCTGGCGTTTCCACATGTCCTGATAAAGCACACTACTCTGCTCTGCAAGAAAACGTGTATACAGTCCTGCTTATACATGCCATGAATTTCTCCATCAAACCAATCTCTAGCTTGACTGTCTGAGCAATTTAACAACCTGGGAGATGGGCTATGCACAGGCTGAGCAGGGGGAACACAGGCTGATGGCAAGGGGCAGCAGCTCTGGCTGCACCAGGAGGTGAAGTCATTGGACCGCTGCCACACTACCCCACTGCTGGCAGCCACCCAGGGCCAGCAAAGGGATCCTGTCAATGGGAACTTCCAAATTAATCTTCACAGTAAATGACCATTGGTGTTGACACAGATGGCCTCTCCCCTCAGCTGTGCCAGAAACTCCACATGGACAAGAGCACTCCACATGTAAATAATCTCAGAGGTGGAAAGAGCTCCTGTCATGTTCCTGACTCTCAGAAGAGATGGGAATAGAAAGGAGGAGAAGGGAAAAAGGAATTGTCCCTGTGGGCAGTGGGAGCAGGGCTGGCTATTTACAGACGAAGTGAGGGGTTGCTGTTCTGCAGGAGCTGGGGATGTGACACAGAGAAAGAAATCAGACAGCATATACCAAATGATAAAGGGAAGTTTCTGTACGAACTTCAGCTTGAATAGATTGCATGCCAAAAACAAAAGGCCACAAGAGAGAAGAGTGCTGCTGGTATCTAACAGAATTGGTCTCTGTACTACTGGTGGGCTGATTCCTACAGCAGAGGGACACTATGAAAAGGTGGCACAGCCACCACGCAAGGGATACCCAATTTTGCTTCTGCAGCTTGAGGTACTAATGCAATTGCTACTGGTGCTCCAGCCTGGCTCTGCAGAAATGGTCACTGCACAGCAGACAAGCCCAGATGCAGACAATCATTAATGGTTTTATAAGACTCCTTCACATACTGCCATTTTGCTGTGGCATTAGCAGCAGTTTAAGCAGTAGTAGAACAAAACTGCACAGACATGAACACGCTACTTTAATCTCTTTCAGAAATTCAACTCTCCAGTTATTTTTCTGTTCCTCACTCCTCCTCTTCCTTTCAGGAGTAAGTGAGCATTATGTTAAGTTTGGCTTTGAACACATAAAAACATTGGTTTGTAATAATCCTCCTAATTTGCTTTCCTTGGCAAGCACCTTGCACCAGCCGTCCCCGTTCTGTTGTTAGGGGATGATGACGAAGTTAAGAAAACACACACACGCACGCAAAGTCTCCAGTAATTATATGCACAGTACCTGCTTTTTAACTTGCTGCAGTGTAATTACCTTTTTGTCAGCTCAACTTCGTTCCACACAGAACAGCTGAAATCCCTAATTACCAACTGCAGCAGCTAAAGTCTCCAATTTGCTCCCCAGAAAGCAGTATCATTAACCCAACTCATTATGTGCCGTTTGTTGGGTGAAGGCTATGGAAATTTCACCTGCATTCACAGATTTCTTTCAACAGAAGAGTAAACACCACAGTCCAGGTAAAAGAATGAACTGGAAGAAATCCACTCCCCAGAGGCAAAAGCAAATAGCACGACTAGGGCACCAATCTCTCCAATGTCACGCTGCAAGTGAAAGACTTGCTGCTGGAGTTCAGGTTTTGGCCCTAGACAATGAGAAGTGCCCTTTTATTTATCAGAAAGGCTCTGAGTTTGGAATACTGCACCTATCAGATGGGGAACCCAAAGGCCTGGTCCCATCTGGGGCTTAATTTGGACCTTGGCCCGAATTGCAACACAAGGTGAGGCAGTTCAAGAACAACTCCGATGAGCAGCCAGCATGCCTGGAGCAGGGGTTGGCTCTGTGGAGCAGACAGCCTGCTGGTGGCTGGAAAGCTGCAACTCTTCATAACCAGCCAGGTGCCCAGAGCAAAATCCCAGGCAGATTTCAACGGATGTATTCATATTCTGTCTAACAAACATCCTCTGCGAATTGCTGAGGAAAGAAAATACAGGCAATATAAGCTAAGTGCTAAAGCAACTCCACTAAAAGCAAAGGCTTAAAACTAGCTCTCTTCTATCTGCCAAAAGCTATGCTTCTTTGTGTTTCCCTGTGCTCATCTTCTCTATTTACATTCCTAAGAAAAGGACAGTTTTCAGTATGTATTTCCACAGGGTTGAGAGATGGGTACAAACAATGTGGCATTAGCAATTACTTTGCCGTAGCTAATGCCAAACTTTTTATTAAAAGAAATTGAGTTGATATCTCACTGAAGTAGGGGGTGAATTACAGAGGAACATATCCGACAGTATTTCCTAAGGGTGTATACTTTTTTTTTTTTTTTTTTTTTTTTAACTAAGCATGTGTTTTAAATGTTAATGTAGCTTTTTCATATTTAAGCAAAGATCTGAAGTTTCTGAAAAAGGAGTTTGGAAAAACCATATTTTAGTTAATGTGAGAAAATATTTTGCAGAAAGCAAACACTGAACCAGAAATATCTGAACCAGAAAAATGATTAAAAGCTGTATAGAGTAGCTACATGGGTGGGAACTACTAACAGGTAAGTAAAAGGTCTTCACTGATTAAAAATTAAGCATTAAAACACGAATTGCCATGGACTAGCCGCATCAACCCTACACTGTGCAGTTAACTGTATTTATTTGGGTACCATCACAAATTTGTCTCTCTGAAAAACCACATGCACTATGTGAAATAGTGAGTCATAGGTCTATGGGTTTCAGACAGTAGGGAATAAATCATTGTATCAGCCAGGGACTAGGTTCATATTCACCAGTTTTCACAGTCTTGCTTTGTGCTGTTAAATAGCAGGCACATTTCACAGGTCCCTACTGGGATGCAGATGCATATGATGACCATTCAAAGAAGTCCTGAATTTAATTTGCAAAAGTTGTCGGCAAACTCAAAGCCTTTGTGATTCAATCCTTTGCTAGCATTTCTAACATAACATCAGCCTGTTACACGTGTACAAAAGGATATACTAATAAATTATTTTTATATGAACATACATGCTTTTTCTCTTTCCAGAAACTAAATGATGAGACAAAAGGAATGACAAAATTTTAGCAACTTCTGAGCAGATTTAATTAAGGAAACTCCATTTTATTACAGACAGTCTGTCTTATTTAATCTCCCACTCACAGTTTTCCTTCTCACTGCATTTTTGTGCAATTAAAAAAAGACAAACTGGAACTCCAATTAAATGTCTTTGGAAACGTCAGCCACCCTTTCTGACACCTGTTAAAAAATGCATGAACTGACACACTTGCAAACTAATTTCAGTGCTTCTGTAGAAACCCTGGTTGCCTTGCCTTCTTAGGGTGCTGCATTTAATGCCTCAGTAAAGCAGAGAACATGTTGGTCATGCTCACACCCTTTGTGCCACAGTACTGTGAGGCAGCGGGGAGAAAAGGGGGTTCCAAAAGCATATGCTGAGGTAAGAAAGAACTGAGGGCTTTAGGTTTTCAGTGGCTGCTTGGAGAGAGAAGGGATGGTCTCCTGACATTTCAGGGACCCCATTTGTTATTCATTTGCTTTGATCTACCCCAGGCAGACATTCCCCAGGAACCATGATCCAAGCCTTTCACAGTCCTCAGACCCAAAGAAGCCCTCTTAGTCTTCCTACCCACCACATGGCATCTCCTCTGTAACTGCACTGTCTTGCTGTGAAAAGGAACTTTAAGCCACATTTAATGGGAAAGATGATGAGCTGCCTCTCTGAAGAGTTAGATACTGGGTGTACCTGAGGTTTAAGGGTAAGATAGATTTGAAATAAAGCCAGACAGATCTGGACGTACCCCTAATATTCTTCTCTGAGGAAATTTAGTTAGTGGACTCCACAAGCTTATAGTAGGATTTCTGAAGTCGAGCTGGGTGGTTGCTCCAGGGACATATTCAGGCACTTGGAGAAGGGCAGAGGTTGGATATGAGGAAGCCTTTCTTTTGTGGTATAAGTTGCAATTATACCAGTGATGGTGAGAAACAATGAGACCATGCTGTGGACAGCAGACACAGCATTAGCACATCATGCTCAGAGTGGTTATTTCCAACTGGACACTTCCTCAATCTCACAAGTCCCGCAAAAAATGAAAATATGGGCATAGAATGGCATGGGGGTGTAGGTAGGTGGAAAACAAGTGAGGAATATTGTGGGAGGGCAAAAGGAGGCCACTTTCCTGGCACAGCTCTAGCAAGCACCAAAGAAGAAACTGAAATAGCCACCTTATACAAAAGTTTGCTGATTTAATAATTCACTCTTTCTGCAGTTCTTTTCCCTGAAGTCCATTTCCTACTTTTCACCCATCTCTGCTGGTGGAATATTGTGCAGCTGCTTCCACCTCTGCAAAGAGAGTGGGAGCATTAATAAGTCATCGATAAGAAATCAGACTTTCTACAAAGCAAATGCTGTGTCTGTACTAACCACTCACAAGCCAGGTCCTATACCTGCTTATTATACCAGCACTGACACTGCTAAGAGGCATAATCATATCTTCCTTTCTACCAGGTTATTTTTCTTCTGTGCCCTTTTTCTTCCCTTGTGCTCCCTCCACTCTTACTGAACCTAGTGGACATTTTCACAAGCATCACACAAAGAATCATTTTATTTCCTTAGTTTTTCATCCACAAGTGTTAGGAAAGAATTTCTCACCTTTCTAAGCACTGCTTGGCAGCATTTAAAGATTATTGCATCTTGTGGGAGTACCAATTACAATCTGTTTTGATTTCTAAATATGTTATTTATTTTTTGCCAGTCAGACTCAAACATATCATAGAATCACAGAAGGGTTTGGGTTGGAAGGGACCTAAAGACCATCAAGTTCCAACTCCCCTCTCATAGGCAGTGGTGCCACCCACTAGATCAGGTTGCCCAGTGCCCCATCCAACCTGGCCTTGAACATCTCCAGGGATGGGGCAGCCACAGCTTCTCTGGGCAACCTGTACCAGTGCCTCACCACCGTCTGAGTGAAGCATTTTCTCCTAATAATGAATCTAAATCTCCTCTCTTTCATTTTAAAACCATTCCCCCTTGTCATATCTGCCCATCTGAAATGTCACTCTCCGTCTCTCCCTTTTATGTTCTGAAAGGTTGCAATGAGATCTCCCTGGAGCCTTCTCTTCTCCAGGCTGAACGTCCCCAGCTCCCTCGGTCTTTCTTCATAGAGGAGGCACTCCAGCCCCTTGATCATCTTCGTGGCCCTTCATAAGGAGATCTCAAACATGAATAGAAGTTATGGGGCACTGTTTTTTCATCTTGCAGAAAGGAATTGGGATTACTTTTTTCCTGTTCTTCACTGTGATGAAGCAGAACTTGTAGTTTTCCATGGAAGACAAGAAACACAGGATGGGAGATGAGCAGGGAAAGGAGGAAAAGTCAGATTAACAGAAAGGAAAAGAGATAGGAAGGTAAGACATTAATACCTGACAAGTTCCTGTTCTGCTCCAATTTAACTGCAGTTGAACTTGGTATTTTGGAGTAGTTTTCATATGTTTCATCTGCTGGAGACATTACTTTCTGTGCACTTTCTGAGTGGTGGGAAATCAGTGCTCCTGTCCCTCTACTCACAGCATCCCCCAGGCTACAAAATCATCCATTCTAACTTTGGAGCAATTAATATTGTGTAAACAGATTGTGGCAGCTCTGATCTGAGAGGCTAGAGAAAGCCATCCTGAAATTATTAGTTATAGGGTGTTTCTCTGTAAAGTGGCAGCCTGCTGAAACAGGCAGAGGACCTGAGGGTTGCACATCCCAGCTGAATGCTTGGATGTTTAAAATGCTGCCCTCTTCCTGAATCAGTCTGTCTTTAAAACTACACATTTCTTTTGGCACCCAGTCAAGTTTTCTAGTGAAAGTCTCCTTGAAATTGATACATGCCTCTGTAGAGTAACGATGAAGGTACAAAAAGCTAGCTGAAGAAAAGATTTTTAAAATGAATCTAAATTTGAGGCATGTCCACACACAGCTGTTTGTGTAGGAAGGAAGATGAAGCAGTCTATCAAGTCTTTGACTATTAAAAAAAATAAAAATAATAAAAAAAATAAAGGAAAATAAAAGAAAAAAAAAAGAAGAAAAACAAAACAAAACAAAACAAACTATATTCATGTACTGGTTCTCTGTATTCTTTTCTTTTGGTTTTGTTTTGTTATCCTCTCTCATTCTCAGATCTTATGGTAATAGATATTCATGTTCATGACATACACTGTTCTCCCATTGCATCCAATAGATAAACTATGGCGCACATCTGCTTAACGCTGTCAGCACCTATCACTGCATCACTCTGTCTTCAAGCACCTGCAGCTGCAATACTGCTGATCAAGCAGCCTGACTTTGTTTGCCTAGGTAGGTCTCTGAGGCAGAACAAACCTCTGTATTTGTGTTTGAACAACAGTCAGCACATGTTCACCCATTTAAGTACCTAAACTGCATGCATGTAAGAATCATCCAAAATCTGAAACCACAGAAGGATTACATATGATTTTTTTTAATTACTTATTTAAAACATTTTTTCTGTTGCAGGCATGGCCTTATAAGGTCCAACCCTTGCTAGTTCTGACCTGTGCTACACACAAGTCCAAAGCAGAAGTAATTTCAGAGAACAGAAATAAAACTATCAAAACAAAAGCCTGCACAACTTTTGACATACTGCATTAACAATCCATACTATTTAAAAAAATCAAAATAGCTCATAGCCCTGTAAGCCTTCAGCCTGTGGTATTGGGTAGGATTTCTTAAAAGGGTATTTTCAAACCTTTGGCATTGTCAATTTATTCTGCAAACCCTTATGCTAATGTATAGGACGTATCAACAGAGCAACCATGCTAGCTGAACTTCTGGATATGAGGGTCACACCAAAGTCTCTGATAACTGAATTTCTGTCAATTCTGGAACATATTGGGTCAAACAGAGGAAGCAGCATCGATGCTATGACTCCTTGTTTGAGCTTAGTGACCTTCACACAAGACAAGCCTAGAGCAACAGATGTGTTGTCCACAGAGCAATTCCTAGAGGCAACCCTATTTGTAAAGGAACAGATCACTAGCCAGCAAAAATTGTAATTACAAAAGCTTGCTTATTAAAAAAAGTTTGTTGGAACCCATACATGTTTGAAGGGGGCTTTACCTCACCCTGATAAACTCCCTGTAGCTGTCATGGCGCACATTTTCTCATGTAAGTGTTCAGCATACGGATCCAATATGGAATATAAATACTTTTGCACATAAGACAACCACAACAAAGTAACGAACTACTGATGGGTAGTAAACAAGCACCTAAGAGCAGACTTATTTTGTGCTATTTTGTTATTGAGGCAAATATAACCATTATTGAAGATGACAAAATAGCATATATTTGCTTCCATAAGATCCTTCCGGGGGTCATTATTCACAACAATGATTAACATTAATTTTCTTTCATGTACAGAAGACAGTTGTGACTAATATATTATCAAAGTTCATTGCTTCAAGAAAGAACATTTTCTGATTGACACTGGACATCCTGTACTACAGCCCTGCCACAGAAAATTAGTATATAGCATCTTTGTGAACACCTCTCTAGATGTGGTGGTATCGTCTCATTTGATGATTATTGCTATTATAATGTAAACACAACCAGGATTCCAATGCACTCTTTGTTTACAGAGTAGTCCTTTCCATGAAGGAGTTTTATTATTAAAAAAAAATGAACAAAAGGTGGAAAAAGTAAAAGTTAGCTGAGAAAATAAGTAAACAATATAAAAGGACTTAGAGAATTGTCCTGGTTTCAGCTGGGATAAAGCTACTTTTCTTAGTGGCTGGTACATGTCATGTTTTGGATTTAGAAGAAAAATAATGCTGATAACACGCTGATATTTTAGTTGTTACAGATCAGTGCTTACACAGAGCCAAGGATTTTTCTGCTTCTTGTGCTGCCCTGACAGTGAGGAGGCTGGGGATGCACCAGAAACTGGGAGGGGACACAGCCAGGACAGCTGACCCAGCTGGCCAAAAGGATGTCCCATACTGTGTGGCACCATGCAAACAAATAAAAACTGGGAGATTTGGCCAAGGTGGGAGGGGGCAACCATGGCCTCTGCCTGGGGACTGAATCATTTGGTGGATGGTGAGCAATTGTATTGTGCATCATTTGTTTTGTGTGTGTATTATTATTTTCCCTTCTTTTTTTTCTGTCCTATTAAACTGTCTTTATCTCAATCCACAAGTTTTATCATTTTACCTCTTTTTATTTATTTTTACTCCCTCCCCTATCCCACGGGTGGGGGAGTGAACAAATGGGTGTGTGGTACTTAGCTCTCTGCCAGGTTAAACCACAATGATAATAAAATGGCTTTAGGTATTTTACTATAAACGATATGAATGAGATTGTTGAAAGAAACCTAGGGCTGAGAAGAATAGTTAAAAAACATCTTCAAAGTTGTGTTTGTGATATTTAACCAAATGTTCATTATTTCCACAACAAGTTGTTATGCCCCGTCATGAGTGGAGGGTTGGACCCAATGACTTCCGAAGATCCCTTCAAGTTCAAATTATTTTAAGGTGCTGTAAGAGTAACAGCACAGAGAAACTAGAAAATAAAATTGTATCACAACATTTTTGGTCTCAGGGATTGTTTTTGAACAGCATGCCTAACTATAATGAAAGGATATGGCCATATGCTTACTGTAGCAACACTAAGCAACACTACTACCTACTAACAGGGCTACTACTGCAGTCTTATGGCGCTCTGGTGAAATATAAATAAAGCACAACAAATGGAAGAAAAGCAGCTCTTTACAAATCTTCATAAATCAAAATCATGTAGACAGACTGACAACAGAGCTAGCAAAACGAATACAGCCAACAGCAGCCTGCAACTTCATAAATACAGCGAATGCTCTCCATCCCAACTGCCATTTTGCAGGAATCATCTTTGTTATGTGGAATTCCAGCATCAGTCTGGATGACCCCAAATGCCTCGGTATGAGGGCCACATGGATGGGGTCAGAAGCACTCTGACCCTCTCATCTGACCTCCTGCCCAGTACAGGCCACAGGCTTCACGTAACGCATTTTTGGATCCAGCCCAACAACAGGCACGTAAGCTGGGAGGTATCACTCAGAGCAGCAGCTGGCCCTTCTCAGGGGGGAGGACAGGTTACACTGTGCAGGATCGGCCCTTTTGGAGGAGGAAACCACAAGGCACATTTAATTTCAGCAAGAGCAAGCTCAGCACAGCTGTGCCATGTAAAATACCAGCATGATTAAACCATGTGGAGGAAAGGTAATTACTCATAGCTGGGTCACCAAGGAGGACGGCCTACATGCTCACAAGGAATGCAAGGCAAGAGCGATGTCTTCATAAATAGACTGGCAAAAATGCACTGAAATTTCAGAGACACAAACCTAGATCCACTTGGATTTGCGGCTTTCCTCCAGCAACAAATGCAACCTAGATGCAGAGGGAACTACTCTCCCTCCAGCCTCTGTGGTAGCTTTATTATACCTACACCAGCACTTATCCTGCATGTTCAGTCTCATTAGCTTCAGTAGGACTCTTCTTACCGCAAGATCAAAGGAGGCTTTTCCTGGAGGGTTTACGCCATTGATAATTTGGATAGCTGCAGTAAACTTAATCTATCTGTGCTACACTATAAAGATTTGAAGCAGTTGAAGATTAAAGTGATTTGCCTAAGACAACAGATGCAATTTGATGAAATTGAACACAGGTTTTCACAAAGCCCAGGCTTAAAAAGAAGAAGTCTCTTCACACATTAAAAGCCTCCAAATGCACATTTTGAGAATTAGGATTTTGCTATCACTATACAGGATATTTAAAGGAGGAAGATTTAGAAATAGGCTTATGCTTGTCTTTCTACCAGTTTTCTTTTACCCTTTTTTTCTCTCCTAGCATATCTCAATTTTGACTATGAAAGTCACAATCAAATAGGTCATGCAAATCTTTTGCATACATATCTTATCAGCACACAACAGCTCTGTGAGAGTGCTTCTCCAACACACTCAGCCCTACTAAAAATACTGATTAAACACTTGCTCATTTTTACAGTTAATTCAGCATATGCTGTTCCAAGAACAGGTTAATGTAGCTGTCATCTTTCACTGCCATCCAGCTCTGGTTGCAATCGGGGTGCACAGGCTCCTTTGCAAAACTGGAAGGAAGCAGGCAGAAGGCATACAGGGTGGAATCAGGACGGGCACAAAGCACCAATAATGAGGGCCTTCTGAAAGCATTTTTAGTTGTTCAATTTCTTCAAAACATTGAAGACATAGGTATAGGTGTGACAACGAACATCTCTTTGGCTTTGATAATGACATTATGCACAGCTAGCCTGTTCTTTGGCTTGTTAAATTCAAAGTTTCCTGTGGGTGAGAAATGAACATTACTTTGTCCCTGTTGTCAGGGCTTTCTGCCATGTTAATCTGATTATCTATGACAGTAACTGTCAGTTTGTTAGCAGAGATCCAATTATTCTGCTTGGCTTTTAAGTTCTCACATATTTCTGGCTATGGGCCTGATTCTGAGTTCTTCTTTGTCCTCATGCCTTCAGTGCAAATTTTGGTGTAAAAAAATCGGATTGGAACTGATACATGAGAATTTTATACCAAGTTCTTAAAAATGTATGCATTTTTCATCTCTAGTGAGCATAAACAAAAAACTGCAAAACTGGCAGCTGAAGGAAAAAAAAGGAAAAGAAAAAAGGTCCAACCACTTGAACTGCCTACACTGCTGTAATTGGAATTTACAGTGCTGGGGAAGGGAGATTTTTCCCCCCATTCATTAAACTCTTTTTTTTAGACCTTGGCTTTCCTTCTGTGTCAAAAAGAAGAGAAATACAGTATAGCTCTGTAAGTAAATATAACACATTTTAAACATAGAATAAAAATAGAATCAGATGGATCAGTTTCTGAGGCATTTGACATTGGAGACAGCCCGTTCATTCTGTTATTTTCCCTCTCTTACACACAGCTTTTCTCAGGTACGGATGTGTGTGGGATACACCAGTATGACTGGAAAGTGGTAAGCACACAGTAAACTGCAGATATGAACAGAAGAATAATAGATGTCCACATCATTATAATGTGTTCATTGCTTAATCTTTGTGTGTCACTAGCTTTAAAATCATCTCTGTTTGAAGATCTAAAATTAATTTGCCCAAAGTCAGTTGTCACTTCTTAATGTCTTTGTCAATATAACCACTAATACATAGGTTTGCCACCAAGAATTTGTGAAGCCTTTCTCATTTTAGTCTGTTCTAAATGTATTTTTTTCTACAATCGCTGTAAATAGAGCTTGTCTGTGCAAGAGATTTTTGCTGAAAAGGATCGCCCACCATTTACTACAATGGTGCAGTTTCATTGACAATACTACTAGCAGGACCTTGGCACAACAGTGTCCTGTAGGTACTTACTATAATCCTTTAAAGCACAATGAAATAGCTACAAAGGTAAAGGTGCTAGGAGATGGTCTTTTTTGCCCGTGCTCCATGTCTCCATCATTGCTATTAATATTAGTGCTACTTGCAATAGTCAGCATCTCCCCGTCATACCCTCAAAAGAAACCAAAACAAAAAAAAAAGTTAGAGCCAAACTCATGTTGATTTACTCCTAAACAGGGTTTTATCAACAAATGAATGCAGTTTTTCCATCCTGGCAAGCTTTCCCTCCATTTTTGCCTCTCTCTTTCATTCACTACAAGAATCCAGCAGTGTGACATGGCCCAGGGAGGGTATGATTCCTCATAGAAGGAATTCCTATGAATGCATAGTTCTGGTCTATAACAAATTATTGCAGGTAAGGGCTTTACAATCAGCGTTTTGGGGAGCAAAGACTGTCCTTTCTCATTTAGTTTTTCATTTTTTTTGGAGGGTGATGGGTTGACAGTCCTTTGGTGCTGTGTATAGCATCGTCAACCACAATAAGCATGATACCAATGCCTTTTATTTATGTTCCCTGTAAAAACTCTGCCTCCCACTGACGAGATCAGGAAATGAAGGTATCAGCCACTGGAATTAATTCAAAAGTACAATTCTTAAACTTCCTAAAGTTGGTATAAATTTCCATCATACCAGATGCCCTGCCCAGCAACAACACCAAATACCAAGCCAAATTTCATTGCTAAATATTAGGTGCAACATTATATATATTCACAAACTCTGACATCTCACTCCATAGCAATTTGTTTGCAGAATTCCTTCCAAAATTGGCCTGATTATATTAAGTGATACTTGGCAGAGACTCTTCAAAGTCAGTGGAGTACAGCCAGCCACCATCAGGCAATCTCACCAAGAGTTCCATTCCTGCGCAGCTTAAAAATGATAAATGAAAGAAGGCAATAATAAAATAAAATAATAAAAAACTGCATTCCTTTCTCTGGGGAATCTTAAAGATTGAAAAAGACTTCTCTTTTAAGTACAAACATAAAATATATGCTTGGATAACAGCAAAATCTTGGATGTTGCAGAGCAGAGATATTCTGTGTTACTGCTGCTCCTTCATCCTTAACGCCCCTCTCCTAGCCAATTATGCCTAAGAGAATTGTGTAAAAGCATAAGTGCATTCGGTGCATGAAGAAGGGGAAAAGAGTATTAGTATTAGGTAATAAAAAAAATCCCATGGCTTCAAAGCCTAAGTCTGTCACAGGCAAGAGCTAGAGAGAAATTCAATGAGCTCTCCCACTCTGACTGCTATGTTATCAAACGATCCTGTGCTCTGTGGGCTTTTATACCATATCAGGCTGCACGGATGATGCTTGAGCCAGCCTGCTGACCTAGATGGGCCAATTACCTATATGAAGACCCATGCAGGTGTACTAGGAAAACATTTGTCATACTAATTCAACTCACCCATGTTATGCAGGTTCTACACCAGAGCCTTACAAAGTCCATCACATTGCATGGATGAAATTTATCTGTTACACCTATCCAACCCAACCGATTGGAAATGATCAGATTTTGAGGAGCAGGTGGAACACAATCCAGCCCACAGTCTTGAGTCGGGAAGACAGGATTATAGAATTTATTAGATAGCTGCTGGCAGGTCTCTAGAAGACTGTACCAACCAGAAGCTGCATACATCTTGCTCATGGCATTGTCTGGGATTTTCTGAAACCCATACTAGAGCAAAAATAAAGGGCTTCAAAATTTTAGTAAGAAAAAGCCAAAGACAGTACACAGGTCAAGGACAAGCTCCACACCTCTCCTACGAAGGAGATGCTTCTGCTTATGTCTTAGCTTCCTTCCTATGGATAAGAGGTGGCTGTTCTGCTCTAGTAAAGACATCTGAAACTTTCAGTGTTGAGTTAAAGCTTCAAACTGAAAGAATGTGATTTCATAGTGAGGAGTGGAGAAAAAAAGAAAAAAAAAAAAAAGTTTTATGTCAGCGGCCTTGAAGCTTGTGAAAGGAAGGAGAGCATTTCCACTTTCAAGAAAGCAGAGTTTGGCCCTCACAACTGCCTTTCTTTTGAATCCAATTGCAAATAAAACTCCAAGGGACATGTGGCAGCTGACACCACCAACCACCCTGGTCTGCCACCCTTCCTAGCCATTCTGAGGGCACAACACATACTCAGGTATACACATAAAAGGCTCCACTCTTCTTTAAGCCAGGGGTGCTTGTGTTTGACCACAGCGTCAGAAACAGCCTACAACTGGAACAAATTGAATATGGTGACAGTTCTTCTGCATTACCTCAGAGAGGCAAAAGCAGATTAATTCAGTCTTAACTTGTATAAAGGTCTTGAAGTGCCTTAGACTAAAGGTGCAAAACAGTCTGGATGAATAGCTATGTTGAATCCAGCTGGTAATTACCAATACAGTATGAAGACAATAAGTCAAAACAGTAAATTCAGAGAGAATGTGACACTACCTGCAGCTTGATCTATTATTAAATAAAGTAGTATATTAGATGAAGTGTTTATATAGATATATCACTGTGATAAACCCTTTAAAAAGTACAGGAATCTGAAAGACAGAAGAAAAAACATTCTTTATACAATTAGCATTTTCCTTATAGGCCACATTTTCTTTATTGGCACTTTCAGGCCAAAGGAAGGGACAAAAATCAGCAAGCCAGATGGAAACATGTTCATGTAAAATTCCCACCAAGTGTTGATGAATTTACATGCAGGTAAAGAATTTGAAACCCTGTAAATATTTAAATTTGTATCACTACATTTCAAAATTAAAGCTTGCTCCTTTGTACACAGCCTTTCTTTCCAAGATGCATGTTCAGTACACAGCCAAGGTTCTGAAGATGCTTGGAGCTATTTCCATAGCAACACACAGTGTGGTGAGGTAATACACCTGAGATACTAATGACCTCAGCGTGGAGTCCGGATGCGCACAGATAAATGAAATGAGATGGCTGAAAATCTTCACATTTCAGTGGGCTTTTCAACGAGCAAGAGAATGAACCAATAACAAAGATTTCCAGATAATTTTTATGTTTTTTTCCTCTCATTTGCTACCCCCAGGGTGTATACCCTTGTTTTTTTTTAAAAAAAAAAAAAGCTACATATGTATCTTCAGTAGCAGCAAAGCTGACACAGATTGCTCACCTCCTTTTGTGCTTCTGCATGTACACAAATGTTCTTACACATCCTGGCTGAATACAGTGAAGTCAGTAAAGAGTTCCTATTTACTTCACTGGGTTTTGGATTAGGACTAGCATGCAGATTCAGTTTCCTTTCTGAAGTACCTTCTTCGTACCCTTTCCCCCAAGAAATTCCCCAGTTATTTTTTTGCCAATGGGGATGTGAGCTAAAATATTATCTTTAAGCCCGTAACACCGATCTTTGAGTGCACAAAGGAGAGCAGACAACATTTACATTTAACATATTAAACATCTTGCTACTTGGAACTGGATAAATGCCTGCCAGACATGGTGGTGGCTCTGAATACAGTCTCCCTGACTTGCCCCTGTCTGGTAGGGGAAGATCGGGAGTGACTGAGAGGAAGAAGAGGAAATGTAAGGTTCCCTTTCACACAGATGAGGGGAGTCAAACCTCATTTCCAGACAAAAAACTCCTTCATAAGGCAGTGCTTGTCCTCACTTGCATTCCTATTTATGGGCCACTTTGCCCATACCACGAGGGAGGCAACTGTGGCTCAGTCTCTGGCATGGGATGGCTTTAGCTGTCTGCTTTTGGTGAGCACTGGAGCTCAGCCCAGACCCCTCCTATCCTTGTGCTTCTGCATAAATGTGTTAAACAAAACTGAACTCAAAAACAGTTTGGACCTGCACTTGACAATTATGGTAGATACCGCCAGTCCCATGTAATGTAAATAGAGTATGAAAACAAAAGATAGTGCCAAAGCTGGCCTATTTTCCAGCATATCTAAGAGTAGTTGTCTTTCAGCCCTTACCTCTTGTAAGTCAAACCTCTTGCTAGTCTCCTGATTTCACTGAGATGTAATGATTGCCAATAAATGAGAAATATTTCTCATGTGCACATCATCTTGTTATGACTCATAGTCAGCTATGTCACCAGTTCCTAAAGTTGTAACTACATCCAGGGCTTTATACACGTCACTGCTGAAAGCCAGGATCTAATGAAGAACAAGTCATATTAATGAAACACCCCAGCAACATTGATTGAGTGAGTGGGGTTGCAAGGAGCAGAGCAACGGTCTTTCTTATCAATTACTTTCTCCTTGCCTTTCTCATAGCCCAGGGTAGGCACATAACTGCTAATTTCTAGATACCTGATTACCTTTCACTTGAAATTCTGCCAAGGTTTGCTCTGTTTTTGTGCAAGATAAATCTGTCTGTGAAACAACAGATAACTACTGGTAATGCCAAGAAATAAGTCAGTCTATGGATAAACGCGCATAGCAGAGAAGCAGAAAAAAAGAATCGCATCATAAGTGGCTTGAAAATGAAGGTATGCAAAAAAAAAATAAAAATCCTAATTCTAATCACACATCTAAGGAGCTGAGCATGGGGCTTACCCTGCCACAGACTCATTGCTCACTCTGCAGGGGAAGATTTTCTAATGAGAGAACTAGGTCAGTAGAACAGGAGTCCAAGCTTGTCACTTTAGTGGTTTAAACACAATTCAAGTTAATACATAAACACCAGGCTCTGACCCAGAGAATATGAGTAGATGCCATACTGCCTTGGAGAAAAATCACTGATAAAACCAATTGTGCAGTTCTAATTTTTGATTCTTACTTTAACTGAATTTTCTAAGAGTTTGATACCAAATAAATAAATAAATAAATAAAATCAACAAACAACACAGTTTTCACTTGTGTCACAGAACCTAAGCTTTTCCTCATGAATATTTATAAGCTGTGAATTATAGCAATTTGCATTGTTCACTTCATACCCAAAAAAGCAAATGTCACATTCCTTTCACTTACCTGATATTGATGTTGATAGGACTACCAGGATTTGAAAGCTAACATGATTTGGCTTCAACGTGTATACAATTTCAGATAATATTATATTGACAAGGCTCAATACTATATGTCAGAAAGACTCATGCTGAATATAGATAAGGAAAGCATAATTACATGGAATTGCACTTTACTGTAATTAAAAGTGCCCAGTAATATTTATGATCTCTTCTTCTTAGCAGTTGTTGCAAGATTTAATGCAAATAAAAAAACAAATTTTGAAAAATTATATTTTATTGCAATTATGTTCATATTCATGAACTTCACAAGAAGTTTGCCATTTAGTGGACTGAAATAGAGGAAATTTGTGTAAGTCAACAGAATACCCAACTATGGTGTAAAGAGAATATGAGTCTCTGGTCACTGAACTATGAAAGTTTAGGTCATAGAGTGTGTGAACTAAAGCATGGAAAAAGGCAAGTCATAAAATTTGCTTCTGAATGTTGAGTAATTCTAATCTACATCATAGGAATACGGGTTGGAGATATCTCTGTCACCAGTTTTTGTATTACTGCATGGAACATATCCTATGGAGCCATTTTACACCTGTGCACTACAACTTCTAAGGGAAATCAGAGTAGAGTCCCAGAAGACCACTCTCGTCTCCTTGAGATTTCCAGTGCTTTTTTGTTACAGTAAAGTCAGAAATACACTGAAAGTATTTTCTGGCTTACAGCATTTGGTATTTTCATTTCTGGGATGAGAGGTTTATGCAAATTCATATACAATAACAGAGAACTTTGAAGCTTCTACTATGTCTTTTCACAGCTGAAAGGTTGATAGGAATTTAGCATTTTCATTCAATGGTTTTCTCTTTCCTGTGCAAAACATTGCTCTCTCCCTCACAGAATTTTGTTTTGTGGAAATTACTATTAAAATGACAACCTTAAATAATAATACAGCCTTGTTGTCACATCCCTGTTGGTACTGTCAGTTTAAGCCACAATTGCTCTTCAGGTGCACTTCTGAGTACAGTGCACCTCAGACAGTACTGTTACCTGAAGGATGTTGCTTTTGGTTATTTGTGGCAACATGCTTCATATAAAATGAGATACTCAGGGAGGACATTAGACAGCCAGCTCCAGTTGAATTGCAGTGAGATCTGAGGACTTATTGCCCATAAACTTTGAAAACTGTAGTGAGTATCATTGCCTGGCGTGCAGATAAATGAGGAATGCTATTCTGCCTGCTTCCTGCTACACAGCGCAATGTAAATGTGTTTGGTTTGCTGCAGTCTTACAGCTCTCTCCTCACCCTAGAAGACTACTATTCTGTCTTTTTGAAAAAAAATGGTTTTATTCTAAGCTGAACTGACAAACCTCTTCATGGTTAAAACTAGCTTTGAGCAATTGGTTACTGAATTAAGCCACTTTTTTCTTTTAGCCAATTTCTGTTCTGGAAGGCATTTCTACTTCATCTAACTCTTCCTTTCAAGCAGCATTCAGATTTGTCTTTTTTTTTTTTTTTTTTTTTGTGTGTGTGTAATATTTGCAATACTGAGACAATCAGTGAAAACTCCATAGATTTTGTACAGTTAGGTGAATACCAATTCACTCTGAATAGAAAGAACTGGAAAACTGGTAAAGGTGGAGTGGAGAAAGTACCTTTACCATACTTTTTGGTCCTGACAGAGCCTTCTCTGAAAAGCACTTGAGCTGTGGAAGATGGATGATCAAGTAGAACAGAATAGAAAGATGGACATTGCACATCCCTCTGACTTAGAAATGAAAAGGGTTTAATCCTCCAACATACAGCTGAAGTATCAGGGAAACATCACATCCTAGCTACCAACGGAAATGAGAAAGCTATTGACAAAGACAACATGCAGCATGCAGTTCCCATATGGATAGCCTTAGGCTATTATATATTATCTACCGTATAATCAATTCAAGAGTACAGATCAAACTCCACTCCTTTTCCATCCTTCTGCCTTGTGCAGCTTTCCAGTTTCTGGTTCAGTCTTCTAAAGGATTTTTGGCTCTACATCACCCTTACATTTAATTCAGAACAGTCCCATTGTCTGTGGTAAAGGAGCTGCCAGACTCTTTGCTAAGCTGAACAGCACACCAGAACTAACCAGGGCAATAAATTAGTGATTTCCAGAAATTAAATGGAAAGTGGAAGAGAAATCCCACAACTGAACTGAGTGATTCAGGTAGAAAAAACAAAAACAAAAACAGAATCCATGCATCTTTTGCATTCTCTGTAATGAGGTGTTAGAAGAGTGAGAAAATGAGAAGATAATGCTTCTCATTCAAAATCTGAAGACCGTTGTGTTTGGATAACAAGAAAGGTAATTTTGATATCAAGTGGGATGGCCAGAGAGCCTCCTTGCTTCACAAATGAAAACCAAAATGTCAATTCCAGTTAAGAGACAGTCTTATCTAACAAGATTTTTTTTAGGTGAAGCCCAACTAATTGAAATGGAGACTGTTTAGAAGCTTTTAAACTCCATTTCTAAAAAAGAACATTTTCAGATTACCGGGTACTATTAACATATTAAGTGTCTTACTACAGTCTTTTAAGAAAAGCCCCAAATCTCCCAACATTTTTAGAAGTGTGATCTTATTTCCAGTGCCCAGAGAAGCAGTAGGTAATTACAAAACAGACAGAATAGCTGGAGGAAGATAAGAAAAATCATTATGTCACAAGACCTTGAATTATACTGATTGCATATTAAGAAGCTACAGCATTACCTCTTGTGAAATCAATGGGAAAGCTCTCACCAACTTCACTTGGGAAAAGTTTTATACAAAAGGTTTACTTAGTGAACACTTGGGTCATCCTACAGCATTTATAAAGGTTACAGCAGTTCTTAATGAGGAATCTAATTAAGATTTCTATGGTTTCTACATAATCACATCTAATTTACTGCACTATAAGAGAAATGAAGTCAGTCACGATTGTTGTTTTTTCCAAACATTGAAGTCCCAGTGCATAGGAAGGGACAGATATTTTGTATCTACTCATGCATTAGAAATTTGTTTTGAAATTTGGAAGATGCACAAAATTTTGAGGGAAAGAGATAAAAAGGACAGAACAAAAGGTTAATTAGTACCCCTTTTGCAAATGCCTTAATGTCTTCCTCATCTCACTTTTTGGAGGAATTTTCTCACTAGCTACAATTTTGTCACATACACTCTTATGACTGAAATAGTTGGTTTTTTTGAGGACACTAGAAAGCAGAAGGGCCAAAATGAGAGCATTTATTTCCCAACAGAATAGCAGGAGTAAGTAGAGGATCTTGCAATAGACACAGAGTACTTGATTCACCCCAGGAAAGTGCCCACCAGGGCAGACCTCCAGCGTATGGAATTGGCGTTACTTTTAGCAGCATCTTCAGCGTGCATAAACACAAGGATTTTTCATACCCAGAAGTATGATTTTGACAGCTTTTTTATGCAGAAAATTTAGCTACGAATAAAGAAAACGCCATATGTTAATTCTTCCAGGCAAGTGAAAATGAGACAGCTGTAATTATAAGAGTTGATGTCCTTCCTTCTTTGCACTGACTCTTTAGCAAAATGTAGTTATTAGGTATGAAATGATGTACAAATAACTGAATGCAAAATGCATGTTTACCTTCCAGGTGTTCTCCAGATAACCCTGCAGTAATTCCCCCTCACAATCAGGTAAACAACAGGCTCTCTGGGGGGTGGAACTTATACACAACTTGTCATGTAAGTAGAGAATAATTAATTACACTCTTATTTACAGTTTGGCTGATAAGAACATTAAATAGCAAGTAACAAGAAGAATTCCAAGGTGCTGAAATGTTTACTCTCACCCCCTCAACATGTAAGCACAAGTGAGATAAAAAGGATTTGGCACTGTTTTATAGTGTGGCACCTCACAGTGATGGGGCTGGGTTTTTGTAAAACCAGAATCACAGATGCCTCTGTCCTGAAGCTGAAATAAAATTTTTCTGGTGCTCCACAAAGCAACAAAATGTTCTAAATGGAGCAATAATCTTAAAAGCCATGAAACTTGATTATCTGCTCTGAGGTCCTGTAGGACCCCATACATTACTCAGCTTTTGATCTAAGGTACATCTTTGATTCTCCTGTATTTTCTTAAGTCAGCTATTTTTACCGTTCCCTGGCTCCTCTTGTGTTTATAAGCCTCAGCAGCTACATCAAGAGTAAATCAAGAGATTTGGACACTAACTTGTCTTGCTAATTACAAAACCACAGATTTCTGCAAAGAAAGCAAGAAAGGGGAACCAGAACCAAATAAATAAATAAATAAATAAATAAATAAGACATAAAGCAGTTACAATATTCATGCTGTATGTACTTGCATCCTGTTTAATATTTCATTCTGGTAGCACAAAGACACCTACCACAGATCTGTTAACACCTCTCTGAATAGGTGCAGATATGCACTGTGCTCACCAGTAAAACATGTAAACTGTTCTTTAAGTAAAAAAGAAGGCCTAAAATTTCAAATTGCAGTCATAAAAGTAAGCTAAAAGGCAGAAGGGAAGAAAAAAAAAGAAGAGGAGGCAGCTTTCATTTGAACCATGAAAAAGTAATTCCCTGGGATTAGCATATGTTATTGCCTTTGCATATTCTTTTCCGAATTAATTTCACTGCATCTGGATAATGATCTTAACTCACCAAGTGCAAATAAATCAATGCCAAAAAAGTTACACTAATCGGAATAAATGGCTTTAAGAGATGAGAAAGTGGATGTACAGACACTTTTATAGGTCAGTACTTAATCCGGCCCCAAGGTCACCAGAGAGCAGATGTCATTGCCTTCTGGTGGCAGTAGATAAGCCTGCCTGGGACATGTGGGCATAAGGTTGGTCCTGAAAAAACAGGGGACTGCAGCATGAACAGCAGCCTCAGCAGAGGTGGAGGTTGGACCGGCAGAAGAAGCGCTTCACTTACCCATCCCTGGGACAAGTCCAGTTTTCACCACCCTGGTAAGCAGCTACAGCTCTGTCTGCCCAGAGGTGCAACAATGGTGGAGGGTAGTAGCATGGGGCAGGAAGGAAACATGGCCTTTTCCATATAAATGATGTTCTGGAGTCAGTCACACAGTTCTTTATTTTTGATGTTAGGAAAGGGAAGAGCACCGTAAGTGAGGATTCCCACACACTAAATTACTATCAAGCCAAACTGAGTGATGGCCCTAAAAATTATAACCAACGCAAGGTATATATGCAAGCTCCCTCCAATAAACCTAGTGATAAATGCTACTTATTCCTTTCTGTAAAGGAGTGCAAGATTGGCAGCTGAAATTGAAATATTCACATGGGTATTAGCTATTATTCATTTACTGTTGCTACTATTCAGTTCTGAAGAAAGAAAAAACATTCCTAGCCACTCCGTGTGTTTTTTTGTTTGTTTGTTTTGTTTTTTAATTCATATTACCATAGGATTCAGGCATTACTTTATGAAATTTAACAGCTTATGGGTCTTGACATATGTTTAATTATCAAGCAGCACTTGAGAGGCTTTTTTTGTACCCACACTATTTTATTTGTATTTCTTACTGCATGTATATCAATACATACCGTAAGTACAGCTTGTAATAAAAGCAATGTGTTATTTTGATTTGAAAAAGGATTAAGAAGCCTAAACCATTAATCTAGCAAATAAAATTGCCTGTGACAAAAGAGAAGAAAACCAGATCTATCCCATTCCCCAAAACGAAGCAGCCAAAGAATCTTATCCACATATCTTATCCATTGGCACAGTCTGCTGACCCATTTCCCTGCAACCAAGGCACAAGAAGTGGATTGCATCCAGGAGGATTTGTGAAAGCTACATCTCCAGCCTTGTTTCTTTCAAAGAGCTGTCAAGTCCATATCACATGGCATTTCACAGACTAATTTCAGCCTTTCAAAGGGTGTGTATCAATTTCTTTGAGCTTGAAATCTGTGGTTTATAAAACAATAGCAACAGTAACAAAGTCAGAGAATAAGAAAAACATTATGCAACTTGACATGAACACAAATATTTTAGGAACATCAATTACATTTAAAGAACATAACAAAAGGACGTGAACAAGAAAAACCCAATTTCTTCTGTATAAAGGAACTGCCACAACAGCATGTTAAACCATGAGAATCAAAAAAGTAAATGAACTCAATTAAAGTTACTAAATGGAAAGCAGCAGGGAATATGAAGTGAAACAATGCAGTTTCACTGTGAGCTACATGAAGCACCTAAGTAAATACACAAATGAAAAAGAAAGCACTTTAAAGCTGATTTTTCTTCTGGAGTTCATATTTAAATTTACTAGCTATAAGGAGGATGCTTTATCAATACATTTTCATATGACATTAATTTTTAATGAGCAGATAAAGCACAGAAGGAACTGATGCTATTACTGTTTCTACTACAGCTTAACATGATGTCTCTGTGCCAATTCTGAAGTGTTTTGTGGACAACACCAAGTAAAAAATTGTAGAGAAATCTAATCAACCAGTTACCAAAACAATTGACATTTTCTTAACTAGCCCTGTGCAGTTAAGTACAAGATTCTATAGACAGCAATACAATGAACAATACCAATTATCTGTGAAACCTGTATGCTTTGTGGAGATCCAAACACTGGAATTTAATATATTAAATTACCTTGTAAATTGCATGCCAAGTCTTATGCTTTTGTCTTGCAACACTGAGAATCCAATGCAGGCTATACTTTACATAGTCAGAGCTGAGTAATCACTTGGCTTTATATGACTAAAAAAAAAATTTCAAGTCAAATTTAAAAATAAATAAATAAATACATAATTCACATGTTAAGGTTTTAAATATTTTGGAGAGAATAGGGACATCAGGAGTGTGACAGCCCCCTCTGTTTACTTCTAGACAAGTAATGTAAACACAGCTTGAATAGGTACATTATAACATATCCCAGGCACAGGCTGTCAGACTTTTTTCTTCTTCATCAGAAAGCCTTGGTCTTGAATGCAAAAGATTAAAGGGTAATGATATAAGAAGGACAATCCTTTTAACAGGTTAGATAAGCAACTCAGAGTTTGTATGCCTCTTCAGACTCTCTGGACTAATAGCTTGGACACACAAATTTATGCAATTCAAGGTAGTTTCTCCTACTAGCAAGAGAATTGTTTCTCATGCTTTTTCAGTATTTTTACAACTAATAAGAGAATAAGTGCTCATTGAAATGGAAACATTACCAAAAAGTGTTGGCCAAACTCTTTTGTGCATCCAAAAAGTGAAGTGGAAAGTCACTAACACAAATTTCTTTGTTTCATCCAGGTTTTCTTGGTTCAACTCATAACATACAGAAGGGAAATAACAGTGATTAGGTTTCAGTCATCATCACTAAGTCTTCAGAGTGAAATCCTGACTATACAAGGCAGCAGAAGTTAGTTCTGGATTAAAAAAATTGGGCTGAAACTTTAATATTCACCTCCCATTAATGTTCTTCTAAATCTCACAAAGGGCTTCATTCAAAATTGCTGAAATTATCCAGAAGCTTTCATGAACAAGAGATACTGAAATTCATCTGCTTTCTGCAGTATAAATTCATACACAGCCTGAAAGGTGCATTTAAGAGATATGAACTTCGGTTACAACATCCAACGAGTCTAACATGAGTTTCAAAATTACAGCAAAACCAGAGGCCAGGCAAGTTTCATTGTGGTGCTTAATAAATATTAAAGAAAAGGTTCTAACATCAGCTCTGAACTCTGTGCAAATCCAACCTCAGGTTTTGGCAACGCTGTAGACTGACACAGAATGCAATCTTTTATTTCTCCTTGTATTAAAGGGGGCAGAAACAAAAATGGCAGGGGAAGAAAACTGGCATTCAGAAAATACTAATAACCCTTTTCTCCAACAGCTGGAAGCTTTTTCTTGAACAATGGGGGAAAATGAAGGTAGAATGTTTCCAGACATCCATCCTTTCAGCACCACATATCAAAATCCAAGAAGCAATTTTGCATTAATGAAGTTTGAAGTTGTTGTCAATTCTCAAAATGTCATGATTTTTTGAAGCACAAAAAGCCCCCAAAGGTCTTGTCATATACTGCTAGAAACACTATAGTCCTCACTTTTCCAGGTAACAGAAAGCTTTTAAATGAAATTTCATTTGAAACTCCGTATTCAAGGATGAAAGGAAACTTTCAACAATGTTTTACTGTGTGGTCTCTGGCCCCAGATATCCTCTCCCCATGCTGTCACATGGGCCAGAAGAGTCAACACAGAAAATGGCCATAGAAGTGATCCCAGATGCCAGGACCTTACCAGAACCAGAACACCTCCAGTTTTGTTGCTGGATTCATCTCATCTCCATCTATAATAAATCAAATTTTAGGAATTTTGGGAATCTGGTCTAAGCAAGTTGTATTCGTGCTATCTAGATTGGGATCGCTGGGTCTGGAGGGTAAGTTATCGCACCTTAGCGACTATATTCAGCATTTGCTGACTGGACAGCAAAGTACATGTCCTAAATTGCTACTAAGTGGCAAAACATATCTCACCCCCCAACACAGGCCTCAGCTGCCATGGAGAAGTACCAGAAAGCAGTTTCTCCATCTGTGACGAGAAGACCTGATGCCAACACAGGCTGGTTATCCATTGCTCCCAGGCTTTCCCATTGCAAATGCAGCTGCGCTTCATTGGCAAACAATTTTAATATGGTTATGCTGCACGCAGACCAATTCTGATGCTTTCAGCTCGTGGAAGCAGTCCCACTGAGTTTAACAGGATTACACATGCGAGAGGCAGCTTGGCTCCGTGCCTGCCAGCTCCGAAGCCATGGAAACACTGTTTTTCTGCGCAGACTGCTCCATGGTTGCACACGCAGCAAGTGCAGCCTGCATTACGGCAGCTCTGCTGCTAACAGTAGCTGACCCGATCAGACTAAAACAGATTTAGGAAGAAGTACCTCAGATGTAATCACATCTCCAGATTGCACTGCAGACCTGTCCAGCCAAAGGGACAGTAATTGTTACCAGTGCGGGGACATGCAGTCCTAGACCTTGCCCCGGCTTGTGTGAACCTGCTCAGTTCATTTGGTCTCTGGTGCATTGGGTCAGGCTGAAACTTCAGAGGCTAGCTCTCCATGTGCACTCTTTCTAAAGGGCATTTCTAAATTCCAAGAAAGTGCAGTTCAGAAGCTATACTCTGCTTATGGCAGTCTAAGAGGCTGGCTGGACCTGCACTCAGGCAGGGAAAATCTCATCCAAGCCTTCTGAAAACTCATGAAATGAATAAGTGGAAACAAAGCCAGACAGCAAAATTCAAAATTGAACTGCTTGTGCTGCATATATAAAATATCAGTTTCTCCTCTTTTTTTCTCTTAGTTTTTACAATCAATATGGATTAAGCAATGCAGGAGCATGATCCTGCAGATAGATGTTGGGCCAGTCACTAATTTACTGAGCTACCCAAACAAGGAAGGATTATTTTACCTAATCAAGACAGAGCACAGTATTTAAGACAGAATATTTGCATCAAAAGAGACAATTCAGAATTACAAATATTGTTGAGCCTGAAATTATGATTGCTAATCTTTCCTCATATAACAATGTTCTGACATACATGTATATTGTAAATCGCTTCCCCTTGCTTGCAGTAGATGAAGCCATCACTCAAAATGCTCAATTATAAATCTGAATACAATTAAAAAGGTGAACTTCCTTTAGTTTTACTGCAGAAGGGCAATGCTGATGGAATAATACCAATGTTAATGCATTACTTGTGACTGAAATTTGGTCTGTACTCAGTGATTGACTCATTCCTGTGGTCAGCAAAGGCAGCAGTTCTCTCTCCTGGATCCTATTTCCCTCTCTGCAAGTGCATTGTGCATGACATCGGCACGTTTCAAAAATATATGCCGGGTGAGCTGTGTAGATATGAATTGTAGCTAGATCCCAAACTCTCTGTGAACACATTCTTTCTGGGGCCCACCTTACACATCTAAAAAATATACAAATTAATATGAAAAAAAAAAGATTTTTTTAATCAATTATGGATAAGCTGTTTTGAAAGGATGTGTAAATCTGTTATAAAAAAAAAATAGAAAATATAACTCATTATCATTGTTTCTGTATTAATAACAGGAATATAAGATTTATAGTTTACAATCTGCAATTAAATGCATGTATAGAATCATTATAATATAAAATACTGCATTGTTAGTTTTCATTTTCCTGTAGAGATGAGATAGACATTAACAAGTATATGAACATATATGAACACTAGTGCTAATTCTCTCTACCCATCTCAGTACCTTTAGGTGCCAGGATTTAATTATCCTTTGTCCCATGGTAATCTGCATAGATGTTCCCACTTCAGCAGAACCTCCTGTCTTTGTTGAAGTATGAATCTAAAAATAACTACTTCCAGTGCAAAACTGTACTCCACCAAAGTGCAGTCAGGCAAGGTTTTACAGTAGTGTTGCTGTCAAACTGTTTAAGAGCCCTACAGATCTTCTATAGCAGTGATATTCTGAGTGCTCAGGCTGTGTCACTGCAGGAATGTAATAGGAATCAGTTTGCAGACCAAATGAATGCTTGTAGTTTATGTTGCTTTATTTACTAAATAATAGCAGATATTTCAAACATGTTTCATCTCCAGACTCTTCTTCAACTGACAAATGCCATGCACCTAGAACACTCTTACTCAGTGATGAATTAGTTCTTGAAATGACAAGAATGTGAAAGAACTCCCATGGGTAAAACTGGTCTGTTCTTCAACAAAATTTCCACCACTGGCTATCCTTATTCCCCATACACAAAGATAACCAAGAAAATCTGTTACAGTATGTGAAAGGCAGTAGGTAGTCCCAACACACAATTACATCACTAATTTCAGGACAGGACTATAAAGCCCTTCACTGATGCAGAACCCATTTTTCCCAATAGCCTTCCTAAGACTTCCCACAAACCAGCTATGTAAAACGTGTTGAAATACTCACAAGATGAAATATATCTGAAACTTCAAATTACAGTACTCCTGCCTGCTGCTCATTTGGGGGAGCAAAGTTATCTCTATTTGTATTTTTTAGAAAAAGAAAATAATAATAATTGAAAAAAGAGACATCGCTGATAACGATGCACAGAGGACTTGCAGCAGTCTCTGGGACAGATCAACCCCAGGATGTTAGGATGAAGCAACAAGAGCCAGGTGAACCTAAGTGTTAACATCACTGTAAGAAGCGCTGCTTCTAAACACAAGGTGATGTCATCGTGGAGGCTGTATTTTGGAAACCACTATCTTCATCACAAAAGCATTCTTGCAGTCAATACCCAAGTTGGCTCTGAGGCCTGCAAGACAGTCTGAAGTAAAAATCATTCAAGAGAGCAAGTGCTCCCACCCCTCTTTAGCCAGGTAGCTAAAAACGTCCCCAGGACTTGTGATATGGGTCACTTTGTTGAAGTCATACATTCCAGCCATATGCGCTGTGCTCAGCTGAGGTCTACACTTGCAAACAGGTTCTGGGAGGAAAAGGCCCTTGTCTGTTCACAGTCCCACCACATTTATACAAGCAAATATAGTGGAAAGAGTAACATACTTCCATGGAAGCAAGCTACTACTTTGCTGGTCCACCTGCAGTCATGTTAGTGCTCAGAACTAAAGAAACTGCACTGCTGGACTTGTGCAGAAACACATGCACAGATCCTTTTGAAGGTATTTGCAATGCTTCCTGATGTATTCAGAAGCATAAAGGCAACATTTTCTTCTCAACTCTGTAAGTCATCCTGCACATAAGCAGCAACCTCCACACTGAGGAAGCCAGACCCACTGCTTATAGAAATCTCCAGAGCCCTAGTAGCTTCTAGGAGCAGCATCCAGCTTGACTAGCAGACATCCAGAAACTCAGGAAGATTCATAACAGTGTAAATGTGCCGGGACAAAATTTCAGAAAGGAAAACAAAGAAATATCTGCAAAGCCACGTGACTTATGGCATCTCCACCTACGGCTTGCTCATTCATCTTATTGTTGTGCCTTGCTTCATCTCAGACCATTTCTGCTACTACGTGACCCATGTTACCTAACACTCTACCAAAACCACCAGCCCAGCTGCACCACCTGCATGGTACACACCACTGATGGCACAGAGATGATGTACCATAAGAGGGACATCTCCCTTGGAAAGGACCCTCCACTACCCCGCAGATGCAGCTTACAGATGTCATTCAATTCCTTTTATACAACAGCCTGTGCCAACCCACCAGCTCTCCATCTACAGACAAGGAATCTCCAGTGAGATCTTTTGAAGACGCTGCACAAAACAGGTTTCTGTGGTTCTAGTTCATTAGCTATTTGCTTTCTCAAAATGGTGAATTGACTGGTTTTCTACCAAAAGTATATGAACTTATAATAGTGATATTCAAAAACAAGAAAAACAAAAACCTTCCAGAGAAAGCACTGCTGTTTCCTAATAATGTAACGGATTAAATCCCAATATGTTGTGTGGAAGCAACACTGTTAGTAATTATGGGTATAGAATTTAGTGGGAGTCCTGATGTAAATCGTAAAGCCACAGCAATAGTCCTAGAAAATCTATTTTATGGGCCATCAAGCTGTCCTGGGTTAGAGGAAGACCCATTTATCTACCAGAAAGCCTGGAGTATGATTAATGGAAGGAATGTGTGTAATTCAGACAAAAAAAAAAAAAAAAAAGACCCCAACAAATTTCTGTTAAATGTTTTCCAAGAAAAGGTGAAAGAAATTAAATATATATAATTTAGAAAGGATTTGGAGCACCATATTTTTAATATTAAAATATTTTTAAGAGAAATAACCATGGCATAGCTATGGCCAGCTGAGCTGAAAGTCACAAGGACTAATGTTGATTTTAGTTGTATTTGGTAAAATCTGTGTAAAACCACAGCTTTCGATGAGGTTGATTTGAATTCACAGTGTAGGTGACTAAGTGGAGTAATTGGCCCACTTTTTTCCTATGAAATCTGATCTCTATTTGAATAGTAGCTATTTTCACTGAAACAGTCTTTTCATGTAATCATAGTCTTTTTGTGACTATTTAGCATTCCACTGGAAGTTAACTACTGAGCTTCGCTAAATGCCTGCAAATGGCATACAGAAAAGTCTTTCCTACAAATGTTACAAAAACGCAAGCCAAAATGTTTCTTGAAGAAATACAACTTCACATACTTTGAGAGGAAAGCAAAATACTTCAGAAAGGCAGTGCTGCCAGTGAGCTGAGGAGGGTGTGTTTGATGCTGGAGCCCTGCAGACTCCAGCAGGGTGAAGTGCCAGTGGAAAGGAACCATTGCTGAGCATCATGAGAGGAGAGCAGAGGTGAAGTAGAAGGGTAAGAAGCAGGCTGGAGAGGAAAGAGGATGAGGAAACAATAGCCAGGGGACAAACACTAGAAAGGATAAGTGTGAGAAATTGGCTAGCATTTTATTATTTGAAAAAGATACACATCTGACCATTCCTCCCTCTATTTTTCTTATACTTAAAGAGGACTGAAAGCTTGGGATTGAAGTGTTCTTTCTGGAGAAATGAATTATTTGCTGAGAAGCTGCCTGAGCTTTTCTGTCTTAACAAGAACTACAAAGTGTATTTTGTTGGTCAATTCAAGTTGTTGTTTTACTTCTCAAGCATTCAGAAGACCCATCCTTCATACTATTGTTTTTTTTTTTTGCACAGCATTAATAAATAAAACATCCACACACTCTGCCATTACTGTAAAAAAATAGTATTTAATTCATGAGAGAAACAGAAAGGAAAAGATTCATTGTTTTTGCATTTTCTTAGGACTTATTTTTAACCCTCAGACAAGATGCTGCTCTTCCTCTTCCCCTCCAGCACAGAGCCCTGCTTTCACAAGATTAGCCTGCAGCTTATCCTTTGTTAAGCTCCCCACCAGCATTGTAGGTACGAGTCAACACTCTGGTATGATGATGTGACAACGTGAACTGTAACACAAGCCCTCAGAAAACATCTGTGCTGAGGTACCATGGCAGTTCCTCTATGGCTGGCACTGGCTGCATATCAGAAATGGATGCACCAGCACAGGTCAGTCACACTGCCGAGGAGGACACAGCATCTACTTCCTCCTGAAAAATCATATACTCATTAAAGTTGGAAAAGACCTGCAAGATCATCTGGTCCTACCCCCTACCACCTGTATTACCCACTAACCCATGTGCCTAAGCACCATGTCCAACCTTTCCTTAAACACCCCCAGGGACAGTGACTCTACCACCTCCCTGGGCAACCCGTTCCAATGCCTGACCACTCTTTCTGAGAAGAAATGTCTCCTCATTTCCAACCTGAACCTCCTCTTGTGCAACTTGAGACCATTCCCTCAAATAACCTCAAAGAGAAAGAACCAACTGAAATCATGGTGTTGCCATCTTGTCTCCAGCTAGAAAAGCTGCATCTAGTATCAGTACAGGCTGGGGGATGACCTGCTGGAGAGGAGCTCTGAGAAGGACATGGGGGTCCTGGTGGATGACAGGTTGACCATGAGCCAGCAGTGTGCCCTGGTGGCCAAGAGGGCTAATGGGATCCTGGCATGTATTAAAAGGAGCGTGGCCAGCAGGTCAAGGGAGGTGATCCTCCCCCTCTACTCTGCCCTGGTCAGGCCTCACCTGGAGTACTGTGTCCAGTTCTGGGCTCCCCAGTACAAGAAATACAGGGATCTCCTGGAAAGAGTCCAGTGGAGGGCCACAAAGATGATATGGGGCCTGGAGCATCTTCCCTATGAAGAAAGGCTGAGAGACCTGGGTCAGCCTGCAGAACTGTTCAGCCTGGAGAAGACTGAGAGGGGATCTCATCAATGTGTATAAATACCTGAGGGGTGGGGGACAGAAGGATGTAGCCAACCTCTTCTCAGTGGTTTGTGGGGATAGGACAAGGGGCAATGGCTGCAAGTTAGAGCACAGGAAGTTCCGCACTGACATGCGAAAGAACTTCACGGTGAGGGTGACGGAGCACTGGAACAGGCTGCCTAGGGACGTTGTGGAGTCTCCTTCTCTGGAGATATTCAAGGCCTGTCTGGACGCCTACCTGGGTAGCCTGCTCTGAGGAACCTGCTTTGGCAGGGGAGTTGGACCCGATGATCTTTTGAGGTCCCTTCCAACCCCTACAGTTCTGTGATTCTGTAATCTTTCTCTGATAACATGAAGATAGAGCACCCTTCTCCTCAACAGAACTACAGGCATGGAGGAGCTCTGCTAGCAAGGTGATGTTAGCAAGCCTGCCTTGGTGTGGCACATGAGGAGGCAAGACTGGGACATACAGGCAGAGGGGTCCTCCCAGGCAGGTTCCCACCACCGTGCTGAAGCCATCCTTGCAGTGCACCTGTATATGTTAACAGCCAACACCAGCAGGCAATTCCTGGCATACTATGGGGAGAGTTACAAAGCTAGGTGCGGTATTCTGTGCCCTCTCCTCCTCTTATTCAAATGTGGCTGTTGTAACAGGGACTGCTCAGGACAGGGACACCAGTAGGTTGAGCCCTGCAAGTACTTCTGGGCTACCAGGGATGAATGAAGGTGTGGGGAATAGTCCACATTCACTATGCCACTGCCACCCTCTGTTTCTACAGTCCCTGTGCTACAAGCTCCCAAAATTTGGCGACTGCTAACCTCTCCAAGCCTTGGAAAATGGCATCCACAGGGACTCCTCCATCACTGTCACAAAATTGATTTTTATTTCTTTTTTAAGCAAAAGAATATTTGTTTCATACCTCACAATCAGAATAAAAATATTTAAATGTATGAGTTAGTACGAGTAGGGGGATTCAAACATTCAGTGAATATCTTTATCCTGCCTCTCACCAAAAACAATTTATAGTTTGTTCTCACTGGTTACTTTGACATAGCTCCTTTAGCCATAATGTCTTTCTATTCCTCTAGTAGCACAGATTTAGCATTTCAGGCTAAGTACATATGTTGGATAAGAACATAATCCTCAGCTCTGGGCATAGGAGTTCATGGTAAGAGGATGGCTCTGCATACAAATTGAAAACACTGAGATACAGAGGGAAAAAAAAAAAAAAACAAAAAAAACACAACAACAACAAAAAAATGCTAAACCCTAATATGCATTTTTGTGAAGGCCTTCTAGCATCAGAAGAAATCATCAGTCATCTAGTTTGACATCTTTCAAAACAGAGACTAGAGGGGAAAAAAAAGGAGAGGAAAAAAAAATTGATATGACCTTTAGCCCAACACACCAAGTAAAGACTTTGGATAAATACTTGCAGAGAAGGAATATGCCAATACACAAAGGGGAAAGGAGATAAATGAGACCAGACCATTTCAGTGGAGAAAAATCCCAAAGCTCCCATTCTTCAGCCACTTTTGACAGCAAAGAGATGGATTTATCACGTGGCAGAAGGGGACACCCTCTATTAGCCTCCTTAACATAGCACATGCATTCCTGGTTGTGGGATGCAGACATCTCTGCAGCACATCTGCTTCCCCTCCTTCTGACTGGTGCTCATAACCTAAAACAGGGGACTTTTCAGCATCACCACAATATCCACACTGGGCATCTGTAGGAATAGGGAGCAGTGTTTCCAGACAAAGCTATGAAGGGTCAATACTAGGCATGATCTGACATTACTAGACTTCGTTCTCTGAAGTTGCAAAAGACACAAAGAAACAATGCACTGTGGAAAATGAGTAATGTGAAAGTCCTGTATCCACATGGAATGAAATTGTCCAACCATCACCATTTAAATTATTTATAAGTTTTCTGAATTACTAATATCAGCTGGAATTGTGCATTTAAATTGCATTGCAAGTGAGGGGCTCTGTGCCACGCCACCCGGAAGCCCCTTTCCCACATGTCCTGTAGCTCTGCTGGGCACAGCATCATGCACTGCAGCCTTGGGGTCTCTTCTTTCTCACCACCTTCCTTTCATAATAGGGCCAAAGAGACTAGCACAGCTAAACTAGCTTTGAAGAGAGCTGGGATTAGAGAATCGAACTTTCTGAACCCATAGTCTGAGCACAGCTGATCTGCTCTTGGCCGTGTGTGACATCTTGAAATCCCTTCTATCCATTTATTTTATGCTAAATATAAAGAGGTACAGTGGTTTTGCCTCTTTCTATAAACTCATCTCATTCTGTGTAAACTCTGTTCTGCAGGATATCTTCACACTTCCTGCTGACACTTCTACTTCACAAGTGGCAAGCACATTCCACAGAATAGTTTTTCTTTCTTCCCAAAATAAATTAAATCTGGCATTGTACAGTCTTCAGGGAAAATGCATCATTTTGCCTATCCAATACATTATATGAGTTTTTTTTAATCCCGGGGTGGGAGTATGGTTTAGTGTTTTTTGTTTTTTTAATTATTATTATTATTTTTAAAGAAAAAAAACAGGATGCAGAATAAAGGAATCTGTATTCTAGCAAGCAAACATCTGAAAGTATGAGCTCCCATAATTTCATGGCAAAATCTGTGAAAATGCTAATGAATCACCAAACTCATCCTCCCCTCTGACATAACAAATCATTAGTAATAAAATGCTAGTGAGATGCAGAGTCAGGCAGCAGAAACTGTAATTACAGTCCAAAGTAACAGTTCCTTTGGAGCTCATTAACTGTATTGAGTACCTTTAATCTTGTATTGAATTTAGGAGCAGTGGTTCAGTTATCAATACAAAAAGTGTTAGGGAAATTTCCAGAACTGATTCCACATATTCACTTTAGATATATATTTTTCCATCTTGATTTTTTTTTTTTGCATGTTTCTTTAACTGCACGTAGTAATGACTGATTTCTTTACTTCAGCACTAAACCAGCCAGGACAGAGAGGACAGCCCTGCTCCAAAACCTGTTAACTCACGTCACTCAGCAGTATCCCTGCAGTGAAGCTTTAAAATTTTCCTGCATGCTAAAGAATCAAACTTGTAAAACATATAAAACAGTGATTCTCCTCCCAGAAATGTAAGTCAGAGGAAGAAAAAAAAATCCTTCTTAAGAAATGTGAACCCGTGAAATGAATGTGCAGTGATGGCAGATACCTGCCTGACTCTGCAGAAAGTTTAAGTGATAATTAAGGCACATTCTAACGACGACAGCACTAAGAACTTTATCCTTGATGTTATATTTAAAGCTCAAGCTCCAAGGAGCAAGAGAACGTAACAAAATCAGCAGACTTCAGCAGAAGTGAATGTGACTGTAAACTAGAGCTTCAAATTCTACAAAGAAAGATAGCCTAAAATGAATTTTTTAAATGATTAAAAAAAATATTCAGGTTAATAAGACAGTTTCATGTTCTTTCAAGTCCAAATCCATGATTTTTAAAGAAGTTTAATTGACTATAATTCGTTTCATTTGGAGCCCCTGAAGGTCATCAAGAGAGGTGGTGCAGTCTCTGTCCTTGCCAATACTTAAAACTCATCTGTCACAGCCCTGAGTCCCTGACATGCTGGCCCTGTTTTGGGACTGGTATTGGCCCAGATGGTCTCCAGGCATCCCTTTGAGCCTAAATTACTCCATGGCTCTAAACAGTTTCACATGTCTTTACATCCTCTCACAGCAACAGCAACCCTGCTCTGTACCATGCCATTTGCTACTTTGCTGTCAACCAAGGGACAATTCTGAATTGCCTGTTTTTTTCAACCAGCTCATTGCAGCCTCTTGCTCCCCTTTTCCTTGCAGGCCATAGATGGTGAATGTGCCCTCCCAGCTATCCAGTGGGAGTAGGAACATCAGCGTTACTGCCAGCTTAAAGCCAGCCAGAAGACTTCCATGAGACAGCCCAAAATGCAAGCAGCAAAACAAAGCTGTCCAACAATATCCAACCAAACCATAGCCAGCTTATAACACGGCAGTGATATGTGTCTCACTATTTTTAATAAATATATATATTTATTTTAAAGATTCATTTCCTGTTTTTGACTTGTGCCCTCATCCCTTCATTTACAGGCAGTCCTACATGGCAGTACTTATCTGTAGCAAGGAAAGCCAGGACTGCTTGCTGCAAGCCTGCTTGTGCTATGTTGTTGACTCTCAGCACAGTAGGCAGTTGCACTGGGGATAAACATGAGGAAATTAGGCTCTTTTCTGCTAAGCACCAGATGAGACCATAAACCATAAAGAACAGCAGGCACAAATGCATAGATGATGAACCCCCAGCTTAGAAAACCATATTACATTATTCCAGACATTTCAATGGCAAGATAGATCCCAACAGTTACAGCTCTCATATATTTTAATCGTACAACTAGTACTCATAAGGAACTTATAAGGGCAACAAGTCTATATCTTCAGGAGGAAAAAAAAATAAAGAAAACCAATAATTTGGAAACTGTAACACCCTCATCAGGAGGTCAGTTTCTCCCACAGTACACGATGACAATGAACAGTTGATCCTGTACAGTCTTTACAAAATACTATTAGAAAAGTCAACCCTCAAACAGGCCATTTCTTTATTAAAGGTTAGCTACAAAAAGAAAAGAGATGCAGAATTAACCATGTGTAATTGGGACAGACAAAGCCTCCAAGATATGCCCTGGCATTTTTCAAAATGCTTTATTTATTTTCCATTTTAACTCCTAACCTCATAATGTCCTCAAAAAACCTTATCGTAGGAATGAAATAAGATCAGCTAAAACTATTCTAGTCATGCTGGTGAGACCACAAGGAATGCATTCTACCTCTGCTCCAAGCTAAATGCTTATGCACCATGTAAGGGACACTTCAGAGTTTATTTCCTCAACCTGGACACTTACTGCTTTCCTGACTGGCTGATGTCCATCACCTGGTGTAGTAACACTGAGAAGAGCTGGTATCCAATAGCCTGCAACCACATAAAAACCCTTTGGTCTCAGGATCAAGCATGCCTACCACTGTCAACTGGTCTCCGGCACATTGCTTTGCAAGACGCCTCCTGCAAAGTTCAGGTCATTAAAGACAAAATATAAGGAAGGAAAACCAAGTATGTGAAAGAGTCTGGGAAATAATGGTTGGCTTTACCTACAAGGTGTATCCTGAGCACAGCAGGATAGAAGTTCATGTTCTGAAATTCAAACACCCCCATATTATCGTTTGTTTTGGGGGTCACTTTTTTGACTGCACTAGCCTATTAAAGAGAAAGGAAACAGCTGCACTTTCAGATCCATATTTGAGTATGTACCTGGTATTTGATCAAGAACTTGTTTTTCATTCATCCATGTATCTTGCTGCAATGCCGGCAAGTGGCTGTGTTTAAATTAACTTAAACCAGAACTCTTATTTGAGCTGTCCCTGAAATAGGCTGAGGAAGAGGAAGAAGATACTGATGGCTCTGCCTAATAAAAGAAAACACCCTATTTTTTTGGCCTAGTGCTAGTTGTATAACTTAAGTTTCCTGCAAAGAAGCTCCTCTTTTAAGAACAGAAGCATTCAAGTGTGCTCTTCTTACACTGGCTCCAGCGGCTGGGTTACAACACACCAATTCTTGTCAATGCAGCTACTCCCTAAGAGAAAAGCCTGTTTAAGATTTATCCAAATTGGAGTTTCAGCTATTAAACTTTTAAATTCCAGAAATCAAAACAATCTTGTGGTCTGCAGTTTGCTCTACTGACACTGCAGCAAGCCCAAGGTCACTGGTGCATTATGGCTAGCTCTGTGATGTATGTCAAGCTTCATGGTATCACCTGGCAGAGATTGCAGATCTTCCTGCTACAGCTTGATCCAAAGCCCATTTTAGGCAACAGAAAGACATTTATTGACTTTGTTTGGACTTTGGATGCATTCCCAGAAGCACAGTAGAGTCTCTCATAGCTCCCAGCATCATGAGAATTAGAGGCAGCCCAGCAGTTCTGGTTCCAGCTAACAGAGGTCAGTGTTGCACATGAACATTAGATGAGATCACAACATGATTATCCATATTCATGGAGTGTCTCCATTTCTCTTAAATGCTGGTGACACTATATGGTGCGTTATCATTCTGTAGCTTTCATATTTTCCTACAATGCTGGTGAGGAAACCTGGCAGGACTTTGTAGCCTATGGAGTCGAGCTGGTTTTCAAAAAAGAGATTTAAAAATAAAAAAGTATTTTTGATTTAACACATTATGTTGTAATCCACCAGAATTTTATACCAATGATAATTTTTACATACACTTAAGTATTCACTATGTATCCTTTTAATCTTCAGAAAACATCATAATTTTTCTCATTGTATTTAATAACTGCTAGTTAATTATGTAAAAATCCCATCCCATCTGCTCTTACTCCTTCACACAGCAAAATTAGAGGGCTTGATTCTGCAGCCACTACTCACAGAAGGAGAAGCATTGATTTAATGGACTTCCCTGAAAAGGGATTACAATATAGAATCCTCCAGTATTGATTTTGTGACATCATAATCTTTTCCTCAGAAGTGGACACTGATGACTCAAGATAATACCAGTGCAAGATTTGGAAGGGGCAGCTAAATTAGAGAAATAAAATTATTAAAAGACAAAACTCCTAACGTACAATAAGCAGACAGCCATAAAATACTAGCTATGTTCTCTGTTTTAAATAGAAGTTCTCAAAAAAAAAAAAAAAAAAAAGTTTCCAAGTGATGTTTCTGTCTTTCATCTCTTGCCTTGCTTACAGTTACTTTCATGATACTATTGCAAGCTAGAGCATTTTTGTGTAGGTTAATGGGTTCCTTTAGAAGGGATTAAAGTCATATTGATTATTAATTATTTTTTGATGTTTTAAACTGATGTAAATGTCCAGAAGCTCTGATGAGCAACATCCTGTAGAAATCAATAGAAACAAAAGCAGCAAAAAAACAAAACAAAACAAACAAACAAAAAAAAAACACCTCTACTCAGCTCCTGGGGGAAGCAATTGTGACTTACTTCTATTTGGAAGGTATACTGCCCCTTGGAGAATACCAGCAACTGGCATATGTGATAATCACTTCTTGCTTAATCTAGAGCATCCTTATTTTGATGTGTCTATCTTTCAGACTTCAGGCAGAGCCTGCAGATATTTTGCATATAGAACAAAGCTAGGCACAGGAGTACTAAGCAAATAATAAATAAATTAATTTCATTGCTGTTGGAAAATGTTCATTTTTCTTAAATCTGACTTTCAGTACTTTGGGAAAACACTAATTAGCGTTCTTTCTTTTTTCTGGTCTTTTTTCCCCCCTCTACCAAAGCTCTCTACTGTTCCTCACCACATTTTAATATATATATATATATATATATATTTGTTACATTGTTTTTTCTTACTTGAATTTAAAGTTTCTTTGCTGTTTGCAAATGGAATGGGAACTAGACCCTTTCTTCTTGTCTGACAGGTTAATGAAAAGACTTTACATATTAAAATGGCTTCTATGTGAAGAAAGAGTAAATGACCCTGAATAGCTTGAGTGTGGATAACACACGTGCCAAACAGCAAATTACACAAAGGTAACAAGACAACTGGGATGGTTTGTTGTCTGCTCTGGGGACTCCTCTCAGCCTCAAAGAGGAGCTCTTTGGTTGATTTTAGGATGAGTCTAGCTTAAAAGGAAATGATTAAAAAGCTCTTAACATTGAAAGAGTTTCTAATCTAGTTGATGACTTGGTGAACAGAACCTACCTCTCTTTTCCCAAAGACCCTTTTCCTATGCAATAGATAGTTGGAAGTCACCATAACTATACATGGGACATGCAGGTTTATAACACACAAAGCAGCCATGGTTTGTTCAAGTGCTGCTGACACAACTACAAGACCCATGCCTCTACCTCCTAAAGAGCACTGAGGCCCAATCACATCAAAATCATAACTGTTACATTGACAGGCAAAATTATCTGTTTATCCCAAAGTACTTAAAAAGGAATTTAGGTGTTTGGTGGTTGTTTTTTGTTTGCTTTGTTTTGATTTTTCTTGGTTGGTTGATTTATTTTGTTGTTTGTTTTCCTCCAAGAGCCTCCTATCTGCCAAGAAGCTACATCACGTTAAATCTCTGACTGACTTAAAACAGCATAGAGTTGTTGACTTCTGCCTAAACTACTAGCAGAGAGTTGTTCACTTTTGTTACCTCCATTCAGCTGCTCTGAATTGCTCAATCCCCATGCTTAGACATCCCACTCACACTTTTCCACCCCAATATTATGTTTTCTTCTCAGTCACAGCTCCTAACCCACATTCTCTCCTTTTGTCCATGCCGTCATCTCAAGATCAGCATACTGAAAGCTGAGCTTATTACCCGCTAGCTCTCTTCCGTGTTACTATCAACTGTGTCACCAACTTGCCTACCACTGATGTTTACTGTAAAGTATTTCTTCTCCAAACACATGCATCTGACTGAACGGAATGCAAAGATAACCACAGCAATTTGAGCACAGCACATACTACATTTGCTGTGGTACAATGTGCTATCTTTACGGTGAGCCAGACATGATGCATATCATTTTATTTCTGGAACTCCTTCATTTAAAAAGCAACAGTAATTTCCTTGCATAAAAATGAAGGGGTTCCAGAAATGAAACACTGTGCATCACATTTGGCTTACTGTAAAGATAGCAGTCTTCTTCCTTATGAGTTGTTCCCTTCACTGGTTGTATTCATTCAAGATCACACAGTGCTTTGAAAAGCAAGGTAACCTTTCTGTTTCAGTTATCTCCCATTCTCTATTCATCTGTTATGCATTGCGCACGTGGCAGCTAGTACATGTTGCCACATTTCTTTCATAAAGATTCCTCGCTTTTCAGCTATACATTGATGGAAGCTTAATAGAAAAGTCATAATGGCTTTTGTGTGCAGAACATCAATAAACCATTCTCTTCACTTTTTCTGCCCTAAGTCAGAAAAACTTTTCTGCCCTAAGTGTTGTTTTCTGGAATTTAAGTGCCTCCAATGGAAATGGCAAAATGTCCAGCCAAGTGCTGACTCCAACAGTGACATTTCAAAGGTAGGTATGCAGCATCCAGTATTGCACCTACTTGCTCAAGATTAATACTTAGCTTCACTTGTGCTCCTAATTTTTTGTTGTGCAATGCCTAAGGTCTTCAGGAGCACAATGGCTGTGATCCAGTAAAAGGATGATAATGGTTTATCTCTAATGGCAGCAACTCACTAACTTTGGATGAGTCACAGATGAGACTGCAACCTAAATCTCCTCCAATATTCTTTCAGACAGAATCCCTCCATACTGGATATTTTCCCCTGAATTTTTTCCCTATCAGATAACTAACTCAGGCCTGGAAATAGAAGAATGGATGAGAATAGGCTGGCACAACAGCTCCTTTTTACCACTATACAAGTAATGAAATGGGCCAGCTTACCTTAATGAATGTCCATTTCTTTTCTCAGTCTTTGAATATTTATTGAACAGTTTGTCATCCTGGAACCACATAAACCTATGTAGTAAATTCTGTGTAAAGACTTTAATTTTAAGACATTTTTACATTTATCAAAGTGATTTTTTTTCTTTACTTTGCAGCCAGTTACATTTTACTGCAAGAAGAGAATATTTAAAATCTGGAGTCATGGAAGTACAGCCACTAATTTACTATAGGATGAGTGCTTATGATGATAAAGATATATACTTCTCCAGGGGAAAAGGCAAATAATTTTAAAGAATATGCAAAGTTAACTATGATCCTTTTAAATTGTTCAGCAAAAGTACTTATTTCCAAAGCTTTTTTTTTGTTTTTTTTTTTTTGTTTTTTTTTGACATTTATCATCCTGTCCCATATGGCCAAGTAATAAAAGCTCCCTTCTCCAGAACTGAAACCATCTAGTAAAATGAATAGCAAGATAGATTTAGACAAAACTTTGTTTGACACTCATTTAATGGTCTTTTCATGATCCACCTGGATTACACTATAACGTGACAGCAGAAAGCAGAGACTAATTTGGCTTCTGAAGTTCAGTCAGCATGTTGTCTGTGAGCCCCTTAATGAACAGCCATAGGATGGCAACAGGCAAGTCTTTATTCAGCATGGTCCCTGTCTTAACCCAAATGAGGAATCACCCTTACATGCAGCTCCCAAGTGAAGTGATGTTATTTAGAAATTGCCTTTTTGACCTCTTACAGTTTGAGTGTGGGGCTTTTACCTCCTTGCAGGCCTGAAAGATCTTTTCTTGATGGTACACTATCACTACAATGAAACCAGAAAGTTGCTGGAGTGTAATAGCAGATTATTCCACTGTCAGAGAGGGTTTTGCAAGTGCTTACTGCAGCTCTGTGAATATGAGTTGGCACCCAAGCATCCTCTTCATTAACTTTGCCCCTTAGAATCACCCTGGTCTATAAACAATTCATGAAAATAATGAAAGAAGGTAGAGATTGACTTGTAGAAGTTCTGAGCTAAGGATGACCATTCATTAAAAAAAAAAAAAAAAGAAAAAAAATAAGGAAAGAAAAAATAAAGTATGTTTATGAAGAGAACATGCTTTTCAAATGAACTATTGAGAAAGTTGCTTACTTTGACACTGCTAGGACGCAGTCATGAGGAAGAAACAGACTCGTTTTCTCAATAAGAGCTTTGGTCAGCATTGCTAAGAGAGGTAAGAAATTCCAGAGGGACTCCGTAACAGAATTCTCTAAATGTCCATTTCTTTTCTGTTCAGGAGAAAACAGCGGTGAATTGTGGGGGTTCTCAGATGTGAAATCAGCCTCTCTCTTAAGCAGTTTCTCCCAGAGAAAGAAGCAGTATCCTGGTGTTTGACCTTTGGTTCAGACTACTAACACTAGATGCAAACATTCTTGAAAATTACATGAATAAAACCACATTTACTTCATCAGTAAGGTTGTGTTGAATGAAGTTTCAGAGCACCTAGATCCCTATGAACATCTTCATCTATGTGAACCTGAATTTAGACTTCACAATACCAAGCTCCATGAACAGATGTAGTAGTGGACAAAAATCTACCCTGTTAGACAGAAAAACTGTCCTTGTTAGGAGAAAAAAGAAGGTTTTGTTGCATTATATACAGAGCCTAAAGAGCATATATAGAACCGTTATCCAAAGACCTCAGTCTCCTAGAAATAAAACATGGCTTCTCCCCCGCTGTATTTGTAGATAATCTTCCTGATGAGTATCACTCATCCTAGTTAGTGCATTCATGGACAATCTGTTTTTTAAAGATTTCCTAGTGAGAACATTGGTCAGATCCTCTTAGAAATATAACACATTGTAAACGATGTCCCAGCATCAGGTTTGGCATTTTTAAGATTTTGTCCTCTCCCTTAACTCTACCTTGTCCCCCAGACATAACACAGCAAGAAAACAAAATCACACAGGTGCAAGCTCCTAACAGCATGAGATATCTTACATATTGGTCACATAATCCAGGGCAGAACTCCATCTGGTTGAAGCTCTGTGTAGATGTGACTACAGGAAGCTTGCTGGATTGCAGTAAGAAAAGATAAAAACAAAAACAAAAAAAAAAAGAGAGAGAGAAAGAAAAAAAAAAAAAAAAGAAAAATAATCATCAGCGGGCCCAGGAAATAGAATCATATAATGGCTTGGGTTGGAAGAGACCTTAAAGATCATCTGGTTCTAACCCCCCTGTCATGGGCAGGGATGCCTCCTGCTAGATCAGGTTGGCCAAGGCCCCATCCAACCTGGCCTTGAATACCTCCAAGTATGGGGCATCCACAGCTTCTCTGGGCAACCTGTGCCAGTGCCTCACTACCCTTACAGCAAAGAATTTCTTCCTGAAGTCTAATCTAAATCTCTCTTCTTCTAGTTTAAAACCAGCCCCCTTGTCCTTTTTACTGTTATTTGTTTAGCTGAAGTACAGCTTTTCCTTTCAGATGTGATCAGCCATGCCTCTGCCACACCAAAATGAGGCAATTACAAAGCAAGCTGCTAAGGACTATTCCTTCCAGCCATCCAGAGACTGAAACACTGGAGAATACAGAACCATTTAAAAAGGGCAATAAATGAAGTCAGTAAGACTCCTACAGCAGAATGCTTGGAAGCTTTTTGCTGAAGCAAGATGTAATGCTGTTCCTCTCCCATGTACTGTAAATCCATATCAACAGCTGACCTCACAAACAGTGCCTTTCGCCTGCTCGTTTCTGAACTAGACTTTGCATAAGAAAGCCACTGAAAAAAAAAAGAATGATAAGGGTTCAAGATCATATTGCCGTTATTTACAGAAAAGATTATGGTACTGTCCTGTAGCACAGAATAACATTCGTGCCATGAAAAGAAGAAGTAAGTATTACTAGCCCATAGGCAACAATCAGGCACGTGAACTTGTAGTGGGCATCATCACTGTTTGATCTCACTTTGTCTATACCAGCAACTGCAGACAGTGTCAGGATTTGAAACAAGCCGGTGCTATTGCTTTACACCATGAACCACAACACGTGGAGGAAATAGAAAAATGTGCTTTAAGCAGTTTTATCACTATGCAAAGCTTGCTGGTGGTTTTAAAAATTGCCAGATGGGCATCAAGGCCACATCGAGCAGATACAGCTTAGCAAGTGACATTTGGGCTGCTAATGCTAAAAGAGCAAGCACACAACACTCAGTGTTGCCCCACTTCAGATTCATCAGCTCAATACAGCTGCTTTCTCAATTAAATTAAATTGATAGTTCACCTGGAAGTTAGTAACTCAGGGCTGGATAAATTTAGTATAGTTATGTTAACTTGATAAGTAAATACAGCAGAGAACTAGAGAAATAGCTTGTACTGAAATTATTTTCAATTATTTGTCACTGCAAAAAATAATATATGCAGGTTTGCAATCTAACCAAAATCATAAACTAGTCACACATGGCATTACTATGCACCTCCATCTTGAGGTATAGCTTCACCTTCTCTAACGCTACAAAATTCTGCCAATACTCATAATCATTTTTCTTCAGCTTTTGTTGCCCTTCCAGTCCCAGGTTGTCTTGAGCTACAGACTGGAGGATACATCTGGCTCATGGGGTCTGTTTTATCTGGTTCAGAAGTTATGGTTACTTTCCAACCAAATGAAAACCTAAGGCTTTGGCTGCCTTCAAACCTTTACCACTTTTCTTGAGATTTATTTTACAAAGATAGCGTTTTACAAATTTATACTACTTATTTCCTGTCTTGTTTTACCACAATAATTAAAACAGCTACTTAAAACTGTGTGTCCATTTCTGTATTAGGAATCAAACTAGAACAGAAATTAACAGTAGTTCCTTCAGCTGTATGATGGGCCACGCTGTCCCCAGACTTACTTTCTCACAATAAATAAATAAATAAGTAAATAAAAACCACTATGAAATTCCAGGGAACAAAATTTTGTTGGTATATTAACGTTTCATCTTGCATAAATTTATGTTTCAGCAGTTATGAAAATGAGACAGCTGACAGTTGACTACTATATGTGAACAGATGCTGTGAAAGCTTCCCTTTAAATAGTTCTGTCAATGCAACGTCAATTTTAGGAGTGACACCACTGCTGTTCTAGGACATGATCCTGCAAACTCTTATTCGCACAGGGAGCCCTGCTGATTTCCACAGAACACGCACACTTGTAAGAGACCAAAAAGTCAGGTCCTTAGCTGCAGAGCTTTCCTTAGCAGTGACTGACAAATATACAACAAAGTTTTTAGCAGAGCAGAATACCGTGGCTTGGGGCAATGCTGCTGACAATCAGTACTGGCCTGGGCGTTTTCTTTCAGAAGTTACACCAAGCATATTAAATATGATTAAGGAACCATTAAAAGATCGACCACGTAAAGATAATATTTAAAAAAAAAAAAAAATCACGAGAAACGAAGCTCGCCGTATTAAGCAGAACTTTGAAAAATTGACGCGCCCAGCAGATGGGCAGAGCCCGACCGCAGCACCCCGGAAAGCGGCGTTAAATCCTGCAACAGCCGAGCAAGCGGCCCCCCCGCCTTTGTCAGCGCCTTCCTCACGGTGTTTCTCCCGGGGGGGGGACGCCGCCGCCGCCCCTAGGAGCCCGAGGGGGGCGCCCGCCGCGCCGGGCTGGCTCCGTGGCGGCCCCGCGGTGCTGAAGGACAGCTCGGGGCGCACCGGGAAACTCGGGGGGCGGCGGCTTTCGGGGGTGGGGGGGCTCAGCTTCAGGCAGCCCGAGGGGTTGGGGGGTTCGCCCTCGGGGGCACGGCTGGGAGGGTTGTTCGTCCGTCGGGGCGCGCAGCGAGGGGCGGCACCGCCTGCGCTGCCCCTGCCCCCCCCAGCCCCCCTCGGGAGCACAAAGCGCGGACGATCGGGGCCGAGCCCCTGCCTCCGCGGAGCCGCCGAGCACACAAAGGCGGCCCGGGGGGGTGGTGGGGGGCGTGTGGGGGGCGCCCCCTCCCCTTCCCGGCACTTACCTTCAGCAGCACAAAGAGCCAGAGGAGGCAGGAGCGGGCCCCCGGCCCCCCCTGGGCTCCCCGCCGGCGGCGGCCGGGCATCGGGGGGCGGCCGGCCGGGGGGGGCTGCTGCTCCTCTGCCCCCCGCCCCCCCGCCTCTGTCCCTCGGCTGCCTCTGCCCGGCTCCGAGCCGTGCCCGGCAATGGCGAATTGCGGCAGCATCAGGCGGCCGGCGGCGGCGCCGACCTCCCCGCCGAGCGGCGCATCCTGCCGCCCCCCGCCCTTTTATTTGGGATTTGCGGCGGGGGGAGGAGGAGGAGGAGGAGGAGGAGAGGGAGGAGGAGGAAGAGGAGGCGGCGGTGCCGGCAGCGGGGGGGTGTCTCTCCTCCCTCACAGGAGTTTTGGCGATCTCGCCGCTGCACGGGAAGGGGTGGGGAGAGCCGCCTGCCCGGCCCGGCACCGCGGTCCCCACCCGATGAAAGGCGACCCCCTGGGGCTGGGAGCCCCCAGCCGCCGCCCTCGCTCCTCTCGCGCCTCCCTTGCCTTCCCCGCCCCCAGAGAAAGCGGGCAAAGCCGTACACGCACTCCCTGCCCAGCCTCTTCTTTCCGTCCCCCCCCCCCCCCCCCGCCAGCGGGGGACAGAAATGCCGGGGTACGGAGCCAGCCGCTCTTCCTGGGCACCCCCAGCCCTGCACGGGGGTCCCGGAGCTGCAGTCAGCACCCGGTTACCAGCGGCACACACAGGGGTTGGAAACAACGAGGTTCAAATCTGAGCCTGCAAGGGGTGTGGGGGGTAATGCCTCGTCCTATCCCATCAGGTGCTCAGGACCAGCGGTTACACGGGCACACAGAGAAAACTGAGACCACATCCCTCCATCCTCAGTTGCTCGTTCGGGGCTGTCTATAACCATGAGGATGGCCAATCTATTCCTCTTTGCAAGAATCTTGCTTAGTAAGACATCCCCAGAACAACAACAACAAAAAAAAAAAACATACTCCACCACTAATATCAGGCTGGTCTTTCTAGAATCAAAACCTTACATCAGCAGCTTTTTGTTACTGACTGCTCTCTCACTCCCACCAGTATACATCTTCGGTGCAGCTGTCTGAGCTATAACCAATACTGATCTGAGCACAATAGGACCATACATTCTATAAAGCTGCATCTGGGGCACTGTATTTCAAAGCAACTTCAGATCCAGGTGTAGATCCACGACCTGTAATATTGGGCCACCACTTATCCTTAACACATACACACACACACAAAAATAAAAAATAAAAAATAAAAAATAAAAAATGGCTGAAACAATTTCAAGTTTGCTTTCAAAATTTCTAAGCCATTAAGGCAAGATGTATGTTACTGTGTTAGTGCAGGAATGTCCTTTAAACTGAGCAACAACAAAGTTGTTTTCTAACATTGTTAATAAATCAGATGATAATGAATTAATGTTTCAGGAGACCTGTCTGGCTTACATGTGGCATATTTTTGATTTTCATGTAATTTAGATCTTCAGTCAACAGAAGCTGGATTTCAAAGTAGCCAAAGGCAGAGAGGGATGTGCTTATTTTCCACTGAAATGTGCCCTTAAGCAGTGATTTGCCACACTTGATGAGGATTAATCCAGAAAATTAAAGAGAAATTTAGGTCCTGGGTAGCTACTGGCACAAAGCCCAAAATCACAGCTCCAGAAGGAAAACGCTATTCATATCTTCATTTATAAGCTGGGGACAGAAAAAGACCTTCTCCATACTACCAGTGAAGGACATGGGCCTCTCATGGGTAGCTGTCACTCATTTTGTGTTTGGAGTATTATCTGAAATTGGTACGCAAAAGGTTAACCATTGATATTTTTTCCTTCAGTGCACAAAGGTTTAGGATGAAGAGTGAGGTTATCTGAAAGACAGGGGAGTGAATTTCTTTAGGAAATTAAGATTGCCATCAGCACTCAAGAGCTGTAGATTGAACTTTAGGCTAGGGACTTTTTGTTTACTAAGTAAAAGTTTTGACATTAAGATCGTACTTTATGCAATCTTCCTTCTCCAATATTCCATCCAATTATGATATTCAAGTGCTAAAATTATAATGGATTTTTTTTTCTTTTTAAGTATCTTAGTCTTCAGTCTTGTTTGAATACAGTATAGCATTGACTCTCAGAAAACACTATCTGAATCAGAGTTAAAAAGTGAATGATAACTGAAAGAAATAGTGTTTCTGGAAGGAAAACTTTGATAAAAGGCTGAGATACTAAGACAAGTTTTGCTGTGGCAGTAAAGAGAAATACAGCCAAGACAATGCAAGAATCGTATCCTTTTTTAAATTATGGGGGCCTGGGGTACCCAATCTTTAAAAAAAAAAAAAAAAAAAAAAGTGCTTTGGAAAATTTGGGTATTGGAACAGAATCCTTCAAAAAATAGTTAAGGTGTTTTCTGCTAAGTAAGGTCAGGATTGTGTTAGACATGGGCAGTAGGACTGTTCCTGCCAAGGGAAGCCTACAGCTAAGTAGGCAAAGGAGATATATGTGAGTGAAGCTAAAAAGCAGACCTTAGCTTGCTGGAGAAGCTGGTTCCAGGCTTTTTCAACAGATGAAACCTGGGAAGTTACACCAAGCAAGTCTTGTGAATGCAGGAAGGTAGGATCTGAAGGAGGAGCAAAAGAAGTTGTTCTTTTCTGAATATGAGGTGTGAAAAATAAACACATGGGAGGAAAAAAAAAAAAAAAAAAAAAAAAAAACAGCAAAAAGGAGGACAAGCTTATTTTTTTCTGGCATCTAAAGAAGAACAGCAAGCCTTATTAATAAAACAACAAAGCTATAAAAATGAGACTGAGATATCTTTCATTTACTCAAGGAATAAGAAATAGGGCAACACGTGAGTGTTTGTAAGCAGTCAGTAAATGAAAGACACTGATACAAGGTCATTCCAGAAGCTCCAGAAGACCTCCAAGGCCTTATCCACCAGTCAAACACACAACAACAAGCCAAAAGGCTTCCTAAGGCTCTACGAACCATTACATTGCCCCAGAGGGAAAAGAAGGAAGGATTCAGCAGCAACTGAATACTTTGCAAATTAATCTGGATTTTCTTTATTTGAATGAAAAACTTGCAAACAGTCAAAAGATAGCAGAGAAGTGTTCGAATGGGAAACCCATTTTGGAGGTAAACATGGTTTGTTTTTAAGCAAAATACGGTGTTTTGGGCTATTTGGCCTAAAACGATTTTTTCCCCCAGAACTTATCATAGGTCACATGTAGCATTATAACAAGAATATGGCAAAAAGCAGGCCAGAGCATGCTGCATTATGAGCATTTCTTCTTCTTCTATTTTCCCTCTGTGGATGTTATAAGCATATACTTGGAAGTCTTCCTAATTTTTCAGGGACTATGATGTATGCTGCGGTGGCATTAGAGCAGGTTTAAGGGACTTTGTTTCGCTCTAAATCCACCTGGCAGAATTACGGTGAAACAGAATTTGGAGCACAGGGACCTAGCAGTAAGGTGCATAACAAAGTGTTATGAGGCAGCTGAAATTCCCAGAGTCCTGTCTGTGCTCACTAGATTTACTGTAAAATCTGAGGATGAATTATTTTGTGATGTGCAGTATGCAGGAACATGATAAAGATATTTCAAGGTATTACAGGATGCAGATCGCTAGAAGACAAAAATCGTTAAAATAAAATCCTCCTGCATTTTAAGAGCACCACCTACAAGCAGGACTCCACATCACAGATACTTTGTCAAGAGCTTCTCAAGGAGCTTTCATGACCACTTGAAGGTTGTGCTAGTGACAATGCTAGAGCCCTACCTTCAAATTAAAGACCCAGTGAATTAAAACATCTGTAGTTGCTCATACTCGCTGACTTAATGAATATAACAGCCTAACTGAATCAGCATTATAAATCACCCTAGCTTATTAGAGAAACATAAAATTAAGCTATTTCCTTTGTTCATGCATTTATAAGAAGTGTTCCTACTTGTAACTTACATGGACTTACTGTCAAGTTTACAGTAAATTCTCCCCTTACCTCTGAAAACCCCAAAGTAAAACTCAGATCTACCAAGTTTGGTTGGCTGAGGGGGAAAAGCTGTGAATTGTGATTTTTTCTTAGCTCCAGTATAAGCCATGATTTATATGAAGCTTTACAGGCCTCAGCAAGTCTAGATAAACATGGCATGAAATGAGGTTTATAAAAAAAAAAAAATAGAGTAGAAGTCATCCTAGAAGTTTTGAAGCAAAGCTCTTTTTCAGTGGCAAGTGTTTTTATGAGACAAAAAAGTGTGGATCCTTCTTAAAAATAGATTTTCACCGAAAGTCCTTGCATTTCAGTGACAACAATGGATAAAATGATAAACAAGTGCAAGGGTGGCTGGAATAGTGTTCATATGTTGCCACTTAGACATTGAAGTGCAAATTTATCTTAGCTTTCTTTTTGAAAAGTACAGGCCCTATGACTTTTGAAAGTATGTCCCACAGTCCCCCTAACAAACAAGTTGACAGCTTTTTAAGATTTGTCTTTTCATAACAAGAATGATTGACACACTTCAAACCTACAACCTGAACAGCTTCCAAATGCTTATTAGTCTTTCAACACAGAGCAGTGAACTGTACCACAAAAGGTCATTAAAAAAAATCAAAAGTCTCTTTGGCACTGAATCTCTTCCTTCATAAATAAGTTTATAAAATGTTTTTTCTGATACTTCCTTCATTTAACACTGTGCAATATTCACAGAAACAATGTATGGAATTAACTGCTTTTGCAGAAGGTTAGTAGACGCAAAAGTCAGTAAGACTGTTTGAACATTTAAATTGATGCTACAGAATGCCTGAGAAATTTCTGCGAGCTGAGTTTTAGATTAAGAAAAAAAAAACATTCATATGTATTTATATTTTTTTTGTGATCTATTTAATATTTGATCAACCCTGCCTGTTATCAGTAAATGGCTTTTTCTTATAGTTCTTCAAGTCTCAATAGATATAGTTAATTAAAAAAACAATTCTACTGTTTCCAATCGTGCTTATTTTGTATTACTGCCTGTATATTTCCTTCCAGATATAGCTGAATTCTCCATGATCTGAGCAGGTCAAGGGCACATTCACACTAGAGAAAGAGGGAGCTTGGGAATTTCTGGCTGTCATTAACAACCTTATGAGAAAACTGAAAAACAAAAACAATAGTCAAGTGATCTTTTCTGCTTAAGATGAATTAATCTTACTGAGGATTACCCCAAGAAATCCACCTCTGCTTTAATATTGCAGAACCATCTAGGTTCTTTATCTCCCCCCAGAAAAACTGGAAGGAAAAATGTCCAAAAGAAAGACTGGATCCTGACTCGTTCCAGTCAGCCACAGACTTTAGTACCTTTCTCCTCTAAAACATACTGACTGCCTCTGACACTCAGAGGCTCTATTGATTCACAGAAATCTGAGTCATACTTACAGGAAACATCTCTCCCCAGAAATTTACAATAGGAGCTGCAATTTTGCACAGATAACATCCTACTTTTTCTTTCCTGGCATCTATGCTAAAATATTTTCCTTGTCTTCATGGGGTTACCATATCTCGATATAAATGTGTACGCCTTAAATCAGTGCTTTTTCTCTCCCATTTCCCAAGCAACCTCAACAAGCAGCCTTGTCTCATTGGCGATATTTCTTTCCTACACAAAGATAACAACATTAGCTCCTGCGTACTACCTTCCAACCACAGGTATCAAAGCATTTTGCTGTGAAATAAGAATAGCTGCTCCCCTCACCTTGCAGATGAGGGAAGCATATAGCTCATACAGCTTAGAATCAGAAGGCTATGATCAGAAGCATCTCAAAGATCTACCTCAACACCAAAGAAAAAAGAAAGATCTTGTGAGGTCTGCAGTCATATTTGTTATGTCTATTCAGCAGGATTCACCTGCACATTAAATCCAAATTAAGACACAAGAACTGTTTCATTTACTGTGCTGCAGTGCCCTGTTTGACCCGCTACCAGTCTGTGGTCCTGCAGCATCACCCGCACTGCTGCCTTACTCCCGGGGTCCTTGTACATGGGGTAAGCATCGCTGGCCCAGCAAGACACTAGCACTGACCACATTGCCAGCATGCTCTTCATCACCACTTTGCAGTGAGACACCCTGCAGAAAAACAGGTCTCTCAGCACCTTCCCTACGCTGCATGAAAATCCCAGCCAATCAATCAGGCAACAACACGCGACTAAAGCAATCGGTCACACACTTTGATTAATCATGCCAATTACTGGGTACTCAGAGTAAACAATTTCAAATGCAGCCCACTGTGGAAAATGGGCCTGCAGCTATGTAGGGATGGGTCAAGTTGCTTTAAATCATATATTTATTCATAAAAATCCCATTCCATTCACAAATAATTCACTTCCTAGGGGGTGAATTTCATTCAAAGAAGAGAAAAAAGAGTTTTGGCAAATATGTTATTCGCACAGTCAGGTATTTTAACTTCAGCTGCAGAAATCACTGAGGAAAGCAGGTTATAGCAGGATGCAGGAGAGTTTTACATATTATCTGGGAATAGGAGGAAAATCTGTAGATTTACCAGGTAATACAAAATGCTTTCTATTTAAATTCACTCTTTAAAATTTTAAGACCTCAGGGGGTCAGAAAATATAAAACACAAATGATATAATAGATGATTCTTTTTTCCGTTTTTGCATTTTCTATACATTATGTGTGGGCTTGTTCCAGAGTATTTGGAAAAATGTCCGACGTTGGGAAGGAAACAAAATCGGTTTTGATTATGTAAACATTAAAACAATCTCCACAGAATTTCCTCTCCATTTTCATGCCCACTACACACCTACTTAGAAGGTCTTAAGAAGTCTGCTTTCCTTTCTCTTGATCATCTCTCAGAAAACATATGCAGTCATCCAGTTTACATAAATTAGCACATTAATATGCCAGATACATCAATTATGAACTTAACACACACTCAAACTAATGGGAGTTGCATTATTGACTTCAGCAGACATAGGATGCCTCATTTACTTTCTTTTTTGGAAGGTAATTTAATAGAGATGGATATGATGAGTCAGCAAACTTTTTTCTCCTAGCTTGACTTTCACTTCTAGGAATCCTCCTACACACCTCATACATCACATTCCCATGCCAGCCCTTTTGCCTCAGACTGCAGCCTATGGCCTGCTGTCCCTACCTTGACATGTTTGGCAGTCCCTTAAATCAGAAGGGAGCTAGCAGACCTGAGCGAGTCAGTCAGGTCACTCTGCAGAGTAAATTAGGAGCAGCAGAGCCCTTGGTTGCTGCCTTCAGCTGAAAACAGTACCAACTCTCCCTGACAGTGCAGCTGAAATCACCAAGGGGGCGGGCATGAGTCCCCTGAGCATATTTGTGACATTGTCACCACTTGGGCCAGCAGTGCCTGCCTGTATGGGCGTTCAGTCTCCACTCAGCCCTGCCAGACAGATGCCAGGCAGCTTTGCTTACACAACACCAAGGGGATGACACCGCAGGTGACAGCTGTGCCTAGACCATTAGTTGTTTCAATATGGCCAAAACCATATGGTTTGGAAAAACATTTGCAAACAACCTTTTTGACTAATGGTGGAGGAGGGCAGAGGCTGAGAGCTCATGGCAGCGACACTGACCTGGCTGAAGAGAAACCAAGGGCGGAGCCAACAGAACCTAACAAAATGTCCCCAGCCACCACCCATGTGGTCTTTACAAGGTAGCGTTAACCATACCAAAATGTGGAGAAAGTTTGTGCTTCAGAGGTTGTCAGTCTCCAGTGGAGTTGGCAGAAAAAAAAAATACCCAGCACTCCCAGTGCTCTGCAGAAGAGTTCCTGCATTAGCTTAGCCAAGGTTATCAAATCCATGACAAATATGGGGTTCACTTTCTTATGCTTCCAGGCGACCCACAAATCTCAAAGTGCCAAATGAGCTAAATTGCTATGAAATTAGAGTCATATAAAACTACATGCAACAAGAAAACCCAGAACAATCTTCATTTCCATGGCATTTTTAGCATAATTAAAAATATTCATAGAGCTGTACAAAGCATGAAATTACCTTGGCATTTCCATATCATAGAGTAGAACCTTGGCGTCAGCTCCGGGTGAAAATCTGGGGCCCCGGGAGGCTGCACATGACACATCAAACAGGCATCTACAGAGCTGCTCAAGTACACGCTGAATGCTTTGTAAAACCAGAGGCAGCTACAAAGTGGCTGGAGTGGTCCGATGCTTTTGGACAAGACAGCTCTGACATTTTCTGTCAGCTTAGGAAATCTACACAAAGCAGGAGGTAGATCAATAGCGTAGAAAATATCAAAATGACATTATGGGGACTTTGACAGAAGTAATGTGTTTACAAGCATAATAGTTTAAGCTGCAGTAATTAAATGTGGAGCTTTACGCAGAATGTGCATGGAAACAGCCCCTCTGAAGTAGGTTGCCAGCAGACATGACCCAAATACATACATGGGGCTAGAAAACACTGATAAAGGCATTTTCATATATTGATTCTCAGAACCTAAGTGTAACCAGAAGCAACAAATAAAAGTAGCTTATAAAGGGTGAGACTGATGAGTTCTGATAAACCTCGCATCTTCTATTCAGCAAATGAAGTGAAAACATGGAATTCCCCATATAAAGTGATGTGAGAAGGGCTTTCTGACAACAGTCTACTCTGTTAGAACATCACATTTCTCTAACAAATGTATCCCCTAGTCATTGAAATCATTTATAGAAGAAAATACCATTTATTCAGTGACTAAAAAAACAAGTCCATGAAATTCACGAAAATAATTTGTGCATGTGCTAAGAATACGTCAGCTGAGGTTCACATCTGTTTCTAACCCATCTTGTCTGGGGCAGGCCACCTCAAAGTCTCATTAGCTGTTGCTCCAGGAATTTCATTCAGGCCTGCTTCTAACTTGGGTAGCTTGTTGACCTTGGACATCTTGGAGTTAAGAGGACTCCGTGATTTCATTGGAATCAGAAAGTGGCTAGTAGAAAGGTAAAGAAACATGCTGGTGTTCAGACAAAAAGTTTAAGTAAGCCTTGTTGCAAATATTTAACCATGAAAGTCCTTTTGAAAGGATGCACATTAAGAAACCCTCAGTCTCTGTCCCATCACTGAGTGAAACAAGTGATGTTCTAATACCAAGGTGGATTTGAATGCATTGCCATCAAAGTAGTTAGATTTGACAGAGATAAGAAATGGGATCCTGTTATATATGGCAACACACTTTATGACAAAAATCTCTGTGTGCCAGAAAAAAAAAAAAACAACAAATATAATGAAGTCAACTGGAACTCCTGTGGAAAAGAAAATAAAACTAAGATGATAGACAATGCTCACATGAAAACAAGAACACAGATTTTCAGGATAATTTGCAAGGTATTCTAAGACTCAGAGACTTATCAGTGAGATTTCTGACTACCATCCTCATGAGATTTATCTATCCAACCTGAATCAACGTATCTCATCATTTTAAGGTGCAATATTGATTCAAGTAGTCAGCAGGACAGAAATTGGAAAGGACGAGTTTGTTACTGCACTGGCAAAAAAATCCTCGTTGCAACAATGTGAAAAAATGCTGTACTCTGTAGCTGCAAAGGCTTAACTTGCAGCTTGAAAATTCCTGTTTGCTTCTCAAAGTGTCCCAAGCAGAGTGGACATTGAAGAAACTCAAGATAGTTGTATTCTTATCACTAGATAGGAGTTAAAGGTAGAAATTATTTTTTTGGAAAAGGAGATTGGACAGCAGTGTACAAGGAAATGAATAGAAAAAATGACTGCTAAGGTCATTAACCATGCAGAATACATGTAGGTGTACATTTATGTTGATGCTTAATATCAGAGTCTTTGACACCCCTCAAAAAAACAAACAAACAACAACAAAAAAAAAAACAACAAAACAAAAAAAAAATACAGTTAAGAGTCTGCTGGAAAGCCTGAAGAGAAAGCAGAACCCCAGACCAGCAGCAATACATTCAGTCCTCCAAATTTCAGATGAGACAGTGGCATTGCAATAGCCTGATATGGTACCAGACAGTACAGAAGCATAGCAGTTTGAATTCTTGATATCAGCCATAATGAGCTGATGAAGTACTTTCTTTTATCTCCCCTCCCCATATACAGCAATATAGGAATCCAAAATACACCTCTTAGAAAATGAAAAACAGAGTCTTGCAAAAGAGAGTAACCATCTTTCTCTTTTGTGGTTACCAGTGCGATACCTGGTTACCTGGGCATGGCCGCACAAATATCCGCCTTCTGTGGATAAAAATCCGCCTTCTGTGGATTTGGTACTTTCAACACATTTGCACTTATATTTTGGCCTTCTTTCCCCCTTTCTTTAAGTAAGCTGAGCTACTTAATCACTTCATTCTGCAGCTCCACTGAGTACCACTTATTAGTGCCTATTAATGTCAAAACATCCTGCAACTATTTTTTTTTTTCAGGCATTTTTCCTGCACTTGTGAAGCTAAATAAAATCATCAGCTGTTTACAACATTAGTAACCAGCTATTCGTAGTGCTTTACATGCAAGTCTGTAAACTATTATAACACTCATATTTAGTATGAGCTCTCCAATAAACCTGAAGTATTTGAATGTTAACATCAGTGCAATCAAATTATTTTAATTGTCAGAAAAAAATGCATAAAATTAAAGCAATATCAGATTACACTTTGTTTTCATACACTTTGCCAAGAAATATTTTGACTTTCATTTGAGTATTGCAAAGAGCTCCACAATATTAATTAAGAGTTACGATCTCTCTCCATAACAGGAAAATATTACTATCTCCATTAAACAGATAGGTAAGCCGAAGTCAAACTGTGTTTAATGACTTGCCTGACTCAATGACAAATCCAGGAAGAGAGCCAAGAAGTTCACTTTCCCAGTTCCTTCTGCTTTATCACTGAAAAACAGTCTCTGACTTCGGGGAAACATTGCTCTGGTTAAGCATGCATGAGCCATCTCAGTGTGTGGTTTTGGTTAGGAACATAAGCAAAATTCTCTGCATTTCCCTTTTGGTCATATATGAGGAAAAGCTCCATCAAGGCATGTTCCAATTAATACAGGAAGACGGTCAATAAAATATGTTGACATCAAAGCTCACATTTGCTGATAGTGTATACCATCTCATTAAATGGAAAGAATTAATTATAACAGTTTATCAATGTCAAGTTCTGAAATAGAAGCTCCCAAAGCAACAAATGCATCATTGCACCTTGTTTGATCTAATTCTCCTTTGCTGACAAAGTCAAATATGAATGTGCCAATGTTTATGAACTATAAAGCTTTTCTAAATCCATGCATTATTGTTTGACTGTATTTTGCTAAAGTAAAAATCAATACAAGTGCAGCACATTAAATTAAACTAGCTATAAGCTATATAGTACGTATGTAATACTCAGGACATCAGTGGTAGCCTTCTGAATAAATTAGTGTCTCACAGCAGAATTAATTAAATTGGTATCAGAGATAACTCTATTGCTTAATATTCTGCAGTGAGTAAGGAAAACCCTTCAATGAATTTAAGATCCCCTCAGGAATATGAATATCACTGGAAACTAGCAGCAGCTAAAGTACATCTGTGCAAACTCAGTAAGATTTAAGATTATCACTGAGTTGGTGGGACATCTATTAATTCCTGTTGCTCAGGTTAGTCTACAGTTTGGGAGGGACATTCAGAGATGTGCCTCTGAAAAAAGAGGAATGGGACAAGGACATATGCTAGATTATTTGAAACAAATGGAAAAATAATATACACAAGTGTATGGATGCACTACCCATTCACCAAGAACTATGAAAACTGACAACAGTTGCACAAACTTTCACACAGCTGTATCTGTAGTGTCCCCCAGGACCTTTGTTATGAGCAAAAATGACACTGAAAATTGAGCATAGTCTTCCATATAGAATTACAGTATGGCTGAGGTTGGAAGGGACCTCTGGGTCTATCTGGTCCAACCCTTGCTCAAGCAGGGACACACAGAGCAGGGTGCCCAGGAACATGTCCAGGCAGCTTTTGTAGATCTCCAAGGAAGAGATCTCCCCACAGCCTTTCTGGGCTACCTGTGCCAGTGCTCCATCATGCATACAGTAAAGAAGTGCTTCCACATCACTGAAAAGAGGTCTGAAGTAATCTAATAATTTTTTACCTTGTTTATTAGAATAAAGGAGTGGAGGAATATGGTTGAAATGAATTAAAACAAACAAACAAAACAAAATAAAAAAAAACAGCACCACACTCCTGAACTGAAGCCTGGTTGGACTGCTACAAAGAAAATTACCAAGCTGTAATTTATTTTTACTTCCTTTATAGACAGAAGCACTGCAGCAGCTTCACAGCAGCGTTTGTTAATGCTACATCCTGTCCTCTCCTCTTTACCCATATTACTCCACATCTATACTGCAGTGGACAAAATGCAGAAGCAGCCACTATAGTAAGGGTAGACATGCTCAGCATCTTCACTCTTCATTAGTCTCCCATAGGATTCCATTTTATACCTAACAAACCACTTGTTTCTCCCACAGTCCTAACCAGTATGTACCAAGTACATTTACTTGACAGAAAAGGTTGGGGAAGGGCTGGCACGTGTACATAGTTTGATGGCTCCACTTCAAGATTAAACCAAAGAGAAAATAACAGGAAGAGAGACCAGATACAAGCAAAAGGAAAGGCTATCTTTGATTTTGCATTTCCACAACTGTATGTCACTACATGTCCACCACTGTAAATTACATTATAATGACATTTCCTAAATATAATTTTTTTCATAAACCTGGAGTTCCAGTTCCTTTACACTCATGATCAAGGAGCTGGTGTACAACTGACAATTTACAGGGCATATCATCAAACCATAATCCTGGGGATGAGACAAAATCCAACTCATTAAATTTATTTTGTACTTTGACATTTAAATATGGAATAATTCTATAAGGGAACTGGAAGCTGAGGAAATCTTGAGATAGCTGCCTGAGCTACAAGACTCTCACAAGTTTGAAACTATTTGGGTCCAGGGATTTAGCTGTGTCTGTCTCTGGTCTTCATCAAACAATGATAGCTGGAGAAATGAGGTTGGCATATGTTCCTTCACAGGTATTTGTATAAACAAAACTTCAAGCAGGTGCAAGTGCCAGAGCAATGAGAGTTTAAGACAGTGTCTGTGTGGAAATTATTTAGATTATTACTTTACTTGTTTAACATCTTCCTGCATTCTTTTTTATTCATAACAACCTCACTGCAATTTATTATCATTTTTGTATTACAGAGCAGTTGCATTAACATGATAGTAGTAGGCAAGTATGCAATTCTGCCAGTTGTTCAGCTTCAAACCCACTGTTCTGATCCTCTAATTACATTGAATAGGACACAAAAAATGAGATCCCCTAAACTATAAACTTCAGAAAAAGAACATGAAGACATCAGAGAGCAGCAGTGCTGATTTCCTTCCACCCCAGTTAAAGAAATTCTTTTTCTTTCTATTGTAGTTTAATCCCTCCACCCCATCTCTACCTCCAAGCACTGCAATTCTCTGCTCCAGCATCTCAGCAAGTTCCTCCTATACCTCTTGTCTCTGCCACACGGAATTATGCAGAGTACAGACAGAACAGTACTGCGGAAGGTAACCCTTCATCATTAATCCACTGATGGGGTTCAATAGTATCTTGAGCGGACTTGAAAAAAGTTTTCTGAAACATTGCCACTCTGTGGCATTTGGAAGTATAACATGCATACCTTTCTATAGCTGTAAAATCTGCTTTTAACTTTTATGACACATGACATTACCAAGAGAAAGATTTCTGGTAAAGAAATAGGCCTAACAAAGAAAGTAATAATAAATAAATAAAGAAACACCACCAACAAAATCACAATAATCTTCATATGCTTCAACAAAAAAGACCAGTTTATATGAAGTTTTAAATTGAAACATTACACAAATGTGTGCATCAAATACGACATTATCAGAAGCTATTAATTATCATATGTAGACAGCTCAGCAAGTATAAGTCTCAGAGATGAGAAGGTCATTTTGTGCTGTTGATTGCTAAAATATTATTCTTCACACAGCTACTTCTATAGTATAAACAAAATTAAGCCAAGTAAATAAGTTTATGAGCACCTCAGTTGGCAGCAGAGGGTCACCATACATCTCCCTGCAGAACATCAGACACACTCATACCTTTTCTTTTTTAATTTACCAGAGGCTCATGGTTTTCAGTAAGTTGCCATAAAGGGGCTTAACTGGAATGCCTCCGTGCTGTTTGTGGAGTTCCTGTCCCACACCAGAGCCCAGCCCAGCACCTTTAACCCAGAGGCTGTGATCCATCTTCTGCTAACCTCCAAGGACAAGTCTCACCACCGAGGAAAGGTTACTGCAATGTCTTGTCTCACCAGGAGACACAAACAGAGAAAGCACCCTGAAAATTTTCTCTACACCTTTCCCTCACGGAAATACTGATGAAGATTTCAGTAAGAAAACTTATATTGCATAGTAACATTTTACCAGCTCCACCTACGAGTGCCATTAGTATAAGGAGAAAAAATAAATAAACAGTAGGCTGTGATACCAATTTCCAAGGAACCCACAGGTTTTGGAATTGAAATCACTTTAGAAGCCAGTAACATCTTAAAACTGGAAGAAGAGAAGGTTGGTTTGTTGTGTTCAACCCCCCACCCACTCCCTTTTCTTTTTAAATCTTAGATAATAGTCATGACTCAAATCAAGTTGCTCCTGATTTAAACCTGAGGTCATGGTTAGTCTCAGTTAGAGAAGCTGACCACTCATTAAGTATTTTTCATTGCAATAGAATTCTTATAAGTACACACAGATAAATCACTATTTAGCTTTTATAAGGAACAAGTAAATCCCATTTTAAAATACTCCCCCCTTCTACCCCAAGGTCTAATAATTGCAGCACTTTTGTGGTACATAAATGGATGCTTTTTCTTCTCAGATTACTTGCACAACTGAACAGAACCACTTATCTTCATAAATCTGACCAAGGATAAAAATGTAATTTCTCATAGCAAACATGGTAAATCCTAGCACGTATGAAAAATATAAGTATACTCCATGTTGGGGAAGATTCCGTAATATTCATGTGTTTAAGATTGCAAATGTGTCATTTATTCAGAGATCTGTTTTGCTGATTTCACAAGAGTAAGAAAAGGTATATTATCTTCCAAGGTACTCGAAAAAAATGCTTCTCTCTACAGAGATGTAAATCCCAACTCCACATACAGCATGCAAACAATGCATTTCACGCTCTCTGACATGACTGATACCAAAATGAACAGGAAAAGCTGTAGCAGAGTGACAATAATTCAGTTAACATTAAGAAGGTAGAAATAGTTGGAAATAAACCTACTACAGAGCCTGAAAACAGCTTGCTATTCTAAAGACAAGTAAAGACAGTAAAACTTGCAGATTTCTTTGTTGTTTTCATGTTATTCATTTTGGCAAAGTACATAAAACCAGTCACATGCTTTAAACAAAAAAGCAGGTGGGGGGCATTAGTCTAAACACAAATTAGTCATCAAGATATTATCTTTCTGTTACATAGGAAATCTAAGAGCTGCATTTTCCTTTCTGGGCAGAACACATTTCTCTGGAAAACAGTTGAAAATTTTAAACAAGCCTAATATTTGACCTTCTTGAATCTAAGCAGATGAGAAACTTAGGCCTCACTGAGATGGCTGCATGTTGGAGCACACAGTAAGACTGGATTATCAACCCTGCTATCTAACAGATACTCATTATTAAAAAAAAAAAAAAAAACCTGCAAAAGGCAACGAGCTCAGTACCAGTCTGAGATCCCTGTGATATCGCAAATATCAGGTCAGGTCCTTTCCTCACAAGATATATTGCTTAGTGTAAGTACTATTAAAAAAAACAAAAAAGCTATATCCACCACAATTCCCGGTTTGAGTCACTTGATCACATGGAAGTTATAAAACATTTATAAATCTACATAGCCCATAAGTCCTGGACTTCCTTCTTAATAACAGTTAAGCCAGTTGATAGTATGCATTTCCCTAGAAAAAATATACGAAGCACAGCATCACTAACCTGAGTCAGACTCACTAGGATGAGTCTGTGGGGTGGAGCAAGGCCATCTCTTCTTGCAGCCTAGCCAAGGTCTCTGGGACCCCAGAAAGGCAGCAGTCCTAATGGATGGGACCTCACCTTCTTGTTTTTCTCCCCCCACAGCAGGTGGCATTCCACTCAATGCTCTGCAATAAACACTTCAACATAACCAGGCCCCTCAAAGGGGCATTGCTTTCTGCTGCTAGCCTACTCCCAGAAAAAACATAGGAAGAGAGTAGCCAGCTCTCTGAGCAGTGTTGTAGCTAAAATGGCACTGAGCTACACATGAGTGGGAGCAGATGAAGTACCAGCTTCTGCTGGCACAGAGCTGCTCAGCTGCACCCTCATACAGCAGAGGGAAATCTTTCCCCCAACACTTCTGAGGGGCTGATAAATTAGCTGCAATTATTAAAGGTGGTAGGGAGCTGAATGGTTACCTGGGGGGTAGAGGCAAAGTAGAAATGCTGTCCTGTCAGGCTATGTAGCTAAAGACTACCTATAGAGAAACAGCATTAAGTTGGTATACACAGTCTTAGCTTCAGCAATTCCTGATTTCTGTCTTCATCATCACTCAGTCTAAATATTATCTTAATGTAATATTTTCGATGGGTAGAGGAAATAAACTGTGGTTATGAAAAGGGACCTCATGGGATTTTAAGCAGTGAGGGTGATGAGATACTCTCCATACCCTTTCCAGCAAAAAATAATGCTTTTCTGTGCTTCAGAAAGTATTGGCAGCTGAACATTAAGCAGCTTAGAGGAAACCCAAAGAAAGTGAAACAATTTGGTGCCCATAATCAGTAATAAATGTAGGAAGCCTGAGGTAAGTTGCTTTTGCAAATACTCCAGTGGATCACTGCTGTGATAGGGGCTGCCACTGCCACCACCCAAGCCAGCAGCATTTATGCTTTTTTATTTGTCCCCTGCCACCTCTTTTTTGGAGCATCTGTAGCCCATTCCACTTCAGTGTGGCTCCAACCACTCTGGGCATTGACTGTCTTTGTGCAACGTGTTTGCTCAGCACTTGGTGTCATGGGGATGGGACTTGGGGCATGCAGGAGCCTCAGTGCAGCAAGGACCACATGCATCACCCAGGCAGCTGTCCCAGGAATAGCCCTTGAGGACAGAGGCACAGTTCAAGCAGCTCTTTGCTACCAAACACCACAAAGCACAACCACTCAGACCTTCGTCCATGGAAGAGTAGCATCCAGAAAACCCCATAACACTGAGAAAAGGGTTTTGTTGTGATCTGGTGTCCCAGTGCAGTTACAATCGAGAAAATAAATACAAAAGACTTGCAGAAGGGCTGGGTTATCCAAGTATCCCATTAAATCCCTGCTCTGGATTTACTGGCCACCTTCGAGTAAGTAACTTGCAAGTGTGCTGATATTTCTATAGCTTGGCCAGGATAAAAAATATGATGATAAAAAGTCTCCTGAAGTAGGTGCTCTAGAAAAAGTGAAAAAACACCATGAATGCAATCCAGTCATGCACTGGCAGCTATCCACACTTTACTTCCTTTTCTTTTTTTTTTTTTTTTTTTTTTAAACAAATAAACTTCTTTTGGATGAGACATAAAACCAAGTTCCTAATCACTCACATGGTTATGGATGATCTTTTGGCTTCCCATATAAAATCAGGGGTGCTAAATGTACCATCATAGTCAAACTCTAGTCTTTATTGTTATGATCTGACTCTGATAGCTCTTTCCTGCATCAGTTGAATGAGACATTTCCTTAAGTCCCCTCCCGTAACAGATTAGCTGTCATTGCTGTGAGTGACCAATTCTCTTTGTTACTTTTAACTGTAATTGGCTGATTGCAGAAGTGGAAAGGAGACAGAAGGCATTTAAAGAGACATGATAAAAAATGTGCTACCAAAGGAGTGATCTGGATCTTTTCACAGAAACTGGTCTTAAGCATTTTCAAAATGAGGGGTGAGGAAGGCACATGTGCTTTGAGGGAAGTGATCACCTTTTCTGTTCACCATCCAGCACTTTTTCTTGAGAATAATATGGCTTTCCACACTTGAAACAAATAGGCTGATGAGAGACAGGTATGAGGAGAGTAAACCAGAGATTCCTGTTATTTGGTAACACAAACCTCAGACAAAATCTCTAAAGAATGGAGAGCTGAAAGAGGGGCTTACACTGGGAGCAGGCAGATCCTGCTCCGGGGGGCTGCTGATCCCACAGAAATGTATGACAGTTGGCAAAAATTATGCCAGATAATGATAGAGCATCTGACCTCTACTGTCCAAGCCAAGTGGTTTCTGCTGTAATGTAATTTTCTGTATGAAATAAACAATCAATTCATTAATATACATATAGATATTATATTCCGCATTGTTAATATATCAGCTCATGTGTGACCTAAATTCTGTGTTTTGGAGCCTAATCACCCTCTCTGGGAGATGCTCCAGGAACGTGGGACTGGACACTCACATCCCACCATGGTACAGAGATGCCCCTTGGGCATGGCCTGGCTCTGTTCCCAGCGAGGCTGGCATTCCTCCCCTGGTGACAACAGGATGCTTCTCTATAAAAACACCTGGCTCCAAAGCACAGGGTGAGGCTAAGGCTGTCAGAACAGCAGGCAAAACACAACATAGATTTACCACGCATGGACTTTTGTGTGTCCCTCCTTTTCACTGGCACAAATGCTTGTGCTGTTTCTATGGACTCACAAAAAGAGACAGAAAAGAGAAGTGACTTCAATGTTCACAGTAGATTCAGCTTAAACATTTTATCAGAAGTACAGTTTTTTTTTTTAAATCAGCTGATGTGATTCATAAATTTGGATTAAATTCATGTAGTTATTTTCCTGAGAGCGGGGAAAAAATAAGAGAGAAAACAACCCTCTAATAATTGATTTTTTGTTTTTGCAATTTCAATTTCCTTTTCATTTTTTCTTCATAAATTGATGCTTTGTTTGGAAGCAAGCCTAAACCTAAAGCAAAAAGCAAGCCAACAAAGATTGCTAATAAGGTCAAATATTTTGACTCTGGATGAATGAAGTTTTCTTTTCATTTAGCCAAATAACTTACATTTGGGGGGGATTATCTGATGATTTTTTAAATATTATTATCATTATTATTCCATCAGTGGTGGTCATGAGGACATTTCCCATTTTGGATAAAGCAGGAGAAGGGGAAAAAAAAGTAAAAATCTTTCTCCTGCTTTGTGGAGGATTTTGTCTTACAGAACTGACAATCCTGTTTGTTCGCAGCTCTAAGCCACACAAGCAGTTAGTTACAGAAATGGGGGGCCAGAGGGTGGAAATCAGCTGTTGTGACTCTCCTTCATACATAAACTTATAGAAAATACAGCTGGAAAAGATCCTGAGAGGTAAGCTCAGTCAGCTCCTGCTCCTGGACAGGATTCTGCCTGGTGATTTTGGACACACAGAAACTTTCCTGACAGTCTTGACACCCAACCCCCTCTTTCTGCAAAATTTCTAAAGGGGATGGGGAAAATAAAGTCTTCTTTTTAAACATACACCACGACCTTACCATCTGATGCTCTCCAAAATCACATTCTCACAACAAAAAGTCTTCTAATATGTGTGACACCAATTATTGTCAGACTTCACTACTGAATTCATACAAAGGTTGCGCTGGCATTATTCTGAAACCAGCACTTGACTGTCCTCAATGTTTCATTTTCAAAACTAGTGAGTGTTGTGGGTATTGGAGAATTCAGAAAACATACCACCAGTCTCATTCACTTTCTGAATCTATACTGACTTGTATCTGCAAGACCACAGCCAAAAGCTTCTATAGTGTGTTTACTACCTTAAGCATGGTGCTTCATCAAAAAAAAAAAAAAAAAAAAGGCTGGACTGCTTTCATATCCACACGGGAAATCTTGAAATCTTTTCAGATGCTTTTTGGTTGTAGCTGAACTTAGTGGCTGGTTTCTCTGCTCACTTGGACATCTCTCCACCAGCCTCCAGCTCAGTGTCTGGGGTTAATGTGTCCTCTCGCAGGTAGAAGGGCACTGTGGGGCTGCAGATGTTCCTCCACAGGAAGAAAGTTATAGCTCCACACTGATGTATGTCTGTAACAACACGGAGCTTTGATTACATGGGACAAACACTCCAAATTAACAAAGAACAGCCTATTTGCTGGTGAAACTATGATTGTGTGAAGTACTGATGTATGTAAGGCAAATGTTAATTCAGCCTCACTTCTTTTGATGTAACTTTGGATTTCAAAGAAGTGCTTTATTCAAATGGAGGACATTGAGGACAAAACTCTATTACAGAAGGAATTCCTGATGGGGAAATTCTCTGAATATAATGGATTTCTCTGAAGCATTTTAAAACATTAGGGAGATCCTGGAAAGGTTTTGTAATTTTGTTTTGATTCCACTGGCTCACATAAATAATGCGTTTCCTGTATACTTGACACTTGTCACTGAAGAATCCCCATTCTTCCTGAGTTTGCATTACAATTAATCCTCTTTTAAGCAAATCACCGCAGGCCAGATGTCCTCAGCAAAGCTTAAAAACATTAAAATGCATCCTACTCTCCCTTTCCCTTTTATGATCTGCATTCAGTCTGACAAGACTGGGGATTTATGGCCAACAGAGGTTTACATATCACAATTCATGGGATGCAGCAAAGTAAAACTCCACTATAGAGGCTGAAGCAACAGCATTGCTCCATTTGCTTCTCCTTGGCCTGTGGTGTTGTAAGAAGGCTTGTCATCTTTTAAGTGAGTGCAAGTGCAACCATGGCCTCCAAGGCAAAAGAGAGAAATGAAAAAGTTAAGAATGTACAGGAGCATAATTTAAAACAATAAAAGGAAGGGGGCAAAGACTACATCTATTAGACTGTAAAAAGAGGAACACACCAATGTCCGCCTACAGATAATCCAGCCTACGTCAGTCTGATGCCTTTGTTCTGAAATTAGGCAGGAAACATTTCAAGTCCTACTAAGAATCTCAAGCACAAAAATTTTGTGACTGTGAAACTAAACAGAGAGCATACCTAAAGGAAGATTAAATAATCCAGAGAACCTCTAATATTTCAGGAGGGGTTCATTCTTGTTTTACCCCACGTGCCTACATTCCAGAAGGAATATGAGAAGTGCCTGTTTTTCACCACAGGTAGCAATGGATAGATTAAGCAGCACTAATTTCAGCTACAACCTCTATACTCCATGAAAAATTGTGTGTTCAAAAAAAACCTCAAAATTTTGAAGGTTGAGAAATCCAGTATCACATTTGGATTGCAACTCTGTTGGAAGTCTAATTCATCCTTTGTTGCACCATCAGACCCTTTTTCCTTGCTTAGCATTCTCTTTTCTCTCTTAGTATTTTCTCTCTTAGCACACTCTTTGGAGAAGTCAGCTGGGGATGGACAGGAGGATTTTTTTTTTAAAAAAAAAAAAAAGAAAAAAAGAATGTGAACAGGTTGTTCCCATGGTGCTTTCTGACAGAGAAAGCATCAACCACCTTTCCATTTCTCTTTTTCTCAAGCCAGCAGCTCTCCTGCTGCAGCTGACCACACATCGTTCTGCAGCCAGGCAACAAACTATGCAAGCCTTCCATCTGCTTCCTTTGTTTCTTCCAGAAGAAAAACCTGGTCAATGAAACACTTGCCAAACATTGCAGATTTGTATACCAGGTTCCAGAGCTTCAGATGAATGAAGTCAGCACAGATCCATGAAAGCAACACATTAGTTGTATTTAATAATTCCTTAAAAGCGGTTGTCTCCTCCCACTCTGTACACCCCATGGAAGGAAGTCAGCCTCTGGAAAAGTAGCAGGACACTGTACATGGCATCTTCTACAGTGTCACTCACAAACACCTCAGCCAAGTTCACAGACAAACAGAGCACAGGCTGATTAAATGCTGCCCATTTCTTGAATTTGGAGTGTTTAAATGCATCCTCCTCCTACTGCTTTGGCTTTCATCTAGACATGACGTGCATGCAGGTCTAACATACACACACTTCTTTAAATATATATTATATATACACACACACAGCTTGCATAACAGTGAGGTGTGTTGTTTGTTTGTTTATTTTATTTTATTTTATTTTTTTCCTCTGGTTTGTTCAATAGTTATTTCACTGTTTATTCTTGCATTTCATTAATAAGAATGGATGTGTTGAAAAAAAGGTATGCACTACAATCAGAATGTATGATAAGGTTAATGAATTAAGTCATGAAAAATAGAAACATTAAGAAAATTCTGCATTTAAATACAATACCAGATAGCAAAACAGATATACTAGCTGAATTCACCCTTTCACTGAAACGTTGGATCCCCTTGAATATAATTTTTAATTAGGGTAAGTAACTGCACTCAACCAGAGACCTGTCAATAACTGGCAAAGTCTCTGCTGCTGTAACTCAGCTGAAGCCAAAATTCCCTGCTGGTATAACCCGGGGAAGTCAATAGACCTACTGAGATTCTGACAGTGCAAAAGAAAGCAGTGTATAACTCCAAATATTCTTTTAAAACCATAGAGAGCAATTTAGCTGGATCACCAATACTGTTATTTGACCTAAGAAAGGAACTGAATGCTAATCATTCCCTTCTAATAAATCACCAAGACTGGCATTTTACAGCAAGAACAGTGTCTCAAAAGAGCTTTCATTTTTCTTCTTTTCGTGAACAGAATTACACACTTGTGATGAGCAATGCTCTGCCTAAAGGCTTGCCATGCCAGGCTGGTCATGGCAAGGTGCCGCGCACCCTTTGGAGCACTGAGACGTCCCTGCAGTTCCCAGCTTCTGCGCTCCAGAAGCAAAGCGACCCGCAGGTGGCAATCTCGGATCAGTTTTTAAGGGCTTTGTTACACATCGCGACCTGAAGATGCAACACAATTGTCTTCTCATTGTTTGTATTTTCCATTTCTTTGAGCACTTTTTGTTTATTTTTATCTCACATTGGGAGTCCAGTGCAAGATGTAGTTCAGTACCAAATTCACTTCTGATTTGCTAATGAACACTTAAAAAAAAATCATTTTCCCTCATCACAGGGCGTTGCTGAACATGTTTTCTGGAATAATAAAGTTTTTGGAAATTTGAAGAATTGGATTTCAAGATATTCTGCGCTTGATGCTTTCTGTAGCCTGCACTTGACAGACCTTGGCTGGCTCAAAGGAGATGTAAATTACAACTGCAGGTCCACTATGTTTAAGACTCCTTCAGGATTTACTCTAGAATACCTAAAGTACTGCTACAAGGAAGAGAGATTAGTCTTAATTTCCCTTTCTACTTTTTCCTCCCCAGATGTGCAACTGTTAGATACTAAGTCCCTCCAGACCTCATTATCAACTCATAATGTAGCGCTGATCCCAGTTTAACTGCATATAGGTTTAGTCTTCTATGTAATCATGCCAATCAAAAGTATGTAAATTAAATCCCAGCATAGCTGTGCTCTGTGTGCACACTTTTTCACACCAGACCTCCTGCTCCCCACGTTGGGAGCTCAGAGCCTCCCAGATTCATGGGCTGAAACAGAAGAAACACCAAGGTTAGACCATTGGGGTAACTCCTGTTTCTCCCTCCAAACCAAGTGAAAAATACAGTTAAGAGAGTAATTGGAAAGTATAGGTCAGCTGCCCTCCTACAGCTCGAAGCTCAGCTGTGGCAGGGATGGATGACAGGATGGTGTGCATATGTGGCATGAAGGGCCAGGAAGGCAGGCATGGGTACGGGCCCATGGATGGGACCTGCTCACTGAAGGAGCATGCAAAGAGGTGGAAAGGCAGCTCCTCTGAAAGTCTCTAGGGGGAACTCTGAGAATAGCAGCAGTGAGGGATGATGAAAACGTTCTGAATTCCTGCAGAAATTGTGGCAGTGTATAGCAATGAGGCATACGTAGCTGGGAGGTGGTAAGGACCTACTGCTCAGTTCTAACACCTCCACCAGAAGCTGCAAAGTTTGTACACATTTCTGGATCCCAGCTCTCTTACTTGGCTAGATGAGAGAACGAAATTGCCAGTTTCTTCAATAAAAGCACTGCAGAGAAACTGGAACTCACAACTTTAACTATCACAGGGAGCAAAAAATACTATTCCAATCTCTAAACCCTTTAAAAAAATCTATTAAATCTAGTATTTCATTTGCTGTAAAGAGCACTGGATATAAATATTGCTCAGTCAACATGCATATGTCATGACTGGAAGAGGATACAGTGGCATCTTTTGGCTTTTAGTCACTTTGAAATTATTCCAAGCCCAAACTGTCTGAAAAATACTGAGAAAGTCATATTTCCATCAAAAATTTCAAAGCTTTTAAGGAACCGAAGTAAGCTCCAGATGGTAAGAGCAGTTGGGAGGGGAATAATTAATCACTTCCAAAATTAAACATCAGATTTAAGAAATAAGTTACAATAGGATCCTTTGGTTGTCAGTGGAGAGAACTAGCATTTTTGGAGGATATTCATCTGCTGATTTTTTTTACAGTGACTGTATCAGAGCTGAACAGTGACTATGCTAAGTCAGCCTCTGAAGTAAGAGGAAGGAATTCACCCTTCCTCAGTTCTTGATATCCTGTTTCCATAGAAAAGCAATCACATAATTTCTGTGATTTATTTTTTTCCCCTATATTAATTTGCATGAGCTTGGGAAAACAGTTCAGAAACACTAATAACTAGACCAATAGCCACAGACCATGCTTCTTCTGGATAAATCACAGATCAGAAAAAAAATAATCATGTAGCATACTAGAGATATGGAAATTATACACAGTGAATATTGCTGTCCCATAGGAGATTGTGCCAACATTTGAACTTTTGTTTCACACACACTATTAGCAGCAGGACTCTGATCAAAAAAAACCCACTCAACTATAATCCCACCCTCAGAAATCCTCTGGAGAACTTGGTGCTGAGAAATTCTGTACTGAAGGCTGCCAGAAGCTCTAATCAGCTAATATATCAAAGCTCTGGTGTAGCTTGCCTGTTCCCCAGATCTCAGCAAGAGATAAAAATAATTCTCATGGGTCAAACTACAAATCTAAGAATAAGCAAGAAAATATGCATTACTACACTCTGCAAGACTGTGAATGGATGATGGTGATCAGGACAATGCTTTGATGCTCCATCCAATACATTCTTATGTATATCTCAAATTCTGCGTTTCTTGAATTTAGCATCAACACAGTAAGCCAGAGGTGACTGAAGGCATGCTGCTTACTTCCACACTTTATGCCAAGCAGACATGGTTACATTTTTTGCCTTTCTTGGGATTCAAAGAGGCCAAATGGTCACTGTAACAAAGTAGTTAATTTATCATAGGCTGAAATGGTAAACTAGATTTTTAGAATCAGAAGATGTTTCTTCCTCTTTCCATTAGAAGCCTTTAAAAGGTCACACAGTACCATCCAAGGAGTCATTACCAGCATCAGGCTTAAGGAACGCATGTGACTCTCACCACACTGCTCCTTACTGGTTTTACACATTTTCTCAGAGGTGAAGATGTTTTATGTCTCTAATTGCACTTTCATCTTCATAAGACCATGTGGTTTAACCTTCTGAAAAATATTGATTTACTCAGTTAACAGCAGAAAGAAAGAAAACAGGATTGTTCCCTGGAACTTTTTTTTTTTTTTTTAAATGAAGTGTCTTGTGCAGAACAGATAGTAATTTCAAAACTAAACACCCAGGAGGCATTCAGTTTTCCACTTATTCCAGAGCATATAATTAACCCCAGTTTGCCTGAGGCCACCATAATACTGGAAAGTAGCTAATTCTGGAACGTTAGTCCCCACATTTTTGTTTGGACATCCTCTCTCATCCTCAGAAAGTAGTGGGTAAAAGTTGCAGGATGATCTATATAAATCCTTCAGTCTTCTTGGACACTACTAAAACACACACAGACTTTCAGATAAGTGCAGATTCCCTTCTTCAGAAATTCTGCTAATGGTACAGGCTCTGATTTTTATTTATCTAGCTGTTTATTTTTAACAACTGCAGAATTTCCTTAACAGGTGTTTTCATGAAGAAGGCAGCATTATCCCAAGTTGGGCTCTGTTACTTTTACAGAGTAAACATGACTTTCCTAAACAAGTAGCCAGCTCTACAAGTTTCACTGGGGTTACTTTTAGAAAATATTATCACTCAGTTGAGCTAAAGCAGCCCTGGAATATCCTGTGTGGGCAACTGGGACTGCAGGAGGCTATAGGTCAATAACCTTGGATGTATTTTACATAACAGATCAAATAGCTGTAAATTATCCCTGAGGTGGGCAAGATTAAATCAGATAAGAGTAACGGCTGCGGTCATGCAAAGCTTCAAGACTCTGTTCCAAGTCCAGGCTTTTTGGAAGCCAGTGATTAAACACTGGAAAAAATGTGAAATGTTTCAGATAATTAGAAACATTTATTCAGTGGGAAAGGGCATGAACTGCATTTTCTTAAAGAAAAGCAAATGTAGAAGGACTACTACCAGCTTGGTTGGGCTCCAAAAGCACATCTTCCCTATTAAGGTTAGATGATTCCCATGTGGGGTACTAGACAAAAGGACTCTTGTTGGTTGTTTGCTTTCTACGCTTATTTACCACATATAATGAGGTGTGGCATAAATGAAAATGAAGTGGTACACTGCAAAAGTGTTCTTAGTATGTATTTGGGTGGTCAAAGTCTCATGGGGGGCTTGCAGCAAAAGTTAATTCTGGGGCAACTTTTGCTTTGCAAAATGAGATCTTAAACAGCTGGAGGTCTCTCTGAAATCTGGATGTAACACTCCAGCAGCTTGAGGACCATCTGCAGTTACTTTCATTCATGTCTTCCTCTTAATCATTGTAATGATTAGCTAGTATATCATCTAGTGGATATGGTAAAATACCATAAGCCATAGATTTTGAATTAGGAATTCCTGCCTCACATCAGTAATTTATGCTTAGTTTATAAGAAGAGCTTTTAAAAACATCTTTTTAGAAAGATGTCCAGTTTAGATTAAGACATAATGAGGCAGTCTGTATAAATAATTTGAAAATTACTTCAAATCTCTGTCCAAACACAAATGAAACTGAACATGAACACTTTGAGAGAGCTGAGGAATTCAGTCACCTTCTTTATCATGTTTCTCTCCCTCTCCATGTGCTCATAACTAGAGACAGCTCTGATTAAATCTAGATTTAGACTCCATGTCTGGATCAGAATATCTTTTCTCAAACAGTGAAAACCACAATTCCAGATCCAAATATCCAGGAAAAACATAAAAATAAAAAAATTGGATCCTAATGCAGATCCTGGGAAGCTTTAGAAGTTCAAATCTAGCTCACCACGAGCCAGCAAGTGTGAGCTCAAACTTGAAGCTGAACTCTGACCTGCATATGAGCTCTGGTTTCCTTTTTTTTTTTTTTTGTTTTTTTGTTTTGTTTTTCTGTTTTGACTTTTTTTTTTTCCCCTTATTTCTTCTTTCTCATATATCACTCCTTATACAGAACATTTTTATCACATTTGGTTGGGAAAGGAATATGCAGAACCCAAAATGCAGCAGACCCAGAATGAGCTCAAGGCATAACTGTCCCTATGGGACACAAAACCACTGCAAGACCAACCACAGGAGTAGGCAGCATGGTCGAGTTTCCACCCCAGGAGACTGCAGGCCCACTCCATTTGTTGAAACCCAGCTGGAGGGGGGAGGTCTCAGGCAGACCTCTCCACCCCCTGCAAATCCAGCCTCCCCCATATCAGTGTCGCTGGTGTCACTCCCTAAGACAGACTGTCCAGCTTCAGACTGACTCAGAGTGCTCTAGGCTGCTCTCCAACTTTTCTTAGTATTGAGTGGTCTTACCTAATGTCTATTTATTGCTAAACAGCTACCCACAATCTATTTCCATTTCTACTGATATTGCCACAGGCATATTTGTCTTACGAATAGCAATTCACCATTCAGAACACTGCCTTCCCTCCTCTACTCCCCCTTCCCCATCCTCCCCCCCCCCACCAAAATACCTCTCTGTTGTCTACCTTAAAGAGTAACTAACCATCATTTCAAATAGTTCAATTAAGATTTCAGCTTTAGGAGCAACAAGCTGCAAGGAATCAGGTAGGATGTAAGTTACATCAGTACACTGATGGAAAATATTAAGAATATACCACATGCTCATACCATTAAACTGATTGTGCATCTTCAAAATCATGCACCCAGAAGAGTTGGTTATACCACTCATAACTAGACAAACAGCAGAGCTATTTATTCAAGAAGAAAGCCAAGCAACAACCTCTTATCCAGAGAGGCAGATGTGGAGACATTCTCATACAATTCTATTCTGGAACTAATTTCTAAGCTGACAATTCGGGATGGAAATTTTGATGGAAAAAAAAAAAGCCACAATGAAATTTTTCAGTTCTCAAAAAAAAAAAATATTATTTTGTTTTGAAACCCATTTAGAAATTATTCTAATTGGAGAAAAGATCCCCAAAGTTGAAAGTGTTTCAATAATTATAAAGCTACTTTCTTTCAGTAGGTTTTGTTACAACTTCCCCCGTTAATCCTCTCTCGACTTCAGCTGCTCATTGAAATGTTCATCTCCAGATCCTTCCATATCTTGCAAGTTCCTCTTCTTACATCTGACCAAGATTTTTTTTGGAGGATTCATCCCTCCAAATTACTGATAAACCGGACCCAATCTACAAAGCAGTTGCGCACACATATGGGTTTAGTGAAACTATTGATTCAGAGTTAAGACTTGAATACTGTTTTGGATCAGAGCCAGAGCAGGCTTTTCTTTGCAGGAGTAAGTCAAGTAAGTTCTAACTCTTTCTTCCAAAAAAAAAAAAAAAAAAAAAAAAAGATTCAGCTCCAGTTCTTTACCCATTGTTTCACTCTGAATCTCTGAATTTCCTTATTTGCTTTTATCTTTTGGATGAAATTCTATGTCCAAGGCCTGATTCACTCATAAACCAATTGAGCTTAAAAACAAACAAAAAAACAGATTGAAATCCATTAATATGTTCCAATAAGCTTCATAGGTCTGCATGATTATGTAAGGTAATAAACTTCTACATATAACAAGTCTTTTAAAAACAAATTCACTACATTTCTAGCAAAAAAAATCTGAGGTAGAAATCTGTGGTACCCTATGGAACAGTCTCATTCAAATACAAAAAAACGTGTTGGAAAAAATCTGTAATTTCCTTTACTCTGGTAGAAATCCAAGCTTATTAAAGACAGCCCTTCACATTGCTCTAGATTTTGACTCCCTTGTAATTTCAGTTTAGAGTTCTTTGACAATATTTTCCGGGTAATAGCTTGCAATTTCAATAAGCTACAACGCTTAACATATTTTTTCACATGGATGGGCAGAGTCTGCTCTTTCCATCCCTCCTCAGAGGGAAGCAGAGAAAAAGAAGCAAACTACTGACTTCCGTGGAGTCTCTCTATAGCTCTGATAGTAGCTCAGTCAGAACTGCATCATGTGAGTAGATTTGCAGCTTACAGCAATTTTTGCAGTTAAATAGGGCAGTAGAGAGCAATCACATCTCATTGCAAAGCTGGCCAAAGCTTGTGTCAGATAAGCTGTGTAATAGAAAAAATACATCAGAAGCAAAGCAAATCCTTTCAGAGTCAATCATGATTTAGGGAAAATGCATCGTCTGGCAAAACCTCCATTCTTTATTTATCAGCTGAAATACATCTTGCCTCATATAGTAAATAAAGAAACCAGCTCAAATTAACTTTAAAGCAAAGCTATCCTAAGCAGATTGTTTCCACTTTTATCTCTATAAGAGTGCTAGAATTTAAAATATTTGTATTTTTACTACAGTTAAAAATTGCTTCTACTAGAACAAATAATTTCATTAATCCTGCTGGGCACCGACTTGTTCTTTTTTCAAAGGATTATTATTCAACTATCCTATGAAAAATAAATGGCCATTGTGCAAGTGCATATAGACACACAATTCCATGAAGATAGAATGAATATGGCTAAAGGTGATCCCTCAGACAAAACTTGCTTTGGTAAAAGTTAATAATGGGGTGTACATTAATTTTTCTTTGTCAACATTAATATTGTCTTGTGTGTATTGTTTTTTCATGGTGGTGGTTTTATTTAAAAACACACAAAAACACCCATGCAGTGGCACAAGTTTCACCAAGAAGAGAAAACTTAGTTGACTTCAGAACAAGTGTATCTTAAGACATAGAGCATCTTATCACAGTCATCACAGGATGCAAATCAGCAGCATCCTGAATAATTTGATTAGTTTTGCTGTCAGCACAAGTCCCTATCTTTGCCTACTTGATCACAAGGACCAAGGTGCTTCCCTCCTCAGAGGAGCAAATGAGTGACTTGTATATTAGAAAGAACATCTAATAACAGAGCCCTGTGGATTGCTCTTGAGACACAAGAAAATCGGTGGAAGTGACTACTGCTAACTGCAATGCTTCCACCTTGCAGAATAGCAACAGAGTTTTGTTAAAGCAACTAGTTAATTTAGGAGAACAAATGCACTTATTTTTCATTTATACCCTTTATAAAACCCTGGTGTTTATCCCTCATGGTGCTCTGCACCTGGTGTCAAAGTAGCTATTATTAACCAGACAGTTTTCCCTCAAAGAAACACCTCTTCTGCCTGTGATCAAGCTTGCCCAGAGGTTACCATCTGGCTTGGTTTGATATTTTCATTTCATTTTAGAGCAAAAGAAAAGACTGGAAAGGCTCCATTTACCTGTTCTGAGCCTTATGGCATTGTGTCAAAAAATCCCTATCAGCCTATACTTTTTCTTCATGCAAACTAAAGCAGAAGCATGCCAAACAGTGCCTTAAGGATCACTCCAATTAGCACGGCATTTTGGAACAAGGAGGCTATATTCTGAGCACAGAGAAGCTGACTTGTAGCTTCCTCTATATCCATTTGCCTGGATATTACAAGACACCACATGCTGCTGCCAGCTGGCTCCCATCTGAGTATCACACGAGCTGCCTCTTGGTGGAAGCAAGGCAGTTTTCAATTGCTGGTGCGTGCTGGGGTGTCGTCCACACTTGCATCAAAAACATCTGAATGTGCACTCAGGCTGGAAGCTTCAAAACCCTTTCCAGGTTCTGGAGTCTGGGTGTAGCTTAATCTAATCGGAGAGTAAAGAATGGATACACAAAGGTATTTAGAGGTCTGAATTTCCATTCATGTTCTTTATAGAGCTGTAATTAAATGTCAAATTGTCTTCATGTTCCTTCCTAGAGGTATATGTTGCTGAACGTCACTGTGGCACATTTCACCAGGTGCATCTCCTACAAAGAAAGCTGCTGCCTTTCATATCAGCTGCAGCTTCCAAACTGATTTAAATTGTCTCTCTATTTAGAGTGTATTTTTATTTTTTTTTAATAGTATAATTGCACCGTCTTTTCCTGTGCAGATTCAGATCAAACATGTATTTTGTGTTGTTTAAATACGTCATATTCCCTAAAAATGCCAAAGGTAAGGTCTCAAACAATATGAAATACTAGAATTAATCTACCCCAAAGCCTTCTAATTCACATTCATTGGGCGTACACTCAGTGATACATTTCTTAATTATATGATGCAAATCATTATTTTCCCCATTGGAACCCAGCCTTTCCACCAAGCCTTGCCCTGAAGAACTTTGCCATTGTTGCAGATAATCCACCTAACTAACACATTCCTCCCAACAAAGTGATCCCAAACCCATTAAGACTAATTAATGCTGTAAGAAACCATCAAAATATGCCTACTGACAAAGACCACTGTTTTGGGACTAGATTCTGTTAAAAATCTAGCAAAAAGTAACTACAGCAACCACTAAAGAATAGTTCAGTTGCAACATACCTGGAAAATCAAGGTCAAATTCAGCCCACTCTGTCTTCAAAGTCAGCTTGCCTACAGACTCACGTCTTTCCTTTTCTACGTGGAAAAGTTCCTTATTCCCTCTCCTTATTTGTGCCCCTCTTAGTAGCTGCACAGAAGATAGTGCAGGAGATACAAAGCCAAATAACTACAAGGACATTTCACTTCAAAGAACCAATTTTCAGCGTATTTCTGCAGTTTTTCTGAACCTCATTGTACAATGAAAAGAGGTTTATGCCTTTTCATTTAAGGGAGAAATGAGCATAAAATACGTTATAAAAGAGTCAGTAAGGGGTATTATCCATGTCCTACTGCTAGAGTACACACATATCCACACGGTTGGCCCTTTGGCACATAGAACTCCTCAGATAACCCATACACTGTCCTTGGTTAGGACTTCACCACTTCACCTTTCATAAATTTAAAAATTCCCTTAAAAGTCTAGATTTTTTTTCAGAGTTGAAAAAAAGTTTGTTTGTTTGTTTTTTAATTATTATTATTTCATTATTATTTTGGTGGCTGAAGGTGATTTTAGTAAAAGTTAAAACAAAAGTACTGGAGAGCTGATTTATATTGCTGAATTAAATGGCTTCCCATTTTCTTTCACTTTGGCAATAACATACTTTCAGAGAAAAATTACAGTCATGAACTTATCAGCAATTCTTTTTCTTTAATTTAGCTCTCAATAAATGCATTATTTCAAACTTCAACATGTATAAAATCTGTTTTTACAATGGCATTAAAATACTTTGAAAGTCACTGAAAGAATGTCCCCCATTACCACTTTTTTCTTGAAGAATTTCAAAATTCCAACAGATGATCTTTTATGTAATGTATAAAAGTATCATTTTCTAATACTAGGAAAACTTCCAACTTTTCACATTTTCAAACAGTACAGAACTGTCATCCAGCTCTTCAGAATAACCAAAACAATTAATTAGTCATTTTTTGATAGTGGAGAAATGAATAACTCTGGTTGCATTTGGATATTTACCTATTATGAAGGATCAGTGTGTCGAAAAAAGAAAAACAGGTCACAGAATCACAGAATTTCTAGGTTGGAAGAGACCTCAAGATCATCGAGTCCAACCTCTAACCTAACAGTAACAGTCCCCACTAAACCATATCCCTAAGCTCTACATCCAAACGTCTTTTGAAGACTTCCAGGGATGGTGACTCCACCACCTCCCTGGGCAGCCTGTTGCAGTGCCTAACAACCCTTTCAGTAAAGAAGTTCTTCCTAACATCTAACCTAAAACTCCCCTGGCGCAACTTTAGCCCATTCCCCCTCGTCCTGTCACCAGGCACGTGGGAGAACAGGCCAACCCCCACCTCACTACAGCCTCCTTTAAGGTACCTGTAGAGAGCGATAAGGTCACCCCTGAGCCTCCTCTTCTCCAGGCTGAACAAGCCCAGCTCCTTCATCCGCTCCTCGTAGGACTTGTTCTCCAGGCCCCTCACCAGCTTCGTCGCCCTTCTCTGGACAATCTCTAGCACCTCGATGTCCTTCTTGTAGCGAGGGGCCCAAAACTGAACACAGTACTCGAGGTGTGGCCTCACCAGAGCCAAGTACAGGGGGATGATCACCTCCCTAGCCCTGCTGGTCATGCTGTTTCTGATACAAGCCAGGATGTCGTTGGCCTTCTTGGCCACCTGAGCACACTGCTGGCTCATATTCAGCCGACTGTCCACCATCACTCCCAGGTCCTTCTCTGCCTGGCAGCTCTCCAACCACTCATCTCCCAGCCTGTAGCTCTGCTTGGGGTTATTGCGCCCCAGGTGCAGGACCCGGCACTTGGCCTTGTTGAACTTCATGCAGTTGACCTCAGCCCATCGGTGCAGCCTATCCAGATCCTCCTGCAGAGCCTTCCTACCCTCGAGCAGATCGACACACGCACCTAACTTGGTGTCATCTGCAAACTTACTGAGGGTGCACTCAATGCCCTCGTCCAGATCATTGATGAAGATATTAAAGAGGACCAGCCCCAGCACCGAGCCCTGGGGGACGCCACTAGTGACTGGCCTCCAACTGGACTTGGCTCCATTTACCACGACTCTTTGGGCCCGGCTATCCAGCCAGTTTCTAACCCAACGAAGCGTGTGCCAGTCCAAGCCAAGAGCAGCCAGTTTCTTGAGGAGAATGCTGTGTCAAAAGCCTTGCTGAAGTCAAGGTAGACCACATCCACAGCCTTTCCCTCGTCCACCCAGCGCGTCACTTGGTCATAGAAGGAGATCAGGTTCATCAAGCAGGATCTGCCTTCCATAAACCCATGCTGACTGGGCCTGATCGCCTGCTTGCCCTTCAAGTGCCGCATGATGACTCCCAAGAGGATCTGCTCCATGAGCTTCCCTGGTACTGAGGTCAAACTGACAGGCCTGTAGTTCCTCGGGTCTGCCCTCCGGCCCTTCTTGTAGATGGGGGGTCACATTTTCTAGCTGCCAGTCAGCTGGGACCTCCCCCGATAGTCAGGTCCTTTCAAAATACATAGTAATTGTTTTTTTCAACTGAAAGAACTAGTATATTGTGAGAAAACCAAGGAGCTTTAAGACCAACGTGATTGGACCAAACTTTTTATTTGTGGGCAACACCTGGAGAGCAAAGCAAAGCTTGTATTTGGAACCTCAATCATGGGATTTCTGTAAATGTAGAATACTGCAGCCCACTTTTGCTCCTTGTTTTGGTAATTTATATTTAATATATGGATATATATTCATTTTAAGGATCTATGCTACATTTTTATTATCATCTTCTTTTATAGGCTACTGCATATCTTACAATCTACCATAAGTAAATGGCGGAATTCTTTTTTCATGAATATAGCAAGCCTTATTGCGATTAGCATTATCTTTAGAAATCTTTGAAAAGCATTTTTTTTTTTATTTATACCAGAAAATGTGACCTCTTTTTTAATGGTAAGATTATTATGGTTATTGAATACTACCACTGTAGCCATAACTAATGTAAATACACAACTTTATCAACAGGAAATACAGAAATGCACTGAAATACATAAAACTCAGCCTACTGAATCCTAGAATAACTTGGGCTGGATGTCACATCTCAGATCACACATCTCAGCCTCCTTACTGAACACAGGCCTTGTTACCCAGGGTTTATTCAGCTGGATTTCACAAGGACAAACTCTACAACATGTCTGGGCAGCTTTTTCCAAGGTTTGGCTGTTCCATGAGTGATTTTATTTTATTTTATTTTTTTAACCCCTCATATGTCCAGCTGGAAGCCTACAGCACCCAGATGTCTCCACCCACATGCTGATTTCTGGGACCTAGCTTTGCTGAGCCTGGGGCCAGAAAAGCTCCAAAGTTTGGAGGCATATTAGCCATAGGCCACGACATAGAACAATGCACAAATTTGGTTGTCAACCTTGAGCAGGGACATGCTAATCTCTGTACTCTTTTAAGTATATACGGGTTGCTAAAATGAGCTAAAGCCAAAGCAGTCGCCTTATTTCCTTGGTACTCTCCATACCATGGGCTAATATACCCCAGATATTGTGTCTGATTCAGTCTGTGACAAACACCTGGAATAAAATCCTAATTACATACAAAAATATTGAGTGCGTATGTTAATTCTGCCACACAACAGATTAAGTAATCTCAAATAAAAGCATTTCTGCATTTCAGTGATACAATCATCTTGGGGGAAAAAAAAAAAAAAGAGAAATGTAATTTCTATTTTTGGTTAAAAAGGTAGTCTTTAAACTTTATCTAAGTGCATCAGAGTCTCTGGCAGATTCAAAACAGCTTTTAGTAAACACAATTCAAACTCAATCACTGAAATCCTGTTCTGAACAAGCATTTCTTTCTGATACTTCCAACTTCTTGCATTGTTTTGGCAAAGATTTTCATATTTGAAATATTAGACTAGACAGACACAGAACCATAGAGCTTTTCACCTCAATTCTTTTTGGATACATTCATTCAGACATTGCTATTATCCTAAACTTGGAGGAAGATATTTCTAGTTATAATTTTTCTACAAGGTTCTGATACTATTCTGCTATCACCTCAGCTGCCTGCAACAAACCACCAACAAGATTACAAAAAAATCATTTTTTGTTTGTTTGTTTACCTACATATTAAGTGTAAGTATTCAGAGACCTTTGGTAAGGCCCCTACCTAGAAATTTCTTTCCTGTGTTAGGAGCCGTCCGGCTATCACATTTCAAAGCTGTATACTGCACACAGTATGCAATGATGTCTTTCAATCAGTTTGGAACTCATATGTAACAACCATTTGTGGTTGATGTAGCCATGAATAAAGTTTTCCAGAAGCTTGCATCCCTACATGCCATCTCCTTACCTTGCATAAAATTGCAGACACCTGGGAGGTTATATGTCTTAACAGGCAAAGCGATGCATGCCAAGAAAATAATTTTAGATAGGGAGGCAAAGCATCTTGGCTCCCTTTGCAATCAGTGATCAGGAGAAAGTGTTGTTAAGAGTTATATGAATGAACCTGAAGGCAAGCTCTGCAGGTGCTCTAAATTACCTGGAAGATGCCTTCATTTTCTCCACTGACAACAGAGGGGTACCCAAGAAGATGAGCCGCCCTTCCTAAAATGAATGCTCTCCAAAATTAGGAATCCACAACTCTGAGATCTTGAGATCTTTCTCAGGATCTTTCTATTGCAAAGCTTTTTGCTCCTTCTTTTTATTTTAAAGTTAATTCTTGTTAAAATATTAGTGGTTTGTTTTTTTTTTTTTTTTTTTTTTCATTCTCCCAAGCTCAATTATACATGTAAAGCAAGATTTAATGAGCAGCCACACTGCTACTCTTAGTTTTGCTCTGTGAAGTTTTGATCACTTAGTACAGACTTCCAATTAGTCATGTTATAAATGACTGAAATAAGGAACACTCTTAAAAATATAGGATGAGGACTCAACCCTTAGCATAAATCAAAGAAATGAAGGATACATCTGTACCCCATCAGGGAAATTTCCATGCACAAACACTGTCCTGTTATGAGCTCAGTGTATTTCTCCCATAATGTTAGTCTAAGGGCTTTTTGATATTTCAAAGCTGCACCTACACCAAGTTTCTTTAATTAACATTCAGAAGCTGCTCACAACCAATTAACTGCTTTAAATTTCTTGGTATCATCAGTAACCAGCAACGTAGCCAGTGTTTTAACAGAGTAGAAGGGCTGTAAAGATGAGACAACTTTCTGTCTTAGAAGACAATCATTTTTAAATTGCATTATTTTCAGAAGGTATTTTTAGTTTGGCTGTACAGTTAACAGAGTTTCAGTGCTTACAAAATTAATACATGACAGGGAAGAAGGTGGCTTAATGATGCAGATGGCACAAAGCCCTGGAATGCACGCATTGCCTGCCTTATAAAATGAAATGAAAATGCATTCCTCTCACCATGGCATCCCCAGAAAACCTAAAAGGGAAAATATCTTTGTTTCATTTGGAATGCAGCCTAGGAATTAAAATTTTTGAATACAGGCATATAGTTTGTGCCTTTTAAGATATGCCACCCCAAAACCCACGTTAAATAGCTGTGTACGTCCGAAGATGGTTGTTATACAGAAAGGCTTGTGGTTGCCATGGCAATAATGATGGGGTTTAGCACTGAGGACAAAAGTGGAACTCCTTAAAGCCAAACTGTCTCTCCCATTCAGGCTCAAGAGAAGGAGTAATCAAGGCCCCTGTGTAGCTGCAGATGATGACGGTGACTGCCTCAGATCTCATAATAAAGTCATGTGGATAGTAGTTCGCAAATACAGTGGTTAAAACCTCTCTCTCTCTCTCTCTTTTTTTTTTTTTTTTTTTATTTTAGATTGTAAAAGGCAAAATCAAGAGAGACAAAGAAACAAAGTTTCTTGGGTGAAAATCTTACAAGAATGACACATACAAATGTGAAGCTTTCCGGAACACTTTTGTTCTGGTCACAAAACCAAAACATTTTCCGTAGACCAAAACTATGTGCAAGATTGTAACACAAATATATTTTTATAGGTTTCTCATCTGTAAGAACAAGAATGAAAACCACAGACCTGCCTGGTTAGTCACAGATAAAGAACACAAATGCCACATTTTGGACTTTCTGAGAAAACACCTGCAACTTCAGCTGTGGGGTAGTCACTTCTTGGAAAATACACCTCATAAGCATGGACATTGAGAACTAAACCTTCAAGGCTTCAGTTGAAAAAAGGACTCATTAGACCAAAACTTAATGGCTCCATCAAAATGGCTACTCAACAAAAATAATTTCACAGCTAATAATAATTAAAAAAAAAAAAAAAAAAGTACCACTAGGGTCAATGCATCTTATACAAAAATGGGTCATTTAGACTGTAGGAGGAGGCAGCATTCCTACAACTGGTCTCCAGCTAGCTCAGAAGTCTTGCTAGAAGTGGATTATATTGGCAGTTAAGGTGTTGATTTGTACTGAGACAGCGGTGCTTCAAGGTACCTTCAGAGACAGGTAAAATGAACTAGAACTGTACATTCATAGTGTAGCCTCGATGCTTATTAGATGGTAAAAGTTAGATGAAATAACCTGCCAGTCCCTAGCTGTTTTTAAGAGGATACCATTAGTAGCAATGATCAGAATGAAGACACTGTCCACAGCTGGTGACACTTTTTCCCTTCTTCAGGTAATTGATTTGGTACATATGCTTAATGATTCTATGTTGCATGCAGACCTGACTCAGCCTGTGTCTGCCTGAATTGTGAGAGGGAACAATATAAAGTGCTCCGTAATTTTAAATAAAGCAGAAAAGTTTTTCCAGTATGACTAACATATGACTTAAATGACTAACAGTAAACGCAAAGCATCACATACACACATCCATATCATATGCAAGATGGGTGGTATGGGCTACTTCAATTTGGCTGCTCGCTTGGAAACACTGAATATGGAACTAGTATTTACAAAATACCAGATCACTGTTCTCTGAAAGTCAGAGTGGTCTGAGATATGTCACATTAGGCATCCAATCCTTAAATCACTCAAAAGATGAATACTGATTCGGTTAATGGGGATTTTAGACAATGGCTGGTGTTTTCAAAAGCAACTGACAAATCTGTGTGCCTGATTTCCAGAAAATGTGCTTATAATTTCTTCATGAATATCATGACAATGTTAAAGACTTTCCAAACAGATGTCAAAAAGTTTGAAACAGAACTGTAATCTAGAAGTTTTTTACCAAAACTTTTAGGTAAGCAGATGATAAACTCTTACGTTAGTGCTAATAGTTACAATATACTTTATATTCACCAGAGTTACTTTACTGAAAGGAGAAAGACCATTATCTGTTTTGTGCCTGGCATTTCAGCATATATTGACGTCTCCCTGTTTTGTTGCAAGGACAGCTGTGAGACATTGTTTTGGCGTTTCAGTCTGGACATGGAACACTACAGAAAAGTCCTTCTTTGCTACAAAGATTTCAGATTATCTCTGTCCTTAAAAAAATAAAAATAAAAAAAAATGTAAACAGAAATCATTTAACTATGTAAAAAATACTGTTCTCAGTGTTTAAGAATCCACAGTTTAGAATAAATTTAGCCAATCAGCCAAAATACTGTTAAAGGCTTGTAACTAAGCTATTTCACTCAGTATCTTTTTCTGTGCCTATTTGCTGTGCACTTGTATGTATGAAATGGCTGAACTACAATGTTGTGTGATGTTACAGAAAATGTGCTATTTCATTCTTGAGGCAGAAGACTTGAGTAACTAAAGAATAAACAATGTACCATTGTACAGGATGTTCTTTAATTATACAAGGATAATTGCTCATTCACAAATGGTTCCTAATGGTCTTTGTTTCCTACTGAAACTTCTAGTGCACACACACAATCTCAGAAACTAGTTCACAGAAACTTTGATAAGTAATATGATAACAGTAATATGTACACAAGAGCTAGACTGATTAGCGATAATGACTTCCAGATGAGGACGGATTACCCACCTCACCGTTACCTCGTGTCCCACAGCAATAGAGCAGAACAGAGGGCCTCAGAGTTGGTCACCAGCTCAGACTAGATATTGTAATGCTTACTTAACTAGCTTATTTCCCTCACCAGCTGTACACTGAGCAGAACAAAATCCTAAGTTGCTTGGATTCCTTCATGGCCTTATACATAAGGAATTCAGGGGTAGTTCCAAAAAAGTATTTAGATGACACTAACAGCACAAGAGTTAAGTATCTAAATAATTGGTGGTATTTTTTTCCCCTCCAGGTCTTGTCCCCAAATATTGTGAAGAAAAGTGGTAATATAAATCCTAGAGTAACATTCACCAAAACAACATCGAATAGAAGTAATATACCTATGCTCTTCAAGGCAAAAACAATTAGTTCAAGAATACACTGGAAGACAGAAGAAATCACTCATCCACCAATAAACCCCGAGTAAGTGAATCAAACTTGAGTCTTCAAGCCTCGCAGACAGTAGATCACCCAGCTCCTGACTGAGAAATGTTCTTGCCATTTTTCCTTCAAGATGCTTATGTGATGTGTCACCAGCACATTGACGTGAATCATGCAGAGGCCATTCCAGCTGCTGAGCACTTGGATGTGGAAAGTTGTTCCCTACCACAGTGTGCTCCTAGTCCCAGAAGACAACTGATTGATGTAGATAGATGGAGAACAAAGATTGTCAAAATATCACTTAGCATGATAGGCAGTGGTCATAACATATTTGTAGACAAACACTTGTCAAGTTGGTTTTAGGGATGACGGCAAGGAGGAATTTTAACAGCTAGATGTGAAGGAGGATAATGATTTATCTTTATATGAGCTCTTCCCAAGCACTGCAGAGAAGATAGAGGACAGCAAACAGCATATTTCTGGAGATTTTATGTCAATGGATTTTATAAACAAAATTGCAGCCTCTGACACACAGGAATGGAAATCAGTGAGAAACCAAGGCAAAATAAAGGTCTGGTTCTCTTCAAAAAAATTCTAATTTTCTGTTAATGCAGTGGTCTGTCTAACCTGAAATTAAGCATTTCAGTTTTGTATAGCTTAGACAGAAAAGCTAAGAAGATTATTATCATGGTGACAGTTTCTACACTTTCCACCCTTTTATCTTCACCTTCTCTTTAGCCAGTGCTAGGTACAGGACACCAAGCCAAATTCCCCTTTTTCCTGAAAGGCTCTAAATCTACCTCTCTCCGAACTCACAAGATTGTGCCCTGTGTATGAAGGACATATTGCTTCGAGGCAGGATGCTATCATTACATTACAGTTATATTTTCCTGAATGTAACCAAATATTCTTTGTGGAATGGACAGCTACAATTGTCTTCATCTTAACTGCAGGGCTGCATGTTTGGCCCTTTCAGCCCTGTCTCCCTGAGAGCACCATGTATGTGCAACCTGCCACCTGGCTGCGTCCTCTATCCCCACAGTACCATGCTGTACATGCTATCAGGTCATTTTAGGAAGTGTCCAGCCTGAAATGCCTATCTCATGTTGGCCATGGTCACATTCACAAAGAAGCATAGGGCACATATTGTCATACAGTGCAAGGACAAACAGACTTGTTCTATGCTGAAGAACAGCCCACACTCCAGATTTCCCTTACAGCATATCCCAGAGCTCAGTTAGTCTCACCCCTGAGAATGGGCTAGCCCCTGGGTGGCTTGGATAGGAAGCAAATCTGGATTTGATCAGGAACAGATAAAGGCTCCTACTTAACACCAAGGACAGCCTACCTCTCTCCTCGATACAAATACAGAACAAGTTTACACAACATGAAACAGCTCCAGCAAAATAAATGGGGCAAATATTCACACACACATGTTGGCTATGTTTGCTTGGACATTTTACTGTGAAATGGCATCCCCCATCAAACCTACTGTTTGACTGCAGAATTGTCAAAGCAAATACTCCTGAATCTCGCTTATGTGCGTGTGTACCTCGTGTACAGCAGCCGAGCCACAGGGCAAGCTAGTCCCTGGGGCTGAAAGCAGAGCACTTGCCTGGGCCTGGATCTCTGCACCACCCAACTCTCATTCAGTGTATTCTGTTGGGTGATGGTTAGATTCAGAGGCAAACAAGGGACAAAAATGAATCTGTATCTCCTACGTCTTAGGTCCAAAGTCCTTGCAGTCATTCAGTTCCCTGAACATATTATTAATGATGGCAGCAATTTCCCCTTCCCATTCTCTTCATTAAACAGAAGGAAGGAGGCAGAAAAAAGATGAGAGATGGAAAACTCCAGATGTTGTCGACACCAATATCTGGTTCCACTAGAGAATTTGAACACTGAAGCAATGATGAATTACAGTGGGGTCCCTATGGCAATCCAGATTGCAATCATAACACCGTTGAGGAAGAATAAGAGCTAGCATTCATTAACATGAATAGCAAATGAATTTATGATAACTTCCACTGGTCTTTTCAAAGAACATGAATACATCTGTAAGAAATTAAGATGACACATCAGTGTAACTCATTCATTAATAAAGTCTGGTATTACACATTTGTTGCAAAATTCATTGCAACTGTTACCAGTGAGTTTTAATTCTATACCTGTAGTTTATTAAAACCATAACACAAATCTCTCTATTAAAAGAGCACTAGCTACCTTGCAGAATATTATGTCGGTGATTTAATTATTAGTCCAAACTTACTTCAGTGTGGAAACTGGAATTCTTTACTTTTTCAGGCATGTAAGTATTTAATCATTCTGTATATGCACAAGAGATTACAGTCACCCTGCTTACCCTAGAGTTATACATCAATCAATTGTCCATTAATAAAAACCTATTAAAGGATCTCTATGTGAGTAAGGAAGTGACAATATCAGAAAAGCAAAACTTAAACAAAGAACAAAGCCTTTCATGGGGGACTAAACTGTGATGGATTCAGCACAGTCTCTACTGTATTCCAGTGAGTGTGTAGTCACAGCATGCCCATTTTTAATGGAAGACTGCCAGGATACAACCTAGTCAATGGCACAGGTGACAAGAAACAAAGAGTAGCAGAATTTATTCATTTTAATGTGGGCAATAGAATCATAAAATGTTTTGGTTTGGAAGGAACTTTAAAGACCACTGAGTTCCAGCCCCCTGACATAGGCTGGGACACCTCCCACCAAGTAAACCAAGATGCCCCATCCAGCCTGGCCTTAGACACTTCTGGGGATGGAACATCCACAGCTTCTCTGGGCACCTTGTTCCAGTGCCTCATGAGCCCCTGAGTAAGGAATTTATTCCTTATTTCTAATCTAAATCTCCCATCTTTTAGTTTAAAGCCATTACCCCTTGTCCTATCACTACACTCCCTGATGATGGGTCCCTCCCCATCTTTCCTGTAGCCTCTCTGGAAGTGTACCCATTTGTTATGTGTTATAAAACATGACCTTATGCATTGCTAATCTACTTAGCATAGCTCCTACTGAGCTGTGCCTCTCAACTTTGCACATGTATCACTGTTAAATAAACCTGATGAAATTCTTGCTACTGCCAGAAAGCCAGACTATGTATTTATGTGTCTGTGCAAACATGCCAAATGCCTCCTGTGACAAAAGGCCTGCATTAGGACACAGCATAGAGGCATTTGCATGTGTGAGATCCACACGATGCTGTGAAGAACATCCCAGTTCCATCTCCAGTGCTCTGTTTTGGCACCTTGAGAAGCCAAATGGTGCAAAATTTTGAAGCACAGATTCTACAGGTGACTCTGCAGCCTGCTTTCCTCCCCATGGCTGCAATGCAAGAAGAGGCTGCTGCAGAGCTTTGAGTCAGGGCTGGCTGTAACCTGAAATTCATATCCTTCAGTATCTGCTTGGATTTTAAATCTCCATTAAGGCTTGTACTAATTGTACATACAGCAAAATCGCAGTAATAACGTATGTGTAGGGATTTTGTACTTGCATAGATATTTCTGTGTGAGGTGACCCACAGTTAGCCTGGCATCAAGTTATACTAATCGGGGAGCTGTAGCTTCCTTAGCTACTCCATTAAGCCTGCCTGTGTAAAGTTAAACGCAAACAAACATTTCCAGAATTGTGGTCTTGTTTGCTGCACTAGAAATAAACACCTATTAAGCAATAAATCCTGTGTCTTAAAAATACGTGTTTGTTTTTTTTCTTATATACAGTGTGAAAAAAGTTGAGAGAAAGAAAAGTTTTAAGGACCTAACATACACTCAGAAAACACATCATTATAAACTCAGTGTTTCATGAGCCATGAGGGAAAATATGAGAAAAGGCAGTATTAATTTAAAACAGCAGTGCTTCATAGTGACTACAAACCAAACTAACAACAAAGTTTGTCCATAATTTAACAACAAAGTTGCAATTTTTTTTCATGGCACTAGATTTGCATAACTGAACAGATTTATGTACATTGCTGGAAGCCAACACAGAAACATTTGGAAGATATTCTGTGAAAATGAAGAAAACAATCCGAATGTTTCCCTGTGAACCTTTAGTAATAGCTACAAATATTTGTGTTAATGTGCTATTTATCCAGTGTTTTTTCTACCACTAATTTAACATCATCTCACTCTCAGGATAGCGCTGGTAGAAAGGGTACCCTTACAAAGGCAACTCACTGATGGGTTGCTGTTTGAGACGAGCATCCAGCTCTGACCAGGTGTGCTCTGCTATGGAGCAATCCTTGCTGCAGGTTGAGGCTGCTCTTCCAAAGCATCAGCAAAGGCAATAGTCCTTCCTTACTGCAGGATCCTGAGCTCAATAACCCTTCCTTACTGCAGGAACATTACCAGGAGGGTCTGTCTCCTTGTCTGTGCCACCAATGGCATGATGTGCTCTACAGTTTGCAGACACTTGGACTCAGTTGCACAAAGGTGCTCAGAAGACAAAGTGCCACCAATTTCTATATGACTCAGAGACTTCCAAATGATTTTGTGAAATCAGGTCTCTGTCATCTTTTCCTTTCTTATGAGTCCCACCAAACTCCATGCTCAAATCTAGCTTCAGAAGTTGAAACCTGCAACAATGTCATCTACCATAGAAACTCCAGCTTTGGTAGGAAAAATAGCACCATTCCTTTCCTCTTTACACATCTTCGTTACAGGCTATCTATATCATGCCTGCAGTGTCACAGCAGTTCCCTCTACCACCTTTCAGGAAACATACACCATTGTTTTTCACAACAAGAACATCTCCAGAAAACACACCTTAAACATCAGGAATTAAAATCATATGCCAGTAGTGATGCTTGATGGTGAACAGGTGGCACCCCCAGGCCAGCCAGAAAGAACACTCTGGACTTTGGCAGTGCTAAAGTATCTTGTTAAGCCAGGGCGGTATTATTTACTAGTACCTAAAACTGTGAGTCTTTCTAAGATACTTCTGTCAACTACCACTGTTTGGATGTACCTCTCCTAATTGATCCTGAAGCAGCATTTTATTTAGACTTAGACTCTGGGACTTCACCTGCATTTCAAGTTATTCTCTTTCCTCTTTTATTACCTGCTCTTCAGTAGTTAATGTTACTGACAAACTTACTTTTGTAGTCTAATCCTCTGGCTGTAGATATTGGCTGACTGCAAGTACTTACCAGACCGCAAATGAGCCAAAATCCTTGCTCTGGACAAGCTGTGGGACCCCAGCAAAAGGGATGCAACCAGGTGCGGACAACAGGGGCACTAGGGCAGGTATAACCCTTCCATCGGGAGGTGGAGGCCCATATTACAGACCTTGGTGAAACCACAGAGCTGAGGACTTTCAGTCCCCAAATTCACAGCATGGCTGGGCCCAGCCATTTAGCAGCGATGTGTCGGCAATGCCTGAGCTCACTAAATGGGAGGAGGTTACCTGCTCTGCCCTTTTATGACATGCAGTGCTGCCCCTAAGAGTCACAAAGCCACAGGTTTGTGTCACTGATGACAGCGGGCAGGCACACTAATCTGCTTTGACACTGTAGAAAAGGAGCCTATATAAAGGGGTGTGTTTCCCAAAGCACCAGTGAAGGAAAGGATAATACCCATAAGCATGTTTTCCAATCAGCACAAGTGGAAAAGCCAGTGAGAAAACACACTGCCAGCCACAACTGCAGGCAAACCATCACTTTGGACAAAGCAAGGTAGTCCTTGATGTATGGGTATAAAAACCCATTTCAGGAAGAAAAAAAACCCGCACCCAAACCCACCAACATTATGTAGGATAAGCGCAGTGAGGCCAGAGGAAATGAACAGCAACTGAAGTGGTCCTGGACCGGGCCTGTGGGTGTCAACAGTCTGAAACATTCGCCTGTGTCCAGGATTAGTGTTTACTGAATTCTTATGCTCTGGCAACAAGAGACTTCATCGCAAGCAGACTGCACAGCGACTAGGATTTTTAATGACCAATAAATTATCTACTGCTTTGGAAAAGCCTGTTATCATATTTAATTTGACAGCCCCATGCAGGGTGCATTCCATAGACACAAAACAAATGTCAGGCCTCAAGACTAACACACATTTCCCCAGATGCAAAATAGACACTCGCCAGTTGCTCTCTTAGGAGGATGGAAAAAGCTAATCCCTCTAAATTATGTAAACCAAACAAAGAATGAAGGCTTAAAGCCTCAGCATTTATTTTTAACAAGTAAAGCATAAACCACACTACTGCTTTCACATCTGCCTTCTAATTTTTTTGCTTTTGAATGATATGCAGTACAACTATTTTAAGATCTGCTCCCGAGTGCCTGCAGCTGGCACAGCATGTAGGGAATAGTAGGTGCTCATTTCTCCTCCGGGCTGATGCCCTGCCTCCTAAATGCTCATCGTGCTCTTGTGCAGAGCCTTGGTTCATGGAAGATCTTTTCCAATCCAACTTTTGTTTAATTTTGCATCAAGAAGGACAGGGAGGGGAGAGCTGTTTCTTTTACTCGTCTTGTATCTCATTCAGATCTGGGCTGGAACAGGAACATGGGAGGAACATCCACCGAACTTTAAGTGCTTTTGAGCTCTGCTTCACATCTGTTATTAATGTATCTTTACATTACCGGGTGGTTTAATAAACAAGGAAATAAGAGTTGTCCGATGAATTTGGTCCTACCATGTCAGAGCTCTATCCCTGGCTCTGACCTCTTGGACGGACTGATGCAATTACATGCTTCATTTTCCCCGTTTGCAAATTGAAATAACAACGCTTTCCTTTGCCATAACTCATGGGGGGCTGCACGGAGGAGGAGCGCCACATAAGAAGTGAGGTGCTAGTAGAAAACAGTCTGATGAAACAACCTGTCCGCCACTTTGAGGGACAGCAAGAGCCCACCCGACGCTACACAGGGTTGTGCAGGGTGCTACCGCAGAGCAGCGTCAAGCAAATAAGAGCGAAGGACAGCGAGCACTTGAGACGCAGCCGAGCCTGCAGCGACTTTAGTCACGATTTACCAAGGCGAACAAGAGGCACTATCCCACGTCACGAAAAGCTGCGCTGCAGCCCAGCACGCCGAGTTGCAGGAAAGCCCCGCGGTGCTCCGGGAGAGGCTGGCAGAGGGGGAGCATCGCGGGGCGGTGCTGTTCGCCCAGCCACCCACCCAGCCTCCGAGGGAGCTGCGGGGCTCGGGCGAGCTGCGGCCGGCGGCCGCCAGGGGCCGCCGCGGGGCTGCGAGCACCGAGAGCCGCCGGAGGAGCCGGAGCCGGAGCCGGAGCCGTGCGGGGGGCGGGCGGGGTGCCCGCAGTGCGCGGCCGCGCCGCTGCCTCCGGCGGGAGCGCCCGGGGCCGGAGCGGCGAGGAGGTGAGCACCGAGCCGGGGCGGCGGGGCCCGGGGTCGCCCTGCAGCGGTGGGCGGCACCTGCCGGGGAGCGGAGCCCAGCCGAAGTTGCAGGGGGGCGGCGATGGGTCGCTGGCTGCTGGAAAACGTGAGCGGTGCCGGGCGGAGGGGATGGGTGACGGGCCGCGGGGAGCTGCCCCGGGAGGGCAGGGACACGGAGAGCTCCCCAGGGCTGCCCGGCACGGGATGAGAGCCCGGGGAGTGTTAACGGGTCGTGCCCGGTGGGCTGAGGCTCGCTCGTACGCCAAATCAAGCGCAGGGAGGTTGGTACCCTTCTCCGGGTGAGGACGCTTCGCTCTTTCTCCGAGCTGTTTCCGAGAGACAGAATCCTCAGGCATTCGGTTCAAGGAACACGGTTGAAACATGGCTTGCTTTAGAGCAGGTAATAATAACCCAGAGCTTCCCGTGTCACCGTTAGATGTACGGCTCGAGAGGTCATTTTAGCACAATGGCAAACCTTCATAACAGGTTGCGTTCATAAAGTTCTACTCTGTTTTGAAGGGAGACAAATTTTTGAGGTTTTACTCAGGGTTGAAGGTCATCATCATCATCATCACAGTTAACAGTGTTTGCCCAAGATCCTAAAGCACTTTATAAAGACGGGTAGTGGTATGGTATCTGCTGTGCAGGACAGAGAAGTCAAGGAGACGAGGAAATGTCAGGTGACTTGCTCAAGGTCATGCAGCACAGCCATGCATAGAGCTAATTCTTACGTGTTCGGTTAAAAGCGTATCACCAGAAATTCTGGCATCCTTTTTCTAACCCCACGTTTTGCTAATGCTATGTATGAGGCTTGATGCAGCTTAAACCAGGAGCGCTAGAGAACTTCAGGGTATGGTTTTGTTTAGCAGAATGAGCAAGGTACAAGTGCTTAGAGGTTTTTAAGCAACTGCAGCTGAGTAATCGAAACCTTTCTGGAATTGGAGGGCTTGAGGAAAGATCAGCTATCTGCAGGCAGCACTGCTGAGTGGTCATGGCTTTTAAATACAAAAACTAATTCATCAGAGTTAAGGCAAATATAGCAAATGTAAGCAATTGCATCCTAAGGACAAAAAAAGAACAAGGCACCTTATGTGGAGCTGTGAGGTGGGTACTTTGGGCTGAGTAAGTACCTCTTTCAGTATTACAGTGCCAGCCTGAAACAAACAGCTAGAGCTAGAAAGCTTACTGTAGGTTTTGTAAAAACAGTGCCAAATGTGTCAGTGGTGTTAATGCAACATTTATAGCTGGAGCATAGCATCAATTATCATGACTTCAAAAAAAAAAAAAAAGAAAAGGGGGAGTGAGGGAGCGCCTGGCTCCTTGCAGCTCCATCCTCGTGGTGTTCATCCCCAGGCTCTGCACTGACGTCATGATGACATGGTGAAGCTGAAGACAGGAGCTGGGAACGGTTCTTCTGCTTCAGTTTTGATAATCAAGTGAATTTGTCGACACTCCGTTCCTCCAGCATGGCTAAGAGCGCAGAAGTGAAGCTGGCGATCTTTGGTCGAGCTGGCGTGGGCAAGTCAGGTATGTTTGCTGTCTGGTTTTCCTTCTGCTTGTCATCAGGTAACTTTTTACTCCCTCTGTGCAGCACTGTACAAACTCTTTGTGCAAAAGGACAGCTGTGAACTTGTTCTTGTCAGAGAGGTCAGGATAAGGCCAGGGCTTCTCTCTTCCTTGCTTTTCATACTACTTTCTCCAGGTTCTCCAAATAAAAGTACTTCTATTGCTTAAAAAAAAAAAAAAAAAAAAAAAAAAAAAAAGAAAACCAAGAACTTCACACACCAACTCAGTGCCACTTCTCATGAAGCCAGAGGCAAGATTCCTCCTCTTTTCCACTGGAACAGAGGCAATTAGTGTTATTCAGTTTGTTCCTTCACAGCTTGTGCATGTTTAAGGTAATTGTATTATTTTTCCTATTTGTTATTTACATTATGATCCATTTAAGATCAGACCCTCTGTTAAATATTGGATGACTTCTGATAGGTGTTGCTTGCTGTTATTCTTATTGATTTCAGTGGGAAAGTTTAGGCTTAGCACCTCAACGGATTTTTTTTCTCTGTGTTCTCTTGGATTTATGTACCTAGCAGGAAACCAAGGAAATGTGATGTGTAAAGTTTGCATTCAGAGAGATCTTTTCAGAAATAAACATAGTCTGGTAAGTTCATGCAGGAGAAACACAAGGGGGAGGCATAAATGTTAAAAATCCATTTCTTTAGACAGCCTTTTCCTTGATGAGACAAATGAGTGTAACTCTAGGGTTGCAAGCTTTCTCAGGTACTTCAGCGGTGTTGCATTAACTTGACATCTTGAGGACCACTCTCACATGTCTTTGCACAGTAAGGATGAGGACATAAAAAGATTCAGTCTAATCATGCTCCCGTACCAGTCTGGAATTTTAAGGCACTGTTTATTTGAGAGAAATCTGCATGAGAGAAGCCAGGGATAGGACACACTTATAAGAGCATTAGGCTGGACTCTCAGCTGCTGTCAAACAACTCTGCTTCCCCAAAGTCACTTTTATGTTAGAATTGTCAAGATTGTGGCCCACAAACTGCTATTATCGTTTCGTTAACTTTGGAACCAGTTTATGAAAGTATGTTTACCCCAAAGGTATTTTAGCAGAACACTATCAGTGAAGTAGTTCTGTCAGCCTTCAGGAAAAAAGGCGTATATGAGGCAGAGGTCATTAGAGATTACACCACTTAAACAAAGCCAATGCAGATTAAATTCTACCTGTTTGAATAAAATACCTGAGGGAATGCTGTTAATATACTGGGATAAGTTTAAACTGTGCCTTCTCTCCTGTTGCCCTCACCCCTGCCACACCTTGTTCCCACATACCTTATGAAATGGAAAAGCTTTAATAAATCTATTTTGGTATTTTACCATTCCTTCCAAGTTTTGCAAGTAACTTCAGTGGCCCTCCTTTTGGTTCATCTTACATTTAGTTGATGGCTTATGTGGTTGTTTTTTCAGGAAATTTTCAGGGAAAAAAAAGTTTTCATGAAAATCAAACTAGTTTAATCTCCCCTTACTCTGATATTTCTAGCCTTTTGAGACTTCATCTTTAAAAATGCAAAACTACTAGTTAAATGCTCTGTTAAAATGCCCTACCAGCATTGGATCAGCAAGAGTCTTTCATTTTTGTCCACAGTACACTTTTTTTTTTTTTTTAAATAGATTTCAGTAAACTAGGATTTTATGGTAAAAATGTTTTCCTGTAGTCCTGGAGATAGGTGGGAGATTGTTTTCGGTGTAATACCATAAAAACATCCCAGTCCTTCAGAGTTCCCCTCCTCTTTTTTTTTTCTCTCTCCTTTGAGATGCAGGGAGATATTACATAAAATATGACTAAGATCCCATCTTTTCGATTATTACCACGCATGTGAATCTGTGTCGAAATGAAGGCACAAATACGTGGGCAGCACAACAAAGGTGAATTTAAGAGGGTGGAGAGGCTACGGAGTGCTACCAACCACCCCTACGGAACAGCAACTGCCTCCCATAATTTCCGTCTGGCTTATGAAAAACCCTCTTGTACGTTCCCATAAAAGGATTCAGTTCTGACAACTCAGCCAATTCCAGAGAACTAAGAGGGGTGGTGGTGGTGTCTGAAAGTGCCTGTTTGCCTGTAACCAACAGTAGCAATGTGGAAGCACTGTTAGACCTTTGCTGAAAGCAGAGCTGGACACAAAGTAGTCTCCAGATAACTGGATTTGGCAGATCAGTACCCTACTAGATTAATGTCTTTTTTAAGGTTCCTGTGTCATTTCTTATCCCTGTGGCCAGTATGTAATATAGTGTAGAGACAGGATCCCGTGGCAATACGTCACTGGCATAGACTTGGCCAGACAGCTGAAAGGTAAGCCAGACTCTAGAAGCAAGAATGCAAGGCAGGACACTAAAGCAGACTAGATACATGTGATGAAAATGAGACATTGGGTGAAAAATAAGGCTACTGTAATTGCCAGAAAGTCATGCCAAAATATGGTCACTGGCTTGCTTTCTTGGCTCTGTCTTCATTTTCTGAAGAAGAGCCAGGCATTAGGTTCTTACTCTGCAAGTGGCTTCAACACCTCACAGCATCTGTGAAGTTACAGACACATACTGTAATATCCTGGAAAAGATCCTTTCCCAGTTCCTGAGAGGGGCTTTGGATCAGCAAATCAAAGCAGCTCTGAAGAAACAAGTGTTGTGCTGGGATGGGACATAAGAATTATAGCTGTCCCTCATGCACCATGAATGTCAATACAGATGTGACTATTACTGAGAGGTGGTGAACATCCTAATCTTGTCATTAATACTAGACATCTGTTTAATAGGGTGCAAGACTCCTTGTTCTACAAAGTAGTCCCTGCCGATTAATCCAACTTTCCCAACCAGAAGGTGGGAAACCAGAACACCATTCACAAGTCAGAGTAGTGATAGCATCTCAAAGAAGAGTTAAAGCCAAAGAAAATAAACCTTTTCTCTACTTTCTTACTGCTTATCAAGTTTCCATGGTTCAAAGGTTTAGAAAACAAACAGGGGAATTGCAAGTCCGAGTGTCAGCTTTTACTCTTCTCCTCCTCCTTTTCCTCGCCTCCCCTCTGCCTGCTGGAGAACACTAGCAGAATTACAGCAGAATTAGCTAATCAACTCAGCCTTTTTTTTTCTTCTTTTTTTTTCTTTTTTTTTTTTTTTTATAACTTAATGTTGACCTAAATCTTTCCAATAAAAACAGAAGAGTGAATCAACTCAGAAAGGGGCAATTAGGAGAGGTCTATTAGGGCAGTTAGATCAGAATTGCACTGAGTTGTAAATCACTGATCAACTCAGGTTTCTCCTGGGCAAGCTCACTGGGTACAAACATCCAGACCCACTCTTATCCAGTGGACTGGATGCTTCATTCTCCCAGTTGTTTACTGTATAACTGTTGCATAAACATTGCTTTAAACTAGCTGAAAAGAACAATGAGGAGCTCTGCCTAAGCCAAAGAGCACTTTGCTGCTGCTTTGCTCAGGAAGAAGAGGCGCTCCATGGGTGGGAAGGGACATAAGCTAAGCCCTGCTTATAGATAGCAGGGCATCATCTCCTAATTTGGGCTACAGTCAAATGGCATTGGGGGGGGAGAGAGCTTTTAAAGTCCTTTTCTTTATGTCCAAGAGAAGCTTGGAGGGAGAGGAGAATTAAAATTGAATTACTTAAACATTGCTGTTTAAATTGTTCTTCTGTTGAATCCTACAGCTTCATTCCTATGGTAACAAAAGTTAGAATTTCCTAAATAGCTCTTTTTAAAAATACAGTAGTAACAATTAATAAAGACTTGAAGGCCTTGTTCTCCCATGTCATCACAAGGTACAGTACGTGCCCAGAAAGCTGCAGAGGAGTGAAAATGTATTAACCAGCAGGAGAAAAGAAGGGCATGTACTGGATAGCTGCATGGCTGATGATTTTCCAACTCATAACTCAGTTGACTATGAATGCTCCAAATACCTGTGCTTAGGAGCCTTTATATTTTGGCCAAAAAAGAGAGAACATCCAGCTGCAGCATGTGCTATCCAACACATTTTTTCTTGGTATATGCCAGGCTGAATACTCCAAGTCTGTGTGCTTGCATGTATGGTGCATTCAGCCATGGGCAGATGCAGTTCCCATCTGTCTGGATGGACTACGCAGCTGCAACTGTGCTGTGTGACACCAAAGTACATATAGTTTCTACTGGTGCTCAAGTGGGATGGAAGATACGAAAGCCCCCACAAGCTCCCTGGTGAATACATGCCTGCATCTAGGCAGCTACACAAATCCTTTTCTTATGGAATAAGGTGCCCGAGACATGAGGCTGCTGTTAACCTTTTGATCCTATAATGGCCCAATTCCTTGCATTTGTACAGGGGGATGATTGATAAAGTGGCATCAGTAAATAACTCCCTGCAAAGAGTCAGCCCCATCAGAGAAATGGGGATCTCACCAGTCTTTCTAATATCAGTTGGAAATGTCCTGAGCAAACAGATTTGAATGTTTGCTTATGCTATATCCCCTGCCTAACCCAGGATGGGGAACACACCTGGAAAAAGATACCTGGATTTGGAAGTTCCTATAGAAAAAATGCAACCAGCAACCAACCAAGAGACACCTACAACAAACCTGTCTTTGTCTCCATTATCTGGGGACTTAACTGAAACTTGACTTTCTAACGGCAAGGTCTGGTCATGGAACTGAATTCAGCCCCACCTTTTTCAGAAAACTGTACCAGTTATTGCGAAAGAGGCCGATTTCGAAGTGATTTGCTACTTCATAAATTCCTGCTCAGATGTTTTCCCCCACTAGGTTCATTTCAGGGACTTTTGAGGAGGAAACATGAGCTATTAAGGAGTGAGTGATTAGTCAGCAAGCTCGCAGCTCTAGTCAAAGCTTTTGTGGCAGTTTTCTCTGCCTTGTGAAGTTTGCACTAAACCAACTGATGTATCTAGGGAGCATTACTGTAATAAGGTGCATCTGAAATACAGAAAAGTGGGTGGAAGGGGACTGTGTTGTTGTTTTTTTCCCCTCATCAATGAAGTAGATAAGTTGCTTTTTTTGTTTGTGCTTAAGAGTGGTAATGATAACCAGACGTGTAATTGTTCAGTGACCAAGTTCAACACTCACTGTATTAAATATCCATTAGTATTTCATTAGTAAAGTACTCATTAAACAATCCCACTTTTTGCCACCTCTGAAATGTAAATGGTTCATCCAAGAACAGGTTCATTGAAGGTAGCGTGGTTCATGTGTGCATATACATAGTGGTAGAAACATAACAGTAACTATCTCACTCTGTGTGAGGTTTTGTGACAGTTTCTTGCCACTAAGTGTGCAAACATATCCCTCAGGAGCAGGTAGTTCTGCAAACAACCAGTTGCAGTAACATGATCTATCTGCACTTCCATCCAGTGGATGACACTGATGTGTATACAGAGCATGAACCCTTGGTTCATGAATCAGTCAATAAGGTCATTGATACCCATGAACGTGTGGTCCTCAAAGTCCTAGCCATGCCGACAAGGACAGGGGCTGGTGTAGTGGCTTCAACACTACACATCTGTATTTGGAGATGGGCAAAGGTTATATTAACCAAGCTGAGGGTCCGGCTGGGATCAGCAGTACATATGGACACCTTCAGCGTGCTGCCCGGAGAAGCCCCACTGATCGTACTACATGGATATGAACTTTTAATCAGCAGTCAGCCAGCCTTCCTTGGATTTTCTCAAATCAGGACTTGTTGATTCTTGTTATGCTAGAACTGAGGAGACTGGACACCAAGAACCTGGACTAGACACAGAAAGAAGCATTTACCATGAGTAGCAAGATGGTCTGCTTGCATCTGTTGCTTCATCCTCCTCCTTTTCCTCTACTTACTTGCCCACAGTTCACTGTAGCCTTGCCCCCAGTGTAAAAAGCATTCATGTTCTGCTTTATTTGATATTCGATCTCCCTTCTGGCTAACCATGAAATAATAAAATGCAGAAATTCTCTAACCAAAAGCCAGCGTTGTTCATTCAGGCATAGCTATGTTCCCTGTTCCATCTCATTTAACTGCATCTGACATTGGCTCTACCTGCGTCCCCTCTGAGCAGCTGGTGGCAGCTGTTTGAGCTAAGTCTACTCCTGCTGTTCTTTGTTTCTGTTTAGGTTGGGCTAAATATAGCCTGCTGTTTGATTGCTGTGGAAGGAATGCCAGGATTCAAGATTTATGTATGTAGCACAGCTTTCTCTCTGGGCTGTGCTCAGCCACCCCCTGCAGCGCTCGCCTTGATAAGATAGCCGTCCTGCCCATTTCTGTCTCCAGCAGTCACTGGGATAGACAACAGAAGAGCTTCCTGGTGGAGTCCCAGACATCCTGTGCCTGCTTACCATGAAGCCTGGCAATGCTTTGGTCAGTCTGCAATTCCCCACAGGATCACTGAATGCACTGTTATCTCCCAGACTCCTGACCCTAATGGTTCTTTTCAGAAATTCTAATGTTATTTTTTTTTTATATACTTCTGGCAATTGATTCCTTACTTCCCTGCCATCTGGAATCCCTGCCTACCTCTTGCCTTGCACATACTTTTCCTTCATTTCTCCTCAGCTGTCACCCTTTCCTCTCCTCTGGCCTGTCTTAATACCTGTTTCCTGAATTCTGTGTACAAACTCTTCTGCTTTGTATTTCACATTAAAACCTTGTATTTACAGCTGTGCTTTCAGCCTCTTCATGTACTAGTTCCTCCCATCTCTACGCCTCATCTTCAGCTGTTCCATTACTCTTTACTGACACTACCAGTACATCATTAAAAGTCCAGGGCATGGGATCCAGATGAGCTGACTTGGCAGCAGTGATGCAGCAAAGGACAGACACTCTGAAGTGGTTCCTGCCATTCTAGAAACCATTCTCTGGCCTGGATTTGGAGGATGCTTCCAGCTTAGACTGCTCTAGACACTCACTGTGTGAGGCCTGCTTCATGCAGATTAAAAGAGGAAATACTGCGTAGCTTTACGTAGCTAGAGTCAGTCATAAAAGTGGGTAAATTCACCTATTTTGGCTTCATAGCAGAGAAAGAGAAGCAATGTAAGTCTGTATTTCCCAAGCAGGCTTTCTTTTTCTGCATATATCTTTGTGCCACCATTGCTCCTTATACATTTACAGCACTCAAATATAGAAAACTAGTATAGGAACTAACTTTGCCTAAAAGTGGGAGGATCAACAAAGTTCTTTAGGGTTTAGCTGAGCTGTGGTTCCAGGGCTGCCACTCATTGCTTGTAGTTGAACAAAGGTTTGCACCCCATACCATGCCCCTGGCAGGCACTCCAGCACTGTGGTGAACAGGAGAGTAGGGGAACTGATGCAAGACAGCAGCAGGCAAGTGAGCTGTGGCTTTGTCTGAAGTCCCATCAGTTTGGAAGGAAGTCCGTTACTGACTTCTGTGCTCTTTGCAGATGGCTCTCGGTGGGAGGGTCAGTCTCATGCCCATGACAAAGTTACACAGCCATTCACCACCTCTGAATGGCTGGCTGTCTCAGCTAGCATTTCTTTCCATTCACCTCAGATTAAACCATCTCCCCTGATTTCAGTGACTCATTCCTCTTCCCAGAGTTGGAAAAAAAAACTGAGAAGGGAGATGCATCTCTTTCTACCGCCTTTTCATCATTCTGAATGGGAAAAGTTCGTTTTGTGATTGTTTCCAACCAGGTAGACCATGCATTCATGCTGCTGGAGTTAGTCTGCAGCTGTTAGAGTTTCTAATGGATTTGCCATGTAGATTTTGGGAAGTGCCATACATTACAGTAGTGACGCTAGAGATAACTCCTTCTATGCATACAGTATGAAAAGATGAATGGCAAGAGAAGCATGAAGCCCTGGGGAAGGAAGTAGTAGATATATTAAACATATGTGCGGCTTTAAAATGCCATAGAAGTTGGCCGGAGTCACAGGCTGCCTTTCCAGAAATGTTAGACAGTAGTCTGCACACAGGAAAATGAGAGAGTATGTTGAAAACATCAAGCCTGCTTTTGAAAGCACACGGAGCTCTGGATGTTCACAGGTTGTTTTGCTGCTGCCACTCAGGGGTCAGCAGAAGGGAAGATGCAGACAAGCAAAAGCAGCAGCCTGGGGCAGTGATGTGTTACCATGTGGGAACTGTTTAGATATATGGCTTGAAAAGTTTTCAAGCTGGAAGGATGCAGCCAGGGAGTGCACAGGATATGTTTTCCCAGGGAGGGAATTTCTTTAGCACTTGAACAGCACTTCAGCTTTCCAGCGGGCTGTGGGAACAAGGGCCATCACCATGACCCTCCTTGCAAGACACGCCACTATGGCTATCCTCAAGTGGCCAACATGGAAACCGAGACGAAGGAAGAGGAGCCTGATAGTCTCCAGTCACCAAGGGAATTGAGACTCAGTCCACACACATTGCCAGACCTTCTTTCCGTGCTTCATCCTCAGGGCCAGGCCTCCAGAGACCCAGCCTGCAACAACTCCCAGGCAGGCGCCATTACACAATGTGAGTCCCAGCTGCCACAGGCCCTGCTGCATCCTTGAGACCCTTTGTGGCTCATCTTCTGCCATTAACTATGGGCAGCATTAAATAAAGCATTAAGAACATTTATTGTCATCAAAGACATATTTAAGCAAAGTTGGCAATCCTGTCTTTCATTACTTATCCAGTAAGGCTTGCTTTCATTTTGACCCACAGCATAAAAGGACCTTCTCTCTCCCCTCCACACAGCTTTATTTGCCATCCAACTCTGAGTATGTAACTAATATAATCTGTCAAAGTTGGAGAACACTTCTCTGGAGGGCTGCTTCTCCTCTGCTGGAATAGCAAGGCCCACGACCTTTGTCAGCAGCTTATCTCTGTGCCTGCCATGGGAAACAAAAATCCCATTCCCCACAACGGCAGAAGGCAGTTGTACAGAGCTGTCAACTATAATCTTTTCCTGACCTACACAGCCATTGACCTGTGCCCTTGAGGAGCTTTACAAGTGAGAGCTTCGAGTCCTGCATTCAGAACAGGAAAGTGCAAGAAAGAACATAGAAGCCAAAAAATCAGAGTGAGCTATTTATTTCTTCACTGAAATAGGGCTGCAGAATAAATAAAAATGTATTGGAGAGTCACCACAGAAGAATGCAGTATTAGACCCATGGGGAGCAGAAGAAGAAAAAGAAAAAAACACAACACACTCTGCAAAAAGGGGGCATAGAGTATCAGTGCCAAAACAAACACTTTGTGTTAACCAAACTCAGTGGCAGAATTAGTGACGCCAAGCACTACTGCTTAACCCAATTGGATGCTTGTGGTTACATACACTGGAACTGGTTCTGCTCCAAGCTAAATTCCAACATGAAATAATTTAATAGTGATCCACAGCATGAGCTTGTCCCATGAGTCCATATCTGCTAGATATATTGCCAGGCACAGTTTCAGGAAATTCATCTCCAATTAATAAAACTTGGCCTTTATCTACAGGGAGCACATTAGGTCACAAGAGATTATTGGAGTAGAGAAGAATATCAGCATCCTTATGTATATATGTATTTATTTAGAAAGATGTCCTTCAGCACCATGTGGTCTTACGCTCATTCTGGCAGTGGGTGCCTCCTTACCCAAGCTGAGCTCTGGCCAAACAAACTTGTTTACAAAGCATGGAGCATGAAGTGGGCTGCCAACCTCTTTGCTGTGCCGTTCCCACACAACCACCTTTCCCCTTACCACAACAGGGTGCTGAGGAAATTGTCTTGTTTCCTGATTGCAGTCAACAAATTCACTAAAGCAGAAGGATTGAGAACTCTTGTAATTTGTATCATAGCAAGCATAACTTTAGTTGTGGCCCTTATACCCACTCCTGCTGTTTACTTATTTATAAATACCTTGCTGATCAAATGACAAGTGGGAGCACAGCAGTTTTCTCATATATATACATAGTCCTGAGAGCAGAAAAACTGCTTTTGAAGAGCACAGGCAGAAGGCTTGAAAGCAATAAGAGATGACTATCCAGGACACTGCTTACTTACAAATTCCATGTGGCATTTCAATTGCCAGATATTCATATATCATGTCCTATTGATGACTTTGTAACTAAAGAAATATACTCACTCACAGGTCTGTGAATAATCCAGTTAGAGGGTTGTGAATGCAGATGACAAATGAAAGTGACTAGAAGTAAACCAATGCTTTTCAGATATGATATGCAAAAAAATGTAAATCAAAATTTTCCGTACTAAACATCGATGGAGGAAAGATTAATGACTGTACTGGTAAGACATGACAATTACTGATGCAAAAAGTGATCCAGGCTTGACAGGAAGCGACTAACCTGACTGGAGGGTTCAGACCCACTAGAAGGGAGAAGCAGACCAATCCTGGGAGCACCAGCTGACCACCTTTTTCCTCCTAGCAGTGATATTATCTTACTGAAATAAAAGAAAGTACTGGCAGAGGCAGAAATTCTAGATCTTCCCTGTAAAAAATGTTCAGTGCCCCATGGTAATCTTAAATAAGTGCATCTCATGCAAGAATCCTCTTTCATTAGCGTTCAATGTAATTAAACCAATCTGTTTCTCACCATCCGCCACCACACATCCTTGATATCACTTTGATAGTTTCTCTGGGATTTTTTTTCCTCTCTTCAGTTTCTGACCTGGCATTTGAAACTACCTAACCTTCCTCATGAAAACAAGTGAACGATTTTAAATATACTTAGCATGACTGTTTTCTTCATGACCTTTCTATGAAAGAGGCACCTGAGCTTTGACTCAGCATCACCATAGTGAAAAACAACAGAAGTTTACATAGTGCTCAGTAAATGTTGATAGGAGACTGGAAGCCTGCAGTGTAAAAAATACTTAGTGGTTAGGAATAAGGTCTTGTGTATAGGTCTGTAGACTTTTAGGGATCTAAACAAAAGATCACGCACTATTTTCACTCTTTTCCTGGTTGAAAAGATAGGTGCATTGGATTCTAAGCTAAAAGAGCTTTGCCAATTATGATTCCCCCCTCAATGGTACAAACCACCAAATTATATAGCGGTATCATTCTCCTGTTTTATATTCACACCAAAACCTCAGTAAAGTCACATGTTTCCTAAGCAGTTTTGTCACCTATGAGATATGCAGCTGGTAAAATCATGGGCAGTTACCAACCTGCATGGTACAAAGTGCATAATCTCTGGAGCAGAATAGCTTGGCATCCCCTTGAAGGTGAGGCAAGGGTCAGTCAATGGAAAATGCAGAACAAACCTAGAGGGATTACTTATGTTTTAGCACCTTACAGGTATGAAGAGTGAAGATTTGCCTGCACAAAGGTAGTGTCACCTAGACACGGGTGAACAAAGCTTCAGTATTATTGGAACTAATTTCGTGTGCTGTGTCAAGTATCCAAGAAATTTTTAATCACCTAAGATAGTTTTGCCTGTGAAAATTTTAGTACCATCAAATATGAGAAATGTAGTTGCACATTGTAGTACTGAAAATATTACTTTTTTATCCCAGTGCTACAGTACGGTTGGGGACTGGCTGCAAAGAGTGACCTTCACAGCCACACTAAAATAGTACATTGCCACCTTAGATCCTACTTCCAGTTTCTGCACAGGAGGTAGTTGTTCAAAAAGGCAGGGAGAATACAATGACCAACAGCAGGAGCTGGAACAGAGTTTAAGGAAACATGTTCATTATTGAAACACCTGGAAGCTTGATTGTGCACTGTCATTTTCTGTTCATTCCCACTAATGCCACTGCTGTTGGTGAAGGTTAAAATGCTTTTACGTTTTGTGGATAGCAAGACACAGCAGACTGAAGAAAGTCTTTATAGCTTCCAGCGTGGGCAGACTGACATCACCATGTGCTAAAAGTACTAAATCATTGTGCAATTCTAGGACTGCTCTGTTTGCTTTAATAGGTGACTTTAAGGAGCTGGGTCTCCACATTTCTATGACATTCTAAAGGCATATTCCATGTGGCATTTCAGAATACTTTGAACCTGCTGATTGCAAAAGTGCTCTTGGATTCCAAATTTTTCCACTCAGAAAAAAAGAAGTTTCCAGGGCATTCATGAACATAGGATGCTCACTGTGTCTACCAGAGTACTAACCCAATGAGAGTAGTTTTACACATATGTTTCTTATATAAGAGACCTGCACAGCTTCTGAACAGCCTTAGAGATGGTCTTGGAGAGGTCTCCCATGTATTTGGAGAACAAAATGAAGTGATTTTTTGTTCGTTTGTTTTTTTTTTAGGCTAATACATAGCTTTCCCCTGCTTCAGACAAATCCAACCCCCTGGCTAAATACCAGCCTCTAGAAAAAGTATCTGCCTAAAGCTTAGAGCACAGGTTGACACCCTCCAGTTCCCCACTGAACTGTGAGCTCTCTGAAGAAAAAGCCAGAGTCCTGATTAAAGTGGTGGTATTTGACCCAAGAGATCCAGGTTCGATTCTGTAAGAAAACTGCTTGGGCTACTGGCTTACAGCTATTCTGTTTAAAGAAGCTGGACGAAGAGAAGTGCATGAATGCATGGAGCTGCTGGATCACTATGTGGGTGAGGACTGCCTCTCATAATGACTAATGAGTGTGTTACTTTCAGGTTATCCCTGTACCTTTCACATGAAAGATGACCTCTTATAACACAGGGTAGGAGTTTGTGATTAAGGCAGCGATGTTAATGTGTTAACTCGTCATATCGCCAATGAACTTGGTGAAATACTGGGACATGATCAAAAACTTTCATTACCTTTCATTTGCCCAGAGAAGTTGTGGATGCCCCATCCCTGGAGGTGTTCAAGACCAGGCTGGATGAGGCCCTGGGCAACCTGATCAAGTGGGTGGCATCCCTGCCTGAGGCAAGGGGGTTGGAACTAGATGATATTTTAAGGTCCCTTCTAACCCAAACTTTTCTATAATACCTCAGCACATCATAACCATTATCTCTAAAAATAAATACATAAAAAATAATAATAAATTCCTACCATCCTGAAGCTTTTGTTGATCTCCTCATGATCAACAAAAATCAGAGTAGCTGCCTCAACTTGTGTATTTGAAAGAACATTGTTGCATAAATATCATCACACAGGTAGTGCACTTGCTACCAAAATGACCCAGAGAAACTTTGAATGGCAGTAACATGGGATATATGGAGCACCCTTGCAGCAGAGTTCATCCAATTTTAGGCAACTCATGAACTCGCTGGGATTCTAGTCCCCTATGAAGAGTTTCCCCAGTAACAAGAATTTTGTGTGCTTCATCACAAAGGTGTCATAGTAGATGTGTGCAGTGACAACTCCAGACTTTAAAAATGTTTTTGTTGAACATGATTATATTAATTTAAGAACTTTTCCCCTGGTGCTTAGTTGCCTTGATTTCTATAATACAGTTATTGAATCCTTTTATGGCATTTAGGAAAAATTAATTTTTTTTTCATGGTGAATGAAAGTCTCAACATGAGCCAGCAGTGTGCTTGCAACCCAGAAGGCCAAGTGCATCCTAGGCTGCATCAAAAGAGGTGAGACCAGCAGGTTGAGGGAGGTTTTTGTCCCCCTCTGCTCTACCCTTGTGAGGCCCCACCTTGACTACTGTGTCCAGGTCTGGGGCCCCCAGCACAAGAAAAAGAAAGATGTGGACCTGTTAGAGCGAGTCCAGAGGAGGTCTACAAAGATGATCATAGGAACGGAGCACCTCTCCTGTGAAGAAAGGCTGAGAGAGCTGGGGATTTTCAGCCCGGAGAAGAGAAGGCTCTGTGGAGACCTCATTGCAGCCTTTCAGTACTTAAAAGGGACTTAAAAAAAGGTGAAGAAGGACTTTACTCAGGTAGATAATGATAGGACAAGGGGGAATGGTTTTAAACTAAAAGAGGATAGATTTAGACTAAACATTAGGAGGAAATTCTTTGCTGTAAGCATGAACAAGTTGCCCAGAGAAGCTGTGGATGCCCCATCCCGGAGGTGTTCAAGGCTAGGCTGGATGGGGCCTTGGTCAGCCTCATCTAGTGGGTGGCATCCCTGCCTATGGCAGGGGGCTTGGAGTTAGATGATCTTTAAGGTCAGTTCCAACCTGAGTCATGCTACAATTCTATGAGAAACAAATTCAAATTACATGCAATAAATAAAATAAATACGTGTAGCTTTATGACACTAAGTTGAAAACACTAGCTGGGTCAATGTTTGGATTGTGCTACAGGGGTGTTAATGAGAACTAACTTGCAAATTTCATGCATTTGAATTAATTATTATGAATGGTACAATTTGTGCAGCAGTAGCTTATTTGCAAGAACAGGGATTAACAGGAGTAGGTGGAGTAGCAGAATACAGATGCAATCCCTTCAGTAAATTCACATTAAGATCAGAGAATAAAGATACTGAGCTTTCTGCTGACTCACACGAACATGGATATTTTTACCTCTGGCTAGGGTGTAAGACTTGAAAACACATTGGAGAAAAAACTAAGGGCTTGCACAGAGGAAATCCTGCATGCAGGAAGGGGGGTGGGAATATAGAGCCAGATGGTTTTGGAAAGAAAATAAAAGTTAACATTCTTGGAAGATGAAAAAGCCAACACAGAAAGGTGAGCTTTAAGTTGCAACTCTCCCAAACTAGATAGAAATTTCACTGGATTATTTGCAAAGCTGAAAACTGCTATTATGGGAAGTTAAAGATTATTAAAGGCTCCACAAAATGGTAGACTAAATAACCTTGTACAGTGCCCTGAGCAAATGTGTCCCTCAGACAGGAGATTGTTTGAAATCAAGTATTCCCCACACATCAATCTGAATGGCTACTTGTTGGAGCCACTGTTCCTGCGCTGTTGTCTTTAGAGCTGATAATCTGCTAGAGAGGTCCCAGGCTAAAGGAGGTTCTCCTGAGTTAAAGGCAGCTCTGGGAGATTTGAAAAATTGAGGTTTCAAAAAACTCACAGGGGAAAGAGTGAGAAAGTAGGTGTTTTGTGGTATGTTTTTTTTTTTGTTTTTTTAATCTCTTTTTTAAGAGCAGGTTTTGTCAGCCTTAGGCACTCCAGGCACTTGAACAGGACTTCTTATCCAAGAGAATCGGCAGTGATTTACAGCAAGACTTTTCCCCCTGGCTAGAAAAATAGAAGAATGCCATTTTTGGTCTCCTCTGAATTGCCATCCCTCCTTACTTAGTTTCCATAGCTGTATTGCCACAGTTAAGGAGCATTGTCAGACATCAGGGGATCAATCCAAATTCTGTGGAAGTCAATGGAAAAGTGCATGTTTATTTCTTTGCAGCAGGTCCTTGGAGAGCAAGGTCAGTTTTTCCATGGACCATGTCCCACTGCCCCACCATGGCACTTCCTGGGGGTGTCCACCCAGTGCTAGCAGACTCTCTCTCAGAAAATAGCATAATGAATTCAAAGGCAAAATATCATTTAAAAGCAAAGGGCAAAACTCTAGACCCCAGGAGAAGACCCCAGGAGAAGAGTAGTATACCATTTCCTCTTCAGTCACAGGTGCTGGATGTTCTGCGTTCAGAATTGGGGAACTTCCTGTAAATTCCCTGAAAGCTCATCATCTGAAGAAGTTATAGTTCTGACCTCTTTTCCAGCCCTGCCTTGCAACAGTTAAGACACGCAAATAGCACAGCAGTAATGTGCCCTTGCAGTAGTCTTGTACAATAGCATGTATTTCACATACTGGAGACGGGCACACAAAGACATGGAGAAACTGATACCAAGCTGATAGCTGTGCCAGGAGCCCAACCCAGACTCTCCAGCTCGATCTACAGCCTGACTCCTTCAACCAAGGACTCTTCCTGTTGTCTTTGTGGTTTAAACAGACATTATCATCACATTAGGAGATTTTTCAGTTGCACAAATGCAGCCTTTCCATAACATACTGGCCTTCATCTCCTATATCTACTAGATAGAAGCATCTGGTAGAGTGCTTCTTATGGTAGAGTGCTTCTTATCATGGGACAGCAAGTACATGTTCAGAAAAACATTAACTGTGAGCAACAGCAATGTGGTATTTCTAAATGAGTCTGTCTCAGATAACAGTGGGGAAAAAAAAAGGTGGTTTGTTGAGAGATTTGGCAATTTATGTAAGGAGGCGGCAATTCTAGTTATTAGCACACAAAGCATCAGGGTCACATTTTCGGTAAGTGGAAGTATTCCACTCTGCTGCCTCAAAACCTGAGTTCTGTAAGCGAAGGCAGGGCAGCTGCTGCACTTTTTTCTCTGACAAGGATGAGTATCCTCTATCAGGCTAAGCCTCAGGTTTCAGTCTGACAGGTGGAGCGGGAAGCAATGCTATTTAGGGTAGCCTTAAATAGTAGTAGGGTAGTACCAGCTCCTCTCTACATTTCTTAGGACATTTCTTAGATTTAACTATTCAGGCTGGCTATTTCCACATTGGCTGTCTGCTGCAAGCTGCTGTCCTACCCTTCACAGCCCCCCATCCCAGAAGATGTCTAAAGAAGTAATTCCGTCATTTCCAAGAGCAATACTAGGAAAAAAATATTTGTACTGAAAAATATCCATGCAGCCACTTTACTCAGGTATTTTATTATCATCATTCCTCAAAGCAGAAGCTCAAAATATGACAGAGGGGGGTTAGCATGTCAACAAGAGCATGCTTTTGCTACGCTCATGAAAGTATATTTATGTTTGTTAGCAAGCCAATGCCTTGAAGTCCCGAGTTGTGTTTCATGAATTGGAGCTGGGAGTTAAGTTTTCCTCTTGAGTTTATCCTTATGGAAGACATTCTAGCTCAGGATACCTGACCATCTTTCTTCTCAAAGGTCCATAAAAAAAAAAAAAAAATGTCATGTTGTCATTGTTGCCCTTTTCTTTTGGCTGGCACAGAGGCATTGTGAAGAGTATGGGGGACAGAAGTCCCAACAAATAAAAAGCAAACAGCAATTTAGAATTAAAATTACCTCTCAATTAGTTGATTTAAAACAGATTTGTCTCAGGAAATAGTTCTGGAAACTGCTGAAAACTATCATCCTAGCCTCAGAGGACAGTGTCAAAATTTCAGCCACCTTATCTCATCTTTTCGTCTAAGTCTCCTTGTACGTCAGTGAGAGCCTTCACCTCTATACTCTTATCTTTTATACATCCAGTGCAACTAGAAACAAATAAGTCAGTCTAAGCCACTTAAAGATGCTTCCCTAGCTGGGCAGGATTGCAAGGTGTCAGCAAGAGGAGAGCTCCCTGCTGCCACTGCCTGCTAGGCAGTTAGGCCACGGCTAAGCAGAGGCCTCCTGCCACCAGGGCTGCCAGGCCAGCCAGCCAGCACCTCTCACCAGCACAAAGAATAAGCCAAAGCACAGGGGCGAAGTTTACCTCAGTGCTTTAGCAGAAAGCTTTAGTTGAACAAAGTCAACATGAACATGTATGGAGATGGATATATATATATACACACATATATTTATGTCCAAGTATCTTCTGGCAGTTGGGGTTTGTGGCCTTACGTTTGCTGTCTGTTGAAGAGCCTAGGCAGAATGTGTGGCCCTGCACTACAAGGGTTGTGTGGGCTCTGTATAATTAAGAAACAAAACACACAGCTAAAAGAGAAAAATGTACCATAATAAAACCTCTTCTCAGACATAGGCCACTAAGGGGATATCAGGGTATCATTTATTTTTCCACTTTGTCTAATGTCCTAGGTAGAAGCCATTCCAAAACAGTTATTTTTTCCACCCATTTCAATTGAGAGATCAATTTATTGGGGCCTCAGGGTGATTTTATTATATTTTTTAAGTTTGAAAGAGGCTTCTTTAGTGCAGAGCTAGAATGCACCATTCAGGAGAGGCCAGTGAGCAGCTTGGGATGCAGTTTAAGACACTGAATACATACCATGCAGCAGCATGCCCAGCTGCCATTATCAGGGCATTAAATGAATTCTAGGAGTTCACCCAAGCTAGGTGCCATGGAGGCTCTTAAAGCTGACAGATAACCCAAATGCCTCCCTGAGATTTTGCATTTGCACAGCAGTGAGGAAGCTTTTTTTGAGCCCCAGACTCCATTTTGTGCTACCTCAATTGAGGAGGGCAGGGCGCTCCATGCGCTGGCGTTTACAACAGCTCGGGAACACACTTATTTAGCTTCAGGACAATTTTATAGACAGCTTCACTGCAGCAAGAGCAGCAGTGTGATCAATCTTACAAATAAATCTCATCTGATGGATTTGCAGAGGCCTTGTTTAGACTAGGGGAGAAAACTGTCCCACTCCGAAAACTCAAGACATTTACCACTGACACAGGCACAAATTAACACCATTAGCATAGTTTTAACTAGGAAATTTATATGAAAAAATACACATACTGTGTAAGGACACAGCACAGATGGGTGAACAACTCAGCTGAAAAGAGCTTATATTTGGTATTAACTAGCTTAAGTCAGATCCCTACTGCACGACAACCAGACAGGGTGTCTCGCTGCTGTATGTGTGTTTTAGCCCAAATACAACAAGTGAATGAAATGAATGTCCTGCAGTTGATCTGCAGCTGAAATGAGCTGTGGGGAAATTAATTCATTTAAAAGTATCTTCAAAGTCATGGTCACTCAGAGTGAATTTAGCCCAATTTCTTTTAAAAGCCATGTCCTCCACCCTTCCCTCAGTTCCTCCCTCACTCCTTCCCCCTCTAATTTCCACTTCAGTGCTGCAATACTTGAAGAAGCTGTTTGAATGATGTTTTTCACCTTATCTGAAATTGCCATGAGGAAAATCCGTTGTCCCGATGAGAATAAGGCCAATTTTGCAAACTCTTGAGAATCAAGTAATTTTTGGACAAAACCCTAAACTTCTGGGAGTTTATCCAGATTGGGGCTTTTGTTTGTGCAATACTCATAGAAAATTAGAAAAAAAGCATGGGTTGGTATGTAGTTCTTGATCCCATATGCCATGATATCTTAATTAAACTGTACCTTTGTTTACTTAAGCCCTTAAGTATGTGGAACTGAAAACTTAGCTAAGGCCTATTTATAGGGTAGCGTCAGTGGTCTATGTAAGTGTTAAGTTAATCATTCTGACTGTTGCCTAGTGTATCTGGTATGTGAAGCAGAACTCCCCCTCCAGCGTTTGTCCCCATACATTAGAGTTTGAGGGTCTGAAATACCCTGTCTCTTGCTTAGGCTTTCTACATGTTGTTACAAAGAATTTCTGCTATATTTACTCTGCTTCCCTCTCACCACCTCTTCTCTTTCACTCTCCCCCAAGATATCCCTTGCCAAAGGACAATGGAAAGAGGGTCTTGGAGCTCTGCTGCCTTTCTTGGGGACACATCTGTCCACACAGGACCCCTTTTGTGTCAGCCTTTTCCTGCTCAAAGCTTTGCTTTGCGCAAAGCTTTCTGAAAGCCGTATTGATTCAGTGTTTCCACTGTGGCTTGCAGGGGCATGAAACCAATGTTTATATTAACCTGAGGCATATTAATTTTGCACCTATAACGAGTGATAAAATTCTGATCTGTAGCAAAGATACAGGAGCTGTCTGCAGATCCAGAATGTCATTATTTTTATGCTTTATTAACATTTGGAAGATCAGTTACACAGACACAGGAACTAAGAATATGAAAGTTTGAATCCTGAATTGTCAGGTATTAGGCAAGACAGTCAAGATTCCAGGTCAAATTTTCTAACTCCTAGGCTTTTAAAGCATTTTGCAATATGACATTACAAAATAAAATAAAATTAAATTAAAAAAAACTAAGAAATTGAAGTCTTCCTTCTTAATTGATTTCTGTATTCAGTGTAAGAAAAGCTAAGAATTTTCTATAGGTGGTTTTGAGAAGTGCCTGAATTTCTTGAGCAGTGTGCTTAAAGTTGATTTAGAAACAAAAGTTAATGACTTCATTGATTTGATATGGAGTATTTAGTCATTTTCTTGCTATGATATGGGAAAAGAGCATCTCCTCGCTTCTTTGCAGTTCCTGCAAAATCATAGTCTGATTTTTGGTGTCATTCACACAAGCACGCATAATTTAAGGGTACTCACAGTAAATTGTTATTGCTGAAGAGATCAGTTTTTAATATGAACACAAGTATAAGAATTGTGTTTACATGCACGTAGACTTTACAACTGTAGCTTATTTGCTAAGTGTATCTACACTAGTAGTTAACTGGGAGCCAGAACTAATACATACATTTCAATATCTAATCTTGAAGTTATGTTGGTATAAAGCTGTGAAGTGATATTGCATTAAAATGTTTTCAAGAAGAGAAGAGCAAGAGAAGGGGAAGGTGGAGGGGAATTCTTGCACCCTTGTTAGGCATAGTGCAAGTGCTTCTCCTGCAGGAGAGGTAGCTCTCAGAAGTCCAGAGTCAAAAAGAGATGTTTATTTGTGACTGAATTTGGCTTTGCAGTCTGTAGAACTTTAGGTAAAACTGGAACTCCATAATTAGGGAGGAAAAGGTAAAGGTAAGATATGATCAAAGGTTTACAAATCATGAAAATAGTGGGTAAAATGAACCCAGACAAAGAACAGATTTCATCAAATCCTAAAGAACAGGAGCTAGAGGCCACTTGATAAAACTAGTGAAAGACTGGCTTCAAACAGACACAAGCAAGTACTTCTTGACAGAATGGATAGTAAAAACCTGAAACTAGCTACTACAGTTTTAAAACACAGGCAACATCAGCAAGTTCAAAAAGGATTTACTCAAGTTCATGGATAAGAGATCCACAAATGGATTTTGAAAGCACTGGACAAGGATGTGCCCTGTAACATCCTTAATGCAACAGTTCTCAATGAGGGGAGCAGACCACAAAAAGCAGCCAGGCTTGCATGCTCTCCCTAAGCAGTATCTCCTGTTGCCACTGTCAGAAATTCAGCTCTTGGCTAAGATGGACTGTTGGTATGACCTAAAAGGGCATTTACTATGCTCCTGTGCTACAGAGCATTTACTATGCTCTTGTGCTACAGAGTGCAATTCACACAGACAGTGGAGTAACTTTGTGTCCTGATATTTTTTCTTATAAGGTATTCCCTTTACTTATTAGCTCCAGACTTCTGAATATCCTCAGGTCCTGGACATATACTAACACTGCCCCAAAAAATAGGGAAGTTTCATTTTTTAAAATTCACATTTTCAAGTAACTGCTATTAAAATTATTTTATTTGCTTTCTGGTGTGAAGTTTCAGAGAATACCTGCTTAACTTTTTCAGACTTCTTCATAATCAGGCTGGGTAAATGTACATCTACAAGGGCTTTCAAACAAAGCTGAAATTCTCAAAGTGAATGCTGCCATCAATCAGGGCTGCAGTAAAGGTAGCAAATGTCAGAAAAATCATGGAAAAGTCATGAGAGACAGCAATACTTTTGTGACTAAACAAGACTGCACCTGGCTGTCAGCCATCTAGATAATTTTATATCCATTCAGGTTCCTCACATGAAAACAACTTCTGGAATTAATTTATTTAAAATGTCTGCATCGAGGTAAAAACAACCATTACAAGTGGCACTTGAAGTCCCAGCACAGGTATTAAAAATGAATAATGGAACGAAATGTCTGTTTTCCTGGCAGAGGACCACTTTTTACCACAGCCACAGCAGGGGTGGTTTGCACTGAGGTTCTTGAGGCTGCACAGATGAATTATGTCTTAAAGTCTATCAGGTAGAAACTGCAAGTGTGGTTGACCACACAAACTGATGTCAGTGAAACAGAGCAAAAATATGATCAGTTGCATTTCAGTTTAATGTAGTTATTAAGTTGTTGGCTTATGTCATATTCTACTTCTGCTTGGATCTTTTCTTTTGCAAGAGGGCTATCTAGAAGGCACAGATGTGCGCCTGCTGGGCCGTATGATAACCATCCACAGGGCTTTCTTTTCACTTGGCTGCTTTGGAGGCAGGGGTAGACAGCCTTCATAAGCATGGTGATAAACACACACATGCTTAATTCAGAAGGCTAACAAAGTGTCAGGCTAGAGCTATTCAAAGGGTTATTATTTAAAAACAAACAAACAAAAAAAAAAAACAAAAAAAAACCATGGTCAGTCACTCTCTGGAGTAATTTCTAAAGCCTAAAAAAAATCTAATTTGATTGTAACCAGACAGAGTTAAAGTTAGATCTGTCTCACTGTAAAGAAATACTTTCATAACTGTACTGCTGCTTTAGAACACCCTTTTCAAAACCAGCGTAGCACCAGTGTTCTTCAGCAGAGCTCTACCAACCTGAGCACACAGCCTTGTTATCCTAAATCCCTCAATTAAAAGGGCTACACTCATCCCAATTAAAGACAGACATTAAAAACTAAAGCAAGAAGGTATGCAGCCAACTTGCACCCAAGCACTGGGTGGCTTGTCATTTTAAGGAGTTTAGCTGCAAAATAGATTATTTTCCTAAGTCCCTGAGTGCCATGAGGAGCACAGGCAGCCAGGAGGTTATCTGGATGTTCAGCGAGTGCATCGATGCAGTTCCCAAGTTAAATGATGCTTTACTTAAAGCAAACCTAGTTTCTGTGTGAGAAGCCCTGTATCTACTAATGAGAACTGCAGGAGAAAAAAAAAAAAAAAAAAAAAGAAAAAAAAAAGGAGCCTGAAGGCTATCGATAATAGTTCACTTCTTGTGTGGTCTTGGCAAGTCACTTAATTGTTTGCTACCCCAACATCCTCTAGCCCCTAAAGAATACCTGTTTATTTTCTACTTCCTCTTTCATTGTTTAGAACCAACAAGCTCCAGCAGAGATTAGAGGACTGTATTTAATGTTCACTATAAGGCAAACAAAAAAGATGTGCAGAAAGTCAGCTGATGTTTGTATACTGACGAGTGCCTTGTTTGCAGTGCACCATATGGATGCGAAGTTTTCGTCTGGCATATTCCTACAAGCAGATGCCTAAAGGAGCAAATGCTCATCTGAATTTACTAGAGGAACCTCCCATTTCATTTATGCCATTACCTCCTCCTCTCTTTCTCCTCCTTTTCTAACATATGGAAATTAAATGTATTTATGACTCAGAGGAATATTTGTCTTCAATTGTAAAGAGCTTTCTCTGAGTGCACTTCCTGTGAGGAGTTTTCTTTGTCACTTTTCTTACAAAGCATTTTTATAGTTAGTAGCTTTTGTATAGATTACATTTTACATATCTGCATGAAACCATTTGTTTATGCTTATGGCATAGGGCACTGATTTTGGAAACAGGTTTGCCATCTCAAGACTACAAGATTTGGTCTTGACTACAAGACCAAATCGAGGCTTCAATATCAGTTCAGCTGAAGGGTTTTCATTCTCCCACTTTGCATTTGCAAGGACAACATTCAATGAAGTCTGAACATTAACTAACTGTAAGAAAAGCACTTACTTCATACTATTTTCTTAGCTGGTCTGTGGCAATGGCCATGTTTGCATGTTAGCCCGTGGAACATGCAAGGTAGCCATAATGAGAGGAGTTTAGATGTAAAATAGATTATTTGCCTATGACCCTCAATGTCATAAGGAGCATAAGTAGCCAGGAGTTTATCTGGGTATTTATTGAGTGCATCAATGCAGTTTCCAAGGTAAACGATGCTTTACTTTATGTAAGTGATGCAGTTGTTCTTTTGGTTGGGAAAGACTATATACACAGCAGCTAGTGCAAGGAAAATGGAATGAAGTGGTGCCTATCCTAAGTTGCCCAGCTCTAATTTGTTTGTGTTTGGCATATCTTATAACACAGTTTCCGTTAATGAATGATGTCTTACTCTGAAAACTAGTGACTTTAGTTAGTCTCCCATGTGGTACAGATTTCTTGAGCAACCTTAGGTCAATCACTTCACATGTCTACCGTAATTATTAGTATATATCGTTATTTCAACAAAGCTTGGGAAGGATAAATGCTTTCCTATTTGTAAAGTAGTTGGATATCACAGCAGTGGGAAGCTCTGCATGTGAGCATTTCAGCTCGGGTTACAATTGTATAAAAATGGTTTGGAGGAGATAAAAGATGCATTAGCATATACCACATAGAATATACTATATTTGTGTTGCTGAAGAAATTCTGGCTGGTACAAGCTAACCTGAAGTACCTTCACTGTTCTTTGAATGTGCTGCAATCTATTCAAACAACACAAGCAGAGAAAATAACTGGAACTTACACTGCTAGGAATTCTGCCATTCAGAGGACAGACCTTGGTTCTGTCAAGACGTTACTTTTCTAGGAGAAAATGTTCTGAATACTCCCTATGCAGAGGATTTTTGTAGCCTCAGATATAGCATGCCTGCATTCCCAGTTTAAGCGAGTTTGTGCCAAAGAGCAGATCAGCATCCACGGATCCCTAGCAAACAGTCCAGATATTATACAGCCCACTATACTACAAACTTTTGTTGCCACAAAATCAGCAACATGCATTGGGATCTAACAAAACAAAACACCAGTAACGGTAGTAGTGACAGTAACACCAGTTGGTGCTGCCTTGAAGCAGATGGTTGACTTAACGGTGTTCAGAGATGACGTTTGGTAGCTCGCCCAGGAATATGGCAGGAGCCTTCTGAGAAGTGCTGAGCATGTTGGCTTCTAACAGAAGCAGAAGAACATTCTGCTCTTTGTGGAGCAAGGGGCAGGCTCACATGTGTGCCTTAAAAAAATTGGAGATTAGAAAATGTTTTGTAACGGAATGCAGGAGACTCAGCAAGTTAGTTTAAATAAATTGTTTTTCCCCTTGGTCCATTTTAAACTCTCTCTCTATGTTTTTCCCATTGGCACAGAAGCACTCAGCTGAAATAGCTCTCCCCTGTAGCTTCTGTCCCAGAGAATGCTATGATTGAGAGAATACATGTATCTTCATGCAATATCTCAGTGATAATTATTAGCCCTTAGATACATACCAGATGCTCCTTTCCTTTGGTAACTAAGTGGGCTGTGAGATTAAACCTGCCTGTGAGCATCAAGCTGCACTGAGAATTAGGAATGCTTGCTTTCAAGAACCAAGATCATAGACAGAAAACTAGTCAGAAGTCACTACAAAGTGAGGACTGAGTGGAAAGGTTCTCTACTTTTACTTTAAATGTGAACTACTAGTACAAATGCTACATACACGCTCAGCTCCACATGGTTATTTTGTCAGGACAGCTTAAGCCAGCTGACATAATAAAGTACGCTGTGCAAGCCAAAGAACTTTCCCCAAACATTACTGCTTGCATGCACGCTAGGTTTGCAGCTATAGGTATGTCAGGGAAGATGTGCAGAATTTAAGTGTATTAAACCTAATTCTTCTGCTCTTGCATTCATTGCCGCAATGACAGCCAGGTCTGAGAAGTCCACATACTACAGAGCTGTGCTGTTTCCAGAAGACTAGACCTGGTATAAGAAGAGACAGCGTTAACCTGGAGCATAAGGACTGTTCTAGAATATTTCTCCATGTAACTACTCTGATTTCAGACTGAATCTTTTATGATTTAGCTGAATTCTCTTCCAGGTGTTTGTCTTTACTCAAAGTACAGCTCTGAGACCTCAAATTGTATGTCTTCCACTTCCCACATCAGGGTCCAGAAATAAAACACAAGCTTATGATATTGCCTGTGTGGTATCAAATGACTTGTCTACATATGGAAGAGTAAAAGTGAAGTTTTGCAGCTTGGTTGTAAGCTGCCATGATCCCATTTCCTGTTTGGAAGGGCTTCAATGAGTTCCACAGTTTTTCTTGCAGGTTCTGCATCAGTGCTCCAGATAATGTCACCAGGAGTGTTAGGATCAGTACTGAAATATGTGGAAACTGAACTCAGTAAGAGTCCAGTTTCTTAGCTGAAGCTGATGAGAGAGAGTACTGTATCAGAAGCAAGACAAAAATGACATTGATCTTTCAGATCTTCTGGCACCAACTCTCACCTTGTTCTATCCTGGTCTTTTCTCTAGCATAGGCCTGACTGAAACTATATTTAGGACACCAAGTGTCTTTGAGACAGGCTTTATGCCTTTAGGGAATTCTTGTGCTGCTAAATTCAACAGGTTGTTCATATTTTCTAGACACTTGGTGTTTACATGCATAGGTTTTTGGTGGCTGATGGATCAAAAATATAGTACCTTGAGTTAACAGCTAGTTACTAGATCACATAGTAGGATCTCCTGGCATACAAGGGAAATAGGATTACCAGATCATGGAAAAAACGAAACAAAACAAAACAAAAAACCAACACTGATTTGTTATGTATCCCATAGAAACTGCATAACATTTTTCTTGGAGAAGGGCCACTCCCACATGAGTCAAGCCAAAAGCCTAGAAAAGCACCAAAAGAGCCTACTGACTAGTTCAGGCCCAAATACTAAACTTTCAGTACAGAACATTTTCTACCTAGGATGGTTTTGCAGCACTTTCCATTGACTGCATCCAGGCTCTGCCTCTGTTTTCATGGCATCAGATCATTTACATCCTTTTAAGAAAGCGGTTGGTACATTTACAGACTGCTTGGGTCAGACAAGCAAAGCCTGTGGCAGGAAGGGCTGCATCTCTTTACCTGGAAGTCCACTCACACACTTTCCCCATACTGTCATTGAGGTCTTCAGCTTCCTCTTCAGTTCCTACTTGCAGTCCTTTCCCCAGGTCCCCTTTACAAAGATTATTCTGACACTAACAAGAGTTGCATCATCCTAGGCACAAGCAAAGCAAAGACAGGTAGGATGACTAATTACCCATTCCTTTGTATTTCACTTTCCGCTCATCATTTTCTGTTCTCCCTTTTCTCCACACTGGTTGGGAATCCCATTCTTCCTCCCTCACCTCTGATTTTCTAGCACTGCATTGCTCAGCTTGCCGCTTCCCTACGCTGTGTCTAGCACACAGAGAACAGATGATACAGCCTGGTCAGCCCCAGAGAGGGAGGACAAAAGAATTGCCTTGATCCTACAGTGTTGCAACTCTAATGTCTGGTGAACCATAGGCCCAAACCCCAGTTCTGTGTGTCATGTGTCTTAGGATGAAGCCACTTGCTTAAGTGTGTTTGGCATGCAGCTTTGAGCACGTGACAATTTCTGGACAGCTGCTTCCTCAAAGGAATGAACACCACAAGGGAAACACTGCCACAAAGCACTTTGGGCAGTGGAGAACAACAAAGCATGTGGAGGCACACCTGATCCCCAGAATAAAAAATGAACCCACTTTATCTCCTGTGCTTTGGAGATGTCCAGAGCTTGCACCCAGGAGCAGAGTGGCATCCAAACTGCATAGACAGGCTGCAAAATTAGCCTGAGTCCAGTCCAATGCTCAGCCAACAATGCAGATTCAGCATGGGATGGAGGAGCAGAGTACCTGAGGTCACAGACAACAGTCCCAAATCACTGGGCTAGAGCTCATCTTGACACCAGTCTTTTCAGGGCTTGACACTGGATGAAAGTTGCAAGAATATTTTAAGGCTGGGGTGTTGGCGGCATTCATTTTATTCCTCCACTCATTCAGTGCTGCTCATGGCAGCAGTTTGAGACATGGCTGGGTACCACTGACAAGGATAGGACTGAGGAGAGGGAGGAAGATGCTGTAGATCAAAAGGCAACCCATCCCTGATCTTACTACCCCAGTAGCTCCCACCATTGCGGTGTGCTGCGCTTTCCCTGCATGCAGGGATGGCCCTTTACCCAGGCCTCACGGACACCAGCCTGCAGGCATTTTTGCCCCCATCAGTTGAACCAAACTAAGGACAAGAAGAAAAAAAAAAAAAAGAAAAAAAAAGGAAAAAATCCAAGGCCATGCAAAAAAAGTAGCTGCTGAAAGCACACATGCTCATAAATACACTACAATGAACTAGGATCATTTAGAAACATCTTCTAGATCATTCTGAGGAATATGTGACGACACTATACAGAGACATTAGCTCTCATTTGCATTATCATGAGTTATATGTCTGGAACTTAATATAACTCATAAATTAGATTGCATCTTCAGCCTTTTTTCATTAGGTCTTGAGGATGCACCTTGATGTAAATTGGGTGCTCAGCTTGCACTCCAAAGCATGCAGGAAAGGCATTAGGAAACAACTGCTAAAGGAAGATACATGAAACTTTGTATATGGATAAAATAAGTTCAGAGTAAAGCTAGATAAATAAGAGAAAGTGTCTTGCTTGCATAGTGGAAGGAGGCCTTTGAAATGGGGTTGCAAAAGGTCTGACCCCCATACTATTCAATTTATATCAGGCTTGTCTACCTCAGCGTTGGACGGGTAGAAGTGTTTCCCCTCAGGGGTCAGACAGTGGGGTCTGGTTGCTGTCTTCAGCACGAGGCCCCACTGAGTGCTCATACCACTGAGCTCTTCTTCCACCATCAGACAAGAGGCACCCACTGGGTCTAACCTTTCTGGCCTGAATATAGGTACCTTTTGCATGCGAGGAAGTGAAGCAGTCCGTGTATAATCTTATTGCAAAAATGACATTTTCCTTTGTAAAAGGTTTTGTTAGATTTAGTTGAAATGGATTCCATTGCTTCAAATAGACTAACTGTAGAAGAAAAAACACTTAGCCCAGAAGGAGATGATCACAAGCATCTAAATTATGAAAGAGCACTGATTCTCTAGAAGAGTTTCATGTGCACATATATTTTGTTCTCAAGGACAAGTAAATCTCTTAACGTTTATTGCAAGGCTAAAAACCACAACAGACACTCCTCCACCCTCACTACACCCCCCTCCAAAAAACAAAACAGCAACAGAAAAAAAAAAAAAAAAAAAATCAATGCACAAAAACATGAAGAAACCTGGAGGGAAAAAAGGAAAAGCTGAGAAGCTAAAGCACTTGAATGTGCTCTGTCAATGTTCTCAAGCAGAGATTGCTAATTAAAAACAAAATGGATATGGTACATTCATATTTTATCACATCAGAAGGTTAAATGCATATTTCAGCATATACAGCTGTTCACAGAAGCGGGTTTGGAGCCTCACAGACCACAGTTCAGGATTTATTAAAGCCACACTCCTACAAGATAACAAGTGCAATGCAAGTAATCCAGTATTAATATTCAAAAGGGATAACAGCGAATGAAAGCTTTAAAGTAGACTTTCTACACATGCATCATCTTTTCCCAAAGCTTGTATACCACACCTTTACAAAAAACATTAGAAAGAAACTGCAGTTCCAGGCTTAGAAATACACAAGTAATGCAAAGCCCTCTTTTAAACACATTAATAGCTGCATCACATTGGTTCCTCAAATAGCCTCATAGCCCTGTCCATGCTCATTTCAAGCTCTTCCACACAGACTATGACTTTTTAATAGACACTAACAGTAGGGATTGTAACTCCACACAAGAACTGGTATTTTCAGTACACTCTGTTTCTAGCTTCACACAATTACAAAAGTTGCCCCTAAAGTGATTCTCTTATTTAAAATTAAAAAAAAAAAAAAGTTCATTTTTGCCTTTGTTTAAAGCTTTATACAATATGAGATGTTAAAACCAATAAGTTTGAAATGAAGCATCAGAACATTCCTTGACCTTGTCAGCACCATTTGTTTTTTTCTTTTTTTGTGCAATAAAAACATATTTAAGCATATTCCCATGGAACTTGTTGATTTCTGTGAATTGACATTCCCCAGTAAAAAAAAATAAAATAAAATAAACCTCAAACACAAAAAAACACAACAATACTAGCTGGAAATGTTTCAAGCGGCTCTCTGCCCAAGAAATGCAGAGCAGAAAAATTGCCCAGGCTGCTCCAGATAAAATCTCTACAGGCTTCTCCTTTGCTTTTATAACTCTGTCCAGAAGATAGAGCCTTCCCTGCATCCCCTTCTGCAGGACTGAATAACAGAAAATACTTCTTGCTTCTTTGCTTGCTTTACACTGTCAGCACTGTATGTATTCATCACCTTAATGGAGCTGATGCAAATAAGGGGAGGACATGAAAATGCCTCTTGCATATCCAGGCACCAAATCATTATTTGTTTTGAAACACTGCAATAGTTTTTGTTGCTACAGGAACCACACATAGCAAGCTTTATATTTTTACATGCATATATACATACATTATAAATATGTTGTATTAAAGCATTTAAAAAGGAAAAGTCAATTATATCAGATAGCTACAGCAAGCACAGCATTTGAGAGTATGATAGATGAATACCCAGACAACAAGGATTTTGAATTCCTACTAAAAGATTATTGTGTTTACTAGCAATGCCTTTCTATTGTAAAAAACAATCTCATTGGTTTGGCATTTTCCATAATATTACATCCCCAGAAAATTACTGATTTCTGTGTGGGGACCTTACCTTTGTAGCATCAATCCCTCACAACTTTCTGACCTTGCAATCCCAAGGTGGTAGCTGTGGTGTACATTAATTTCCAGACAAAAGAGAAATCCATTCCTTTGGGTGCAAATCAGGCTCCAAAGACTACAAGACAGGTCTTCTGCAGCATTATCAGAGCTCCACAATTCTTACCCTGCCTCAGGCAGGTAAGTGCTTCCTCTTCAGGTGCACAACCAGGCACTTGTCCTTACAAACAAAAAACTTTGTCACTTATCCATGAATCAAAGAGGCAGTGGGATTTATTCAGATGTCCCATGAGAAGGTGGAGATGTAGAAGTGTGAGACATAAGCCAGAACTCCTCAGCAACCTTGTAGCACATGAGATTCTTTCATCGTGTTTTTTACTTCATTTCCAGACCATGAATTATTTTGAGTTTCTGACCGGAACCATATTAATGGTGGCATATTAATTTCTGAACCATTTTCTGCTCACCAGAAAAGAACCAAACCCACACCCTCTAAAGTTAGTCTGATCTAAGCAGCCCAGGACTTGCAATTTAAAAGAAGTACTGCAATCAGCACATCTGTACCACCTGATCCCCCTGTTTCTCCTCAGTCACAGACTGTGTTTCCCATCAGGGCTTTCTCCTGGGTTGCTCCCAACCCTCCCTGGTGGGAAAGGTGATGGAGAAACAGCTGCCCAGGGTCCAGCAAGCGCAAGCGCAAGCACTAGGGCAACTACAGTAGCAGATCTTTCATCTTGGTGGTCTCATTGCTCCTGGCAATTTTGAGCTATTTGCTTGGCTGGTTAATATGGAGTGAAGCTGATTGGAGGTAAGATACCGTGATATAAGCATGCATCACACTTTGTTATCTAAGCCCTTTGAAACAGATAGGAAATAAATACCAGCGTATCAGAGTATGGAATAATTTTGGAGGGGCTGTTAGCTGTACAGATAGCTTTGACATGTGCAACAGTGGACCGTGCAGTTCCAGCTACTGGAACTGAGAATAATATTCATGACTGGTCAACCAGGGCTCGAAGTATATCCCTACATCCTGCGAGCAAGAGCATAACACGTAGTTAGTGTGATGCTGGAACACAGTTTTAAAACTGGGATTTAATTTCTCACTCTTGATGAAGAGAATGATTTATTTAACCATGTATTTTCAAAATTAAAAGCAATAATCTGGGAGTAAAAGCTGAATGCTGATGATTTATAACTACATTTGATACTGGCCATGCTAATGATGTGATATTTTTGTCTGTGTAACCTATGAGTTATCCAGCAAAAACATAATCTTTCAACTGCTAAAATAATTATATTCATATGCTGATAAAGGGAGAGTTTATCAAACAGATAAACTAGATAAAGTTGGTTTCACTAGAACAGAGGACACAGGCAATATGAGTGCTTGTTCTTAATGAGCACAGTTTCCAATGGCCTCCAGATTTGAGAAGCAGATTATGTATCAAAGACTTTTATATTGTTTTGCTTCAGTTTTTCATAGATCTTCATGATTTTATCTGTCCTGTTATTTTTTTCCAGACAGACTTAACTGGCTTGCAGTATGTATGGTTAGATCCTACTCCAGCATGTGGGGAAACAGATCTGCTTAAGAGAGTCTATGCACAGATAACATATACCATATGGGTCGGGGGGGGAGAGAGGAAAAGGGGAAGACACAAAGGGAGAGAGAAAGTTTAAATGGGTGGAGCATTACCAAGATGGAGGCAAAGTAGTCCTCCTATCATTACTTGTTTTATTAGATTTGTTCTTTAGGCATACAGCCTTGTACTAAGGGCCATCAAATGGCCTCTACAGTGCTTATATCCTGTATCATTACACTAGGAATTGTGATGAAGAACTAAGGCCTTAAAATGCTCCATTGCACGTGAGCACATCTCACCTTTTGCAGGTCTAGGAAGATGGTTTATAACAATTCGTCAAAAACTCGAGAAAAAAAAAATAAAGAAAAAGGGGAGCTGGTTTATATCAAATGTTATCATGAAAATAATCTCTTGTGTAAGAGATTTTACTGCTAAAAAGTATCTTAAACTGTTTCATATAACTTGATCAGAATAGAACAACAACAATAACAACAAAACCTCTTCCTATTCTATTATTGAAAGTATTGGAACATCCTAAGATAGTTTAAAAGTCTTGCAAGAATATACTTTCTAATGAGATTTGTGGGGCTCCTTGCTTCTGCTTAAACTAGAGCATAAAAATACAGAAATTCTCAAGAAAAGAAAAAACACATCAAAGTTGAGCAGAGTTCACCGAGCCTGAGAGAAGCTTGGCTTGAGATGGGAATTTAGTTTTGTTTCAACTGTATCATCATGTAGACTTCTACATTTTAAGAGCTACATATCTCTCTGCTAAATCTCCATCGCTCAGCATACCAACAAGGTGTATCATGGGTACATTTCACAGTATATTTTGTTGCTGTGTTTTATTGGACAGTATTTTGTAAATGTTAGCACATTTGACATAGCTTTACATGATTTCTTTGTTGCCGAGGAAGAAATGAACAATGTTTAGCAAAGCAGATGGTGCAGCCAGGTGTATATTTATTTAAGAATAAATCACAATGTACCACAATACATTTCCTGCTACCGGTGTTCAGAGGTGAGTTAGGAAAAGAGCCTAGAAACTTGTCGTCTTTACCCACTCAGAATAACTTAGCTAGAGATGTTTTTTACATAAATGTCATATCTTAATATGAAGAGGTCATTGCTTCCACATGATTTGTTGAATATCTGTTTAAACAAACACTGTTATCCTTTAAAGCTTGTTTCAACAGTTCAGGGGACTGAAACCACAAAGAAAGTTTTTAAGTGTAAATCTGATTTAAAGCTCTGGAAATGTCAAAGCAAAACATATTTTGTTTGAGAAGACTTCAAATATCTCTTGATAGTTATCTTCTGAAGATGGAAAGTGGATAACACTGCCTGACACTAGTATAGAAGCTTTGATTCATATAAATTGAAACAGAACATATAAAACCCATTTCACCAGTTTGAAACTTGTAATGGAGGTACAAGCCCAGCTGAAGCTGCAGAAAGGATAGAAAATAATAGCAAAGCTAAATTTGATCAGAACAACATGGTAACATCTCTATTCCTGTGAAAAACAAGTAACTTTTATCATTTCCCAGCTTAAAAAAGAGAAGTGTTTTTGAAAAGTTGATGGATTTGTCTCAGAAAATTTGTACTAAAGAAATGAGAGGACTCTGGACTTGAAAAATTCTTAGTGAAGGAATGAAGCCTGTTACATGCTCAAATTCTTTTAATAGCAGCGGAAGACTGTTAAGGAAAGATATTTGGGAGTAACTAACAAGTCTCAGAGAATCTGTGCATTGAATAGTCCTGAGCAAAGACTGTGTTTCTTTGGAGGGAGAAAGAGAGTAGAAGTCACTGATCCCAGCCCACTTAGTTGCATGTGGGGAGTAGGAAGGAACAAGAGAAATTTGTAGTTTTAGATAATGATTTAACTTTCACAGGTTGTTGAATGAATCTTTTCTAAGCAGAGGTGTGCTTGGAATGGTAATTCCTAGAGAACTATTTGGAATTTGGATTTGCTATTGCTCAATAAAAAAGTGAAAGTGAATGGTACGTGTTTAAAAAAGCACAGAACTTGTCTAGTAGGATCACAGTGTAGAAGATGTTTCTGGATGTGCAAGGACATTGGGATATATTGATGTGACAGTATCTTAAATGTGCTTTGTGTTTACTCTTCTAATCTCAAATTAATTTGCTTGTGGTCCCTTATTTCGCACACTATAATTCCATCTCTAAGAATTTGGGAGGTGTGACTGGAAGTGCTCAAGAAACACACATCTAATTGGGATGGAAAAAACAATAAGAGGAGGTGCTTCTGGAAAACTCTGTGTAAGCTGTCATGTCAGCAGAAAAGATGTGGAATGAGAAAATGTCATGTGAATTCAAATGTCCCATTTTACTGTTGTCTTTGTGGTCCTGTTTTCCTAAGGAAACCACTATTTTCAAGAATTCTATATTGCTCTATCTCTCTGTCTCTTCTTTTTAGTCATGAGTTGACCAAACTCCAGCCAAATTTGACAAACAGAGAGTCATCTGAAGTATATTATGTTTCAATAATACACATAAAGCCTCAGCTGAAGAAAAGTTTGCACTGTAAACTCACCTCTTTAGATATCTCAGCTTGGTCCCACATCTGGAAATAAATAAATAAATAAAAGGACTGCACTGGTGTTTCTGCTTCTGGTTAGTCATTCCTGTAGTTGTAGCTTTTCTGCTCTCACCACATGAGGCTGGATTGTGTTAGGTGCTACAGAGACACAGAATAAGGACACAAGAACAAAGATCTTCATGATGAGGACACCCAGAGCAAAAGACTGCCAATGAAAAAAAAAATCCAATGAAATAGTTCCACAGTAAAATACGTACATCTAGACATATAAACATGCAAAACACAAAGCACTGGTTTGGAAAAAGATAGCTCCAACACATTCCCAAACTGGGCACCCATGATCCTTTTATACTTGAATCCCATGACATTCATTTGGTCTATGTGTGGTTAATCTTTTGTTAGTCCACATTATCTTGTTCCTTGTCCCTTCTTCTCAGCTCAGTCTGTGAACTGTAGGAAAAAGGACATATTGAAGGTGTTTTTTGCCCGTGGCCTCATGGACTAGTTCTGTCCCATCTCTGACTGCCACCTCCTCCAGATCCCCCACCATTCCTGCATAGGCCTTCCTGGTGTTCCAGCCTTGCTCTGCACTCGCTCTCCATTTTCATTCAGGCTTCATGATGATCATGTATACCCTAGGGTTTTGAGGTCTTGTTACCGTTGATTCACATGGTGCGGCTAAACTGTTGGCCTTGTACAACATAGCTGCAGATGGATGGGCAGAGAGTTTCACTTTTCAATGGCATGCATGTGAACAACTTAAAACCAGACAAGGTTTTCTAATCAGTGGGCATTAAAGTCCATGTCTAAGTGAACTAGAAACCCATAAATGGGAAGACAAAAGGAAACATTTATAAAAATGTTTCCAAACTAAAGAGACTTATCATTCACAATAATTAATAGGGCAAGATGTTTGTTATTCCCTCATTGATTCATTTTGGGAATACAAGAAGTGACAAAGAACTACACCTACAGTCTTGCTGTTAGGGAGGAATATAAGTGTGGGTCTCTGTCACTTCTTATAGTCCTGAAAGTAAATCAATGTAAGAATTAGAAAACTTCATTTGAAAATATCTTCAAGTGCTGAATTTAGCTGCAGCTCAAAAAACTGAATTCATGTGCCAAAATGGATGTCTTTGTTACAGATGACTGTAGTTAATTATTCATAGCCCATGTACTGCAATACAGACAGACCTAGGGATGCAAAAGTGAGTTTATGCTTTGTAGGTCAAGTTTACTGGCATTGGGTAAGCAGGTCCACAGCAGCTAATTTGACAGAATGAAGTTCTGCCAGGCCAGATCTAGCAAAATTAGATCAGTGTTTAGAGTGCAGATGGCAGGTTTCAGAAGAAAAGGATGTGGTTGATTTGCTTTTCATAGCAGTTCTAGTGTAGTGTACAGCTATACGCCATGTACTTACTACAACTTGTATTTTACTACAGCTGTTCATCTATCTGGAGATGAATGCTTCCAGGCCATGGTAACAGATGATATACAGTGCAGACAGTGTGTTTCACTCATTCCCAAAACTCTATAAATGGTAACAGCCTAGGATGCTGAAGTTCTCTGTGCCCTGCAAGATGAATGCCATTGAGCAATATCAAGCTCCTGAGAAAACACTATAGTGCCTTCTGCAGGGTAAATGAAATATTTAATCTCTAAATCCCTGTGGGGCACAGCTGGAACCCAACAGGGGTGTGGAGCTCTATTCTCAGCATGATTCTGTTTTGGCTTCTAGCATTGGTGCTGCTCACATCCCCAAGGGGCAAGTGATCAGTCAGAAGTTACTTTGTGTGGCTTGCACTAGCCAGAATAGCCACTATTTTTTCATGTGCCCACTCTGTTAAGGATGTTGAAGCTGGATGTGGAGGGGGCAAGATAATGTTTGCTCGTAGTTTGCACAGCTAGGGAAGTTAATATTTTGCCAAGATAATATTTCCCTTTTGGCATGTTTGCCACTCGGAGCATTGCAAGCTGTGTTGTGCCTGCCCAGTACAATGTGGGCGAAGCGAGTCATTTCGCTTACTCCTGAAACACAGCCTTCTTGGGGCGAAAGTGTGGATTCTGTTTAAAAGCACAGAGCAGTGTTACATGACGTTTCTGGACAGAAAATGAAGGGCTCCTACAGCCATTTCAGCTTCCGGAGTGGAGGTTGGCAGAATGGAGGTGCCTGAGCATGCCAGAAATAACACGGCTCCTCTCTCCTGCACGGGTGGCCATCTGTCCTGTTCTCCCCACGCTGCCTTGGAACCGCACTGTGATCTTTGGCAACCTCCCGCTTTCAGCCTCCTCTGTTGCAAAATGGGGGCTTGTAATATTTCCTCCACCTCCGAGGACTGTTACAAAGCTCTAAGATGGAAGATGGTCTAAAAATATCATGGCTGTTAAACCTTGGAGTGTATTTTGGATCAGAAAAGCCAATGAGAAGCTTCTGGGTTATATCCAAGATCTAACGAGGCACTCATTTCCAGTTAGACTTGGTCATCTGGGTGGCAATGAGTCAGTGAGAGGAGACCTATTTCACATGTGCTCTAGAAAGACACTGCTTCATCATTTGTAACACTAGTATGGGTTGGATAACACTCCAAACAGGACTCCTTTGTATTTTGGTGCCCCTGGCAATGGTGTTGTGTGCATAAATATTGCAATTCTGCATGAGAAGGTGATTCTGCTTAATAGAGAATTTAAATGGTTCAAAATCTGGTGTTATTCTGACAAGAGCTGTATTTTAAAATTCTCTATAAAAAGAAAGAGCCATGGGACTAGGACTCTGGGGCAGACACCTTGGCTCTCTTCCCCAGAGGCAGTGTGTGCCAAGAGCCTTAAGAAACTCAGACCTTTTGCTGACTGATCCCAAAGTTTCCTGGGTTGTGAAGGAAAACTCAAAAGCAAACCAGCTCTTCAGAATGTTTCCATTTAATAAATATCAAATGCTATTGGAAAAACAACAACAAAAAGAAACCTGCTGGATTCTTTTTTTCAGCCTTGCTAGTAAACATTAAAGTGCAATGACTGCAGCTAAGGAAACAGGAAAGCATACCCAGCTGTCTAACTGTGCAACCTGGAAGTGGCAAAATGAAGACTAGATTAAAGGTATGATGGACCACATTAAACAAGAGAGTTCTGCATCACTAAATAACATCAAGTAATGAAAGATGGTGCCTCTTTGTGAGGTACTCTTGATTTTGCCTTTGCTACCTTATTTTGACACTCAGGTAATAAATGCTAATTTTGTGATGAAGCAATCCAGTAGAGCATACTGGAACATACTTTTGACCAAAATAAATAAATAATGACTTCAGGAAAAATACACATGTGCCTTCTGTTTGATTGGCACAAACATCACTGGTATTCCAGTGCCTCCCTCTATACAAAATTAGCCCTTAGGATAATTACGGCTGTTGTCTTTGTAAAGGGCTTTGACTTTTGCGCAGGTAGCACTCTATACATGAAGTACAAAATAGTATTATTTCAACACAGTTGCTGGGATACCATTATATTGCGCATTATGGGAGTACTCATGTAAGTGATATTGCTAGGAGGGGGTGTGAGGAAAACCAGAAATATCTTCCCCACCCACCTTTCTTATTCAGTGCAATGGTAATTACTGTTCCCACTTTCTAAACTTTGTAAACATCCCAGCTGGCTGTGAAGAAGGCAGCTCTCCTGCTGTGGCTGCACAGGTCCCTCACTGCAGGACCATGAACTCAAGCTGCGGTTTGCCTGCCATTCACGAGTCCATCAGTACAGTTGCTCACATCCTTAGTACTCAGCACACCCTAAATCACTTGCTGAATTAGGCCCCAATAATGATGTTAAGCTGTGATTTACCTCCCTCTGTGGCTAAAACACCTGTGTGTGGCATCCCATCCCATTCCCTGGGCATTTTGCAAACAACTCACCATCTAGGTCCAGAGTGATTAAAAGTATTGTTTGCTATAGCTGTGTAATCTATACTTTGCTGCTTTCCTTTTTTTTTTTTTGCTTTGGGATTTGTGTTTGAAGAGCTATGACTCACTGTACTCAGGCTCCTGCTGCTTGAAATTAAAATAGGAAAGCTCTTCCCTTCCCCCATTTCCTAATATGTTGCTTTCTGAAGCCATACAACACCTTATAAATGTTTCATCAGAAGGGAACTGCCAGAGCATTCCCATCTGTCACATTAACATGGCCAGATTGGAAGTATTTTTAAAAATGTAAGATATTGTATGGAGGGAATGAATAAGGAACTGCTTATATGACCAGGAGAAGCAGAGTTAATGTGAGGCTGTGAAGTGTTGCCACTTTGGGTTTGAGATTCTGGACCCACGTTGAAACAGCAGTCTTTATAGATGACGGGCAACCAATATTCCCTGCCTGTACCTAGAGGTCCATGGCACAACTGCAAGTTTGGCCTTTTCCATCCTGCTGTGTTCCCTTATAAATTTATCAACCTTTACTAGAAGCAAAAAATTCCAATGCCTTGAAATCTTCAAAGCTTAAATAGGAATCCTGGGAAATTATCTCTGCCTATGCTTTCAAGGAGGAGAAGGATTATAAGATATCTTAAGAACAACCTTTGTCTCCTGTGTCTTAGCAAGTATTCATAACACTCAACCAATTATAAAGTCTTTCGTTTGAGCCCCAGTGAAATATGAGTTTTGCCATTGCTTTGGAATGGGCTATTCTGTAATTTCAGCCCTCGGCATGGCTACTCCATGCAAACCAGAAAGTTCAGATCTCACCAAGTGAGCTCTGAATGATTGCTCAGGAAACTGAAGCAAAACAGCCATCTGGGATATACCATGTATGCATGCTCAGAGTAACTAACCTTGCCTGTTAACAGGGCTAGTTGTTCTGGGGAGTCTATGGCTATGCCCGTACTGCTATACAAAATAGGCCTAAAGGCCAGTTCTTAGCCCTGAGACTTGACAGGAGTAAAGAGGTCAAGGCCAACTCCATTTGCAGCTGATTTGTCTTGGAGGGATCTAGTCAGTGAGGTCCAAAACACAGTGAGGACAATCTAATGAGTGAACAGTGTGGATGACCAAGGGCTATTGCCAGATCTTGCTTTCCGGTCCTATGTCATTTAGCATTATAAATGTGTGCTGCATGGCTTTTCACCCAAGGCAGGGTCTGCCTACTTGTGGTGCGTGGACTTACCAGCTTGTTCAGTCCCATGGGTTGCTTCTGTGCTGGGGCTGTCCTGAGTAGGATGGCAGCTGGCTCGTGGAGCTGCAGCGGGTGGTGAATCTGCGTCATGGTGCATAGTATTTAAGCTGTGAACCAGAGCCAATAAAAGTTTGCAATTAGTGCAGGAAAAAAAATATCTTAGGATTGCTTTGATACTGAGATGCAGCCACAGATAGTCAGTAGGTCTTTGTTTTCCTCAGCCCCCTTCAGAAGGAAAAGGGCGGAAAAGGTGTTATATTGCAGCTTTCCAGGAACTTGCTTGATTCTGCCTCATTTCCTATGTCGCACGCAGCAGCTCTGTCATCATGCAGAAAGCTACACCACTTGCATTTTAGCCAGTGCCCACCTCACACACTGCTGACACGCAGTTCTCACTGGAGCTGAACACATACACTCTTGGGAGCGAAAGATACTGCATGCCAGTGTGTGAGAACATACATGGACAGAAACGGATGGCTCAAAAGCTTGAATCATGATTTCATTTTCACCTCTTATGCAAATGTTCTGTTGCACTGGGGTCCCACTCTATCTGTCAGTTTGTCTTCTGCAAAGTAGTGATAATCTTACAATAGCAATCCAGATTTTCAAAAGATATCAGCCTCCCACTCTGACAGCCAGACTTTACAAGGAAATCACCTCCCATTTAGGCACCAAAATGTAATATTCATGTGTAGAAAAAAAGTTTAGCACACTGGATCCCCAGCTTCTTATACAATCTGGGAGCAGGAACTGCTGTGAGGGTTGTTGGGAAGTTTGGAAAACTTACTCCTTATTTCAGAATCAAAATGAGAACCCAGCTCTTCTGAAAATCTGGCTCTGATTCAGGTGTTGAACGCTCAAAAATTTGAGTCTGAGCTCTTTGGAAAATCTGGCGTCTAATGAAGGAGTGCTGCGAGGATCAATTAATTAATGTGTGAGATCCTGGCGTAACAGTGATGACAGTACTAGTAAACTTTGTAAAGAAGTCAGGAACAGTTTCATGTGTTGATATTTCAGGGAGAATACCTAGTAGACAAGAAATAACAGCCTACTGCTGTTCTGCTACAGCACAAGAACTACATTTGGTTCTCCCGTAGCTGAATTCTACCACTGGCAGAATGTTGCCAATGACAGATGTGATACTATTGGCACACAACTTTGTAAGTTTTAAAATATTAAAGTACAACTTTTAATGAAGTGGAGAAAAACATAGTAAATCTTTAATACTGACTTCTTAACCAAGAATTGCTAAGAATATTTGAGAGCTGTTGCTATTAGTTTCACCAGAATATTTGTTGTCAGGTGGATTTAGATTTTCCAGATGACACTAATATCCCTACAGGAAAGGAGAGGGAGATTTTGAGATGAAGCAATGTCTTAGAAACTTCTGAGAGACTAGTTTTATAAAAGAATCATTATGCAAATAATCTTGTGTTTTTCTTTTGAATAGTTACTCTACATAAAAGGGGGAGAGGCGCATCTAGGAGGTGCCTGTTGCTCCTTCTGCAGGTTCATTACTGTAGTGCTGCTCGGTGCTTGTGGCTGTCCAAGGTCTTCACTATCATTTCAGAGACAAACATATAGCCCTGTATTTTTTTTATTTTTTTTTGGGGTGGGGGACACAGACACATTTTTCTCGTGAGAGATAGGAAGAGTCTTATTTCTCATGTAGTTCTTTCATTTCCTGATAGTTTCTCAAACACAGCTGAAAAATGAGGCTAGACAGGGCACATCCTCCATGTGGTGTAGTCACATCTTCAGCAGAAGCTGTGAGTGCTGTAGCTGCGGGCTAGCAATATTTACCTCATAGCTTCAGATTCCAAGGATCATCCATCTCTTCATTTTGTAGTGACCGCAATCTAACAAATAAGTAATTCTAACAAGTTCAGCAGAGCTGCTCTATTCCATATCAGCAGAGGGACTGGTCAAGTACATAACATGTATAGCACACAACATAGTACTCAGAAGGCAGTGGAAGCCAGGAGGCTTGACATTTATGCCTTTTCTTATCTAACTTGCTTCTCTTCTCAAACATTTCTTTTAGAAGCCTACTTTTCTCTTTTGGCCTTGTGATTCTTGCTCTCATGCCTGCTTCTGCTGATTTAAAAAAAAAAAAAAAAAGTACTAGGAAATGATTTCTGGAATGTGTCAGCAACAAGTAGATTCTCGAGGGATTGCCTTTGACATAGAGGAACAATAAGTTTGAGAGAGGAAATTGGTTTCCCCACGGCTGATGGTTTTCCCTGGATTGGCTTACCCCACTCCCACAGTGTTGAAGCTATTGAATGCTCAATTAGTATTCCCCAAAGTGTCAAAATGAATTGAACCAACTCCAGAAATTCTTCACTGCAGTTCACGTATCATTTCTCAGGCTTTGAGAAAAGGACCTACTGTTTCACTGTGTGTAGCAAACAAATTCTCCCCTTCTCAACCCTGTGTCACTTTGTTTTTTTACTTGGTTCAAGGGCACCTGCAAAAATAAACAGCAATGGCAAGTTATTACCTCCAGAATGTGTAGAGTGCCTCAGCTAACCCGTTTATAAATAGAGAGACAGATGGATATAATGACTATAGTATCTACAAGTACTTTGGGTTAGTTTTGTTTTGCTTTGGGCAGTTGCTATATTACACTGACTTATTCTGACAAAAGTAATGGATTCTCAAAGCGCAGATTGCTGGCTATGTTTTGCACTAGAGATCAAAATGATATTGCCACGTCCAAGGACTCAAAAGTTAAGAACTAGATTTCACCCCAAATAATGTAATTTCTTCAGAAGCTGGCAGAACTGGGGTTTTAAATTAAAAAAAAAAAAAAGTTTTATTGTGTTTTATTTATATTTTTGAGTCATTGTAATGTGTTTGACTACATTTTTATCTCACCTTTATAACCAAGAATCATACATTTCTTCCATAGTAGTAAACACAAAGACCAAAGTATGGTTCTAAGAGGCAAAACATTGAATTTTACTAGAAATGACAAAATGGCAGAAGTTAGAAATTAACTTTTCAGGCACAAGATGTTTCCAAGGATGGCCTTTTCTGGTTCATCCTAGTGAAAATTCCAAGAAAGTTTCATTTTGTCATCTCAGCCTGTATCACTAGGTACTCAAGTGTAACAGTCTCTCCAAGTCTTACTTGCATTAACTTCATTAATCTTGCTTACTGTAATTCTTCTAGACCAAATCTCTGCTAGTGGTAATGGCCAGGCTTATGTTTATGGTCCAAAGAAGCAGTCAGGAATAAAAATATGATACGACTAAGCTGGGTGCTGGACAAGACTGAGTGCATCACTCACCAAGGTGCTCACAAGAACAAAAAGGCAGAAGTTATTTAAACTTTCAACCTCAAATCACAGTAGGTATTTATTCTGAAACAACAAAGAAAATTTTAACAGCTTGCTGTTTTATTCTGAAACAAGTGAACTTCAGTACTTTGGTGCTTTGCAGTGAGATCAAGGACTGTTTATAATAGTTGAGACAGTCAGACTTGAGTCACGTCACAATGCAGCAGCTATTCCCAGTTCAGCTAGGAATTAGTTACAAGAGAACTGAACATCCAGGGAAGACTTAATGAGAACCTGCCTAGAAAATGATTTAGGAAAAGAACTAAGAGGAGAGAGGCAGTAGCAGAAAGACAGTTGATAGATTTGCAGTTCTTTCACAGGAAAAGATACGTGAAGTATAAGCTGGGCTGTATCAGGAATTCATGAAAGTGGAGGTTGTGATAATTTATAGTGACATTCTTGATCTTTTTCGAGTAATTCATATGAACAAGTGTCGTACAGGAGATGCAAAGATTTTCTGCTGTCCTCTGATGTCTGGCAGGCACTTTGCAGTTTACTAATTTATAATTTTGATGTCGGGATGGAGAATATGCTCATGATACCCAGCTGGGATGGACAGTAAGTGTGCTAGAGAACAAAATAAGACTTCAAAATAATCCTGGTGAGTTGGAGATATTATCGAAATTTAGGGAAATAAACATCTCTTTTTAGAAAGATATTGTGGTACAGAAAAGTGGTGTGTTAGATAGGCTGAAGAAATTAATGGCATGAACACAGCCTGCGGGTTGTCTGGTGAGATATCTCTTCATCCAGCAAGGATTTGAGGGTTATAATGAATCAGAAGCTATGAACATGTGTCAATCAGCCTCAAGCAAATAAAGAAAATATTAAACAGTATGTTTAAACTAGAATATTGTCTGTAAGAATGGTGAAATAATCCCTCTGCTCTACTTAGAGCTGCTTTAGCCCAAGAGAGCAGCAAGTAGAATTCTCCAATATTTATAATGTAACTGTGGGTACAACAAAAACAATGGCTTTAAATTTGCAGTAAGGATTGTTCAGTTGTGCTTTAAGGACAAACATCTAACCACAAAGATGATGGACCCCATGGAACAGATTGCTTTGGAAAGGTTGAGGGATCACAGAAAGCTTTTACCCAGAAGACAAACATCTGTCAAAAAAAAAAAAAAAGTTCAGCTTTCAAGGAGATAGATTTGGTGACTTCAGGGTCCTTATTTTCAGTGATTCATTGATAAAACTTGTATAAAACAGGAAGAGTACATTCTCCTTTTCTTTAACACTTTGGGCAAAAATGAGCAGAGACAGTACCTCCCTTTTGGTACTTACTGATTCTGACAGAAAGGCAATAGCAGCTGCTCAGTGAGTAGAGCAGTTTGCAGCAGAAGCAATACAAGGGTGAGTGGAGCAGTGAGAGAGGCTGCTGACCTAGGCTGTGTGATACATTGCAGCTTTTGAGCCACTTGCTGTCACAGGATGCTCAGAAAAGGGATATGGTACCATCACTGACCATTACTGAATCATTTCCAAAGTAGGCAACAGTGTAGCTTTGGCCACGTAAGGCCACACAAACAAGCATTCAGAATTCAACTGCTTCAGGCTTTACAGCATGTGAGGATGCAGAACACCGGCCCAGAAAATTTATGGAAGCCTCACCTTCTCTTTATTTATCCCTGAATGGCATAAAGGGTCACTACTGGAAAGTACCTTGTCCATGTTTGGGCTTCTAGCAAGATTCTTGTTTGACATCAGTGAGAGAAATGTTGTGCTTTACCTGCTCCAGTTCTCCCTGGAGCCTGTTGTAGACACTGAAATGGCTACCTAGAGTGTCAGCCTGCAGACCTGATTCTAACTTGGCTGCTTATAAAAAGTTATGCATGGAAGAAAACACTTTAAAAATACACCTGAGCAAGCCAAGAGAAAGAGATAATAAGAGTAAAAAATAGATCAGTTTTAAACACTGTGAAAGTACAATCCCTGAACCTCTGTTTTCACTTTAAGTTTTCAGCTTTCTGTCTAAGAGTACAAGAAAGTTCTAGGAGAGTGAGTGCTTTGACATGTACATAAAGATTTGTTCATTGGCAGAAAAAAATATTACTGCATTTGCTACTATATCAACAGCTTTACTACACTGACTTCAGCACATACGCAGTGTTTCCTGAAGAAATGTCTTTCTTCTGAAATTTCCTCAACTTGCATTTACATTTTGAAACTATGTAGTCAATAAATATAACAGTAAATAGGCTGATAAATTAGGACCAAATCAAAGAAGAGGAATAGGCAAAGAAAGTGGTGACAAATAATGGAAGATTGGGATTAAGGGTGCACAGAAACTTCATATAGTTGAAGTAACATCCATAGCATTTTGTCATCATCAAGCTAATAATCCTAGGACAGACAAATTGGTTGGACACCTCTACAGCTTTTTCTGCTTTTATTACCATCCCATGGTCCTACTTTCCTGGGATAAACTCTGTTTGTTCAGCCAGCAGAGACACAGGTCTAGCAAGCAAAAGGGCAAAAGAAGTACAAGGCATTTGCATGAGGGAGAGACAGAGGATCTTATGTGATCAGTCTCTCTAAAGTCACCTTAATCTAAACAAACAGGCTGCTCTCTGGAGAGCCAAGTGTCAAGTCTGGGAATCGTTGTTCAGTGAGGGGCAGCATGGTTGGATGGGGAGGTGAAACTCACTTGTGAAGACAGGTCTGAGCCAGTTTTTCACTCACCTAAAGCTGGTACCAGGATCAACTCCCAGCCAGACTATGGGTGCTCAAGCTTGTCACCATGTACAACACTCACATTTCAATCACATATCCCCTCCATCACAACTCCCCCAGGCCAGTCTCCATTCAGTTTAGCTAAGCAACTACTCCAGGAAAAAAAGCCTGTCATAGCGCATCTGAAATAATTGAGTGCACAACAGATTATTTGTAATCTTACTGCAATTAAATAAATTTTCCATAAATAAGTCCCTAATAAGTCTGCATTATTTTATTAAGGCATGACAATCTAACTAAACATAAATTAAGTGTAAATTTGAGGACTTAATTGAAAAGATTAACCAAAATGTTTAGTTGAATCATCATCAGTTACCATCTCTGTATTCTGCTAACAGCTGCACTGTCATCCGTGCAGAGTTTAAACAATAGGCCAGTAAGGGTACTGGAACACATGCTTACCTTCCAGCCTTTCAGTAGATCCACCACTTCCAGCTTAGTGTTGTGTCTGGGCTGAAAGATGTTGCTGACTCGGAGCCACAGTCCTGCGTAAGCACCCAGCAAGCTCAGAATTGCCATCAACAACATGAGCTTCCATGTGTGCGTCAGAAAAGAAAACATCACTAGATTTTTCTCTCCAAGATGCATTTAGCACTGGTGACAGCTGCTGAGCCTGTGATGTGCAACCCAGAGCGTCTGTCCAGCAAGAGAGCTTTTGCAGCCAGCTGCCACGTGCAGCCACTGCTAACACGTGTCAGCGAAGTGTGGCCCCTCTTCACAGCTTATTTCCCTGCCCTGGAAACCCTGGCCTCCCTCCTGGCTCTGGTGTTTCAAGCTGACCGCAGGCAGGGGTTTTGGCAGTGGCGTGGCTGGAAGGAAGGGTAGCAGGCTGAGTGAGGGCTGCAAGGATTACTACAGAGGGCAGCAGTGAAACTCCTCTCTGAGGGAATGGTCTGGGTGGGATTTCAGCTTGTAGGTTGATTGCTGTTGGTTTTGCTGCCAGCTCACGTTGGCTGAGTGTACAAGCTGCCAAGGGTCCCAAGAGGCTGTTTCGGCAGCTACAAACCCACCATCTGCAAAGATGCATTGTCCACGCACCATTCCCTGAGCACCATGGACCATTAGCTGGGGAAACTTCTGGAGCTATTTAGATTGAACTCAGGCCTGAGCAGCCTAGTCTATAGCAAGCATAAAAGGGGAAAAACTTTCAACGTGGATATAAGGAGATTCCAGCCTATTTCTGTTGTCTCCCAGGACTTTTCCTGAGGCTCCTGCACCGGCTACGCACAAGCCACCACAAAGCAACCAGACTGCAGTGACTCACGTTTTCCACACATTGTGGAGTGACAGAGATTTAACCTAATGGAAAAGCTTTGTGTCCTGTTAGCTGTGTCTCAGCTTTTATACCCTGATGACAGAAGACTACCTGGTGTCTAGGAACTGCATTCCCAACTCGCACAAAACTTTAAGCCTGAAATCTTAATTTAATTTTATTTTTCTGTTAGTGCTTTTTATTGTTTCAGGATTTCTAGGATAATTTATGCCCTGTTATTTGACTTTATTACACAAGATGCCAAGATTTATGTTAATAGAGGAAAATGCATTTAAAATGTCTCCTAATATATTTCCCTTGAAATACATGAAGATTACAGCTGCTGCAATAAACTCATAATCTCTGAATGCTAGAATGGAAATGTTTGACATTAACAGGCTGCTTTTAGAAATGAAATATCTGTAGTGAGGACATTGAGAACTTACAACCAACACATAATTGTGACTACATTTGAACTTTGCAAGCTATTTGAGATTCAGGGGAGAAAAAAAAAAGTTTTTACACATGCCTCAACACTTCTTGATGTCAACCAGAAACAGACAGTGGAATTCCAGAGGGAAGGTTGCTCCCATGGCAATGTAGAGTTGACAGGAACCAAGGAGCATGTGAAATTCTGTGAAAAAGTCTTATCCCCCCTATTTTCCAATCTCAATGATTTCCATGGAAATTGAATTCTAGAAAACACAGAGAGATTTGTATCTTGACCGCACCATGGACTTTAAAAATCTGGATTGGTGTGGAACAGCTTGAAAAATAGCTGGGTTTGAAGTACCACTGCGTTCCTGATGAGTCCTGGTTAAATATCTGACTGGAAGACTTTGAAAGTGGACAGAGCTATCGTACAGAATTCATATGTATATTTTCACTACTTTCAGAGTACAGAAGAAGGCTTTTCATCTTACTGAAGTAGCAGATGAAGAGCTGAAAAGAGGTAGTCTCTGAACAAGATTCCCTTCTCTGCCACAACGGTTTGACACCACTAAGATTTTACTAGCTTATCTCAACATAAATCTGAGGTAGCAGAGCAGAGAATTAAGTATGGGTTTAGAAAAATGCTGGGCAAGTTTGAAATTGAAGTGTTACAGTAGAACTCTAGTTCATGCTTCTGTTAGCAATCCTTAGTGCTTAAATAAGACAAAGACCAATTTTGTACACATGAAACTCCCACTGAACCCCGCTGACAGTGACAAGGTAATGACTAATTGCTCTAAATAAAATATGATTGCCTGATCTGAATTCCTTTTTCTAAGAATCTAGACACTTTATGTAAAAATAGGGTTGTTCAAATCCTCCCTTGAAAAATGAACTCAGGAGTGTTGGTCTAAGCATAAAAAAGACCTTAGACCTCCATTTCTGAGCTGTAAAGCCCTATGATAACAATCACTCATCCGTTAGGGAGGTTTATGCCAACATTCTAGGCTTTAGTTGTGCAATTTATTGTAGAATGGAATGGTACTTTTCCCTTGTCTTGGAATACTACATAAGAAGGAAACCAAGCTCAAAGTGGTTCTATGACTTGCAGGTGAACAACTGTTTTCCTACTTTTCAAAGGTTCACATACAAATATGACCCTATGTCATCATGAAAACAAAAAGCCAAAGCCAAAACTTGTATTTTCCTTAATAATATTAATATTTTTAACCTTTTTTTTATATAAAGAAGTAGATTTAGTATTTAATTTATGAATCAATTTCATCCCTGCTACTCAAATATCAAAATTGAAACACCTCATGAACCAACCCAGTTAAAAGAAAATCATGCATTCTTATAATCTGTTCACTCTTCTACATATTTAGAATAACAATAAGCAAACATCTGTTTGAGTAAAGGTCAAAGTAATTTCAAAGAAATTGATAAAATTCAACTTCATCTAATTCCGCAATTTAAAGCAAAATTTGATCCAATAATTGTTAAATGAACACTCTTAAAATAGGAAGTAACAGATTCTAGACACATGTATCATCAGTTCAAATCCAATTGTACCTCTTAAAGCATCCTAACACAATGAAAAAATAGGCATGAGAGGAATTGTTCAGTCAGTGAAGAGTATAGACTCTCTTTCACCATTTATATTGACTTTACTGGGTGTTTTCTTTTGTTCATCAGTAATAAAGTTTGTAGGTTCTTAATGCAAATTCCTTTTTATGTTTGCTTCAGGCATTTTGTGTGCCTCATTCTATAAAATCTAGAATGATCATTTCTATTAAATCTCCCTTTCTAATCATTATGCACTGTTATCATTATTTTATTTATGTTATAGAAGACTCAGAATTGGTTCTTTGCAATATAAAAATATGAAAGAAGCCACAGCCCTATCCCTAAAACTTTATGAGGAAAATGCTAATATGTTTGGGTTCATCCTGTTTCAGGAAACTAAATTTAACCTTTAATATTTGTTAAAGTTAATTCACAAAGTTATGGAAAAAAGAAAAGGGGACAAAAAAAAAAAAAGGTACAAAATAGAATCTTAGATGGGGGATTTATCTAATTTACTAGGATTTCTGAATATGTCATTTTTGCACAGGGATAAACCAAAAGACATCTTGCTATTCCAGCAATGCTGGGAATTATAATTCTTCGCTTATGAGCCTAAAAAAGCCTTCAGAGTAAAGCATCTATTAGCACAATTTAGTCAGTACAGCTTGAAAGCACAGATCACAATGTTAATCAGCTCAACAAAGCTGCTACATTATTAACAGTCACCAAAGGCCTTTGTAATAATAGTTGTACTAAACAAAGAAGATGCAAATAAAGGGATCCTTGGATGAGTTTTATAATTGTATTTGCTTCTTGGGTGTTGTATTTTGTTTTTCTTAAAAAAATAATAAAATAAAATAAAAGGGATCTGTATATTGAAGTGTTTCATTTGGAAGCACATTGGATTAAGTGGAATAGAGTCAAAAATAAAACATATGTTAGTCTAAGTCCTGACTACAGTGGGAGTTGAGAGCTAATTCTCTTCGATGAAACACAGTGTACAGAGAAGTTTTACTTTATAATTTTCTTTCATTAAATGAACTTGGATATATGAAGGAATGTTTCATAAAATTATTTTTAATCAAAAGTCAATTTATGGTTGAAGAATGGTTTTGACAGCAAATTTATGACCATCTGTAATTAACCATATGGAATCCTTTATGAGGACCTTTATTTGAGAAGTAAAGACCTTTCTTTTACTAAACATATTCACTACTGTAGCATCAAATGTGTTAAGACCATTTTTTCTCAGGTACATCTTTACAGAATCAGCTCCAAACTTAATTGCAGAGTTTTCACCTTCTCCAATCAATGAGTCAGATCTCCAATACACAGAAACCTCATTACCAGAATTCTGCCTTCCTCCCTCTTTCCAGTACATCAAATATGGCAAAGGTCTTAAAAAAATAATACACAATTATGTAACTAGAGGTTGGATAGCAGACAAAGTAATTAAAACATGGTACTGTGGGCAACCTAAATGCTAAGTACTTGAAGCTTGGTTTTAGAAACTCAACAAGAATATTTTATAATATTCTATATACAATATTCTATTTATTATTATAAAAATGTATACAATATATATTATATTCTATATATTATATATTTTATAATACTTTTGTAAGTGTCCATAATTGCCTGTATTAAAAAAAAAATGGATGTTCCATTAATTTTATGATCATGAAATACAGAATTAGATTATCTTCTATGCAAATAAAGCTGTTATGTGTAAATTATGAAATGGAGATACAGGCACATAGAACAGAAAGAAAGCATGGTCACAGAGTCTAATCCTTCATGTCACAAATCCTCTATAAGTTATTTGCTTTCTATATGAATAGTGCCTTAAAATTGCCTCACTTACATATTGTTTCCAAATTTTAGAGAACAAATAAGCACAGTATTTGTGGAAGATATTATACAGTAGAAATCAACAGTAGATTGCTTTGATAGTGTGATGATAAAAGAGATTAAGGTTATGAAAAATCTCAGGAAATGCCAAAGACATTTCTTCAGTCAAAGATTATTCCCTGGTTTAAGTTAAAAAGGACGTACAAGATTGCCTCAACTCTTCCTGTGCAGTTGTCATAGTGCTTTTAAGGTACAATACTGTTAATTAAATCAAGCATAAGTCTTTCTAGGAGTATTATTATCTCTTGAATACCTGTGTGTTGTCTGATTAACAATGAATCAAGCTGCCTTTGTATTTCTTGGTAAATACTCTTTGACTCAGTCTGAAATTGCATATTGAATATGTAGCAATGTGCTTATGGATTTTAAGGGGTGCTTTGCTTTCAAAAGAAATGAGGAAACATTTGAGGATTTGGCCATCATGCATATGTCGGATATTCACAGACTGATGTTAACATAACACATTCATCTTCACGAGTTTGACAAGCAAATCATCTAAATGTGCTGTGACATGCATCCATAACTGAATGACTAAAATGCTCATTCTAACCTCAAATTACTCTAATTGATTGGTTCTTCTATCTATAATTCAAGAAAATGGCTCTGCTTTCAGGAATGACATCTGAAAACCAGGAGAGTGATACCCATGTACCTGATTTTCAGATTGTCTAAGCTACTGTTCTGATGACCTCTGAAGCAAAGTCATGAACCTGCTATTTCATGGTGATGCTGGATGATGTGAACTGCAATTAATGCTGTCAGAGGAAGCAGACAGTTCTGTTCATAGACTGCCACTTAGTCATGAAGCTTTTGCAGCTGCACAGTAAATAACTCTCAAGCATGCTTTTGGAGGTTAATTGTCCACCACAATAATTTTTCAGACATCACATTATGTACACAATCCTTGATGTACCTAGGTCTGCATGCACTCTGCATATATATATTTACCCACAGAACCCATAACTCAGATTCAGGTAGGCCAATTCAGTTAGAGCTGCAAAGCACTCTCAAGCCAAAATGCACTAATTTTATTGGAGTGTGGAAGGGGGGATTCACAATTGCATGTAGCTGTTTTTGTTTTGTTCTGTTTTTGTTTCAGGCAAAGTTGCCATCTCTGACCTTGATATATCAAACTTCTCGAAGCTTAGGGCTGCTCTGATTTTTTTTCTGTTTCTCAGTTTCCAGTTCAGGATGCTACATTTTTTGTAGAAAGCATGGATTTAAAAAGTAAAGCATATGTAAAAATGAGCTGGTAGTTAATGACAAACTGCAGTGAACACAAGTGTTTTAGGTAATTTGATAACAACGTTCCCATTCCTTTACTGAGCTAATACTACATAATATATCTGGTTCATTTTATGCACGTAATGATATAAACATAAATATGTGGTTCAGTAAGATGTTTAGGAAAACACAGTGCTTTGCCACAGTGATTGCCACTGTCTGGCGTTTCACTGCTGTCTCCTTTTATTTGTAACATAATTATTTCAGGAGATGCCACTTCATGTCATTTTGCAAATGCCTTTAGTTAGGAGTGACACAAGGGCTTTCCAGTGGAGTGGGAACAGCATGGAGGAAAGCCTGAATGCCTTTAGGGACCTAGAATCCCAGATGTGGATCACAGTACACTCCTGCCACCAAAAATAGGGGATAGGTCATCAAGTGGAAAGAAAGAGTGCAGCTGACATATTTAGTACAATTCAAAAATTAAGCACTTAATTTTTTTTCAGGTTAGTAAAGCCTGAAATATGTTTATACCTTTTACAGAATGATATCAAATCAGCAATGGAAAAGCTGTTTCCATTCATACTGTGTTTTCAGAAACAATTTTCTCCTTTCTTTTGGACCAGGCTGCTTGCTGACTTGACAAATGGCTTGAGTCTTCCTCAAGCTGCCTCTTCCAGCTATTTTGCTTACAAATCTTCTCACTTTTCTTCCTCTCCTCCTGTCCCCAGAAAGACACTGTACCATACCTCTTCCATCCCCACCTGGCTGTGGGAAGTTGCTCAGTTCCATTTACTCCCCATATTCTGCTGAAAAAAGGCTTCCCTATTCTTTCCCCTCTAACATGTATGCATGTAAGTCCTAAGTGGGAATTTTATTTATTTATTTTCCCTTTGATTAAGGAAGCTTTGCCATTACTTGCTGAGTTCCCGGGTTCACACACAGTCAGATAACACAGTGATAGCAGCTGTCATAACTGCCCCTCTGCTAGAAGCTGCAAAAGGCTCTGTGCATTATGCTCCCAGTACGTTGTGAATGTGGCTGGCTTATAACATCAAATGCAGCACCTAAACAGCCTGTCTTTGATGTCCACGTTTACCATGGTCTGGAGCAACACTCACAGTCAAATGCTGTCTCCCAGCTGAAGGAAACTACACTAATGTGAGGGTTTTCAATTGTAGGACTGCACGCAGGGTGAAACTGCATGCTGTCTTCTCATGTTCCTCTGAGCCAGGTAACCAGATTATCAGAGAGGAATGTTAGGGTGGATCTCCAGATACTTCTGGCTGTCCTGAGGAGGCATCCATCATCATCTCATCTGTGCAGGGCCTGGCTGCTTGCTTACCTCTTGGAAAGAGAAGAGGCAGGCAGAGGGAGTGATAAAGGCAAACAGCCCTGCTTCTCAAGGCAGCAGCCACATCCTAGGACATTCCTTCATCAGCTGCCTTGCCCCAGGTCTGTCTGCAAGGCAAAACTTGAGCACCATGAAAGGGTAATAGCAATATACTAGAAAACCTGATTTTCTGACTTTGTTCCTGCAGATGAGAAAAGGAAAAAAAAAATTAAAAAAAAGGAGTGAAACAAAAGCTCTGCAGCCATTTCAATGGGATATCTCTGTTGCATTCAGACCTAGCAATCAGTTTTTTTTCATGCATAGGCACACATCACTGCACCGGTTTTCACAAAACACCAGATGCTGGGCTGAATTGCTTCACGGAATCCATTAGCAATTCAGGAGATTTAGGAGGCTCTGATAAGAGTGTGTACAGCAGCTCTGTAAATTGTCTCATTACACATCAATAAATGTTGAAGTAAGTAGGAGCTTTCATCTACATTTAATTTCTTCTCAAATACGTAAAATGGTTGAACATCTTCATTCTTCTGAATAATAAAACTGTTGGTTTAAACCTTGCAAAAATCGTTAGGTTAATTCACTGTCCTTCACTGAAGAGGCAGTTCTAAAGTTTTTTTAAAAAAATGCTTGTTTTTTGTTTGTTTGTTTTTTGGCATCAAAGTTTTGGAGACTGCTGATGACAATTTTTTTTATTGTGGTTTAAAATAGGTATTACTTACAATATACCTGATGCTTTTGTCAAAAGCTTCTTTTGATTATGCTGTATCAGCAAAAATAAGTAATAATTCCACCTGAAGCTGATAAGTTAAAAATATAAATTTAGAGAGTGGTTGTGTTTAACCATTTTCCCCTTGCTTTGTTAATTACTCTGCCGTGCTTAATAGATCCTTCCTAAGTCATGCTGGAGCCTCTCATTGGAACCAGTCCCTTTGGTGGAAACACTCTTGGCCCCCTTTCAATGGAAGCAGCATCATGATAAAATATTTACAATAAATTCAAATTAGCCAGTAGTAACTGGACAGAAAGTGACAACACATTTCCATGCTGCGTTCTCCATATTACAGTTTTGTTGAATCCGTTGTGCTGTCTGATGCCATTTGAAGGCACTCACTTCTGTGAAGAACAGAGCTGGAGAACGCCAGAATCCTGGTAATGTAACAGGGCTACAGCTGTATCGTTCCACAAACCCAGCTTAGAGCAGTGGCCAGAGTGAAAGAGGGAAGGATGGGAAGGATGAGTAGGCCAGGATAGGATAGTACAAACAGGGTGCCTGCATCAGGTTTCCCACTGTGTTAAACTCGGTGGGGTACTAGGAATACCAAGTGTTCTGCAGTAAGCCTGCCATCACTTGGCAAGAAGAACAGAACCCAGATCAGAAATATGTGTGAAAGGAGGCTAAAATATTAAAGTAAATTTTTCAAGAAAATCACATTTGGTGGATGTGCATTTCCCACCCTGTGATCTAAGTTTGTAGCCTGCTAAGGTTTGAGGATTTTGTGTTTTTTGTTTGGCTTTGCGGTTTTGTTTTGGTTTGGATTTTGCTGTTTTGTTTTGATTCTTAAAAATTATGGTGGGTTTGGATATTTGCCAGCAGGCTTTTCTAAGTAACTTTGTTAGCTTGATGGCAGAGGCTAAAATTTGCAGCTTTTAATAGCTGAAATGTTCCAGTATGCTCAAGTGATTTAAGTGCTTCAGAAATTGTTACCCTAATTCCTTGAGAGTGAAATGTGAAACTTTAAAAGTCACTTATAAGAGAAGAAATTACAGCAAATATGCATGTGAATAACATCATTTACAGTTAAAGGATAACTAAACATTTCTAGAGATAGATATAAACCAGAACAATTAGATCCAAATATAATCAGCCTTTCAGACAGACTGAGATCTGGTTACAATCTTTATAGCTGAAGCTTCTTTCTAAATATCTCTGAAAGGAATGTACAACTCTCACTGTAATATCTGAGTCACCTTTCAGCTAAGGGAGTACAGATGTTTAGAACAGTTCAGCACTGTCAAATAATTTTGGTTATTGGTTAATGGTCCGCTCCCAGATCTGGTTCTTTGTTTTCTTTTCTCCATCACATAGGATGGAGAAAAAACATTGGCTTCCTCTGCTCCCCTCCAAGCATGATTATGGGAACAGTTTGCTCTGCATACTGTTCCTATAGATGAAGAATAAAGCATCATTCTTGAACACCTCCCCATCAGCTCTGCAGTCTCAAAGACCCTTAAGCATTCTCCTGTAACTCATGCAATATCCACCTGTGCTCTTGTACTGTGGAAGTTGAAAAGTCCAGAAAGTAACAGTCTGAAATTAATCAAATAGTTTACAACAGAATTTCATTGAATCAATTATTTCTACTGATAAACTGGAGGAAGTATGTGGACACACAGTATTCTACACAGTAAAAACTTGTTGAGCAGATTGGAAGAAACAGATTACAATTATAGATACAAAAGAAGAGGTGACATTGTGGCATTTGGCCATGAAGCTGTACCCGTCTATGTTAGAGATTAGAGAATTATGTTTAGTTATTTTAATAAGCTATTTCTCATCATGCATAAATTTATGCTGATCAGTAATTAAAGTAGCTGTAGTATGAATCTCTGCAGTTTTTCTTTAAACAAACTTAACAATATTTTGTTGCGTATTCATTTCTCTCTCTTCACAACACTGTGCCAAATATAATAAAAGAAACCCTGTGGGAAACCAGGTGTGAAACTATTCACATCCAACGATAAACAACTGATTTAGTGGTTACAGCTCACTAGGTGTCATTTCAAAAGATTTCTGTCTCAGTTGTTGGTAAAGACGTTAGAGAAGCAAGCTGCACCTTGTGTCTGTTCATGGAAGAAAGACCACACAGTGGTCTCAAAGATAAGACAATTAATCTGTAATGACAATGTTTATTATCAACAGTAAAATGAGCAGTGATCTCACATCAGGGGAAGAAAAGACTCTTAACTGCAATTTTATCCTAATTTGGCTGAAATGATTAGAATAAATCAACGAGACTTTAGAATAGACTGATATGCTTTATGTGAGTGCTAGTATAGCAAGAATTGAGAGAAACACTGCCAAAAGCAGTAGTTTATCCCTTTGAAAATAGGAAGCTTCCAAGGCATCTTAGAAGGTATTATTAATGGAGTGTGTTTAAGAAAAAAATAACTGGGGCTTGGGGGAAATCTCAGGAAATAACATGACTGTTCATATTTGTAATTCTTCTGCTGGTTTGTTTTTATTTAATGGCTGTCAGAATTAGATAATGAAAATATTCTACTTCATAACGGAAAATTAATATGCGTCTATTAGGTAAAAGTTTGGACTATTGTGCAAGGTAATTAAAAGTGTCATTGAAAGAAAAGTAACTGAGGACCAACAGACCTGTGTTTTTCATCTGGTGAAGAAAGAATGTTCCCCAATATTCTGGATTGGGGGAAAAAAAAAAAAAAGCATAACAATTCTATGGATTCTTTTTAAAGCATTTTTTTAAATGGAAAAGTTATTCTAAAGATTATTCATAGTTGTACAGCATGCCTGATTTATAGCCCACACAGGACATCATAAGAAAGCAGGGCCAAATCCAGAGCAAGCATAAATCAGCTGTTAGTTTAAATAGAGCTTTGGACTAGCTGAGAAACTCATCCTTATTCCACTATATGAGTAGTAAAAGCAGCATGTCTCATTTCTTTCTGAATTAGCGCTCACTCTTGTAAAGGTTCTACACAACTTAAAAGTCCCTTATTATTCATAGAAGAAAGGCTTGTAATAATATACGTTATTAAAAGATAGGGGGGAAACAAATTCTGTAGGTCAGAACCTGCCATTGCTTGAAAAAGCACAAAGTCCATCTTCACTGAATTTGGATGATTTTCCTTAAGAAGTGAAGCCAGGGAAGACAGATGAGTCACTGGCTGAAGAGTTATTGTATAATAATAAATATTGTAGAAGACAGAGAATCACCTTTTTACTGAACATTTCAGACGTTTAAAGATATATCACCCCTGCCTTGACATTTAACTGGGGCAGAAGAACCCACTCCCGCTCAGTTATCTGGGAAACCTCATTAAGCCAAATTCTGCTCCTTGAGGCATTTCCAGCAGCTGGTGAAAGACCATATGGATCCCTGCATGCATCTTATAAGGCCTAGTGTTCTACAAGTGCGTTACCACTAAGTAATAAAAAGATCACATCATTTTGCACTTTACAAATAGGGAAATGAAGACACACAGACATTATGGTCTTCTCCCACAGTGTGGCAGAAGCAAAGAAAGAGGGTGCCTTAAGTCAGAGGCCACTGTTCCACCTTCAGATTGTGCTGCTGGTGTTCATAAATGTTCATTCGTTTCATATTAAAAATGTGCTATAGTGAAGGCAGTAGTAGCATTAATATATTTTTTTTTCCTTTGCATTTTATTGCACACTAGGCAAAACAGGGAAATGCTCTGTCATCTGTTTGATGGATTACCTCTGCTGCCTGGTATGGAGTCCAGACAAGTTAACAATATCTGGGACTAAGCAGACTTTTGCACTGCGGAAGTGTCTTCAAGAGTAACGATCACCCTAACATGGAGAAACCATGTAAGGGTGATCACCTTTACATCAGCATGAGGCAAAGCATGTTTCAAGCGCTCACTTCTATACTGTAGAAAACATTCCTCCCATGGAACACACAGGTCACATTGCAAATTTAATAATTTAATCTATAGTTTTTACTCTCCTGCAGTAAGCATTTTTTTTGCCATGAAATCTCTTCAGTCCTGCTCTGATTTCTCTGTTGTGGTCTAAGGAAAGCAGTGCTTGGCTTTCTGCATAGTTTACCTTGGTCTTTCAGAACTAGGTGCCTTCCTCATGTCACCATAAAGCATATTCTTACATTGCTTGGCATAGTCCAACAGCAGTACCTCAGCCCTTCCATGTAGACTAGGGTTATGCTCCCCTCTATGGCAAACAGACCATCCATCCTGTCTGTTGCATGTTTAAACCTTTTGTGTTAAACCAGAGATTTAGTTGTTTGATTTCTTTTTGAGTTTCTTTACTTTCAATGACAAAACAAAAAATTATAAAAGAGATCCCAACTCTACTGTAAATGCTTAAAAAAAAAAAAAAAACCTTCTTCAACATAGCCAGCATAGATGCTTCCCATTAACACTTCAAAAACACTGCTTTTTCTGATGCCATTTTTTTTGTTTGTTTGATTTTTTTAAAAAATCTGAATAGGAAGGATGGTAACTGCAGCCTTCAAAGTACATTCTTTCCTTCAGATACAAATGATGTAATCTGACACAAAATAGAGCTGAAAAATGAATTGACTTGGCTGAGATGAGCTAAAAAATTGTGATGGATGTTTACTGAGCACAAGCAAACACTGTAGGCCAGATTCTGTCCTTATTCTGTATGATAAATGATTGGTAATGGAAGCAAATAAAACTGTAACATATCTTCATGCTTGCAGGGGTGTAAGAAAGGAGGAGATCCGCTGAATAAAAACAGTACTTTAAAAGGAAAACCAAATGAAGGAACATTATCCAAGTGGGGATTCACTAGTATAAAATTGGAGGAACCTAATGATAAAAAAGCTCTATGAAATTTGAAAATACAGAAAGTACTTCTTCACAGAAATACATCTCCACTGTATATTTCATTATGCCCCTGGGAGTTGCTTATGTATATCATCTGCATAGAAGGGAATGGATTTCATCTTTGGAATATTTTGCTGCTAGCTGGGAAATCAACAAAATGTTCATAAACAGTATCTTAGAGGAGCTACTAAATGCATTTCTCATTCCCTGGAGGAAGCGTTTCTAGTGGCAGCAGGCAACGCTAACTCTATTTTCTACCTTGTCTGCCTTTCAACTAAAAGTGAACTGTAAAGTTTGTGCTAGGAGCTAACAACTGGTATGTGGGAAAGCAGTAACAAGATTATATTCATTTTCATCCTTGGTTGAGATTTATTCCACATGGCTGTTGGTCAAAAGTTTTTTCCCATCCAAATGCATCTGGAGATAAGCCAGGATACTTGAGACTCATTACAGCTTGTAGAGATGGGTCTGCTGCCTATATTACATCCTAACTTGATCCAACTGGAATTTATGACGTGGATTTGAGCATAGAGATTGATATGTCTTCTCCAGGTTGCCTGGTACAATCAGTTCATTTGAGTAAATGCACCTCAGGAGAGAACAGCCACAAAGCAGGGGGATCAGGGTAAGACCACACCCAGTAGAACTCACTCTCTGCCCCAGCTCCATCCCTAGTTCCACCAGCTGCAGGACAAAGATTCAGATCAGTGGCAAGCCATTGCCTTCCTCCAGCTTGAAGCCTCACTTAACTCTTGGAATAGTTCTGTGAATGGCAATCAGGCCATCACTGTGATTGTGCTCGAGCCTATTGTGAAGATAAGACCATAGTTCTTGGCTCCACCGTGCAGCAGCAGTATGCTGCTAGTTGGGTGGTGTGTGGCTCTGCAGTTCCTGGTATGTCAGGTCTGTGGGACAACAGGTCAAACGGCACCCTCAAGCCCAGAAAAGTTCCTTGCTGGCTTGTGAGACTCAAAGGGATGTAGTAGACAGTGGCTTTAAATTGTTTGTGTTCACTGTATTATAGCAAACATAAAGGCAATAATTGCTTCCCTGAGGTAATATCAACTGCCCTAACAGCACAAGAAATTTGATCAGCCCATTTCCTGGTTTTGGCCACAGCTCATGAAAACACAAATATCAAATGCAGAGCCTGGATGAAAGAGCCTTTCTGTTCTATCTACACTTCTATTTCTAGTTCTTCATAGTTTATAAATAACACATTAAATATATATATACATATATATATACATATATATATATATATATATATATATATATATATATATATATATATATATAAAATCTTTGAGACTGGAATTGCTCAGGAGTTTCTCTAACTAAAAGGCGAGTGCTATTACAGTACCTGGGGAGATGGGGAAGCAATTTTTTTTTTTTTGAGTCACAACTGTGTTTTTGAAACGTGTAAAACTGAAAATATGTTCTTATGAAAACATATATACATATACTTTGAGTTTGATCCTTTCCCTGGAGAAGTATTCAATAGCTTCAGTGATTTCCATGGACTTATGTCAAATTATATGAGGTGAATATTTGCTCCAGACCATTTTGCAGTCATGAACATCAGCAACATGACAAAGATTTCAGCATATTTCTGAAACAAAGGCCAGTGTTACTGGTAGACTAGTGGCAAAACATCATTCATAAATAAAAAGGTCACAAGTGACTGAACGGGATGCAAATGAAATATTTCACCCGTTTGAAGCTTCATTCTGCAATCGATTTAATTGCATTTATCAGCCACATTTGCCTAACCTTTCCAAAGGTCTTTCTCTCAGAACACAGACTTTAAGCAGTATCGGAAAAAAAAAAAAAAAAAGAGTCTTTTTTTGGGAACCTCAGAAAAACAGAGCCCTTCTCAGTCTCTAAGCATGGGTATACGCTTGACAGACAGACCACTGTTGTATGAGGGAACTGAAGGCTTGACAGATACCTCAGACCAAAGATACTGACCCAAACAGAAGATGATGTAATACCCATGTGTAAGTACAGGTAGTAGCATTAGAGATACAAGTAGCAGCAAACTATCTCAGTAATTACTGATGAAGTTTTGATGCCACACACACCTACTGTGTGAGCATGTACAGACTAGACATGTGAAGTCTGACCTAATCCAGAACACAGTGGCATCCTTGGAAAGCTTGGAAAGAAGCTCCAAAGAAAATTAAGTGAAAGAGATGTAATCTTATAGCATCAAGCGTGAAATAACTGAATTCTTGACTTCCTAATCATTCCTACCTTAGGCAATGAAAACAAGTTTATACTTCAGGGTCAGAAGGAAAATTTATGAGAATTATGGAAATTGATCATGATGTTTTATTTGTCTGCTATGTGCAGGAATTTCTCAGAATTCAGATTAGTCTTTTTTGTCAGACATGAACAAGGTCTACTTATTGAATTAGAGCGGAAACTTTTAAGCCTGCTTTCCCAAGATAAAGAACTGTAACATAAGCAAGAGCAGTTTTACTTAGTGGTCAAAAAAAAATATCTAATGCCCTGATTTGTGTTGGAAGAGAGGTGAAATTCTTTACTTGCACAACACAATCCACAATGTAACACTTCTAAATCAATTACAAAAAAAATGAACTTTTGTACTATGTATTTTCCCCCTCTTTCTCCAAACTGTTAGTGAGCAAATATGAATGGACAGCACTAGAATCAAATATTAGTAGGGATAACCCCACATATTTTTTACAGTTATTCCTGTTCCCCAGCTGACCTGCTCTGCTTTATGTCAATGTCTATTTTAAGGGAGTAGGAACTGTCTTTTTGTACTGTGGTTTATGTAGTGTCACAAATGTTGATAGTGATCTCTTGCAGCAAAGGTTTCTGTTTGATCTCACCAGTACAAGAGTGGGTATGTTATTTTCATCAGGGTCTTTCCAGTCACTTGATTCATCAGTTTTCTACAAAGCAGGATTGTAACTGGGCTGTGAGGAAGGGAAATTGTACAGGCAGAGTAAGATTTAGCAATTCCTTTATTTCCTGTAAGAGAGACTAGCTAGAGGTTGGCTTGTAATATTTTCTTTTTACTTAAAAAACACATTCCCTTCCAAACAAAGCAATCAAGTTTTCCCATACACAGCCAGTTTTCCCATCCAGTTTGTAAAGTCTTTAATAGGTGAGCTTATCTTTTACCTCCTCCCTCTTTAGTTTTCCACTAATTCTGTAATAGGGTAACCTTGTTCTGAGAGTAAATACCTATCTATCCCACAGATAATTAATGTCCTCAACACACTAGTACATCTTCATTTTTCACACTACTGTTGCTATCCCACTAGTCACTCAAAGAGCAAAATTAATGAGAAGAAGTGTCTCTGAGCAATTTAAGCTGCGGCAGATAAACTGTGGATGTTAGACTCTCAGAGATTGTCCCAAGCTGATGTTATAACCTTGTTCGGTCATTACATCTGGTGATATGCAAGCTATCCCAAAGCAATACCCAGAGAAACAGTTTAGTTTTGGCTCATGCAGTAGGATTATGAATCTGTAACACCACCACTGTCACAGGTGGGTATTCTCCTAAGTGGGCTCTAACTCACTTGTCATTTGCATTTCTGTAAGGAGGAAAACCCTTAGGGACGTAAATCAAAGGTATTAGTGGGAAGAGACTCATATTCATCTGCAGGAAGAAAGCAAGCAAATAAAGAGTAAAAATGCCAGTGGCCTCCTATTACAACACCTGCCTCAAAGGATCACTTGAGCATTATTATTGGGCCATAGTTATTCCCAAGTTATTCAGCTGCTTATGGGTGTGAATTTAGTTGTGAGATCCCTTTATGAAGCCCCCTGTGGGAGAGATGTTGAGAGAAACTAAAGGTAGGACTCTAGCAAAAAGCAAAATTTAACGTGCCTACTAGCTCAGGTTTATATGAGATGTCTATGCTCTTCATGACCAGCCAGGGCTCTACAAAACTGCTTAAACAGTAATCTAGTGCCATCTGAGATGCCATGCCTGAGACAGGCACAGGAGACTGTTAGGTGAGACAGGACCCATCAAACACCAATGCTTTTCTAAGGTGTGGTCACAGCCACATAATGTACAATAAGAAATTTTTAATGCCACTTCACGCTTACATTCAGCCAACTGATTTGAGCGCTAAGGCTTTCCACTGCTCCTTATGCAGGCAGCAAAGCAGTGAGCACAGCTCAGAAAATAAGTGGTACCAGTCACCAAAGATTGGAGCAAACAGCACTTTTTTTTTTAAACAGTTTTTCCAAGACAACATTTTTCCTGACAAATTGCCTCCCTGCAACTGCCCCCAAAAGTAAAGCAGAAACTGTGTACCTCTGTGCCCCATGCTTTTCCTGTTTTCCTACCCTTTTAGACCATTTCTGACAGACATGTCTGTGCTCAAGTCCAGCTTAAGGTCTAGAATACAATTTGATAACTTGGGATATTGAATTGTGACAACTAGCCAACTTATTTTCCTCACTCAATTCCCATCCCTCGTTCTCTTTGACTTTCTCAGATATTCCTTTTGATATCATCACAGGCTGCATTTAAGTAGCAAAGACATTTTGACATTACTCAGGAGGAACAGCATCATTAAGCTAGTGCTTTATAGCCCACAAGTGCTTCAGAACCTACAGGCATGGTTGTTTGCTGTGCAACAGGTCCCTTGTGTCTAATCTCCCAAGTAAATATATGATTCATTCATCCTACAACAGTGTGGGACCATAAATATCAGAACTTTAATCGCTTAACAGCAGGCCATGTTCATGTGTGGTTGATGAATACAAGTCTCTGGAGAGTAAACACTCAGGCCCCAAACAACCCAAGCCTGAAACCCAGAATAAAGAGCTTTGTTGTTTTTGAGAATTTCATGGGACAAGGTAGACGTTGTAGTCAGTAGATCAAGAGTAGTCCCTGCTGAGACTTATGCTATCTAACTTTAGAAACAAAAATATACAAAAAGTATTAACTAATTTTTGTTGTTGTTCCTGTCTTAGTATCCTTTTAAGGCCAAAAATGTATTCATTGTGTCATGAACTGTTTCCAGTCAAAATATGCTTGACAGATTCTAATTAATACATTCAAAGGGACAGTTTTAGTACAGTTTCCCAGACACTTCTATAGCAATTGTATTTCAAGGGAGCAATAAAACCATAGGGAGTTTTGCACTATAGGAACACTTAGTTGTTTATCTGGACTCAAGGTTACTTTGGCATTACATATTCTTTCCTGGTAGAAGAAAGTGAATTTAAGGAGGAAAACACCAAGCACCTTTCAGCTGGGAGACTTCATCATGCTAGAGGTTTTTTGTTTGTTTGGTTGGTTTTTTAAACAAAACAAATAGAGTGGTCTTAGCAGAGCTCAGAGTTCAAGGACACATACATGTTCTTTTACATTCGTTTAATTTCCATTTAAATTATTTGCTACTATGGTGCAAGTCAAATATAGTATAGAGATATCATTACAGAAGTGCCACTAGGGACTCTAGCATTACAGGTGTATTGACGATTCCACTTAAAGCGGAATTAAAATTCTGCTAGTTCACAAATTAGTGATAACTTTGGAAACCAAATTCTAACACAATAGCTCTTCAGGGACAATGTGGAGGAGGAAAAGCATTTTCATTTGGCTTTGAAAATCTCACTTGTTTTCTTGGCCCCTGTTTGCTTACAGCCACTTAAAACCTAGCACTTACATACAATGTACACTCACAGTCTAGTTCAAATCTCAGGATACTTGGCACATTTCAAACTTTTAATCACAGCCACTGATCATTGTTCTTCATAACCTAATTTAGTTCTGCAAACAAAAGACAATTAAAATGTCAAGCTTCATCAATTGCATTGATTTTCCAGAGCTGCCTCACACTTGGCTGCAGCTCAGATTGGGATGTCTCCCTACAGAGTCTGCTCCTTTCTTGCATAATCCAGCTCTCAGGACCAGTCTACAGAAGCAGAAACTCCCAGACTGAAAGACTTGCACATGATTCCTGGTTATGTCCTAAGGGTGAAATAGGAGTAACTTTCCAGCAAATGCTCAAGCTCTGCTGCTTAAAAATACAGTTCTATACTGTAGGAGCTGTCAGTCCTCTACTCCCACTAGTACCAGCAATGCAGCTTCTCCTGGTGATGAATTCTCTGCAGTGTAACAGCTTTTTGAGCTTCAATTTCAACTAGAATCTGTGCTTTAATGGCAGCTGAAGCCCACAGCAGGGGAACCAAGTCTTTAAAGATGGACAGATTTCATCCTCTTCAAACCTTCGTATATTGGAAGAGAAGTATACACGTGTGCCTTAGGTTTGTGAGAAAATGTTGATAAATGAGTGCATTAGACAGGTCTAGGATCTAACATAGCTACCACGATAATAAAGTTATTTTGCACAATAACACATCCTTACCATCATTCCTAAATACTAATCACTTGACTGCTTCAGTCATGCCTGAACTAATAATTAAGCTTTAGTATTATTTTTTTTTTTTAAATCAAAATAATATTTCTTCAGTACAGTATTTTTAACACACTACAGAAAAGCAAAGTTCACACCTGAGTCTACCCAGTGTGGGATAAAAACAATAAGCACAGATGAGGAGCAAGAGAGAGCATATAATTATGAAGAAAAAAAAGTAACATCTAGTCAGTGCTTCCTGTTTCTCTCATGTTTCAATGTTACAACATCACTCTGGAAAGATGAACAGCTGGTACAGATAATTTAGAACAAAATAAAGGGAAATAATACTCAGAACAGCAGCTGGTTAACCTGCATACTGCACATCCATAGAATATAATCACAATTTTCTTTCTCAAAAGCATGAAATGGTTTATAGTCTTCAATAAAGATCTGTAATTATAGGTACTAGGATATTGGAGGGTTTTATGAAAGAATACTGATTTATACTTGTAGAGAAGCACTGTCAAGACTGAGGTCTGTTTTTTCATGGATATACATGCTGGGCTCACGCTGACAGTAATGTCTAATCCACATCTTATAAGAAGCACCTGAGTGCACAGCATAAAAAAGGTACATAGGACTGACAGCACTGGTGGGTAGTTGGGAATGTTAAGCACCAGATGTCGAGTAAAATCAAGCAATACAGAATTTACAAGATCAAGTAATTGCATTAAACTAAAAGAAGGTAGATTTATATTAGATATAAGGAAGAAATGCTTCACTCAGAGGGTGATGAGGCCCCGGAACAGGCTGCCCAAAGAAGCTGTGGCTGTCCCATCCCTGGAGTGCTCAAGGCCAGGCTGGATGGGGCTTTGGGCAGCCTGGGCTGGCAGGAGGTATCCCTGCCCACGGCAGGGCATGGAAATTTTTGGTCTTTAAGTTTCCTTCCAACCCAAACCATTCAATGATTTTAAGTATATATTTACTCCTAACCCAACTCCAAAATAGATAGGACACTGTTTAGACAAATATGGAGAGGTCTTCGAACACACTTAACTAGAAATCAAATGGAACACCGGATGGCAAAAGTCCTCTGAATTTTTGGCATATCTTTCTTCTCATATACCTAGCAGTGTTTGTTGCTCTAAGTGAGGGGTAATGCTACAAGAGAATAATCTGACATCAAATTGAAAGAATACTTAATCTGATCAATTCCTGCTTTGAAATTCTGCAATGCTAGGAAAGCTTGCCAAATTAGTGTTCTTACATAGTAAAGCTGCGATTCATGATCTTGTACACTGAGCATTATTTAGTGCTGCATGTAGGTACCAGCACAGGGGTTGCATGTGCAGAAATAGGTTGTAACAAAGCATCAAGACATCTCCAGTAGCACAAAAAATCAGAATCTTAAGAGAACCATCTGTGAGGAAAGCATAGTATTTTCTTCTGGTCTCATTCAAAACAAACAAGAACAGAAGCAGATGAAGAACTAATGGAAAAAGTATGTTAACTGAACTATTTCAAACTTCAAAAGAAGTGCTGAGCAATTTCAGTTTACAAGGAAGCTTCAAGTAACCGAAACAAATAAACATTAATTTGGATGAAATCAAGATAGTATTCAAAGTGAATCTGAGTGCTGTTTTTTCTCAGCACATTTTACTTTATGAATGTAATATACTTTAGATATTATGAAAAAAATATAGGCAATAAAGTCTTAACTTTACAGAATAATTTCAGCCTATGCAGGAAAATGTCACATAGTAGCGTTACCTGATGGAATCCAGAACTGGAGATTTTTTTTTCCTGTGTCAACATTGAAGGTTGGCTTCCAGAGAGTTATGTTGCATCTGTGTACCTTCTATTTATCATGAAATGGTTTCTTCTAGTGAAGGTGTCATCTTGTAGAATTGTGGGTGAAAACAGAATTATCTAAGAGCAAATATCAGATATTTCTGTTAGCTTGCTTATATAGCTAAAAACATAACGTGGATAGAAGCTACATGCAAGTAATTGTGAAACACTGACTAGAAAACAGGAAACATTATTGGTTACTTATCAGTGATAAATTATCAGGACTGACAAAATTAACTTGAAGGATATTAGGTACATACACAGGAATTGGGAACTCAAAATTAACTCATATAAAATCGAGGTGATAGCTGAAGGAAGGTAACACAGGGACTAGCTGAGAAAACTGGAAAACAATACCAGAAGTGATTGGGAAGCTGCATTGAATTACAAAGGATACAGAAGTTGTAATGCAGTATGATTGTAAAGAACGTAGGTTTGGTGCAGAGAAGTTCATACCAGTGTAGGAAGATGGTAGTAAAAACCATCCAAAGTATAAAAGGTACTTCAGTACTTGAAACATGAATATATCTACATTAGGCTTCTTTTTATTAACATTAGGGCATACTGTTAGAAAAAATAGATATAGTGGAGGGAGCTGGAGCATAAGCAACAAAAAAGGATAGTGACTCAGTGGGTGAATACCTAATAAAACAATAAAAAATAAAGGAGATAAATAATCAGGAAAGCAGCAATATACTGTGCAAACCTAGAACTACCTTCTAAATCTTATTCTTGCAGAAACATACCTTTCTAGAGAAAACAAACCAGTAAGCTCTTTTTAGAATATTCTAAATGTTCTTAATTATAGTACAAACACCCCTACATTGTTTGCAAAAACCAAGTAAAGCAAAGAAATATGTCAGTAAACTAGTAACTACTATTTATTCAATTTATGTTTTGGACAAACAAGAAGAGTGTTTTAATATCAGTTTGTAAACATCTCCTTACCCAAACTACATCATCTACATGGAAGTCAGTTGAAAAGAAGCACGTTCAAAAAAAAAAAAAAAAAAAGCTGAAATTCAAAAGGAAAAACCCTTAAAAGTAGGATAAGTAGGAGTGAAAAAAGAAAAGTAAGAAACAAATATAAGTAGCTATTCAAACATTTTGTAATGTTTTAATTGATAAACAACGTTAGAAAATCATCAACTACAGAAAGACCAAAAATACATATCTACCCCACTCATTTTGTATAAACTCAGTTGTAGAATGGCAAATGGAAGATTTTAAACAAGGCTATCTGCCAAGAGAAGAGGAAGTCCCAGCTGTAACTAAATAGACTGACTCCTCTTCCTCTGCAAGCAGCACAAGAGCTCTTCGATACCTCTTAAGACTTCCCCTTATCTGTGGCTATTACAGTGAAGACCACCTGGCTCACTGCAAGATGAATTAGGAACAGAGGGAGGACTGGATATTTTTAGGATTTACGGCCTAAACTCCTTTCAGGTGTTTGCATGAAGAGGAAAATAAACAGTATGGGAGGAAAGAAGGAGCAACCCAGCCGAGGACCACCCTTCCCTCCCACGAGGGGAGTTTCCAGCCTGCTGCCTCCAGGCATCCTGGGGAGAGGAAAAGAGCAACAACTGCCCTCAGCTGTCCCTTTTGCTCTGCCAGAAGACAGGTGCTTACAATGCAAATTGCTGTACGCTCTCCTATAAAGGAGGTTAAAACGGACAATAATTTGCGTTTCAAATATGATGGCTATTAGCTTTGAATAAACCATACAAACTGTAAATGCTAGTTACATGTCCTCCTTACCACATCCACTCTCTTCCGGACTGGGACAGTTAGATCATGACAGAAGATGAGGATGTGCATCCTTTAGTCTTCTCAAGATGTTTTTTTAATTTCTGCATTTTTCTATTCCAACTGATATTGCTTGAGCAACTATTCAGTTTTCCTATTAGGATAAGCTAAGGATGAAGAATTTTGGGGATATGATGCAATCCTTTACACAAAGACAAATCAGCTGAGTAGTGATGTGTTTTCACAGCTTTCTCTGAGATAAACTTTTCCCTTGCTCTGCCCTCTTTCCTTTAGTGCATACTTCCAGAAGTCAGTGCAACTCTACCAGCTGCTCAAAATCAGAGATGAAGCTGCCCTTGCAAACGCCCTTTCCAGCCTGGCTGTTGCCCTTGCTGGCAGGACCAGCCAACTGCTCAGCTGGGGAGCTGCAGGAGATGTTGATCTGTCCCAGGCCTCAGTAGGCAGCGTCACATCAGAGGAATCCAGACTCTTCTTTCCAATTTACCTTGTTTTGGAAATCTTCTGAGTGTTATTAGATTCTGTAAGACCTGACCTTTAAAAGTCAGGGGTGCAATTAACCAATCTGGCCAGCTCTGCATCAGCAGCTCACGCTAGCCTGGAAGAGGCAGGCACCAGACAATTCACTTCTGACTAATGTTATTAAAGAGGAACAGGAGGTGGACCCAGACGCTTTAATTAAACTGCAGCAGGTCTGCTCAGCAGGCTGTTATGATTGAGTGCAAAGCAAAGATACCTTGCAAAGTATGCTAGAAACACAGGGCCTCATCTAATTATGTTGCATAGCCATTTTTGTGCTGATTTTCTGGTAGTGCCAGTTATCCAGCTGGCAAAAGAAAGGAAAGGTATCCAGAGACATCCTCTGCTGCCAGCACTCTGGTTTGGAGGCCTCTACATTGATTCACTTTATCAAAACTAGCGTATTAAATGCACAGCTAGAATTATAGGAAAAACAGTGTTACCAGGAGATCACCTTCATTATGTGTGTGGGTGACTGCTCTGCTCTCACTTCTATACCAGAAATAACCTTGCATATAAAAGGTATTTTCTCCACTCTGTTGAACTCTCTTTTTGTGGCGTAGGTGAAGACATAGGCTTTACAGCTTTTGGCCATTGCTAAATGGTCACTCCTCTCTTTCCATGTCCCATCTACTTTAGATATGGACTTGAACTGAAAACAGAAATTCATCAGAAAGATGAATCTTGGGGCTCTATTTGGCTTTATTATTATTATTATTACTGGTATATCAGTTGGCTTGAATTGCAGACTGCATTTGTCTGTATCAGGGTTTGCTGTCCTTTCCACTGGGGATCTACTGACGTTTTTTCTTCTTTCTCAACCTTTATCTTGCTCACAGTGAATTTCCTCTGGTTCCAATGGTCCTTTTCTGTTAACACATACAAACCTCTGACTTAAGGTCAACTACTTTTACTTGCATCAGATTGGTCAAGCCTAAATTTGGCTATTATTTAGGCTGGTAACCTACCCACTCTGTAGCACAAACATAAGTCATATGTACTTGTAGTCCATCGCTTTGACCATTTATTTTCTCTTATTTCATACTAAGAGAAGCAGACAAGATTTCCTAACAGTTCACTGTGAAAAAACACAAGCTCTCAGCGCACTCACAAAGATCCTTGGAATGTCCCTAACCTGCCCTCCAGTATGTCAAAATGACCCTGCATATTTAAGAAACCCAAATATCCATAACATTACTGGAACCTGAGTGTTCGTGACAGGAAAAAAAAAAAAAAAAAAAAAAAAGCAGTGAGGTGTTAACTCCCTGCAATTCTTTATCCAATGGACAGAGACAAGGTTCTCCAGACTGTAATTAAATGCAGAAGTGTAATTTTACATTTTTGATTTGCATTACGAAGGACCAACCCTCTCCATCTCTATCAGTTAGAGATCTTGGAATAATTAGTCTTGGAAGGCTAAAGCCAGCTGTTGTGAATACGTCCCTAACAGCTTAGATTTTAGCCTAAGCCTCCAAAATTTCTACCATTTAGCTGATCATGCAAGTGATCAACTAAACATTTTTTTGCACCTAGCTAAGTAGGCTAGTTAAAAGAGTTTTCTCATTACTTTGCTTAGACTTAAGAACCTAATCAAAAATCATTTCAAGTTTCCTAATGATTTTCAACCAAGCCTTTAAATTAACCCTCCTTACTTCTCTTTCTCTATTTGAGTACTGTTGGTAGAATTAACAACCTAAAAAAAAAACACTACTTTGACTTCCAGAAAAAATGTTATTAGTGACTACCTCCAAGTAAAAAAAAAAAACACCTTAACAATTTTGTATTTTCTCCTGATTTATGTCCATGTTTTTTCACCTCTACTCTGCTGTCCCATATAATGTAGTGCTGGTCACCCAATTCTGTATTAATGCACAAAATTTCCAATAATTTTAAAGAAGCTATGGGAATATTAAATATATATATGTGTGTATGTGTATGTGTATGTGTATGTGTATGTGTATGTGTATGTATATGTATATGTATATGTATATGTATATGTATATGTATATGTATATGTATATGTATATGTATGAAAAAACCTATAAAGCAAATTCTAAAATGGCAGAGGTACAGGGACTGTACTTCTTGGGGAAGAAAAAAAAAAAAAAAGAAAAAAGAAAATGTCAGAAATCGCAAGTTATAAACAGAGACTGAGGGCTAAAATTTTTAACATAAGTATGTCCCCAGAGCTGTAGATAAGTGCCAGGAAACTTGGTGCTTCTGGAAGATCTAATGAGGCCACTATTTGCATCTTAAGAGCTTAAATATACTTTCGGTAAATTAGAACACCTACAGAGGCTGATGTTGGATCTGGTTCTTTGAAAAAAAAAAAAACATTAAAAAAAATCTAACCTCACTGAAGTGATTGGGAAATGTTTAAAAGGCATGTGAAAGATTTTCCAATCTTTTAAGTTGGGGTCATCCAAAATTTTGACAACCAGTGACAAGATGACATTATAGGGATTTGTTCAGATTGGACTTTTGGATACAAATACATTTTATGATCCCATCTAACAGTGGAAAAATCATTTTGCCAGGACCTGATGGAAAAGACCCATGGGCCATCAGCTGTGCAGCCATGCACCAAACTTCTGAAGGAACTAGTTACTCATTAATCCTCTTTTTGGTACTTGATTTTCTGATGTTTGCATCACCTGCATAAAACCAGGCTGGGTTTGCTTATTGTACAAAGAAAGGGACATGAGATCTTTTTTTGTGAAAGTCCTGAAAATAAATGTTTGAAGAAGGGAAAGTGATCTGTTTTAATGGTTTGATTGGCAAGTGTTGGTAAAAAGAATGCAAACACATGATTTATGTAAAATTGCCAGCAATGGCAAACAAGAACATCAAACCAGTTGATAATACATCACTTGATGGATTTAAGATCTTTTCACATTCAAACTGGTATGTCATCTAGTTTTTATTTTGCAAAACAAAGAGAAGACAGCAAGATCCATGAAGATGTATTATATTGACAATGGTAATCCCAGAAATTATTTTAGCATTATGACTATATCTTTGGAATTATTTATCAGAACTAGTTCAAAACATAGTTAGCTAGGAAGTTATCACATTTTTTTCCTCTTACAATTCTTTTATTGAAAAAAAAATATTTTTCCTTCTGAAAAGGGTAGGAAAAGAAAAAGAGAGTGTTCAAGCAGGAATATGGGTAAACCTGCCATGAAATTTGACTAAAATTTGAAGCATTTCAGGTTTCCTTTCAGAATATGGGAGGTGGGGGTCAGATGGGCACTAGCCTAAAATGACAACATTTTCATCAAAAAGTTTCTAGTAAAATCTCTACCAATAAGGGTGATTTACAATAGCTGTAACGATACTCATTTTTCTTTATGTACTTCCTGTACTTCCAATATATAAATTGAACTACCTAGGCTCTCCCTCAGGCATTGTACCAAAGCAATGTTTTTACCATGACCCATTTGGCATGCCATCCTGTAATACCCCTTTAGATTCATTAGTCGCCTGTTGTGGTTTATAGCACATCCATCTGCCCTGTATTAGGCACTCTCCTGACAGCTAACTGAAAGCTAGCTCAAGTCTGGTGGAGCAAAAACATAATGAAACAGTTGAGTCTAATCCTAGCTTGCAGTTATTGTCCATGTTTCGTTAGCTGTGTGTTTACAGACATCCATAAGATGTTCTTTTCCTCTATTAGGCCACATGCTTTCTTTGGATAGAATAGAACCATTATATTGTTCCTGCATGCCCTGTGCTTGGTCACAGGGAGCAGAGACTGGCGCCTCCCTCTGCACGCCCCCCCCCCCCCCCCCCCCCCACTCAGGGAGCTGCAGGGAGTGGGAGGACTTTTGACTTAGTGACAGTGACAGAAAGATGCAGGTAAGCACCTGAAGTGATACTTTTGACCAAAATTGGACACCCACAAAGGACGCACTTCCAAGGGACTAAGTTTGCCAACATATTCCACAGCAAGTGCATAAAGCCCCCTGGCAATAGCAGGTGAGTGGCTGCAGTGATCCTCACTGGGACCATCTAGACAGCTGTGCAAGCCTAGGCAAGAAGGTATCACAGAATCACAGAATCACAGAATTTCTAGGTTGGAAGAGACCTCAAGATCATCGAGTCCAACCTCTGACCCAACGCTAACAGTCCCCACTAAACCATATCCCTAAGCTCTACATCTAAACGTCTTTTGAAGACTTCCAGGGATGGTGACTCAACCACTTCCCTGGGCAGTCCGTTCCAATGTCTAACAACCTTTTCAGTAAAGAAGTTCTTCCTAACATCCAACCTAAAACTCCCCTGGTGCAACTTTAGCCCATTCCCCCTCATCCTGTCACCAGGCATGTGGGAGAACAGACCAACCCCCACCTCGCTACAGCCTCCTTTGAAGTATCTGTAAAGAGCGATAAGGTCGCCCCTGAGCCTCCTTTTCTCCAGGCTGAACAAGCCCAGCTCCCTCAGCCGCTCCTCGTAGGACTTGTTCTCCAGGCCCCTCACCAGCTTCGTCGCCCTTCTCTGGACCCGCTCAAGCACCTCGATGTCCTTCTTGTAGCGAGGGGCCCAAAACTGAACACAGTACTCGAGGTGCAGCCTCACCAGAGCCGAGTACAGGGGGACGATCACCTCCCTAGCCCTGCTGGCCACACTGCTTCTTATGCAAGCCAGGATGCTGTTGGCCTTCTTGGCCACCTGAGCAGATAAATATAGGTAGGCAAATAAATAGTAGGGAGATAAGGTAGCCAGATAGTTTTGGAGAAGTTCCCTGCCCCAACAGTCAGAATTTGTCCTAAAAACCCTTTTCACATTGAGTTTTGAAATCAGTTTAGTTTAACCAACCAGAGAAAGACCAGGAGTAGGCCTATCCATGTAAGAGCTGTTGAGGAATTGTAATTGTACTTTATTTCACGTGAGATGATTTTCCTGTGAAGACAAGCTTTTCAGAGCCCTGAATAGCAAAGCAAACACTCCAGTATAAGATTGTTATCTAGTGAAATGTTTGCAAGAACCCCCACAGAAAACACTGGAGAGATCAGAAGCTCTCTCTTCAGGAGACTGCTCTACAATGCAGGAATTTAGTGTAAGCCTTCTTGTTTCCAGCTATGGCAGGCACTGTGGTTTCAGTCTTGCTTCTCATTCTAGTAGGGGTGGGGCTGCTGCTGGTATCAGTTTAAGAGCATTACTTATCTCATTGCACCTAAACAACCCCCCAGGGGCATAAGATCCAACCTACAAAGAGAAAGGCAAAGCTGCTGATGACTTCAGTGGGCTGTGCCTCAGGCTCCATTCAGAGAAGAAAGAATTCAGTAGAAAAGTCATTGCAGAAATATATAGCTATATTGAGCAACAGCAGAGTACTTCTAGCTGTTGAACAATTCAACAGCCCAATCACAAACAGCCTCCTTATGCTTGATCATCTAAGAAAAAATTCTGTGGTGTTTCTGTCCTTTCATTGTCTTTTTTTTTTTTTTCTTGTTTGTTTTGTTGTTGTTGTTTTTTCCAGGAATGGCTTTCTCTTTTCCAGCCAATATCTTCTGTCACAGTGGCTTATCTGACAACAGGTTACAATGATTGTCTGCTGCTTCTCTGCTTTCCTAAACACAGTCACGGCCTTCTTATCTACTATATCAATGAGTGATATACCTTTAAATCTTGTTCTTCATCTAATTAAAATGAGTGCATGAAATGTCTCTTTTCTATCCAGACCATGCTCACTCCTTTAGAGCAGTGAATTATTTATCTCTTCTTGCCACTTATGATGCTTTCTTTGGGTTAGACTCTGAAAAATGGGAGAATGAACTCAGAATAGGGAGGAATAATAAAATTCTTCCTCCGGCTATGACCTCAGAATCAATGGAGAGAGCAGCAATCACTGCCTTGACTGTTCCTCCTCTGTGACAACATGCAGAAAAGATAAAGTAGCTAAACCCATCTGGAGCAGAAGCCACAGAGGGGCAGGAACAGGATTGCTGTGGGTTTTATTGCCCCCTTCAGGGCTCCATGTCACTGGGACTCAGCCACATCTGCCCCAGGTGGATCTGGAGGGGCAGGAGGTGCTATGACACTCCCAGATGCTCTGCGGTCTAAGCACAGTGAGCCCAGAGGGCAGGCCACTGTCTGTAAGTGAAGCTTAAAGGCCATATCTTTCCTTCTATATGAAAACAATGCAATAAAGAGGGAATCAGACTACTTGAAAAATAGTCTTTGCTCCGATAAGAAAAGTGAGTAAGGAGCTCAGCTTTGGCTGAAGTCAGCCGGAGCTGAAGAGTTCGTCCCACCCTGCAGCAGACTTATTTGTCAGATGACAAGACTCATCTTTACCTGCTGAGGAGGATATGTCAGGGAGCATGAGGAAAATAAAAAACGCCACCTAAATTTGTCTCCTTTATAAGAAGCAGTAGGGAACTCAGGGTCACAGAATATCCTTGCTGTCTGTGAACAGCTCACAGAAAATGCAGCTTCTAACAAACAACAAAGAACAATTAATGCTTTCTTTAAAGGTCCATTTATGCAAACATTTTTTTAGTATCCAAGTAAAAAGAAATATTTATATTTCCTAAACACTTATGCTTTGTGAGTATCAGCCTATCTGCAGTGATAATCCATTTATTTCCACAGCTATACAATTATGTCCAGGTTCCAGATGAAATTGAGGAGCGTGCAGAGAAGCTAAAGACTTAAGTTTTTCAAAAGCTGCTCAGGTGCTGAAAGCAGAAGATACATCTTAAAAAGAATTTCTAGAAATGCCCTAGCATAAGGGAAATCATCAGGTGTAGGGCACATTTTCTGCAGAAGCTAAGCCAGTTCAAGCGTTTCCCACCTTTCTCACAAGACCACCTTCTGCTCTCAGTTTGGCCACATTGGCTTCTGGAGGCATTGTGCCTTTCCCAGGATCAGTGGAATGATCAGGGCTTACAGAAAATAAAAAAAATCTCAGGGAAAGAGCACCTTTTCTGATGATTGCAACTGAACTGATTTCTTGTGGTGCTTTTCCCCACAACCATGTGAATCAGCACCAGATGGGTGCACTTAGACTGGGGCAAGACAACAAGAGACTTGGTGGGGACAGATGGAGAGGACAAGAGTGTGCAATGGCATCCTTAGAGAACAACACTGTCTAAAGGTTATTAATGTGATGCTGGCTACCTCTCTGCTCTGCTAGGCACACTTAAAATGTAATCACTTATTATTTTGGGCAAAACCAAACAAAAGCGTGGCAGAGCAAGGAATGTAAACCACATCTCAGACTGGCTCCCTAACCACTGCATCAGCCTTGCATTACAAGCAATTGGAGGTTTTCTTACTTGTCAAGATTATAGATTCCCAGGGCTGTGTTTCCTCACAATTTTTATGATGTCATCATCAACAGCTAAGCAAATGCAGATTGCTGCAGCTGGGTTACAGCACTCTATAGGGCAGTAACAGGAAAAATAAGCATATATTTCTTTATTCAGCTGCTGGCAGAGAAAGTGGAATTGTTTCTATTCTCTCCGCTTACTCTAAAAAGATTGTGGGGTGAAACCGAGGAAGTGTTCTTAAGAAAAGCATTAGAAGGACAACTCAGCAATGAGCAGTTTATCAGATTGGCCTGGGAAAATAACAGAAGTTCACATCATCATAATTGCAAACTTCCTTAGACCTTAAGGGTCTCTGAACACCTGACACTGCAATCCGTGGGGGTGGCACATACCTACCAATCCTCAGGACTAAGGATAAGATCCTAGCAGGAAAAGCTGACGTAATGCTCTTGCAAAACTGCCGTGGGATCTTGAACGTCCCCTCAGAACAAACAGGAACTTGGTGTTTGCAGCATCATGTAAAAGGAATGAAGAAAATCCCATTGCTAAGGTCACTTTAAACTGGGTAAACCACTGAATGAGATAATGACTGTGAGAGTTTTGAATATATGACTGGTTATCTTTGCCATCTGTAATTTCTATGGATCAAAAATGTACAAAAGAATCTCATACAAATAGCACCTCAGCTTTGGGGGGAATAACTCACTATTTTTAAAGAGTAAAATGTATTAGAGCTTCCTCTTGATATATACTTTTATCTGAGTATAGCTAACTAACCAGCTGAGACCAGAACACTCCCTGTATCTATTGCACTCCAGAGAGGCAGGGCCAGGTCTCCTGGCAGCTGTGATGACCACCATAAACTAAGTTATGTTAAGATGCAGGCTTGAGATAAGTCGGAGCTTTTACAAAGTCCATTATCTACTACTGTGGTTTTTATTTTATTTGAAGATGTATGATGTTTATTAACTGAATGCCCTTAAGTATTGAAAATGAAAGCAGAACTTTACCATTTAAATTTAGATCATGCTTCCCTCCTGCAACACACAAAATTTTAGTTTACTCTGAACAGTTCCCAGGACTACATGTCCAGATTCCAAGCAGAACGCTAATAAAAGCCCCCACATTATTAGAGGCACCAAATGAGTGCTTACAAAATTGCAGTTGCAGACAGAGATAGAAGATTAGAGTTATTTATCAAAACAATGGATTAGTTTAAATTAATTTAATGCCGTTACTAGCATTGGGAACCAAGCACACCACTTTGTAGCGTGCTGGCTGGACCACTTGATACTGTTTATCATCACCCAACCTAACATGTTGTAGCTTTGATGGGAAATCATTACTTCCAAGTTGTATGTCAATCTTCCTGCTGGCAGTGGTTGTATGGTATGAGCAGTATGTGAGATCATGCAGATCACTGTTAGGTTTCAGATTGAAACAGGCTTTAGTTGCCATTGATTTATGAAAAGTTTCTGTTCACCCACACCTGCTCTTCAATCCTGCTACACAAAAGAAGAAAGGTGATCCTACCACTGATACTATTGATTACCACTAAATGCCTATCGGTCCCATCTCCCTTGGGGGTCTTTTTTTCTTTTTTTTATTTGCCTCTTTCTTTTTTTTATTTGCCTCTAGGAATGAGCATCTCTATCTATAATAGGTTAGAAAAGCTTTAGCCTAAGTTTTCTTCCTCAGCTAATCATTTCTCCACTTTGTAACAGTTCTTTTAACCATGACAAAGCATATTGTCCATAGCATTTGTGTTTTAACTGTTGAACGGAGTCTATCATTCATTTTTCTTGTTCTTTAGGATTGTGAACCCTACTGTGGAAATGATAGCATTTCTCTTAAAGAGCTTCTCTGCTCCTGCTGCTGTGCCTCTTCCACATGTAATGGAAAAACTGTTTACTGTAACAAAAAAAAATAAACAAAAACAAACAAACAAACAAAAAAAAAGCTGGTAAAAATAAAGTTCAAGACTCCAGGTGGCAAGCAAGTAACAGGAGCAGATGTCTTAGAGAAACAAAGGGGGGGAAACAAAAAACACCATAAAACAAAAAGAGAGATACAATATAAGAACAGCCATCAGGACATTTGAAACCACTTTCAATGAGATGCTAGAGGCATTCTGAAGATTATACACTATGTTGATAGCACCTAGTCACGGAAGCCTGAAAGCCATTGTAGTTTATTGTCACTCTCTGATGTCTCTGTTCTTGCATGCCTCTCTCTATTCTTTCTGCTGGGAACTTCCCCAGGTGTCTGGTTCAGGTACTTGGCAATGAGCCCATCAGAAAGAAAACAATTCCTTGTTCCTTATCTTCTGCCTTTAAAGTACCAGGTAGGCAAAGAGCTGCAATGCAAATTCAACTAATTATACAATTTGAAAACAATGGGTTCCCATAAATGTAGTGCTGTGCACCATATTAAAAAGACGTAACATTTATCAATGATCTTATCAATCATTATTGTTATATTAAAAAAAAAAAAAAAAAAAAAAAAAAGCGGTCTATGGAAAACACGAGTCAGTTTTCAGTGTATTTTATTGCCCTAAGTGCTCATTCCCCTGTGACATAGGCACCTTACAGGCATGCATCTATTTATTGAGGAACATATTGATCAGTCAATACAGCTGACAAACTAATAATGTTCCAGTGTTCACCTAAGCTCCTTTGTCAGAGGAAACTGGAAATTATACAGGACAGGTGATCTTTCAAGATATGAGTTGCAGTCACATCTGATAAAGTATGCATGGAGTTAACGTGAGAGAAGAAAATTATTATAGTCAGGCTCAGGAGGAGAGAGTGATAAATATTCTGTCCAGACTGTGACCACACAGAAACAGCCAGTGCCATCTACCAAAATGAAATAGGGAGCACTGCATCCCTTCACGTCACTTGTATCCTGAGGAAAATGGTAGAAAGTACACTTCATGCCATTTCTAGTTACCATTTGTCCATATAAGTACAGACTAAGTGCAACAGTAGTACAGCAAGGCACTTTCATGAAGGTACTTTTTGCCATCCTGAAGGCTACAAACTCATGCAGTAATCTGGCATTAACAATGGTGGCCTTGGGCCTTGCTCACAGTACACTGACTGCCCCCTCTCCCAGCCTGACTCATCAGGGACTGACAAAAAAAAATCACTATTTTTAGGCATTTAGAGTTACACTAAGTCTTTAGCCTAGCTGCAAAAGCGTGCTGTTCCATTCCAGCATGGATTGATGAGACCACAGCATACCCCGTGAAACAAAATGTCTTTGCCCCAGCAGTGGTGAAACATCACCAGAAACCAGAGATCACTAACTGCAGCATGAGGTGAATGGGTCAGCTGAGCTCCTCACCAGCTGCCTCCCCCTTACACTGATGGCCAGGAGGCTGCTGGCAGTCAGGTCACTCTCACAGAGCAGCTGGGACAGAGAGTGGTCCCTGCCCTGACCAAGGGTTAGCACAGAGCTAGCTTTTCACTGCACTGGCAAAATTTCTTCATCTTCTTTGGTCATGAGTCTGTGCTCCCTACCCTGACCACTGTGAGATGGGTCCACCACTTTCCTGGGGAATGTGGACCTTTTCTAATAAGGCAACTTCTCTGCTTTCTTCCAGCTCCTCTTACTCACCTTCTCTTGCCTTCTTTACTGAAGGAGAGACTCAAAATCAAGTAAAAACAAATAAACACCTCAAACTAAACCAGAACGGCAACAGCCCCTGGCTTCTGCACTGGCAGCTGCTTCCTTCTGTGCTGGTGCACATTCCACCCTTCGCCCTAGCAGGGCATGAGGAAGAAGCTGTACACTGTCCTAGGAGCAGCTCAGGGCACATCCAAACAGAGCAGCCTACCATCCCTTCTCATTGTACCATACTGGTAACAAACAGCCTTTGGAGTAGTTTCTGGATGCTACAGTCAAGAACATGCATCTTTGCCATCTCCCTGTAATGGAATTAGTTGTTGCTTTTTTTTTTTTTTTTTTTTAATGTTAAAGTTTTATACTGAGTGGAAAACTAAACCTTTCTCTGTCCAGTATCTTTCAAAAAGAGCATCCGAATTCACAGCTTACCTTGCCTGTGTCAGTTATGCAGGGAATTCACAGCTATTTGTGTGATTTCATATGTAGGACTTGCTTTACAGCCTGATCACAAGTACACTCTGTCTTGCGCACACAAACATCTGGAGGTGTTATCATTAACTATGTTTTGAAAAACCATATGTGTTAGTAATACCACACTAGAAAGTTTATCCTTCACAAAGGGGCGACATAACAAATTATACAATAAAGCCAAGAGAGGAGAAATGGTAGAAGTATGGATATCACACTCTGCATTTCTAAAACGATCAAAATCGTTAGACGCACCAGTCTGATCATTTGTCTTTTATATGAGAGGAATCCTGTAAAATAAACAACCTTATATTGCAACAGTATATTGTGGAATGGGATAATATAAATTAAGCTTCCTGCTTATATGTCACATGCAGTAACTGTTGTAAAGAAAATGCCTCCAGCATAAAAGGCAATGGGCAGAACATTACTACAAAAATCCTCCTGCTCGGTGGAGATGGGATGAATGACTATCGGACTGTATATTTCACAGCATTTGCAGTAGGCTTTTTCAGATGAATATGTGGAGAAGTTCTTTTTATCATGAAATTACCATGCCAGAAACAAGGCAAAAAGCATTTCTTGCTATCAACATTAGGATATGGTTAATATGGACTCTTACATTTTCCATATTTAGTACTGAATAAGGAAGGTGGCCTTTGTCCTGCCACCAGGCCCAGGCCAAGACTGCTTTCTTCCCAGTCTCTCAAGAGTGGCAATTTTTCCCTCTCACCTGAGGGCCTTATCCCTAGACTATATCTCTACCTGTGAAGGGAGATACCAATAGCTCCCCAACAACAAATTTAAGTGGTGTGCAAGCTGCCAGCCTACAGGAGCAGGCACAACTGGAAGTGGCACAAAAGCTGAGCACCCACAAGAGCCCATGCTAGGACACACACAGACAGCAGCATCCCAAGGCCTGTGCAGCCCACACATGGCCTGGTCAGTGGCCAAGACAGCAGAAACACGTGGGGAGCAGAGCGCTGCACAAACAGCCATCCTGGAGATGAGCATGGGTGTAGATACAGCAATTACCCTTGTGCAAGCTGAGAAAAGGATCCCTCACCTTCCTGGTCTGTGAGCACCTGCAAGCGTTGGCTTCATTGCACAGACGGCAATGACTTTTACATTTGTTTTCAGTGGAGACAGGTGTGTGTGCTCTGCTAAAAGCCCAACTTATTTTTTCTCTGTCCTTTTTTTTTTTTTTTCAATTAAAAAGTACTTGCAAAATAATCTAATTAGAGTTTCCTTCAAGTCTCCTATTAAGACACTTGAGAGGAGATAATTAAATAAACAGTACAACAGTACTATGGACTGCAAGAGTTTCAGGTGAGCTCCTTGAAACAAATTACTTTTCTTTAGCTGCTTTCCATTCAGAAATTCCTAAAAGCAGGTACTTTGCACAGCAGTGAAATGCAGTTAACATCTGAGATAAATTGGAATTGCCACTGACAGAAGAAACACTATCTAAGACTGCACATTAGAAACTGAAAAGTGACAGGGGTTTTAAAAAAAATGTTAATTACTTTGATATATGGTCGGAACCAAAAGATGAACATCCTTTGGAAGCTTGTTAAAAGACAAATGAATATGACTGTGGTCTCTCTTCCACAACAACACTGTCCTTCCAAACAACTTGCCAAAAGAAAGTCAGTTATTGACTTCTAATCAAACAAATTGCTGCATTGTAGCTGAAGAAAATGTCTTACATTACACTAAGAAACATAACCTTAAGAAAGTCAAGAGTAACACATTTTGTCACACAGCTGTTCAATCCTACTCTGTATTTACTGTTACAAGTAATATATGCTTTTGGTATTTGCATCATCATAGTCAGTGGAGGACCTCACTATGCTGCTACAGAAAAAAACATATGAGCACACTTAGCAATCTTTCTAAGGAGTTCACAGCTTAAGAAAGTGATTAAAATATGCATAAAATATGCAGAGTACGGGAAAGCAAGGCAGTCTAGAACAGGCCATTTTTACATTCCATTAAAGTTTCCTTCTAGTTTACTACAAGCATGTTAGGTCTCCACATCAGAAACCAGGAGAATAGAGAACACAGAGAAATCCTCCTGTTGATGTCTAACTCACCACTTATGACCCCATGTTGCTGAATTAACTGAAGAGACAGTCAAAGCTAAGTTGAACACAGGCCCACAAACACCATCAAAAGTCATGACTATTTCCTCTCTCTCCCTGAAATACCTGCACTTTCAGAAGCAAATTAGAAGTTTCCTGGTAGTGGTTTTAAAGCAAACTATCACCTTCCCAAGCTGGGCACAGAGCTTTCCGAAGAGGCAGCAAACCCCATGCCAGCATGCTGCAGAGCCAGACCTGGGCTCACCACGTGCTCCAAGTCCCCTGAAACTCAAATACACGAGGGGCCTCCAGGAGGGCGAAGGGGAGATGAACTCTGACAAAAATACCCATTTTTAAAAAATGAAGTACTTGGCCTGTGGAAGTGCTTTCTGATCATTATAACAACTGGTTTCAGCCACTCTGGTATCTCCTGCCAAGTATGGTTTACTAATGACACGTCATCATGGCACCAGGAACAGACTTGTTGATATGTTAAATAATGGGACTTTTTTCAGATCATTTTTATAGCTGAAAATTCTCATGGCATAAAAGAGTCATCATAGTTATTTCACTGCAGAGAACTGTTATTTTTCCTAGAATAACTTTGAACTCTGTAGCTTTTGGGGAAGGGGGGCATTTTTCAAATAAATCCCAGTTTCCATTCTTCCTGACCCCGAAAGCACAGCCTGCATTAGCTGAAACAGTAACAAAATCACAAAGATATGTATTCAGACAGTCTGCACATTTTATCAGAGCATTTATGTGTTTCTAAATCCAAACAAAGATCTAAAACAAAACTCAAGATTTTATATATATGTGTGTGTGTGTGTGTGTGTGTGTGTGTGTGTTCCAGAACATACAGACTGAGACTTGGAGCTTCAAAGCTGAGTAAGGACTTCAGCCACACAAGTCCCAAAGAAACTGATTAATTATGTGGTTGACAGTCTCAGTTTATAAGCCAAGTTATTTCCTGATATAACTTCATTGTCTTCAGTGGAGTTACAGTGGAAATGCATTCGACAGACAGTCATGTTTCTTCTCCAAGAAAAACTTCTAAGGCAGAAGGTTTAAACATGAGTGAATGAAAGGCCTGGGCCAAGATCTACCCTAATTTAAACCCTGTACAAAACAGCTAACTTGGAAGAGAGGGTGTGAGGAAAGGCAAGAAGAGACATGAGTCTATTCTTCCTTTGCTGGGACATTACATCAATTCCCTTAGGTAATGGTCATGTCTCCGAAAAACACACTGGGAATCCAAACTGCAGTTTTCTTGAGATTCTTTCCTTCGAAGTTTGCAAGTTCATGCATTTCACAAGCAATATGTGTTAGGGGAAGGGTGTGGGCTACTCTCTGCAGGGGACAATGAAATTCACTTCTGTTAGGTATTGCATCAATCCAAGTCTTTTCTGCTTCAAAATTCATTTCATCTTTTACTAGGATGAGTGCTAGAAATGGTGATTTTAATATGAACACTGGAATTAGTTACCTAGTTTAATCAGAAAATAACGTTTCATACATTTTTCAATCTCTGTTATTTTTGAATTAAAACCCAGCATGCGAATACAATTACTTTAAAGTGTTGGGTTGGTTTTGACTCAATATTATTTAGCATTAGAGCTACATAAGGCTAAGCAGAATGCACAGGTTAAGCAGAATGCATACACCCTTGCTAAGATGAGAAGGAAACAAGACCTCAACTTTTTATTTGCAGCATTCCTGAGTGTGAGGAAGTTTTATTGCTTTGCATGAAGTGTCACTTATGCCAGCAGCAGAAATCTGAATGCCACAGCCCTAAGTGTAGTGAATTCCTAATGTCTTCATTTCTGATTCTTCTGCCGGCAGAAGTTATTTCACTAAAACAAAAGTGACGCAATCTGGCAGTAAATGAGCTCAACATAAACAAAATGGCTCCACAGTAATATCCCTGCTCTAGAGGAATCACTTCTAGGGGAGGCAGCATGAGCCAGCAAGCTGGACTAGACTAAGCACTTGCATTCCCTTCCCAGCTCTCCTCTCATTGACTCTCTTCAGTCAAATCAGATCAAGCTGCATACATTGCTGTAATATCCAACTGGATGTCAGAAGCCCATTTGCTAAGCATCTTTAATGAGATGGAGGTGAAGATGTTTCCTATTCAAAACATCTTGTGATTATTTACACACAGGACAGACATTGGATGAAGAGCATCTCATTTTCCTCATTTGTAAAATGTATCTGCTAACTCTCAGCCTTGTCAAAATGTGTGGAAGTGGAAAAGTCCGTAGGATGGATGGTGACCACTGCCATGAAGGAGAGAAGCTGGGACTGTTTCAAGGGTACTCCCTGCTGGGCTTGCTGTTCTCCCTGCTGAGACCAGCCAGTGAGAGAGTAGCTGCCATCTGGCCCTGTGTATGGCAGCCTCCTCCCACCCTTTCTTTCTTTCCTTCAGCTTCCTCCTGAGTATGCAAGTATTTGTATTCTGCACACAGGCCTCTCCTGCTAGAGGAAAATCCAACTTACTTTTTCTCTCCTCACCTGAGCTCACATCTGTGATCACTAGTTCTTCATCTCAGTAACACGCAAAGCCTGTATCAACTCATCCAGTGTACTGTACGCACCTGTATCTGTGTTCTCCCAGGCTCACCTTAGCTGTTGTGGTCCAGCTCTACCACTCTTTGTTTTTCCATCTGGCCTCAGCTCCTTTCTCAGATATGAATGCTTAACAGATTTTCTTCTAGCCCCCATTACCACTGACTCTCATCTCCAGCAATTTCCATCTACACATACAAGGTTATCATGACTGGAAGTGGACCACATTTAAATATGGAAATAGTTGGGCAGGCTTCCCCCACTTTCCTGTCTTTTCTTTCTCTCTGTTAGCTACTGCAAGCCCAGGCACAGGCTCCAGTGAAAGGCACCACAACAGACAGAAGCCCGCTGCTTTTCCTTCAGAGTACAGCTGTGAAAAGTTGGGCACCTTTAGCTTTGAACCTGATACCTTTATTCTAGATACCTTTTGGTTTTCAGTCTAATACTATGAGAAGACAGCTAAGGAAAGCATCTGCCTGGCTAGATATTAGAGCAGCTGGAAGTGCCATGTGCAAACACCAGCAGTGGCTTGCCTCAGAAGCACTGCCCTGCTCAGCTGCATGCCCACAGGGGTGGCAGTGTGTCGCCTGTCTCTTTGCCATTGCACACAGCATGCACAAAAACCCCAGCAGCAGTCCCAAGGCAGCAAGCAGAGCACTGTTCCTGGACATCTGTGAGCCAGCATCTCACAGTCATAAGACAGAAAGGTGCAATAAAAGCTGTCCCAAGGGGTTTTCTTCGCTCTATCAGCATTGCTGTGTATGTGTGGGTGGTGCTCATTAAGAACAACGACACAGTGATAAGCTGACAAGCAAGACAGACCATGATTATACCCACATGAATTCTTATTCTGACATTAAAATAAATTATGGTTTTCCATCTTTAGAGCCCATCTGAGAGCCCACTCTGCTTCCATGAAACTATGTGTTTCTCTGTGCCAACCATTTTTATTTTTTTTTTTTCTGGGAGGGTGGAGGAATACCTTGTAATCTCAACATCTGAAAAACAGTGTGTGCAGCAGGCATGAGATGGAATAGAGCAGATGCTGTTTCTTTTGAACACTTGAGCAAGCAGGCTTATCACCCTTGTGGGCTGCAGTGCCCCTGGAAGCATTTTTAAAATCTGCTTTCAAAAAGTAACATGATAAGAAGTCTTCTGAAAGCATGTCAGAACTTTTACCCTGCACCACATCCCAGTCAAAATAGAACATGCTGTGTATTTTGCTAGCAATTAGGGAACAAATTACTACTAATTAGAGAAGAGTCATGACCAAACTTTTGAAATATCAAGATGTTTAAACTACTACAGCTGAGGCAAACCATGGGGGGAAAAAAGTACTGGTGCAGACATCATTATAGATGGAAAATAAGCTACACAGAGATTTTCTTGTACTATAATGACATCCACATTATGACTATGGCTTGAAAAGTAACTTTAGCTAAGAACTGCCACATTGACTCTGAAAGCCAAGGAGAGCTTTTCTGCAAAGGCTAAAAAAATAGGATTTCCTAAGGAAAAAAAAGAATAACACCGATTTAAAATTGCGTCTTGTCTAGTGATCTCATTTCCTTAGGATCAGATTCTTATTACCCTCCAAGCATGAGGCAGAGTTAAATCTTCCTCAAAACTAATGTTCTGACTGTATTTAAGAAAATAGGTTCCAACTGAGCAAAGCTGAATTAATTAGTTTTGTTCTGCAGTGCATTGAGCCTTCTCCTACTCTTGGGCACAGAAGTAGGAAATGGGGAGGGGATTCCTATTGCTTTAATTTTGAAAAGGGTCAGAAGTGGGTTAAGTGTCACCTTTTGCTGTCTGTCTGCAGCTGGAAGAACAGAACAATCCTGTAGGGCTGACAAGGAAAACTTTTTCTATAGCTGAAATCAATGTAATCACAGCTAGTGTGGTGATACCACTAGCTCCAGTTTGGAAACAGAGAATTTTGAACCAGTGGCATGGGTGAGCACTTTGTTTACCTCACCAGAAATTCAACGTTGTGCTTAGCTTTAAGTTTGATGGTTAGAACATAATCAAAATCTTGACAAAGATTTTGTAGGATGTCTTTAAAGGGGGGTAGAGAGAGAAAAAAATAAAATTATATATATATATAAGTATAAGTAGAAAGACCTTAGCCCATAAACTGAAACTGAGAACTAGTTATCCAGTGCAACAAAATCCAAACTATTATTTAAATTTCTGCAAATTTGTTAATTCCATTTGCTGACCATTACTTTAAAATGTTATAGCTAGTTACTTACAGGGACAAGTACACAAAACACTGAAAATAAGTGGTTGCAAGGAAAGCATGACAAGATGCAGAAGGAAGCTATTTAGCCAATTATGTATTTACCTTACAAGGTTTAAAATCTGATGGGAACATTTTGTTGTCCTTTTTTTTTTTTCTTCAGAAATTAAATGATTATGAACACTTCTGGTTTTGAAGCTGTAAAGCATCCTGGTTCAAAACCTGCCAGCCCTGATGGGGTTATGGGAAATCTAAAGAAACCCATGTGTCATTCCCTCTCCACCCCCCTCAAAAAAAAATAAAAAAAAAGGGCATCTGTTCATCCAACCCCCAGCACAACAAATGGAGTTCTGTTTTGTCTTTTTAACAGTATAAGCTCTTGTGACCAAAAGAAAAGAAAAAAATAGTTGGGGGTTACCATTGAAAACCTCTCGGTATTCTTCTTCCAACATCGTTACATGGGTAAATGATTAATGCTGTAATGTCTTCCACCACCAAGTGTTTGTGGGCCACAAAGAGTGAAAAGGTCTTGATTGCCCCCATAAGCAATGCTGAACTCCACACACAGTTCAGGAGAGCTGCTATATGAGCATTCATACAGAAAAAAAAAAAAAAAAGCTGGTAAAATTTTATAAACTGGGCAAGCTGATGGTTTCTGCATCTCACCTGTAAACTTTTTGTTCCTCCAGCTCTTGTTGTACGCTTCCTGACCAAACGGTTCATCTGGGAGTATGACCCAACACTAGGTAGGTTATATTTCATTGTATATATGTGGTACGTTGCATTAAATAGCATGTCTGAAGTAATGGAAAATCATAGAGTTAAAATTTTGTGCCTCAAACAACCTTTAAATTTTCTGTAGAAAGCTTCTCTATGGTCATTTAAAGCTGAAACAAATTATTACCTAAGACGGCAGAACAGAGAAGCAGTAATGCACTCAAACAAAAGTGGAATTAATATACGAGGCACAATCCTGCCCACACAGAGGTCAGTGGGAATTTTGCCTCTGAAAGCAATTGTATTATTATTTCCACTCTGAAAATTAAAGTATTTAGCTTGTGATCAGTTTTCTGCTTTTGGATAACCCAGCCAGCAATTGCTGGAGAATAGACTTTCTGGGATATGTAACTCAAAAATTCAAGGGGAAAAAAATGTGTAGGTATTTACACTCTGCCTACACTTAGCTAAGTTCATAGTCCTCACCTTTCAAACACACATTGCATCTCACTTCTAGAGTAAGCAAATAGGGACACAAGGCATCAGAAGTGCATCAATGTGTCCTCTCCACAGCTCCCACTCAGCTGAGTTGGGTCTGGCACTGTTGGGAAGCTGGCACAGATAACTCAAAAAGATTTCAGATGGTTTCTTTGAGTTCGAAGCCTTTGAAAATTTGGGCCAACTTCTTACTAGTTCCGAAGTTAGTCTATTTGAATGCTCGGCACCGTAGAAAATCCAGGCCAAGAAGTCTGAGATGAGGTGTGAAGTAAGGAGCTGGGAAGTTCTCTTTTCTCCTACAGTCTGTTGAATAAACATCGTCCAGTTAAACACCTATTTCTTTCTCAGGGTTCCTTCTCTAAGAAGTCACGCTAAAGAAATAGAGAACAATATAATTTTGCATAGCAGAAATAAACAGGATTAAATTTTAATACACTTTATTACAAAACCCAGGCAGCCCTTTCAACAAAGGAAAGTTTCTAGTATCATATTATGTATTTTTGTCTGGTAAGATGAAGAAATGACAGGTATCAGAACTCTCATCATGGGAAAGTAATTCTCAGAACAATCTGAACTTAAATACATTCTTTTATCTGCTAATATAATTCACTGATGAATATACTGATGTCACCTGTCCTGCACAGTAGGATGTTCAGTATAATGTTTTATTAAACTTTACATTTCCATCATTTATATGCCATTTTCAGAACCTGACAATAGAAGACCATAATTATACAAAAGATTTTATTTTATTAAGTTTATTACCGTCTTATCGGGACCCTGCATGCAAAAACATCATAGTTGTGCTGTTGAAGCACGCAAACTAAAGTATATGATACAAGATTTAGTATTTTTTGCCCCATTTTGAAGGCTCTACATACTTTTTGCTGTATAAGCCTTGATGTTTGTTTCTGTTTTTACAAATTAATACAACTGCAAATCAACTATGCCCCTCAGGATTGTCTTCTGTTAGCAAAGTGAAAAGCTTTCATGCATACAATACTCCTATCTCAATACAATTAAGTCCCTTCTGACTTACTGAATTCTACAGTCTCACCCAGTTTAGAGGAAAACAGCTTAAGCTATGTATTACAGCTATTATGAAGCTAAGTGCTTTAAGCTGCTCAGAGGAAAAGGTTTGAGAAATGCATAAACCAATAATCACAGAAATCCCTCATGGAAGAAGCACACTAGATACTTTTTTAAAGTACTATTTTTCAAACCATGTATCACAACAGGATTCAGAGGAGGCTCTGAAGTGTTACAAAACAATCTCATGATATTCTAACCGTTGTTCAGGCCTTCAGAGGTCAATCATAAAGGGACTATACTTTCAAAAGCTTTGAGAAAGTGCTTTGGAGAATCTATTTCTGTCTTTATCAAGGTCATTCTCTGGTGCCTCAGCATCCAGTTACCTGTAAACGTCACTGAACTGATTACTGAGAAATTTTACCAGATTTGTTTCTTCTTAGCAGTAATGGACTGACGATTGGGTGGAAAGAGGGATATCTATATATTCCAGCAATTTAAAAAAATTTAAGCTGTGTCACTGAGACATTTGCCCTAAATGGAGATTAATCGTTTTTTGTCAAGCAATGTTGAAAGGGTAGGAGTAAAACAGATGCAAACAATCTAGCTGCTGCGCAACAGGAGGTTTTGCCAGAAATCACTGGGGCTGTGACAAGTGTCATGTTGACAGTTTATTTCTTATGTCAAATTCTCTACTATCCATTAGACCTCTGATGCAAAGAATCCCTGGATAATTCCTATTTTTAGAAAAGCTTTCTCCAAGCTCTACAAGGCTGGATGGAAATTCAACATTATCCTAAGTTAAACATTAGGGTAAATTTAAAAAAATAAAAATAAAAATACAACTTATGCTCTTAATTCAAGGGTGGCACATTTTAACTGGAAAGGAAAAACACACATTATAAATATTCTTTACTACTCTGACCTGCCAGAAGAAAACGAAGGACAATATTTTTAGCAGCATCTGGACATGCTGCTGTATCTCCAGGAGCCAAATTACAAACCACAAAATAACATTTTCTGGCGGGAGCAGCACCACTGAATCTTGCAAATCTTGGCACATGGAGCCGCCAAGGAAGTCAGGGTTTTGCACCTCTGCCACTTCTGTGCATGATGTTGGCTCTGTGCAAGCACTGGTAAGACAGCTGCATCTTCACAAAAGTACATACCACTGTGCTTTTTATTTTACCATTCACAGCCAAGGGATAAGAGCTGCAGCAAAGGTCATTTTGTGGGGAGTGCAAACTGTCAGCCTTGACTTCTCCATAATTTCTGCTTAACTGGCAAGTCACTGTCACCGTCTTGGCGTGTTTTTATTTTTTATTTGCTTATTTTTCTGGAAAAGGTGCCAAATCACTCAGACTAAGTGGTTACCCGGCATCATCAAGGTGAATGAGCTTCCAGTTTCTATCTTTATTTATAATAAATCACACAGGTATCCTATGTGTGCGACAAAATTAGAAGGTCCAAAGAAACAGCTCTACAGAGAAATAGGCTGGAACTGCACGTTTTTAAAAATACATTTACATGTATTTTAAAAATACAGTTTTCTAAAATGTTAAGAATATGAATTCAGCATTAAACTTAGTTATATTAGTTAGTTAAATATCACAGAATCACAGAATTGTCTAGGTTGGAAGAGACCTCCAAGATCACCTAGTCCAACCTCTGACCTAACACTAACAAGGCCTCCACTAAGCCATAGCACCAAGCTCTGCATCTAAACACCTTTTAAAGACCTCCAGGGATGGTGACTCAACCACTTCCCTGGGCAGCCCATTCCAATGCCTAACAACCCTTTCAGTAAAGAAGTTCTTCCTAATATTCTAATAACCTAAACCTCCCCTGGTGCAACTTTAGCCTATTCCCCCTCATCCTGTCACCAAGCACATAGGAGAATAGACCAATCCCCACCTTGCTACAGCCTCCTTTAAGGTACCTATACAGTACAATAAGGTTGCCCCTGAACCTCCTTTTCTCCAGGCTGAAAAACCCCAGCTCCCTCAGCTGCTCCTCATAAGACTTGTTCTCCAGACCCCTCACCAGCATCGTTGCCCTCCTCTGGACTCTCTCGTGCACCTCCATGTCCTTGTAGTGAGGGGCCCAAAACTGAACACAGCACTCGAGGTGTGGCCTCACCAGGGCCGAGTACAGGGGGACAATCATTTCCCTGGTCCTGCTGGCCACGCTGTTTCTTATACAAGCCAGGATGCTGTTGGCCTTCTTGGCCACCTGAGCACACTGCTGGCTCATATTCAGCCGACTGTCCACCATCACTCCCAGGTCCTTCTCTGCCAGGCAGCTTTCCAACCACTCATCTCCCAGACAGTAGAGCTGCTTGGGGTTGTTGTGCCCCAGGTGCAGGACCCAGCACTTGGCCTTGTTGAACTTCATACATGTACAGTTGGCCTCATAGTCATAGCCTGCCTGCTTCACAATGGCTTCCAGCTCCTCTTGTTTGTTACCCATGCTGCGTGCATTAGTGTAGATGCACTTCAGTTGGGCCATTGCCTTCTCCCCCGGCCTTTCCCTTGTTCCCCCGGCATGACTCTAACAAGCCCTGTTTCAGCCCCATCCCCCTTCTCACCTAGTTTAAAGCCCTCTCAATGAGCCCTGCCAGCTCCTGGCCTAGGATCTGTTTTCCCCTTTGAGATAGGTGGGACCCATCTGCGGCCATCAAGCCGGGTGCCAAGTAAAGCGCCCCATGGTCAAAAAACACAAAATTTCTGTGTTGGCACCAGCCTCTGAGCCAGGTGTTTATCAGGTGGGTTATCCGTGTCCCCTCTGTACCCCTTCCTGCCACTGTAGGGATGGATGAAAACACCACCTGTATTCCTGCTCCATCTGCTAACCATCCCAGTCCCCTAAAGTCCCGAAACCTTCAGGCTTCTCTCTTCAATATTATCACTGCCAGCCTGGACTATTAAAAGAGGATAATAGCCAGAGGGGCAAACCAGGTTGGGAAGCTTTCTGGCAATGTCCCTGATCCTGGCCCCAGGGAGGCAGCAGACTTCCCTATGGGTAGGGTCAGGCTGACAAATAGGGCCCTCTGTTCCCCTCAGAAAGGAGTTGCCTACAACAATCACCCTTCTTTCTCTCTTGGTGGAAGCAGTCTTGAGGCATGGAGTCGACTTCCTCGCCCTAGGCATCCTTCTGGGTAGACTTTCTACCTCATTCTCACCCACTGGTCTCTCAAGCTCCAGGGCCTCAGCTCTGTTGTGTAAGAGCACCTGGGAAGGTGGGGCTGGTAGGGGATGGGTGTTGCCTTCAAGGTCAAGCAGGGACCTGTTTCCATTCCTCCTCAACTCCTAGGTCCCCTGCCTCTGCCCGACAGTGACAGGGCTGGGGGTCCACCTCCATTTGGGGTGTCTCACCCCAGTAACTCTCCTTCAGGCCCTGCAGGGAGTTGCTCCACCAGTCTATCTCCCTCTCACACTCCCTGATATCCCTCAACCTCTCCACCTCCTCCTTGAGCCCTTCCACCAGGCAGACCAGGCCATCCACCTGCTCACACCTCACACACACGGTGTCTGCCTCCCTCAGATGGCAGCAGCAGGCTCAGACACTTTCAGCATCCAGAGACCTGAACTGCCCCACTGTTGAGCGGGCAGTAAGTCTGGGTGGTTACAGACTTTCTACAGACAGCTCTCTGTCTAGTGTAGACCATTGTGGCCTAGCTAGTCGTAGACAGCCATTAGATGAGTTGTTCTTATGGGCGGGGGGAACACTCTGCCCTGCCTGCGCGAACTGCTGCGTCCCACCCTTTTTGCATGTCCTGTTCGCTGTGCTCCCTAGGGGCAGCTTTTGAACATCAGGGTAGAGGGGCACTGCTGGCTCCACCTACGCCTTGTCAGCCTCCCTTGTGAGGGCTGCCGGGTTGTGGCAGCTGCCTCCAGTAGCCTCGATGCCAGAAAAGAAGCCCTGTCTGTCCTGAACCCTGGCTCCATGGCAGAACATGTCTGCCCTGGAGCCAGTCGCCTCAGTAAGAGGCTATGTACAGAGAAAGGGGATTAGGCTACCACATGAATTTCACAAAAAATTCATTAAATGTTGTAAAAATAGAATCCAACTTGCCAATTAATAAGCAGATTCACTGTGATGTTAGAAAGCCTAAAAAACACCTTGGCCTAGCTGGGGCACCATTTAACCCACAGCCTAAAAGCACTTCACAAACATATGCAATGTCTCTGTGGCAGATTTAATACAGAACTGGAAATTATTTGTGCTATATTTCAATTTGGCTCTGCAGACAGATTTGTGTAAAAAAAAAAAAAAAAGTATGAAAACAAGCATTCCTATGTATGATTTCAGCAGGGCCTGCCAGGAACCGGGTGGCAGCAGGCTGACAGTTTGCCTTCCACCATGGTGGCTTGGCTGGGGGAAAAGCTTGCAGCCTGCGAGCAGCAAGCAGCTGCCCTCACAGCCTTCTTGGGGTTTGGCCACCTTTTGTGGCTAGTTGCCACAAAGACAGACGTGCATAAACGCCTAACACCTGCCAGCCACTATCTTGTCAGGAATGGACGTGCTCTGTGGGGAGGTGTTTCAAGGCAGAGGTGTGAAGGCCTTCGTTTGGCCACCTACTTTATGTGGGGAAAGTCCTGGCTTGAATGCAGGCCTCACACAGATCTCAGTGATACAGGACTTCATGTCACAGTTGTAAAGTGTGTTGTGTATAGCTGCTCTTCTTGGTGCCAGTAATTAGAAGTAATAGTCTGGACCGCAGCAGTTGCCCCCGTGAGCTATTGGTAGTGCCCAGAATTTAGTGTGCCTTCTTCACTCTTCTCAAGGGTGGATAGGCACTGTGGTTTGCCATCAGACAAGAGATATTTAATGGATTCAGCATCCCTGATTTTATAAACAGAGTAAGTCATCAAGGGAACCAGTTTATTCGTTTTTCCAGAGAGGGTAGAAAAGAAGGAAGAAGCTCAAAGCGTCAGCTCATCAGCAGACAGACAGCACTGATGCTTGCAAATTACCTCATGAGCAACAGCAAATTACCTGCTTCCATCAGCCATGACAGGCAAGGAGAATCTCCTGGCTCGAAAGATGAAAAAAGAAAATTAATCATAGCTATGGCTAAGAGGGTGCTTTTTAAAATAAGTTTTGCAGTATTTCACTGAAAACACATTTGCTGTTTTAACATATCAGGACAATTCACTCCTCTGGAAGCTGAGCTGGGATAACCAAGTTTAAAGGAAATTTAAAAAAAAAAAAAAGGTGAAAAGAGTGAATTATGAACTGGGTTGTGTCATTTGTTCTAAATTAGCACTTTGATGTACAGATGGGGGGAATGAGGTGTTTTGTGACGCAGAGACTTACAACATCCATTGTTGCCATACAGGGAAGAAAACCACACAAATAAAACCCCAAGGAAGTGCAGGAGACAGGTTCCCCAGTTCTTTCCTTGATTCTGTCACTGAGTTGTTGCTTGTAGTCTCTCTGCCTCTGCTTCTCATCTATAAAATCCTTCATCTCATGGAAGCGTTGTAAATCTTTTAACTCTATGAGTACCAGTTACTCTAAGACTCTTACATCAAAGGCACACAAAAACACCATTTCTTCAAAGACACAATTTTAAATAAGAGTCTGCTTATAAAAAAACAGCAACCAAGGAGTTAATATTCTTGTTTACCTTTCTAAAATTCACTTGGCTTTCTCACACTGTCGCTAGATGTCTTTCTCTAGCTGATCACATATTTCATACAGTTTTGCTAATCCTCTGAAAGGAAAATTGTCTCTGAGCAGATAATCAGCAGAACAGTGCATGACAGACTGGCCCGTCTATGAAGCTGAGACAGACAACATGGAGTTTATTTAACATAAATAGTATAGACAATTCTTTATGGTTTCTCTTCTTCATAGTAAAGAAGCATGTGCCTTAAGAAAAATCATAATTTTGCTAGGATTGCTAGATTAAAGGTAACATTTTTAAGAGTATTTGCTTCCTTTCAACTCTGTCAGAATTTCTTAAAGTTGCTCGGGTTTTTGTTCAATCTTTTTCAACCAGGACGGGGAAAAAGCAAGTTCATGTTTCTACAAAGTCCCATTCACTCAACATACATTCAGCTCAGAAGACACCATTACATATGCATAAAATGCGTAGGAATCAGTAAAGATGTGACAGCAATTTGTACCAACTTATCTCCTATTAGCTTGATTATGAATGGCCCACGATAACAGCGTTGTTCTCCAGCTGAACATGAAATGTTCAAAGGACTGTACAAAGTTACAAGTTCCTGATGAAGGGTCAGAGATGCCCGTTACTGCCCTGATTTATCTGCTACAAGAGAATTTCATGTTCTATAGTCCAGATCAGGACGTATAAATTTCACCACTGTGGCAATAATAGCAGAAAACACTTTGTGAAGGTAAAGTTTATCTTGGCAAGAAGGCTTTTCCGGCTGGAAATCTTGTTGCAATGATTTTTATTTTTTTTTCCCTTAAATAAATAAATAAATAATAAACCTATTAGAAGGGTAATTTTGCATATATAACATCTGTAGCTGGGGGCTCTGGCAGCAAAATCATAATATTCAGGGACCACAAGGGCAGTTCACAGATATGGTACATAACATAATTAATATTACAACCCTGCCAAATATTTATAGCCTAGACCAGGCTTCTGAGTTTCTTTTCTACACCTTAAGAAGGACAGATCTGTACAAACAATAAGCAGAGCAGACTGTGAATATATCCAAACTATCTTCCATCAAAACTGTTGAGAAACAGAAGCAGCTTAGCTGTGGTAGCCAAAACCTCTCTAAGAATAGTTTATCAAGAAAAAGATGCAAGAACTATCTTCCTGGACTTTGTGCCAATACGGCCATGAAAAAAGAGCTGAGGCCTGCAGGTCCAAGGAAAGTTCTCAAGGACTGTCTTTGCTCTTGGGTTTAGTCTTTCCCTGGACATCTGGAATACAGACTGAATACAAACTCTTTGTCCCCGGGATTGTTTTCACTGCTGCAGATTGCAAGTTGAAGAAACTCACATCTTTGTATACAGTAGATTTCTAGTTTTCTTGACTTGTGGCTCACTCAGCAAGTTTGTCTTAATGCTCCTGAAGGCTTACTACCTGCCTTCACTATAAAAATATTGATTCCCGGCAGCACAGCTGAGAGAGAAACTGCCCAGACAGCGCTTTTAACAAATGGGTCCATACTAAAGTAACTGTTAATAAATCATTAGCTGATGGTCCCTTCAGCCCTGGAGTGTGAAGGTTAACAGAACAGCAGTCCCAGGATGAAAGCAGACCGGGGAGGTCCTTCCCTCTCAGCCCCTTCTCCCTCCTGCTGCACAACAGAATACCAGTCTATACAGTGCTGTAGAGCAGACCATTTATATGCTTTTGATTGAAAATACCAATTTTCTATAGCAAGAAAAAGAGGGAAGAGAGAGAAAGAGGGAGACCAGCATCTTGCAAAACTTTGCCTCCAGCATATTTCATCTGAACAGCCATGTTGACAACTACAGCTTATCCAAGTGCATAGCTAGAAATAACGTATGTGGTCCATTACTGGCTTACAGCCAAAATGGGCTGTAATGTTAACTAACCATTTGGGGCTAGGAGGAATGGCTGCCAACTTGTGTTTCAGGGAATGCCATGATAAATGTGTGCATATGCTTAATAGTTTGCTGGAAAACAGCCTTATTTTCACACCAGACTCCAGCCATTAATGCCCTCAAATGTTATTAACAAAATTACTTATTCCTTCTGCTTCAGTGCTTAACAGACTCAGTTCCTTTAATAGTCCAGATTGTGCCTTGCTACTTATCTTCCTGGAGTTCTGTTTTCTCCCCACTTCAAAACAGTAGAAACATTGCTTAACTTGATATAGATTCAATCCACATTATATCACTTTTACTAGCCTTCTCAGCAGCAGGAATTTGTACTGCATTTGTTACAGAAATGAGTTGTGAATGCACTCTCAATTTCTCTGAGGTGCCCGTAAGGAAATAGACTGGTATGGCATAGAGCACCTTAAACCCCTGACCCTGGCTTCAAATGCTCAAAAACTTGAAATGAAGAAACTGTAATTGAGAGCAGCAGAGTAAGACATTTTAAACAACATGGGAAGCAGTTTTCTGGAAACATGGTTTGTTTTCTTTCATATGGGTCTCAAGATATTTCTGATGCCAGTAATAAAAATATGCCTTTTTACTGTAGCTGTACACACAGCAAAATCAGGAATGGCAGCAGCTCTTCTTGCTGGAGCTACAGCTGCAAAATATTTTGCCCCCACTTTTCTTACTCATCATATTCCAACATGTTCTCCAGATGAGCAGAAGTTTCCAGTGCTTGCTTCTGTAGTGTCAGGAGCACAGGCTTTTGTTTTGCTTGTTTTAGGTGTGAGAAAAGTCTTACTGGTTAGTTTTCATTTATGTTGGCAGAAATAAGGTGAAATACACACGGCTTCTCTAACAAAGACCTCTTGCCATAGTCAAAAAAAAAAAAAACATAACCAGAAATAGAAATAGTTTATTTAGACTTAAACTTGTCATGTGCATAATTCCCAGCAGGAACAAATGTCTCTGCTTCATGTTTGGTAGGAAACTTGAATCAGAAAATTAGAAAAACAGTTGAAGCCTTGAAGTTTACTCCATACTAGTTAGCACTGCTCCAGCTTTGTCAGTTTTGTTTTAACTTGCCTTAATTAATCCAGTTCCCAAATATCTGTGCACATTTTCTCTGCCACTCTCAGCAAAAGCTGGGTAAGTACAGAAAGGAAATTAACACCATCCTCTCCTCTCAAAAGAAACCCAGTGTTAGTACCCAGGAGACTGTCACATGCAGCAGAAGCCAGCAAACAGACATTTCCCTTTATTTTTAGAGTTTTGTTCATTTTAAAGTTTTGTTCAATAAAACTACTCTAGCTTTTCCATTTGAAAGTCAAAATATGTTAAATATATTAGTGTATGTTAAATATGAAAATATTAATAAATCAAGAAACAAGCTGTGTTTTTGTAGGCTAGTTTAATATATCCCACCTGTACTGTCCAAACAGGAAAATTTGGGAATGCAATAGATCCTTTCATGCAAAGATAAGAACTATATAATCTAGTGTAGCTATGCATTCATTAGCCATTTATTTTGCTTCTCTCCTTATTAAAAAGAAAAAAAAGTAAAAATGATAAAACCAAACTGTCTACTGCTCACTGAGCAGCAGACCTCACAGAGACTCACTTCTGAATTTGTTCTCCAAATTTCATACCGCAGCAGCTTCTCTTTGCATATGCCCTCCTGTGTACTCTGTGTCCATCTAATGTCCCCTAATGTCTTTAAACATCTGCATGCATCAGGGGCAGCCCGCAGCCTGGCTTGTACAGAGGCATGCTCCGGCTGGGTGCCCAGAGGAGATGCTGGCTCTTCCTGTATCTCTTCAGGGGCATTAATAGAGTCTCTACCCTCCACCCAACCCTCATTTTAAGGAAACCTAAGATAATAGAAATAATTGAGAGCTTTGACCTGGACTCAGAGCAGACTAAAAACAGGTTGACAAGCTAGGACATATTTGGTAGCTGTAGTGACTGTGACATGACTTTTTTGTGCTTGCTCTAATCAGACTAGCTTGGAAACGTCTGCTGTACTGAAGTCGCAACTCTGATTAAAAAAATGTGTAGCCTCATCAAAGGGAGCCGACAAAGCCAAAAGTGATGTTAGAAAAACACTCCTTCACACATCACCAAACAGATTCCAAAAGCAGCATTCACAATAGCAGATCACACATGAAGCAGACTGGAATCCCTAGAACTGAACGTCACCACAAATACCTTCCTGCACACAGTTTGGTTTGTATTCATGGCTTGATGTAAGTGGTCATGTAGTACGATAACCATACATCTAAAACACAAGACTGGTTCTGTACACCCTTCTGGAACTTTTCCTTCTGCATATCCTGAGTCTTGGGGTTACATATGCAGAAACACTTAAGACATGGAAGAGCGCAAGCCTGACTGTCAGAGCTCTCAGTTATATGCCTGCTTTTTTTTTTTTTTTCCATTGCCTTTAACTACTACTTTTTCATGTGATAATAACAGAAAACAATGCATTTCATGATTTTATTGTTAAAGTAAATAACACAACTATGCTTACTTGGTGATTTGTAGTATGTTACTAAGAAGACATATGGGGACATACAGCATTAGAACTGTTCTTTAGAACTGTTCTAAATACACAAGGGCAGAGCTGTGGTTCCTGTAAAATCACTGATGGTTGCAAAATGAAAGCCCTCCTGCAGGGAAATAATGGATGGAGTGAGTAACAGACAGATGCAAGCAAGAAAAATACATTTAGCTGATTTTCAAGAAGAGCTGGGATTGAGGAAAAAGACAAGAGAGACTTGCCCAGTTGGGAAGTTACGTTCAAGTTACAAGAGCTTTATAAAAGGTGATAAGACCCTGAAGCAGCAAGGAAATGCAGAGGGAACACATTTCACTGCAGCAAAGCCCTGGAGAACAATCTCAAATAGTACCAAGATTAGTAATGAAGTAATGGGGTAAATTGTGTTCCCAATAGGCTGTCACTTTTCTCAAATGTGATAGAGACAAATGCCATCATGATGGACATCAAAGACTGCAGAAATCAAAATGAGGAGAGAGTTTATTTGAAAAAGAGAACAGGAACCTGTATCAGATAATCAGAAATAGTTATGGGAAATTTTAATCTTTTGAACATATTTCTGCATCACCATCTAACAAGATTTTTACCCTAACTGATAAGATCATGCCTATTAACTGTAGCTTTTCTGTCTGGAAACTCTGCTATAATTATTACACAAAAACTCTTTTTCTAGGTCTCTTGCAGCTCCCAGATCCAACTGGCTGAAAGCCACCGTGAAAACAAAGTTTCTTACAGTATTTTTGTATGTTCTGGTATTATTAACCTTTCTTGACAAAAGTTAACTAGAATTCTGTATGGATATAAAGCTTGTGTCCCTCAGTACTTAAAAGCAAACAGAATAGCCCAACCTGATTTTAAATGTACACATAAAATAGCATACATCGTTGTTCCATCTTAACTAAACCTACTACTATAAGTTTTCTTCCAAAATCAATAAGCTCTTACAATGTAAATATTTCCTTCCAGAAGTGTCGCACGCCCCTGCTATTTATTGCCTGTTCAAAGCAAACAAGTATTGAATTCATCCCAGGAAAGAGATCAGATAAAGTATATCCAGCACATATTTTACCTCATTGACTCTAATTGGAGTCAAGGGTACTTAGCTGAGACACAGACACCTGCATTGTCAATAGCTTCAGTTAGGGATCCAGAAGGTATCTCAAGTCATCTTTCCCTTTGTCTGCACAACTTAAAATAAAGAGCAGCATAGGGAGAATAAAATTAATAAAACCTAAATCAAGATAGCGCATTTCTAAACTAACATGGGAAATTAAGGTTTTAGGGTGCCTGATGTGAACAGCCTGGAAATCAGGACTTCAGAGCTCATAGCATCTGACCAGATTTTTCTTATGTTTCTGTTCCCTTGAACAAAAAACCATGGCTGCCAAAAAGTTTTAAACATCCAGCTGTTTTACTCTCCTCATTTAAATTCACCCAGCTACTGCACATTCCAGAGCACAGGAACAGATTCACTTTTACTAATATATCTCAAAACTAAGCTGGCCCCAATCAGTGTTACTCATCCAGGACCAAATTCCACCCTAAAGTAGACAGCCAAAGTGAGTTAAACTTGCAGCATAAAACACCAGCAATTTAGAATCACCTATTAAAAAAAAACTCAGCTATCTCTTAAGAATCACACTGCTTTTCTGCAGCAAGTCTACTTCTTGAAATTTATTCTCCAGTTTCTCATAGAAGAGCCCTATGATCTACTACATTCTGCCTCCTAAGAAGAGAATTTCACAAATGCACTGCAAAAAATGGACAGATACAGGTATTTTCTGAAGTTGGGTAGACCAATTCTCAACAGCTACTTGTCAAACAGGGCCAGCTGGTCACATGCATTTAAGTATTTTAAGACCTAAATGAGTAAATAGGTAACACTGCATTACTCCTTCAGAGAACTGTCTCCTCTTCACACCACTTTCCCCTAAAGAAAGGAAGCATAAGATCCTAAATGACCTTGGATAGGGAGTGCTACTCAGGGAGCCCCAACCTAGCACTGAACATTTTATCCACTGAAATAACTTGCTCAAGGAGCTTCACTGCAGCTTCTGCACCAAACCAGAGTTTCTGCTTTGCTGCATTCCCCTGAGGAAAGTGCTGCAGGTAAGACATCATACAGAAGGGAAAAATAAGACATGCTGAGAGACTTAGACGTATCTTACTCCGTTCTGGAAGAATAACCTCAGGATCATATCAACTCCTTCAACAGCCTTACAATAACAAATAGAAGGGGGCTTTCCTGCCTTTAAAAATTCAGTCTTCATTGCCTGAAGCCCTATACAAGATTGGTTGCCATCTGCCTAATTAAATTGACCATTTGTCCCTATTAGAGACAGCTGTGCTACTTAAAGCAATTAAGGTGGCACAGGAGGGAAGTAACTTTTTTTTTTTTTTTTTTTTTTTTTTTTTTGGGGGGGGGGGGAGGAGAGAGTGTTTGCAGTGCTGACATCACTGAAAAAATCCTAACTATGAAGAGGTGATACATTCAAGTATGCAACAAAACAAAAAAGATATGCACCAAACACGAGCCCTTTCAGAGGTTTTAATTCAAGAAATGTCTTTCCTTTAACATATCCTTCATTCCTTTTAGGGAGATTTACACCAAATAAAAGAACTGTGTCTCTGACAATGCAAAGCATTCATAGTCACTGACCACAGTTTTACAGCATATGTATTTGCCTTTTGATATAGGACATCTGTGAGCTAGCAACAGTAATAAATCTAAATGTTAGCACAGATCATTTTCCAAGTTTTAGGTCAAATGCTATCAAATTTAACTTATCAGCCCATTAAGATAAAACAACCCCTTTTGTCATTAGTTGCCTGGTTCCAGAATCTGGGACACAGTAAATAGGTTTCTTTTTTCTATAGCATTGTGTGAATGCTTAATGCTCACTGGCTATCCTTATAAATCATATACAGAGAAATCACTGCTTGAACTCTTGGTAGAAGAAGGGAATGTGATGATTTCAGCATGTTTCAAAGAGACATTCCTAAAATAACTAACCATTCTGTAACTTTGTCACTGTGTATGGCCTGCGCATAGTGGTTATGTCCCTGATCTGCAACCACACTGTTTTTGATCTTGTCAGACTTCAGGCTAAGCAGCAACAGGCTTTCAAGCTGGGTACACTGAGAGAGGCAGAATTTGTGCTTTACAGGTGGCAGCCTTCATTATGAGCAAACATGAAAAATGGGCTTCAGTCTTGCAGAGCTCTTTGCTGCAGGAGACTGTCCTTTTGTTGGGGGCAGAGTGCAGTGTACACAGGTGCAGGCTTCATGGGAAAGCAAGGTATGGGGAGAGGGAAGAGTCATGGCTGTAGAAGGAGGACTTGAGTGTGCTCCACTGGCAGGAAGCACTCCAACAGATAAAATTTAGTGAAGCTGTGTGTCACATATCAGGTCTTGTGCTGGAGTAGCTGTAAGGAAGATAGAAAAAAAAAATCACGCTCTTTTAATACTTTTCACAAAATGTGTTCTTATTTTAGAGTCTACATATCGTCACCAAGCTACCATTGATGATGAAGTGGTTTCCATGGAGATACTAGATACAGCTGGTCAGGTGCGTGGGTGCATGTACTAACATCCAACACCTTGGCTCAGACAGGCAATAGGGAAGGGGAGTGCGATGGTGGCAATGTGGTGGGTGGCAGATGTGCTCCATTTCTGGGGACTGAGATTTGCTTCTGAGCAGAGCTCTCCTTCCTCCCCCACCACCAGCTTGCTGTCAGACCCAGTGTGCTAGATCCAGGCCATTCTGCAAGGGACCCTGCTTACACTTTCCAAACACGGGAAGAACAAACAAAGTTAAGGTTTACACTGGGATTAAAATTATTTTGTTTTCATTCCTTGACTCAGGGCCAACCCAACAACGTTATTACTATCCACAAAGTCATAGCCTATTTCTGCAATCAAGTGATGTGGCTCAACAACTTCTGTTAGTGATTTCTACCAAACTGTAGAAGAGTTTTGTCATAGCAAAGACCCCTTTCCTTTCAAAACACAGCAGGTGCTCATGCTGCACATTCCCATGAAGTTTGTGTGCTTGGCTTTGCTCAACAGAAACCCTGTTATGATTGCATGCTACCAGCCTGCCCATAGCAGGCAGCCCATGACACCTTGGCAGAGTAGGTCTCCTATGCCACACAATAAAAAGGTGATGTGTGTAGAGTACAGTCAAGTGGGTGTACATGGCTTTCCAGGCCTTGGGCGACCAACATCTATTGGCCTGGTGTCTTTTTCATAAGTTGTATTCCTAAGGCTGCTGTCTGTCTTTTCAAAACAGGAGGATGCTATTCAGAAAGAAGGACATGTGCGATGGGGTGAAGGCTTCGTGCTGGTCTATGACATCACGGACAGAGGCAGCTTTGAGGAAGTGCTGCCACTTAAGAACTTGTTGGATGAAGTTAAAAAACCCAAAAATGTCACTCTGATTCTGGTGGGGAACAAAGCAGACTTGGATCACTCCAGGCAGGTCAGCACAGAGGAAGGTGAAAAGCTGGCCACAGAACTAGCATGTGCTTTTTATGAGTGCTCTGCTTGCACAGGAGAGGGCAACATTATGGAAGCCTTCTATGAGCTCTGTCGTGAGGTACGGCGTCGAAAGATGGTCCAGGGCAAGACTCGGAGACGAAGCTCCACCACCCATGTCAAGCAGGCTATTAATAAGATGCTTACCAAAATCAGCAGTTAAAAAGAGCTGTACTAAGCCAGAGAAGCATTGTAGAACATACTAGCTTGGGATAGGGACAAGGCAGGCAGAGCACATTTAATAAAAAATGGTCAAAGCTTTGCTGTTAAAAAAAAAATAGAAAAGTCAAACCACACTACTTTTTGAGTAATATGGGATCAGACTTTTTCCTGTTGCAAAATGTATTTAGCCACACTGCTTCTGGCTAACAAGGAAAAAAAAAAAAAAAGAAAAAAGAAAAAAAAAATAACTCCAAAGGACTAGATGATTGTGGGGATTGGCACTGACAGAGTATCTTCTGCTTCTACAAGGCTGCCTCCAATCCCCTGCAAGTCAGTAGTGCCTGAACACCATTCCCAGCCAGCCAACTGCTCAGTAGCCACTTACTTGGAGAGTAAGACTTAGTCTTCAGTCCAGCAACAACCATCAAACTTGGTATTCTCAAGGACTGAGGCTGCTGTGTTTTTCCAGAAAGTTCATCTGACACCTTTCACCAGCTCCAAATTGGTGCATTGTGTGCTTCTATTCCAAACTGTCCTTTCTTGTTGTTATTTTGTCAAATCTATGAGTGCCGATATTCTTAGCGAGGTATGCAAAAAATACTGGAAAAGTCTTTTTCATGGAGTGTTTAGCCAGCAAGACACACATATCAACAGAGCTGAAATTCAGCTGCTTTTTGACATTCTCTACAACTACAGAATTCATCAAGAAATAATCAGCTAGTCCAGTGTCATTTCAGCATTTCCCCCTTGAAGTACAATACTGTACTTGGGGAAATGGGAGTGTACATCTTGGGAAATCAAACTAAAAAAAATAACCATAATACTATTGATTTAGTTAAGGGTAGTTTTTATCTTTTGTTTACATTTTTGTTTTGGTCTTATTTCAATTCAAGTAGTTTCCCTTATTACATTTTAAACTGAAGAACTTAAGACATGGAAAGGCATGTCCAAGCCCAAATGTAATCAGATGTGAAAGGCTTTTACCATATCAAAAGGCCATCATTTCCAGATGTTTAAACTTCCAGATGTTTAAACCATCACAGTTTTTTGTGACTCTGACACTTTCAAGTGAAAGTACATTTTATCATATTTTTGGTGTCTGGGATAAAAAGCTTTTTTTTTTTTTTTCTCCCCCTCCTCTCTCATGCCTCTCATTTAAGCCAGCTGTTAAGTTTTGCCTCATGCCTACTTGTCTTGCTAACTGTAGTAGTGAGGTCTTCTAGAAGAAGCAAGAGGTACAAGAACTAAGACTGGAAGACTTTCGGACTGTGCTTGTCTCACCAGTTGTGTTGCATCCCTTTAGTCAGCTTTATGTGCAACTCAGACTGTCATCATGTAGAACCACAGCCAAAGGATACTATGACAAATGAGAATATTAGCAGTATTCTCCTTTGAAGAATAGCCCTCTTATAGTAACTGCTTACAAGTCTATTCTCCACTGCTTTGCACTTTGTATGGTTATTTGCCTCTGTGAGGAAACAACGCCCAAAGGCTATCAAATCCAACTTACCACAGATGTAGAAGAGTGAGGATATCTGGTAGAAGAGCACTTTATACAGTTGTAGGTAGCCGTATAAATGGTGAAACAGGTTGGAGAATCAAGCCTGTATGTCCTCATGGGCAGAGAAAAGTCCCAAGTCAGGACTTCTCAAAGCATGAGCTTAAAGATACTTACCAAAGTATTTTTTTTTAAACGTTCACCCATATCTTTCACCCAATTTTTATCATCAAAAATCACATTAAAATGTATATTATATTTTTGCTCTTTATTTTCTTTGTTTCCCCCATTGTAGACAGTGAAAATTCATTCCAGTCTTTCAGAATCACTACCTATACTTTGGTCCTCATTTTCAGGTATGTTGCCATACATCAGCTATACATACTGCAACGGAAATGTCACTTTGTGCTTCTGGGCAGGAGGTTCTGGCAACAGATGATGTCACTGTCTCCATGACACACCTGTTTCCAAACTATTGGTCATGTCTCTATGTCTCTAGCTTCTGAGAAAGAGAGGTTTAGCCATTTTAGTCCTGTAATGCATAATCAATATGAGTGTAACAGAAAAAGTTAGTGCCTATTCGCACACCAGAAGTCATTAGCTGAAGATCTGAGCTTGCAAATGTGTATGTTACAACATAAGGATAAAGAGCGAGCAATTGCAAGTTGAGGCACTAAGTCATTCTGTTATCTTTCAAATCAGTGCAGCTGCACAAATCTGAAGCAAAAAAAAAAATCCTTACCTGCAATCCCATGGCAACATAGCTGATGAGGAAAGTCATGGTGTTGGTATTCTAAGCAATTGATTTATCCCTCTCTAAGGAAAGTTCAACAGTTCTTTTCTCTGAAATACTATCTTGTGTTTCAGAGTAGAGCTGCATTTAAAATACAAAAAGGTAATGTATGAATTACAAGAGAAAATGAATTTATCGTATTCATATTAAGAGAGTGGAAAGGAAGGAAAGCCTAAGGTAGGGCCATAATACTTTGCAAAAGAATCCCAGCAAATTATATCTTTTCTCACAATATCTGTTATGGGGAAGTTACAAAATCCTCTTGAAAGAAAATATTCCACTGTGCAAACATGACTTGTTACATAAAGAACCTCTAATAAAAATAGTAACATTCCTTTGCAAAGACTGATTTTGGAAACTGCCAAACATGCTAAACATTTGGTCAGAAAGGAGGCTGTTATTTTACAACCTTTCCTCCCACACAAACACAAATTTCTTTACTTAATTGCTCATTTATTTTTTTTTCCTCAATGTAATGGTCTGCTTGACAAGCCAATTATAAGATAGTATATTATAATCTGTTGATACATACTACATAGTATTAAATGCAATCCAATTTACTGTTGCTCACAATGTTGCAACATACTATTGGCTATGCTATAAATGTGTCATATTTCTACAACGTGTAAATTGAACCGAAAAGTGCCCAAACATTGAAAAGGCCGAATGCAACATGAACTTGCATTCAGTAGCCTTTCTGCAGCAGACATCAACAGTTTCAATTCTGTTTCTACTGCTGCTATTTAAATGTGCATATATGACATTAACATTAAATTCCTCTCCTCTGCCCTTTCCATTTCTGCAGAGAGAGTTTGGGAAGGAAGATAAACAAAAAGGGGGAGGAAAGGTGAAATGGACACTTGTTACCTACAACAAGTTGAATGTCATTTATGAAGTTTTTAAATATTTATCTTCAATTGATGAAGAGTTAGTCATGCCCATGCTGCAAGACCTGGATCAGGAACCAAGACTTCCCTAGAACTTTGAGAACTTCCCTTCAGATCTGGGGGTTCGGTGCAACTAAGGACAGAAGTGAGGGTCAGCCATTGAGTTTGCACCTGGATCCAGTTATGTTGTCCCCAAACCTGGGGATGGTTGCATCTGGCGGTTTGCTACAAGGCTAGTTGATTTTTATATATATAATGATCTGTATGCATTTTTACATTAAAAATATGAAAGCTTGTGCTTGTAGATAATATATAAGAAAAATAAAAATAATAAAAAAGTGCTCTCTGTACTGAACTAATATGCATTGGTCTTCTGTTAGTTGTCTCCAAAGCATTGTCTTCTAGGTTTAAGTGGCCAGTTATGGAAGTCCTGATTCATTATTTTTTTTTCCCTTTTTAACTTTAGTCTTTATCTTAGGAAACCAAACAGTGAATTTTGTCTGAATAAGCACTTCAGCATTTGGATCAGTTTCTTTGATCTTATTTAGATGCTAGGCCTAGAATCAAGATGTCAAATAGCATCTTCAGTGAAAAACAGAATTGAATGTCATTGGTAATCATTTCAAGGCTGATCAAAAAGGGTTCAATGTCATGGATAATAAACAACCTTGGTGAAAAACACTGGAAACCCTTCTTTCAAATTCTTTCTTGTCAGATAAATAACATGTATCTTTATCTCAAGCTTCTCAGGTAAAATCCTGGAATAAGAGATCCAGGAGATTTATGCCACAGATTTGGATGCAGCCAACTTTTCACCAGCCCATTTTCAGGGATATGCCCATTTTCCAAGGATGAATATAATGTTCTGTGATTCTGAAGAGAAGGTGCATTATAAGTATGTCATGTAAGTCACGGTATACCAATCACGCATAGTTTGGTCATTAAGGAAGGTGCAGGAAGCTTCATCACAAATGAGGGGAAACAGCAGTAAACCATTTTCTTGTTTTCCTCCAAACCTGGGCCAATGAAGTAATCCAAAGCATGATCCTGAACAGGTTAATTGCAGCAAGGATATAAGAATGCCATATCTGGCAGAGCAGGGAGTGAAATCTATATGCAGGAGCTATGCTGCAAGGTGAAACCTTCCCAGACTAAGTAAGGTATCTTTCCAGTTACTATCAGCCTCTGTAGCACTGCAAAGTAGTTTGGAATTATGCCAAGCTGCACCAGAACTTGCTTCAGTCAAAATAATGCTTCCTGCACCATAAGTAGTTGCATTCTTAATGACTATGTATAAACAGTGCTTAGGATTCCTTTTATCATAATTTTAATGTCTCAAACCATTTTCATATCTTGAGAAGAAATAAAAAAATAGAGGCTTTAATTAAAAAATGCTCCTTGACAGTTTGATTTGGCTGCCCTTATGTTTCTTGAAAAAAAATTAAACATATAATGAAAACAGTGCCATCTTAGAAACTCCAACGTTATGCACTTTATTCCCATTACAAATGGCAACACTAATTACTGCAGGGTTATGAAAATACAGAGTGGCTTGTCGTCCCTTACTCTGCAAGGATACAAGTAGGTGATAATGATGGCTTGTGTGAGGCCAGTTCCATCTGGTTTCTGTAAATAAAGTTGCACAGGAGAAAAGCTATTAGCACAGCTCACACCAGAAAGAGACAGTCTAAGCTCCCAGGGCAGGGCTCCACTGACTCGCAGTTACACCTTGGATAGGTCAGGCCCCTGGTTCACAGCCTTGGTAGCCAACCTGAGGAGAAAACACAGCCAACCTGTCTCCTCCACTTGAAAAATATCTCTTCAATTTCTGATCTGAAGTACAATAGTAGGAAACTGGGAGGTAAGTTCACAGTGCTGACTGGCGTCTAACACATCAGAGAATAGAATAGAAGTTTGATCTTCTGGATTTCTGGACTGGTCTCTTTCACCTCTGCTTGATATTCCAAAGCAGTACGGTTTGGTTTTGTTCCTTTTGTTTTGTTTTGTTTTCAAATATTACTGTCATAAAATTAAGATTTTCAAATGTAGGTGTCAATATGCTCTGGTATTCAGGGAAGTTGTATGGACAAAGAAGCTGTGTAACAACTCAGAGGTCCCTCTCACAGGAATGCAATATTTACAAATACCTCTGGAGGTAAATTCTTAAAGCTGAACACAGCTGTTCTGAAAAGTTGGAAAGCAATTTTGTTGATAAGAGATGATCTCATAGATAAAGCACAGACCCCTTTGTCAGCTACCACAGTCCTAAGCCTGACTGAAACGTTCTCTATCAGTAGGGTCTTCTTCCTTCCACAAGGAAATATTAACATGCATAATAGTAGATCCGAAATTACACATCATGCATAATAATAGTAGATCTGAAACTACACATCTCAGATCAAATCTACATTTTTTAAATTTTTATATATATAAATCATTCTCTGTATATTATACATTAACATCTGTAATAAACTACATTATAAAATATAAATAATGAATAAACACATTAAATATATTGATATAATAGGTATCTAAATTGTATATAATTAATATACACCTATTATATCATTTATAGTCATATACATCTCTCTGTATATATAATCTATTATCAGGAATTTACAGAACTCAGGGCTTACAGAGCCTCATTTCAAAATCCATCAAGTTCTAGTTACCAAGAATGCATCAATGAAGCAGAAATTAATGGCTTATGAAGAGGGTCTGATTTAAAATATTTTGTCAGTACACACAGTTTAAATCCACTTAATTTCATGTAGGCCACTCAAAGGCACTACTAGGAATACCAAAGAAACACAGAAGGAACTTTTGCCAGGAAAGGAAAGGGCAAGGCAAGGCAAGGCAAGGAAAGGAAAAATAATTAATCCCAGATTCATAATTTAAATAAAGGTGGAATACCCATTTTTCTGAGAAGTAATTGCATAATTTAGTACATTAACACTGGTATAACTGAACAAAACAACTAATGAGAAAAAGAGAACATTTTGAGTTTTAGATATTTGTTTTCTTTTTGCAAATCTATCTAGAAAGAAATAAAAATATTATTATGATGCAACAAATGCTAGGTCTGGAATTTGTCATTAATGTCAGTATTCTGATATCCAGATTTAATTTAATAAAGTTTCTGGATTGTTCAATATTTCAGTTTTTAAGTTATGGGAAACAAACTTCTCTAAAAACCTTACTCAATATTACCCCAGCTGTACTATTCATGATTCGTTATTGACAGAATCAGGTGCAAATATATATAACATTTTTTTTGGAGAAATTCAAAAGCACAGTTTTCCCTGAAATCTTAACAATTGTAACATGATAAAAGAATATACATATCAGGTCATGCAAGCTAAATATCAGCCCAGAAAGCTCCCATGTTCTGTGCAAGTCATCATAGATAACGTATACTGCCACAACAACATTTACCCCCAAATTCCATGTGAGTATAAGATCTCAGGATTGTCAGAACAAAGACCATGTACCTTTAAAACTTGAACTAAGCAAGTAATGTTTTCTGATGTTGGTATAAGAAGTTCACATCACTGGGACTGTTGATTGTGTAAGGAGACATGATCTGTCATACCCACAGATCTGACATGCTATGTCAACAGTTCCAGGCAGATTCCATTTTATTCAATTGGTTTTGTGTTTTTCATCACTTTTGCAAGTGAGAACTGCATAACTTTGATTATTTGCAAATTCCAAGAAAATCATTTGTCTACCCCAAAATCCCTCAGCATCCATTCCTCAGCTCCAAAGAGCAGCAGAAGAGCAATGAGCAAGATCTTGTAACAAACAGAGAAAACAACAAAATCATATCCCCTAACCTCTTTTTTAATTTTCAGTAGAGGAAGAGACTGGGCATAGAAAAGGTAAAACAGTTGTCTGAAGTAATCGTAATCACAACAGAACATACCAGCTGAGTTGCCCATTTCTGCTTTCAAAAACCTAGAAAATTCATGTTAAGCTCTCTATTCTGTTTAGTTTCTGCTTAAATAGAAACAAACAAAAAAATAGTTTAAAAAATCCGAATTTTCGTTTTGTTTTGTTTTGTTTTGTTTTGTTTTGTTTTTTCCCCCTTAGGCTTTCTATGTGCAGAGCTTTCTATATTATCTGTTGTCCCACAGATAACTGTGAATTTATGCTCCTGACTTGAAGTTAAGATCCCTTTGCCTGATTGGGAAAGTCATCGTAGCACTGCAGATCTACATAAAAGCCTTTGCTAAAACACTAAGCATGTACACTTGGTACCAAAAACCTTATATCTCATAAGGACATAAATAACAAACACTCCTACCTAATTGTTCAACTCAATTCAGTGCAAATTTAGGATAGAAGTTTGTATCTACTTCAAATTATTACATTTTCACACTCCAAAATGAGGATATATTTCCCCTTTTTCCCTACAGCTCAATGCCAAAGCAGTGAGTACCATTAACAATATTAAACACACATAGTTTTATTATGCCAAAATGTATTTAACACAAATTTGTAAACAAAAGAATGATATGTCTGTGTGAACTGATAAGGGCAAAAGAATGTTGGATATGTTCTTCAAATACTAAATTTCTTTTAATAGCCACATGAGCTGCCTTTTGCCTCTTTCATTTTTTTAAATTATTTTTATTTATTTATTTTTGGTTGTTTGATTGGTTGTTTCTTTTTTTTTTGTTTGTTTGGTTGTTTTTTTCTGGTATTTGAAATAACCACAATACATGTGAAAAGCCTGCAACATCCTTAGAGGGACTTTCTCTGAAGGCCATCATTTCTCTGGTGTGCAGTTAAAATATTTGAAGTTAATAATCACAATAGGAAGCATTCTAGGATTGACATCAGAAACATAAAAAGTTATTTTAGTGAAGGACAAAGGTAAGGAAGAGAGAGATCTTCAGACTTCAGAGAAAATAAATTAATTAAAGCTCTCTGAAGGACTCCAACTTTTATACATAGTGAAGAGCTGATATTTGAAGTTTAATCTCAGATTCTTTTGAAATAGTTATTACTGCAGGGAGAAAAGAAGAGGTAGATGAGATAGGATGTTTTGCATAGCAGGCCATCAGGTCTTCACTTCTGTGCTAGGTTTGTTATTGTTCTAAAGCAAAATGTTAGTTATCAGCCTGGTTTCATGGAATTTTCCCACTAAAAATTACTGCCACTCCAATTTTTGCAAACTGATGTTAGTAAGCACTGGAGACTAAAAGATCATAATGTTTAATTTACCTTTATAGCCCCTGAGCATTTCTTGTGCTTTTAGAGATGGCTCTGGACAGAAAACCAGAAGTTACTGAAGACATCTCTAATACAGCAGACAGGATGTTCTGCTACGCTTTGCCCATTTGTCAGCCCAAATATTCACCAGCAAACTCTGGGCTGTTTTAATTTCTTTGTCCTTTTCAGGGAAAGCTTCCTAAAAATATTTGATGCAAAATGTAATGACTGTCGATTATTTTTTTTAATATGTTTTTTAACAAAAACTTTTACAACAAAAAGTCCCACAGCATTTCAGTTTAGGCATTACTATGATGAGCTCAGTGAAAATACTTAAATAGCTGCTTAAGACAGCTACTTCTCACAAATATGTTGAAAAGAAAATATGTGCAGAACAGTGAACAATCATTCTGACCTTTTCTGTGAGCTCGTACGCAATTCAGTATGCTCTGTCATTCTCTCTTGCTAAGTAGCCACAAACCACAGTGTCTGTGGGAGGTACTCTCCATATATACTTTTTCTGCTGAGAAACATGAATACTGCAGTGTCTAGCTTCTGCCCAGCCTCTTGCTTTATATTGGTATGCACAACCCCTGCCTCCTGAAATCTCTTCTTTTTTATACATGTATCTCATTTTTCCTCAAAGACCACCTGTTCTCTCTCAGGCCTCTGTACTTGCTTCCTTCCCCACCTAGTGCCAATGTAAACCTCTTCCTTTGCACTCCTTCCATGAAACTCCTGGCCTTGTCTGTGCCTTCCTCCAATGAGTAACCCATGATCCCAACCTATTGTTCAGAAAGACCAATGAGGCCCTGATCAATTCAATAGGTAGGCTTGAATGTGGCCTCATACCCACAGCTTCACACTCTACGTTGGCTTCCTGCACTCAAAACCTTCCCCAAGTAATGCTGCCTTGTTAACTCTCTTGCTCCAAAGCCACGGTAACTAGGACACTGCCAGCTGGCTTGGAATTAGATTTGCTATGAAAACTGAGAGGAAGTCTTTAGCATTGTAAGCCAGAATGAGTCCATCAAACTATGCTAATTAAGATCACCTGAGACTCTGGCACAAATCTTTTGCAAGGCTTAATATACATTTATTTTACAATTATTAGCATCAGTCTAGGTTTTATGCTGTAGTAGCAGGTTACTGATAGAAATGAAAAGCAAGCAGAGGGAAAATGTTGAGATTTAACCTGGCTTCTCCTAAACTTTTGGGCAGTAGGCCTGCTATTTTCAGAAATTCTTGTGAATTTCCATAAATCCTTCTTAAAACAAGTTGCTTTATTGAAATAGCTGCACAGAGCATGTCATGATCATGTGAGATGTCTGAGGTTAGTAACTGCTCATCTTGTCAATTTTCCATATTCAAAGATGAGTAAAGGGAACAACAATTATCAAATCAAGGGAAAAATAATAATTAAAAAAAAATGTAATAATTTTTCTGTTTTAAGTGTGTGAGGATTAAGAATTAGTTTTTTTCCCCTTAATTTCCTGGAACAACTCCTTTAAGGTAAAGGTGGCTGTAAAGATTTGTAGAATGCAATTCCACTTAACCTGTAGGAAGGCTAAACAAAATACGGAAGTCAGATACTACATAATGCTCTGACAGCTCGTACTATTCTCACAGTGACCATGAGTTAAAAACTGTGTAGTTCAGTACACACATTTTCAAAGCAGTCAGCATATTTCAGATGGAAAGGTGCCATGTGCTTTGGGCTCCACAGGTTGTTCCTTCTGCCTGTCTAGTGCAGGTCTCAAGTCAAAAAATAATGTCTATATTGTCCAGAGCTCATTTAGATCCATTCACACATTCTAATGCCTGATTCCCATTTAGATGGCACATAGATCCTTAGGGCTCTGTCTCACTCTCTGCTTTATTGGGGATCCAGCAGGGAAAGTCAGTTGCTGACCTCTCCATTACCCTTCTCAGATTGCAGGATGCTGCCTTGTGTTAGCACTGATGAGGCTGGGCACCCCATGTTACTTGTAACTGGGGGAGTTGTGGAACAGCATGTCAAGGCTCCCTGATGCTCCTGAACAAGATTTCAGAGAACCACTCACTGTATCTCCCTCAAAGAAAAGCCTCTAATGCAAACACTTTCTGAGAAGTAACATACCACCTCAGTGAGGTTTGCAAGCCTCAGATCTGCATCATCTCGGGGCTTTCATGTGGCTTGACGAGACATGTTCTTGGCCACTCCACTCGGCTGACCAACAACTCCAGCTGCAGATGATGTCTCTTCATCTGTCATCTGCACTTGATTTACAGCCACAGCATGCGTTTCAACTTAGAGGCAGAAAGGCTATGCACTTTTCACACATGGTTCTTCATGGACTTGATCCAGTTGCTTCTGTGACCTAGTCTGAACTTTGAACACACAAAGCTCAAAGAGTGGTGTTTTCAACATGCAATTATTGTGTCTGTGAAGTTCCAAGAAGGAAATAAGCCACTTCTAATTATATGAACTGAATGTGTACCAATGGCATAATTCAGTACTACTCAGGGAAAGTTTTCAGAAATTCCCAAAGACTGGTGAACGTATCAAGAAATTCTATAGAAGCATTTTTGTCTGAATTATTTTTTTTTCTTTCAAACAGTAAGATATACAGCAGAACAGGGCTAGAATACACAGCAGTTCCTAAAGATATGCACCAAGTCAAAGTTCAGTTTTCAGACTGCCTCAGACTTCCTTCTTTTGATCCTGAGCAAATTAGGTAAGACCTGTTTCATAGTTCACTGAAGTTAATAAAAAGCATTCCCTGTATATTTTCAGGAACTTTGAGATCTGAATCTTTATCTTTATACTTCTTTTCCCTTGACTTGATGCAAGAAATAAGTGTCCTGATCCCTGATATCCCTTTCCATATTTCTCAGACACATCATGGTGAGTACATGGTGAGTACATGTGAGTACAGCTCCTGACATAGTGGGTGCCTGACTGCCACATCTTGGAAACAGTAGGCAGTAAGATTAAAAATGAACATTGATCATCTCATCTAAAATTTACCGTTAATCTTTTCCAGACTAGTCATGACAGAAGCTATCTAATTGCTCAACTGTCTGAAAAGAGTTGCTGTCTTTATCCTATTAGTGGATAGGCAGTAATTTGCCAATGCTGTCACTAAGTTCTGGCAAAATGAGCTTCTTATCAGTCCCATGAGAGAGGTGTTTTCTTGAGGTCTTGTGTCTCAGACCAATAAAATACTTAAAGATGAACCTTTTATTGTCACAAGTTTGAACTCTTGTGACTGCACAAAGAAAAAGATGACATACATATGCATGACACCCCACAATAAAATTGCTAGGGTGATTGTTGAGACTATCTCAGAATTTTTTTTAAAGCATATGTTTGTTTTTTTTTAAGCATATGTTTGGCTGTTGTATGGATATGGCAGTGACTAACATTTTAAAGACACACTAAAATGTAGCAATTCAGTTCAGGAAGAGATCTGTTCTCACAATTTGAAAATAGATCTTGACTCCTGTACATCGCTGCTACTCACCAAGCAAAGCGATGATAATGCATAATTTAAACACGCAGACACACAAGCATTAGTTGATGAAAATTTTTGATGAAAAATTTTTAACTAGTTTCTTTCTTTTACATGACCAATGCAATCTTAAAAAAAAAAAAAAAAAAAAAAAAAAAAAAAAAAAAAAGTAGCTTCTAGCACAAAAGAGGAAAAGGAACACCCTTTTCTGGAACATGATCTTAGCTCGCCCTCCTCTGAGGAGGATACATAATATCTACATGTCCCTTCCAACCCGTTATCTCATAACTCTGTGAGGCATTTTTAAGAATTATCTGTGTGACCCTTCTCACACAGAGATCCTGACATGGAACAAACAGTGGTAACCATGTGAAGACCCTCAGATGACCCCTGAATTAAAAAAAATAAAATAAAATAAAAATCAAAAAGCAGCTCTCGTCATGAAACACTGTTCCCTTCCTCCAGACTACACATATTGAAAGAGATGAGGTTACTGTCTCTAAATGTTTGATTAACCTACATCAAGATGCTTATTCCAAAGTAACTATGATTTTCCTTCAATTTTGATTAAACTTTTTCATGAACATTGATGGCACTATGGTTAGATATTGTTTTTGCTGGGATGAATTCAAGGCTTTTTGTTATAAACATTGTTCCACTTGTTTCTCTGTTTTCAAACACCTGAAAAGAGATCCACACTGCAGACATTTCCTTTTCAGTCTAAAGCCTATAGCGGTGTACTCATTCTGCCTACTTTCAGACACTGTAGAGGAGGAACTAAAAATTATATGCTCAGCCATTCATTCAGAACAACTACATCCCTTTTAAAAACTAATTTATAACCTTTCCATTCATATTGGGTCTGCTTCAACAACAGCTGCGTAACAGCAGCTGGGAGAAAGATGTGAAAACCAGCCCTGCAGCCCCCAGGTGAGTGCAGCAGGAAGGCAGGAGGTGCTGCAGGCAGGCAGCAGCAGTTCCCCTGCGGGCTGTGGAGAGGCCCCTGGTGGAGCAGGCTGTCCCCCTGCAGCCCATGGGTCCCACATGGAGCAGATCTCCACGCTGCAGCCCCCCCATGTGTGGAGGAGCCCCCGGTGGAGCAGGTGGATGTGGCCTGGAGGAGGCTGCGGCCCATGGAGAGCCCCCACAGGAGCAGGCCCTGGGTCGGAGCTGCAGCCCATGGAGAGGAGCCCACGCAGGAGCAGGGGGGCTGGGGGGAGCTGCCGTCCACCCGTGCGGGACCCGTGCTGGAGCAGTTTGCTCCTGGGGGATGGATGGACCCCGTGGGATGGAGCTGTGTGGGAGCAGAGCTTGGAGAGCTGCTGCCTGTGGGCAGCCCCCGCAAGCTCAGTTCGGGAAGGATGGCATCCCCTGGGAAGGACCGCATGTGGAGCAAAGGAAGAAAGATGATGAAGAAGCAGAAAATGATTGAGAGTTATGGACTGTATGGGCTGACCACAACCCCCATTCCTCTGAATTGCTGGGGGGGAAAGATATAAAAGAGGGTAGATTGTGGGGGGGGGGGGATACTTATAATTTGTTTTTAGTTTCTCACTGCTCTAGTCTGTTAGTAATAGGCAATAAATTATATTAATCTCCCTAAGCTGAGTCTGTTTTGCCTGTGACAGTATTTGGTGAGCAAATTCCCTGTCCTTATCTCAACCCCTGAGCCCTTTTCCATCATGTTTTCTCCACCTCTTCATTTGAGGAGGGGGAATGAGAGAGCAGTGTGGTGGAGTTTAGCTGTCTTTCTAGGGTAAAACCACCACACCATTAGGGATAACAACAAAAATTACCAGCTTTGCCTTCAAAGGCTTTGACAACTCATGCTGAGCCACTTTTCCCCAAAGTCTGCCTCCATCTTGGGTCCATTAACCTGTCTGGCACTCTTCTAATTCAACTAATGACACCATTTAAGGCTGGTTTATTTTCTTTCTCTACCCTTCTGTATAAGCATCTTCTCCCTTACAATTCAGTCAAAAAATCACCTTCTTTGCCAAGTCAACAACATTCATTTCCAAGATACTTACCAGAAGAGTTCAAAGTATGTTACTTAAATCAAGTTCTTTGGAGAGGAGAGATTTACATTCTCTTTCATATATTCTGGCCAGTGCTGAGCAAATTGCTAACACCGTACATGATTAGAGCAGTAATACTTGGCACACTTCAAATTTTGGCCTCTATGCAGACTAAATTCTAAAAGAAAATCTCTCTGTTACTTGTTATTTCTCTTTTCATCTGGAGAATTTTCCTATGATAGCTGCGTGCATAAATTTGCATCATTGCGTTATAGCAAGGACTTTCCTTTCTCACTCACAATAATGAGAATTTATCTTAGAAGAGGTTGCAGAAAAGGATAGTCCAATAATTGGCATCTTCTTAATGTTATAAGTTGAAAGGAAAAGTATTGACTAAACAAAGAAAGCAAATTATGTTCTTACTTATAATGTCAGATGTTTCTGGTAACAGGAAAAGCTGAGAGCACCTGAATCCTATTGTCTGCAGTCATTCACTTCATTATTTCTCCTCTTGCTAGTGTTTCTTGTCCTCAGGAAGTCAGTTATGCATCCTGAAGAGATCACCTTCTATAATGCTTCATGTGATTTCATACTCAATATTATTTCACATAAAAAAAAAAAAAAAAAAAAAAAAAAAGAAGTGATGGGAGGAGGGCAAACCAAGTGATTTTTTGTATATAGTATACTGAAACTAAGCTTTGTGTCTTTTTCACTGAGATCACAATTGCTCCAATGTTGTTTTTTTCCCTGTCCTCAGTGGATGTTTGCCCTAGAAAAAATCTTCTCCCAGACGTGATGCTGCACATAGAGAACAGAAAATACACCCAAGAGATGCTGCCATTTCTTTGTCCTAGTTGGCAGTGCTGGAAGTCATACTGCATTGGATCCACAAGTTCATCAGTCTGTGAAATCATAAGAGTGAGAACAGTGGTGGCTTTTTTCCCCTAAGGAATGACAGACGTTTCTTTTTTCGATTTACATATATAGAATGATCCAGTACAGGAACTACTCCAATGATGTTCCTGTACTATTTCTCAGCAGAAAGGAACAGACCTCTTTCAAGTTCATCTAAAGCTACAAAGAAACATTAAGAGGTGTTTAAAGACCAAGAGTCTGCTTTGGGTTCTGCTATAAAACTCCTGTCTACATTGGCATCAGGTTCTGATTGCTCATTTAAAGCAAAAAGACAGTAATGCTTATTGATGCCATCAGGATTCCTGAGCCATAGCTTATTAATGAAGTTGACCTGCTTGTTTCAATTACACCTCAGTCACACATCTGACATCTTCTGCTATTTATTGGAAACGGACTCTCTCCATCCAGGGAATTTCACCCTAGATGGCTGAGACTGCATGGTTATTACACACTGAAAAGAGACTACTCAAGTCGATCCAGACTACTGAGATGAAGAAACCATAATAGGAGACAGTATGGTCTGCTGCCTTGCTTCTCAACCACAGAGCTAGGTTACCAGAGGAGAAGGTAAATGTGTCTGTGTTGTAGTTACTCTGCCAGCTCTTTGCAGTACACAAGGTTTTGAAAGTTTTACTAGACAATTAAAGAAAGATAAACACAGTCCCCTCCTCTTACACTTCAAGGTCAAGTATTGCTTCCTTAACCCATTAATTCCCACAGAAAACTGTATCATGGACATGGTTTCCACCCTCACTTTTCCTCCCACATTTCTCTTCTATTCTAAATTTGAAGATTCAATTAAAGTTTTAGATCTCTAATACGAAGTAACTAACTAGAGAGGGGAGGGAGGGCGGCAATGGGGTGAGGGGGAAGACAAACCCCAATTTGTTGCTGTTTTGCTGTTTATAGATTCTGGCGAGTCTAAAGGCAGGAGTTCTTGAGTCTTCTTCCTACTTATGTGACTTCAGTAAAGTCACTTCAGCTCTCTCTGAGACTGGTTTTTATTCTTAAATGGGGCAAATGACATATTCCTTTTTCTGAGGTTCACATATGAAACGTGTTTGATGACCAGTTAGTGTCATTGATGAGAGCAAATCATCAAAGATAAGAAATAGACCAAAGAGAAATGGTGGATTATAACTGGAAGAGTGGCGAATGTTTAGAATTTCAAAATTTGCTTTTACCTGAGAGGTCTTTTTTTGCAGATATATTTCCAAACAATTTTCTTTTTATAATTTCACTGTAAATTGAACAGAATAGTCTGAATTTAAGATACTTACACATGTGTATCTTTATGAACTTGGCATTTTTTTCCCCAGAATTTTCTCATAGATAATTTTACTCTGATTTCATCTTTTAAAATAGTAGAGTAGCATGGCTAATGCTTTGATGTATGATAAAACAGAATTTACAAGAAGTCCTGTCTTGAATAGTTTTAAAGGAAGCAGCAGGTAGAACTGAAGCTTGAAGAAGATGCTGACAATCAGTTACAGCTTTTGAATTTCAAATCAGCATTGAACAGAATCTCTGGGGCCAGCATTCTCCTCAGTGAAACTACAGTGAGACCCACAATGCTGGACATGCAGAATTTGACCAGAAACATATTATTGGACAACGCATTTGTTAGTGACTTCATGAGTTTCAGCTTTCCATCAGTGCAAGGATTATGTACTGAGTGTGCTTGTGTCTATCTGGTAGCAAGGTGTCAGAATTAAAAAAAAAAAATAGAGAGAGAGAGAGAGAAAGAATATAGAGATAATGATGTTTCTGTTCCTGTGTCTTTTTGCTTGAATTTTATTATCATTAGAGAAAGGTTCAAAACTGTGGAAAGAAAATGGAATACAAACAAAGTTCCAAATTTCACAGCTGGAACATGTATCTCCCATGAGATGATTTGAAACGCTAGGTCTGAACATCTTTAATTTGGATCCTTTTCAGACCTAAATTGTGTAGCAAGACCCAGGTTGAGCTATACTGATGTCTAGATTCACATGCCAGCAAACATGTAAACTAAGCAGAGTTCAAAGTCCAGGTCAGAAAATTTCCATACTCAGCCTAAGCAACCCCTTTCACGAGCTGTTTGAGCAAGTCTGAAAATTAATTTGTACTGCTGAAGTAGAATAAAATAACACAGAGAGATAAAAGAATCTTGATGGAGGGATTAGGTTCAACAGTTCCCGATTTTAAGAAAAAAGGCTTTTGAAGAAGAGCAGAGAAGGCAAGCCCTGAAGAAAATAATTAGCCAAAAGAAAGTGTTTTTGCTGGATTGTGGGAACAACCTGAAATGGCTTTCCCTTTGGGACCTCAGTTGCAGAGACTTTGCTGGCTGCCCCAGAGATTCCCTTACTGTCTTTGAATCATGAATCTCCATAGCTGCCTTCTGGGAAACAACTGCTGTCACCAGAGAAGAATGAATCACAGCAAGGAGGAAGGTGGCTAAATAGCCTGCTTGCAAAGAAGAAGACGTAGGGAAACACAACGGAGCTCAGCAGACTATATAAATTAAAATCCTCCTATCTTGTAAAAATAGGATATCAAAATGGATTAAGAAAATAAATTTCACTATATTCAAAGAAATAATGGAGCACTGCACAGGTGGACTGAATGCAGAGGGAATGGTGAAGGAAACAGACAATGATTCTCGACAGTGGCTGGAAAGGAAAAAAGAAAAATGACAATTCTTGATAAACTCTCACAAGCCTGAAGATGACTTTTTTTTTTTTTTTTTTTTTTCCCAAAAGATCTAAAAAGTACTGTACAAAGTACAGTGGTCTTTTCCCCCTGCAAGATTAATTAAAAATAATAATGCAGAAAACCCATGCACATGCCCTTTTGCTGAGTGCTTTCAGAACTGGTTCTCATTAAAGAATAGTTTGGAACAATCTGTCTCTGGTACGCACCCAAAGAAGTCAATAAAACAACCCCAAAAAAGAGAATTTTTCCATTTTTATGTAATCTGAAATATGTGAAACAGCTTATTGGAGAACATGGAAACAGAAGAAAGATCACCCTTCACTTTAGATAGTTCACTGAGATTCCCTGAACAAATATTTGAATTCTTGCCTATATATCTCCTGGATATAAAAAATAACCCAGAAAAAGTCATAAAATAAAATTGGGGGACACAGTAATATTCTGTATCATTTGTTTCTTGTGTTATGTACTTGAAGAAACAAACTCACAGACATATCTGCCTACATTTCACTAGTTATATGTTTTGAAGGTTAAAGACATCACTGCAAAATTTCATTGGGTTTCTGAAATGCAAAACTGAAAAAAAATATATCTTCATCGTTCTGAGGCACAGTACATTTGTGCTATATTAAAAAGAGTACACTCAGTTCAAAAAAGTCATTAAATACAAATACATAATCGTGGCATAAAGTTCATAGACCCCCAAGTACACCTTTAAGTGTTTTTCCCGTAGCATAATTTCCACAGTTAATCAAATGAGAAGACGAGATTACATTACTTGACTTTTTCAGATCAGTTTACAGCTGAAAATTGCTTGTGAATTTAAACTTGCTTCTTTCCTTCTGGGAAAGCCCTCACCAAAGACTGTCACCTGAGCAGCACTACCACCTTGTGGCGTGGTGTTCCCAACCAAGAGGTGGCCAGTCGTCAAAACCCTGCAGAACAGATGTTCCTCTCACTGATGTTGGCAAACTCTAGAGTGCACAGAAGACACTTCCCCCTGTTACGGAATGGTCCAAAGCCCAGTGACATCAATTTGTCAGTCTGGTCACAGACAAACGCCAAAGAACTGAGAATTACTGAATGTTCACACGTCTTGCTAGGAATAACAGAGATGGTTCTCTTTAAAGAAAGAAGTGAAGATGCTATTTTTATTAGTATCCAAAATGGTAATATACAAGCATCTACACAGCACTTGGTCCTGTAACAGGCTAGAAAACTTTATGGTGTCTTATGTAGGGAACCACAGGCTTCTATACTCAAAGGAATCAGTACCAAAGAGCACAGAATATGTACAACTTAATCAGGGGAGGAAAAACAATCAAGGAAATCATATGTCAGTAGAAAATAAATAATAATAATAAACATGACAAGGTGTGAATAAAGTTATTGAGTTCAAATTAAACCATAGACCAAGGCTCAAGTAAGTTCCTGCAAGGGTGCCTCAAACACCTAAACACTACTATGGCAAAAACAAGAGGCAGAAGCTCAATACTTGTACAAAATCCAAGCTGGAATAAAGATTTTTACAATCCCAAACCCCCTCCAGCCAAGTGAACAGGCCCACATGTAGCAGCCCAGAGGCGATGCTGAACACAGGTACGTGTCTGAGATCCACACCCTCTGTACAACATAAAAACGTGCAACTAACTCCAAAAATTCTTTAATAACACTTACCTTTTTTTATTTATTTTTTTTTAATGTGAATTTCAGTCCTCTTACCACCCCACCAAGGAAAATGCACTTATAGAACCCTCTGTTACATTCCGTGAAACTGGCACTCCTTTCTAAACAGGCATATAACTTCAAGAGGAAAGACTTGGATGGGGGAATTTACAGGCCAAGCCAAAAAAAAGGGATTCCCAGAGAACAGAGACCAAATTTCAAATAAATCTGAGATCAATGGTATCCTTTTAATCCACATCCCAAGTAAGGCTGGATTAATGAGTGAGGTAACGCACTGCAAAGGACTGCTACTAGTGGGACACCTTTCCCAGTGAAAGAGGAAAGGATCTGGATAATCTACTGCCGGGAATACTACATATGGAGCAAAGAAATGCTTACTATTAAATTCCATTTACATTCTGTTGCCATTCCTACTACTTTTCTGAAACCCCAACTTTATGACTGTAATCTCTTTCCCCTGGATAGGCTTTCTTGTTTGTAACACAACTGTACATGCACCTGTATCTGTACAGGCTGGGGGATGACCTGCTGGAGAGGAGCTCTGAGGAGAATGACCTGGGGGTCCTGGTGGATGACAGGCTGACCATGAGGCAGCAGCATTCCCTCATGGCCAAGAGGGCCAATGGGAAACTGGTGTGCATTAAAAGGAGCGTGGCCAGCAGGTCAAGGGAGGTGATCCTCCCCCTCTACTCTGCCCTGGTCAGGCCTCACCTGGAGTACTGTGTCCAGTTCTGGGCTCCCCAGTACAAAAAAGACAGGGATCTCCTGCAGAGAGTCCAGCGGAGGGCCACAAAGATGATACAGGGCCTGGAGCATCTTCCTTATGAGGAAAGACTGAGAGACCTGGGTCTGTTCAGCCTGGAGAAAAGAAGACTGAGAGGGGATCTCATCAATGTGTATAAATACCTGAGGGGTGGGAGACAGAGGGATTTGGCCAACCTCTTTTCAGTGGTTTGCAGGGACAGGACAAGGAGTAATGGCCACGAGATAGAGCACAGGAAGTTCCACACCGCCATGCGAAAGAACTTCTTCATGGTGAGGGTGCTGGAGCACTGGAACAGGCTGCCTAGGGAGGTTGTGGAGTCTTCTTCTCTGGAGACATTCAAGGCCTATCTGGACACCTACCTGTGCAGCCTGCTCTAAGGAATCTGCTTTGGCAGGGAGGTTGGACCCAGTGGTCTTTCGAGGTCCCTTCCAACCCCTTCCATTCTGTGATTATGTGATTCTGTGATTCTGGCAGTGAAATTCAGCAAGATTGAGGTCTTCCATGAGACTGCAGGTAGTCTGTTTCAGACCATGGTGGCAAGCCAGATTAGATGTTTTCAAGGGCACTATGGACAAGTTCAGTACAGATTTTTGGTTGGATTTAACCAACTCAGTTCACAGCCTACATTATAATACACAAAAGTGTGACTAAGTCTCCCATTTTTCTAAGAATACAGCAAATACCATGGTCACTGTATGATGAACCAGATAAGGGAATTAGACCTATGTGCATTTCAGAGAGCAATCAAAGGGTATGAGGGGGGTCACAAAGAGAATTTATTCCACAGTTGGGAGCGAGAGCCATTTATCTCAAGTTGCAACCAACAAGGTCAACTTATTCTGAACTCCACAAATCAGTTTAAGTGAGGGCAGCAGAAAAAAAATAAGCTGAGATAGTTCCAGCTGAGCAGCAGGCCATAACCTAAGCTTGTCATGGCCTCTTGCTATTTAAAAGAAAAAGATGCAAACAGAGGATAAAGCAAATCAAATAAAGGTACAAAATACATCTCCACACAACTGAATTGATTTAACTCTGTATTGAAAATTGAGCTGGACTGTGTGTACTTAGATGGCACCAGAAGGAAAAACATTTGCTCCAGCCACAGAGTCAGAAATGGAGAAATGAGAAGATAGCCCACATCAGACTTACTTTGTGAGAGGAATAGGAAGGATTTAATGACAGTGAGAGGCACTGGGAGTTATCATCTCTCCAGTTTCCAAATGGTAACATAAGTCATGTTCTAGTCAGTGTGTGAATAAGATAAGCCAGTGAAGAAAATGGATGAAGCTCCTGTCACTGGTGCTCTGCTGCTTGAGGCAGCACTCACCTCGTGATGGAGAAATTAGAGTAGAAGCTGTTTTATCGACTGATCTCAAAAGCAGAGAGCTAGTGATTGAGATGAGGGGTGTAGATGACTGGTCAAAGTGCAGTCTGATGTTTTCTCTTGGCAGCCTCAGGAAGGGTGGCTGCCTTGCCAGGCTTTTCCTTTAAACATGTACAATTCACGCTGCACATCTGCGGTGTACTACATCTCACTCTTTCAACAGGCACATGTTACCCCACAGTTTCTACTCTATGAAGACCCCAGAAAGTAATTCTGCTAAGACGATCTAACAAGGCACTCAGCAAAGTTCTCTGGAGAGCTGCGAAACAGTGACAAACCCAATGAAATGAAGGGTTGCCACACATCTACAAAATAAGAAGTCAGGCTCATCAATCTTTTGCTATCAAAACACTCTCTCATACATACAAATTTCCCCACTTGCTTTTGTGAAGCTGTTTCAGTGAAGCATGATAAATGCTAGAGAGTAAATGAGGATATCAGAAGGGACTAACTGGTGAACTTGGTGCAAAGCACATATATAATTAGTGCCCCAGTGGAAGTATCTGATCAGAACCTGACGGCAGTGCAGGCTCCAAATAACTACCCTGAGAGATCAATATTGTGGATGTAGCTATATAACTGTGTAGCTTTGTTTTCCTTATTCTGCATCCTTAACATTAAGGAAGGACTGAATGTCTTACTATATTGCAGGCAGCCTCTTAGAAAATATACACTTCTATTTATTTTGCTTCAGAGGTTTTGACTGTGGCTTGTCTTCATCTAACCAAAGCTGGAAGACAGTGAGTTACCAATGTCAGAAAAACCTCAGTTTAATGTTTACTTAGAAACAGCGTCACTAGCACACCAAGCAGACACAGCTCTGCACATAGAAAGACAGGTGTTAAATCATCAGACCCACTTTCCTCAGCACCTGGGTGTTCCTCAGAGGTTTTAACATCCAGCTGTGGATTGGACCAGCCCTCCTTTACCTTATAAGTTGTGATGAATTCCCCTGAAGTACAGTTTGGCTTCTGGCCAGTAATGCTCTGCAGTTCTATAATTTAATTGCACTCCTCCAATGTTTGGGGAGTGAATTACGAATGTCTAAAGAGATAACTACAGATAAGTCAACAAAGTGGATCCCAATGCACTCTCATTTCAGCAGGCAGACTGTGGGGAGAAAATGTTACAGAACTAAACAATGGAAAGACAGAGATGAGAGAGCAATGCTGAGTAATAGTGACATACAAGTGCTTTACATAGTGCTTTTACATACATATAATTTTTCTATATTCATATATATAAATGCATAAATACAAATATGAATTTATTCACACACACACACACGCAAATAGAGAAGGAATAACAGGAAAAGTTTCCACTCCTCACAGACAAAAGACAGACAAGTCTAACGCAGGTAATTTTTTCATATACATCGTTTTCATGAAGATTGAAGTACCTTTGTATTTGTAGTATTTTTAATAGTTTTTGGGGAAAAAAAAAAAAAGGAATTACTGGGAAGTCAGCTAGGCTGTGGTTTGGAAAAAAAAATAATAATAAAAACCACAAACAGCTTTTTACAGAATCTCTCCAATGCTCCATCTATATCTGTATCAAAGAAGAGTTTCACAGCAATATAAGCCTTTATTTATTTATTTATTTATAAACTGTGGCAGTTACAACAGATGGAGGAATCATGCAGAGGTAGAAGCACGTAATTGCTCTATGTAGTTATGCACAAAGCCAAACTTTGTTAATTCAACACTAACCTTGCAGCCCAGAGGATATAGAATAACTTCTGTCCCTGTGCGTCCTGACACTGGGTCATTCTCAAGTTGTTAAAGAAACACTAAGAGGAAAACATATAGCCAAATGTTCTCCAGCAAATCTCTCATGCCTCAACAGCTCAAGTCAAGCTAAAGAGGGAAAATTCTCTGTGGTTCTATGCTTGTGTGGTAAATACACTCATACCATCCCATGGGTGATGCTGAAGGATCCCAGCTGGGCAGGGATGAAAGAGAACCAGAAGCCATTCCAGCTGCTGTGCAGAAGGAGAAAACTTAGCACACAGGCAGTAGTCATCCCAGGCCAGAAAAAGCAGCATCTTCCTCCATTCCTCCCCTCAAATTTGCTCCACTGCGCATGTAAGACAGGTTGAGGGATATGGATGTGGAGGGGCTGGCAAGTGCTCAGTCAGCAATCCTGCCTCAGGAGCCATATGACTTCCAATGACCTTCATAACACCTATGGAAATATTGATGTAAAATAGTCATTTAAGGTCATTTTTATTCATTTAAGATCATTTTTATTCCCCTTGCACCCTAGACTCTGGGCGTTTCTGAAATAGCATCTTTAGGAGGAGGAGGCAGAAGTTATATAAAACCTACATTTTTTACTTTTTAAGCACACACTAATGAAATATTGTTGAGCAAATATACTACCCCTGACTCATATCCATAGACGACACCAATTTCCTGCCTCCATAAAACAGGGAGCAGCAAACTCCATCATTCATTTTCTCAAGCAAGAAATATTTCCACAGTTTGTTTGAAATCTGTTTCTTGACAGCCAGTCTATGTTCTCCTTTTCTTCAGCTTCATCCCACCATGTGAAGGCCCACACTTCAAGGCCACCTCAGTCCTCTCTTCACTGTTCTCAGGCAATTTTGTCTTAGTCATCACCTCTGCCAGGTGGTTGAGAAGAACAGTCCTGATCTAAGAGAATTCCCACTCCTTTTCCCAGCCACTGTGGAGAGAATATAGGTTTCCTTTCTAACATACGGCAGCTATAATTTCAGCCTGAATAGCAGCAGATTTATTTCTGTGCTCCTACAACTGAGGATTCCCTTTAAGGAGAAATCCAATCTTTTCTTTCCAAGTCAGCATGTAATTACATACAAGCCAGACGTGATCTGCAGTATCTTCACAATTAACCTTGTCCCAGAAAAGGACTGGGCTGGGTGCAGCACCATACAATATATTCCAACAAACACAGAGTGGGAGCAGAGCCAAAAAGCTGACTATTCTCAGCATTAACTCTAGCCTACTGTCATTGGTGTTTTTGTTGCTCCCATGCTTGAGGCATCTGGGTGCCATGAACTGTTGGGCACTACTTTAGTGCTTCCCAGTGTGATAGAAACTACTAATATCCCTCTTTTAGAAATAAGTAATCAAAGCACAGAGAGAATAAGATTTCTCCATTAAACTGAATGTTAATTTCTTTACCCTTAATGAAGCATTACTGGAGTTAAAGTCTAAGTGCTTCCACCACAGAGTCCTAAATAGTTAAGTCTTATTTTATGAATGTGGTGTCCATGAAAACACAAAACAAATCTGTTTTTCCCCTCTCCCCTTACACAGAAATGATTAACCAAAGAGAAGGTTTGTGTACAAAGCAGAGTGCACATTGTCCTCCTCTTTGATTTGAGTGCAGATTTGAAGCAGTTCAGACCAGAAATAGGGTCTCAAAAGGAAAGCTAAAGATTAAGGCTAAACCCATAATAAGGAATTGTTAAAACCAAACTCATAAGTAAGAAAGCACACATATGGACTGTCTGAACTATGTGAACTTTTGTATCTCCTGTATTTCCACCTGATTAGAAGCTTTCCTATCTTATACTCCTTTAGCTTTTGCAGTATATTTTCTATTTAATCAGTCCTGAAATGTTACATCCTCCAATGTCTTCTAAAATATCTTTTCAGTTCTTAATATAGCCCTTGATTTCAAAGCCTTGAGCTGGGCAATGGTACCAGGAACACTAACTTAGCCCAATACCAGTCTGGTATTCACAGCTGTAAAGACTGGAAAGCTACTGGTTGTGGTTTTAAATTACATCCTCATTTGAAAGGAAAACACTGCAAAGTTAAAGTAAAACCATGTTTCTTCTACAAAATGGCTGGAAATCTGGGTAAAGTTTCTGAGACGCTTAGCTGCCAGGAAGATGTCTGCACAACTGGCAGCAGCAGTAACAAATGACCCAGTCCTGGCAAAAAGGAGCAAAAAATGTATATTATTGGTCATAATTCATTGTTGTCTGGACAAGGAGCAGTTTCACAATGAAATGACCATGTGTTAACCTGGATGTCAAACACAAGTGGAGCCAGTGCTTCATAGCTTACTGCTGACACCAGGCGTTCATTGTTCAGAAACTGCTCAGGTGGAGGTAGGCCTCTCCACTCAGCAGGAGATACGACTGCACATAGGGTCCTTGTATACAGAGCCATAGGTTTCAGCAAGATCATGCCTCAGCCTGTACTTCTTAAAGGGTTGTCTTCTCCTTCATACCTTTCACCCTCTTCTGCCTCCTACCCTATTCCTGCCTCCTGTCCTCTGCACACCCTGATCTTCTTCTCGGGTACCAAAGCAACATTCAAGACAACAGCTTATTTTGCTGACCTTCCTAGTTTATCACTTCCTCTGGTGCTGCAGCTCCAAGACTGTTTTTCTCCAGCAGACAAAAAGAGGTCTGTTAGACCAAATGTTGTTTCTGCAAAAGCAGTATAAGTGGTATATTTGTCTCACCAGGGGAAATGCTTCCAAAGTCTGATTTCCATAAAGCTTTCAAAATGAATCTTAGGTAACCCTCCTCAACTGAATCAGCTCTGTGATACAGTCAAGGGTGGAAACCATCCAAGCAAAATTAAATAGGAGCTGTTTGACATTTATTTCTTTTTTACAGTAGCATTTAGATATATATCCAACAGAAGTAAATACTAAAGTAGCTGATAAGCCTGTAAACTGACAAACTTGAAGGCATCCCAAATAACAAGCTATCTTTAACTACTGGCTCAGAGCAGTACCACTTTCATAAATAAATAATTAAATAAATAATTAAATAAATAAATAAAGATTGCATAACGGAGTTTAGAATTTGTTTCATAACAAGTTTGAACTAAAGCTCCCGACCCAAGCATCCCAAAATGTTGTGTTCACAACATCCTGTTAATATGAACAATGGAGAGAAAGGAGCGTCTTCTCTAAGCTGAACACTTGTGCAAAAAACAAGGATGAACTGAAAGGAGCCACAACAGAGCCTGGTGGTTGGTGACTTCTGTCCCTGTAGAATCAATAAAGTATTCAAGGAGCTAATACACTTTCAAGCTGTCTTTACTGCTGCCTGTTGGCACTTAGCAGCAAGACCACTGAACTGAGAGTAAGAAATATCCAGAGGAGATTTACAGAGTCATTGATGAAGTACTAGTTTCTCCACACAAGCAGCTCTTCGGCCTAAAATGTGCTTGAAAACACAGTGTGAACCATAAAACGTGCTTCTACCAGGAGATATCCCATGTAAACTGGACAGAAATAAGCTGCCTGGTGTGGAAGCTGGGAATCTATTCAAATAAAACAGCTGCTGCTGTGATGAAGTCTCAGTAATTCACTGATGGGTTTATGTTGATAACTTACCCAAATTTTCAAAAAAATATAGAACATACTAAAATGAAAATATTATGCTATCCTACTTATTAGCATTTAATTCAGATTCCCACTATAGCCAAACCTGCCACGCCATTTGACTTTCTCCAGAATTTTCTGCAAAATATATAACACAAGCTTTCTTGCACTTAAAAGTTGTTATTAGTGATGCCAGGCTGAAAGAGCTGATACATGATCTTGCCTTATGCAGAAAAACAAGTTATGGTCACAGGCTCCCAGATTTTATTCTGAGACTTGCAACAATTTCCATTACTACCAGCATAACTATCAGGACAACTGTCAAATTGTTCTTTGCATGGGGACAGCTACTGCTACTTTGTTTAAAACAAGAATAAGATCTACCATTCTTCCTTAGAATTTCAAAGCAGATGTTTTGTGTATATGCTCTAAAATAAATGTATAATATAGGCAAGACTACTGTTTCCGTCTATCCAAAGCAGGTTGCATAGTAAGGAATACAAAATATATCACATTTATTGTACCATCATTGCAGCCTTCACTGTATCTTCCCCCTCTCCTCACTTCCTCAACTCTGCCAGGTAAGAAAGGAATGAGGATCAAAACACATGGCAATAATGGCACCTGCAGAAGTAAGCTCCCAGTAAAAAACTGGTCAAGAAATTTGCAGTTTGACCATCACTGTAGCGGCAGTTAAAAGTGCACTCTAATATAGCAAGCTCCCATCAAGGAACCTGATTATTCTCTAAGTCACCTATGCATATGGATTGTCACAGAAGGAGACACATCTAGGTAGAGTAGGCTGTGCAATGCTGCTGGATAGAAGAACATCTGAGTCAAAATGGTCTGGAAAAGATTGATCCAAAGTTCTCTGAAACTAATGCAGAGAGTCTGAGAAACATGGGAATTCACAATCCAGCCCTACTCTTGGCTGAGGAACTGCCTGAATGTTCTGAATTTCAGATATTCCTATCTTCTTAAGTACCTATGGCATGCATGTAGTCAAAATGCTTCAGAAACATGAATTCTCACAAACACTCATTGTCATTAAAGATCAGGCCATTGCTGTTACCCTGAATTAAAAAACAACACCTCCTGCAGTGCTAATTGCTGGTCCTGACTGCCCAAACTGAGAAAATTTCAGTGTTTTTTGTTTTGTTTTGTTTTGTTTTCTTTCTTTCTTTCATGCTAGAACTATGTTTTGAAGGTCAGTGGAATATCTATGGCCTCTTATACACACTAATTGCCACAAATCACCATGTGTCATCTTAATTATAAAAGCATCTTTAAGGAACATGCTACAAAGCAGAGATTCTAATTACTTACTCTGCATGTTCTCTGACAGGAGTTTATGAGGAGAAAAATGCAATTCAAAAAGCTGGTTGATAAAGTTATTCCTTTCAATTACTTCCAAAGAAGACATTATCCTCAGGGTGCAGCAGGTGCTAAACAGGGACAGGAACTAGTTTTTCCTACATACACCCATACCACCTGCCCAGAGCACAACGGAGCATTTCCATGAATGTCCCCATAGGATCTCTACTACTGCAATGACACTGAAGTCAAAGAAAGGATTTTTAATGTATTTCATACAGAAGTGCTGGAAATAAGGCATATATTTTCATCGCTTGCCTAACTGAAGAAATACAAAAGGTCAGAGCAAGCAGCCAAACCCATAGGGTTTGGATGTAGCCTTTGCTGAAAGAAAAGAAGTACTTTAAAATGAGATGGAAAGATTATTACCAGTCTTTGTAAGACTGACCAGTTACATAACCAGAGGTGGAAAACTGCAGAATACCTCTCTATGCAACAAACAACCTCTGGCCTAAAAAATGTGATTGACATTAATACAGAGCGATCATTGCTGAGCCACCTTGGTGACATATAAGTCAGCATAAGCTATCCACAGGCTAAGCCAAAAATGAAGTTGTGTTTTACCACATCACCACATTAAAGCCAATTGTTTGTCTGTAAATTACAATTATGGTTAAGAGATAATGGTATAGTTCTCTGTTCCTCATGTAGCATGCCACTCATATTTAATTTCAGATTCAGCAGCTAAATACGTCAGTGGCTTACAACAGTAGTAACTAAGGTTTTATATATGGTTCGTTCTGTGGGTTTTCCTCTTCCTTCAGAAGCATTACTTCTTTCACTGCAGTCACTGCCAAAAGCCAGCCTAAGCCCTACAAACACTGATATCATTTCTGGAATGTGTGCTTTTTTCACCAACAGAACAAAAAAAAAAATCCGAACAAACCACCAACCTAGCAAGAGTAAAGAAGAAATAAATTATTTTTCTGATTCAATTTCTCACTCATGCCACACTTTCCTCCACGGCAGAAATAAAATACCTGAGCATTCTGACAATGCACATTACTAAAACAGGCTGCAGCTGCCAAATCGAACTGACAGAGGAACCTGTTTTTTCATATTAGAGGGTTCAATCGTCATGGACACAATGGGAAAAATCCAAAGGGCAGAAAGTGAAAACCAGCTCCAGATAGCTGATACTAAATGAAAACTGTTACCAATTTGGGTTCTTTACATTTACTACCATCTCTCTAAAATATGCAGATGTTAGCTAGGACATGTCAGTTTTGATGTGGAGGAAGGGAATTTCTCTGCAGTTCATTGCATTGTTTGATGTAGTGTGCATATGCCAGCCTGGGTAACATTAATGAAGAATCTGTGATCTATCCATCATTCTCCCTGTACACCTTCACAAACTTTGAAGGTTCACTTTCCCTTACCTTTACTTAATTTATGAGGAGGTAAGGATACAGAACTAAGTGAATAGTTGTCATAGGTTTGTTTGTTTGGTTGGTTTGGTTTGTTTTTTTTAAAAGCATTCAAAATTTAAGCTAGCAGGCAGCAAACAGTTGGGTCTATGTGGGTGGGTAGGTGGGTGAACATCCAAAAATGAACTTTTGAACTCTCCAGCAGAAACCTGCTATTTGCTAGTTGCAATAGAAGTAGTCAGGCTGTAAATTTTGAAGACACCTGGACTAAACAAAAGTAGAATGTCTTTCAATTAAGGAAGAGACATAAGACAGGAGCACCAATTAGAAGGCTGATCACACGTTATGCTTCTTCACATATACTATTAGTGTTGGCAAAATCAGGGGGTTATGGTTTCAGAAAGGAGACCAACAAGAGATGCTGCACAGAGAAACAGTGGCGTTGGAAAGAAGAAATGGGCCTGGAAATAGGAAGGTGAAGATTCCAGCTGGAGGAAAGATCATAGAAGTGGGGGAAGATCCGGGGCATCAAAGAGCTGAGTGGATATGAATGCTGGGGGAGACCCAGGGATGTTGGCCAGTAGCAGCTAAGACTGACACCTGCAAGCAACAGCACAGTATGAAGCAACATGACTTTTTGTCCAGCCTTCCCAGATCAACAACATTCTCCCCATACAGAAGAAAAAATGAGACCTAGTGAACACAACAGTGATAAGGGAGCATGTGAATGAGAGAGATAATCAAGAAGGGTAAAAGCTTTGACCTCAACTGTTCTTAAGTCTCAGTATCCAGCTCCACTACAGCTGCTAACCTGTGACAGCAATGTCCAGTGTTCACTGGAACGCAGAAGAGATTGATCTGTTGCAACAGCTCATAGTGGATACACAGGCCGTACCCACAGGACTGCTGTTAAGTAATGTCATCATTGCTAGAGAGAACTTAATTTTATTTTCCTTCCTTCAGCTTGCTCTGCCACTCTTCAGGAATCTCTGGTTTCCAAACTGAACAAGTCACATGCCACCACCTAAAGTGGCACTAACCAGAGCAAGAAGGTGGCAGAAAACTGCAGCTAGGAAGAGACCACTGCTCTGTTCTAGCACTGAAGATTATCAGGACAGCATAGGACTAGGGGAGCAGTGGAGCTACATGGGGAGTTGCCCCTGGGAGAGACTTGCATAAAAGCCTGTGCATAACCCCATCTTCTCTAAGGTGAGGAGCAGCAGAAAGCAGATCTTTAGCTGGACTTCTCTACATTTCCAGCAGTGTGGCTGAGAAATGGTAAACAGGAAAATTACCCACCTTTTTTCCTTCCCTCCTTTTCTCCAGTGAGTCTGCAGCCAGTAATGTTCATTCTTGCTCTAATCATAGGGAAAAATGACGTTAAATGAGTGGGCCACAACTACAGGGAGGCAGTAACAGAAATATGAACAGCTCTTGGGAGGTGGAATGCCTGATCTCCTGTTCCAGTGCTGTCATATACTTAGGAATAGCAGACATGATCCAAAACCTCTCAGATGTGAGCAATTCTCAGACTCCTACAATAAACCCTTTCTCAGCTCAGCTGGAAGAAAAAATAGACAAACACTAAAACTACAAATCCATTTCCAGTGAATCATCTGGTTACCAGTCACTTTTGTATAACATAATTTGCATGCTATTCATAAACTGATTTTGTCTCTGATGTTACAAAACCAGCAGATTTACAACAAGCAAAACCTTCCACATAAACCCTGCAGGAAGAAAGCTTTCAGGGCTGTTGCCTCAGTGTACTGGTTTGGCTGCATGAGCCAGGCTGCAGCTACATACACATGAAGATTACTATTGCAGGGCATGCCTGCATCCAGTGCATGAGCACAAGGAGCTCACGGAATCCCCCGTAGCCCAAGGACAGAGATTCCAAAACCCCTCACTCCACAAGGGACTGCATTGGGTAGTGAGTTAAAAGATCCTGTTTGCTGGATCCAGCAATCACTGGCCACTTTCCCAATCTCAATATCTCAATCTCCATACAGTATTCATACACTGTGCATCGGACCCTGACCAAAGCTCACAACCCCCAGTTTGGCTAGCATTTGAGGCTTATGATCCTCAATTTAGCTAGCATTGAAGACTACCTAAGCTTGCTTTTCAATGTGAAAAACAAAACAAAACAAAAACAAACAAAAACACATTTTATGCCAAAAATAGAAGCATATCGCATTGGTTGACCTTCTAATGAAGCCTAGCAGCTAAGTATTCACTTTTTGTAATTTGTTAAATAGTGACAACAATACAGTTGAGAAATAAGAAAAGATGATTCTTGCTGGGAAACACATCAGGAAGAAACCCACTTCTAAGCAAATTTATTTGTAACTGTCAGGTACTTACTTTCCTATAGACCTATTTAAAGAAAACAGCATTTTAATATTGAAAGATTATAGGTTAATATGACTTTAGGATTACAAGCAGCAAACTAACCTCATAAAAAAAAAAAAAAAGTTTAACAGATTAATTGCAGTTTCCTTCACTGAAGGGCTATTTAGAGACAAACAAACAAACCGAGAAACAGAGTTAGATTTTAAATTTAGCACTGTTCTATGAATCCATCCACTTGTAAAGTGAATTTGGGTTAACTGGGTTATGCGAATTTCTTAATAATTCAGGACACATTTTTGATACACATGCCTCAAAAGCAATTAATTCATATTTTTTAAAAAGGTGTCATGAACCAGCACTTTTACAGAGATTCTTACTTTTCTACTTTCTTTTTCTTTTTAAGAACACAGAGCTGTTTTTGTTTGGTTTTGATGTTATTGTACCACTGTTTTTTGTTTGTTTGTTTGTTTGTTTTGTGCTAGTTTCTTTAGGGAAGCTGTAGCAATCAGCAGGGAATTTAGCTCCATCCTAATAGTTACCTAGAGTCGATTCTTGGGACACTGGCTATAAATAAACAGCTAAATATAGTATGAACAAAGACAAAAGCACTTTCTGACTTCCATCCACACTGTGCAGGATGGGCCCACTGCACCACTGAGTTATCTGCAACAGAACTAAGTGGAACAGTCTAAAACAGAGCCAGGAAGAAAGTAAGTAATCAAGGAGCACTGGGAGGGCTGGGGCAAGAACTCTGTCGATACTAATTTAACAGTACACACGTTCCCATATCTTAGGACTCTGATGCTTGGGTAGAATGCACTAATAATAGGTTGCTTGCCTGTATTTGACTGCCTGTGCTAGAAATTGTATAAAGTCAATTAAGTTTTCTTTCAATACATGCCGAGGTTGTACTATCAAAAATTTCCAGAAGACAATAGAGCTCAGCAGAATGACGAATCAATATATTAAATTGTCCAGGGCATTTACATCATGTGTGCTGAGGATATTAAGAGAATAACCAATTTTGCAAAATGCCTTCAAGTGACAAGCTGAATTGGCACTAACAAGTTAACCCCACGCCCTCTCAGGGAAGGGGAATGCAGCTGCAGCAGTCATTCTGTTGGATTAAGAATCTTTCACACTCAGAGTTAAATATTATGAATCTACATGCAAGTTATTTTACAAGAAAATTGTAAAACCTCTAACTAGAGACTTAAAACCAAAAGCCAACAACAATAACAAAACTAACAAAAAGGCAAGTTCATTGCAATTTTTCCTTCCCAGTAACCAACCATGACAAAATAGTAACCCTGTGAATAATTCCATTTTATGGTCCATGCACTTACTTGTACTATTTTATAGAAAGTACAAGAAAGGAAGAAATGAATTTTTCTGCAAATCAGTCAATTCAGAGCTACTAACTTTGCACAGTTAGGGTGGTAATGGTATTGCTCTTTTCAGCTTCAGATACAGAAGATGCTTACCAATTCTCCTTGCTATCAGTCAGCAGAAACTTCTTTAACTCAGCAGCTACAAACATGAGGGTTCACTCAGGCTTCAAACATGGTCCACAGCAAGAATGCCACAGACTCCCTGAGGAATAATAGAATCCCTGAAAAGCCACATGTTACAGCTGACTGTGTTCCTGCTAGGTGCAGTTCATTGAAGTCCTCACAAATCAAAAAAAAAACTTAGAAATGCAAGGCTGCTCAACCACAATCTGCCTTGAATCCATTAAACAAGAAAGGGATGCACCTGCTAGAAAGGTGTATAAAAGACCTCTTGTGAACTGTTCACAAGCAGAATCACTAAACAAGAGATCAACAAATGTGCTGATTTACCTGAACTGTGGCACTAATATGCTCTTTGATGTACCTCTCCTCTGAATTTTTTCAATACCTGATGAAACATGAAAGCTCAAGTCTTTTTCCAAAGGTGAAAATTAATGTTTTGAGACTACTGTAACATATTGGACAGTAAATCCTTTCTCATTTTATGTCCTAAAGTGGACTGTTGCCAGCTCACACATTATTTTAGAATTTTTTCTTAAAGCTACAGCAATATGAGTCAGAAGGATCTCCATTTTTAACCAAGTAATTTAACATTTGTGGTTTTGGAATTAAGGGGGAAATATACCACCCATTGAAGCTCAAAGCCTAGCTAGAAAATTGTGCTCTTTTCCTAAATTTAAATAAAAATCAAATCCTGAGTTTTATCCTAGTTCTTGGTGGTCACATACATTACTGGTCACTGAATACTTGGAGCTAATCTTACTAAGTCTATAGCATTTATTTCTTCAATACTGTTTATCACTCTGAATACGTGTAAAAGAGTGAGAATGCAATAGCAGTTGCAAGCAAATATGTCCACCTATAGTACTTCTTGCCCTCCTTCCTCCCCCCCCCCACAGTTTTGGGTATGTAGTCATACTGGGGAGAGAGACAAGCAAGTAAGAGGTACATATAAATAGATAGATAAATAAATAGATATATAGATAAGAAACCAAGTAGAGGACCAGCACTATTACTGTTCCTGCCATGGCATATAGCCCCTGCTCATACCCAATCAGACATTAGAGAATCACATAGACACACCCTTTGAAAGGCACCTCTGTAAAACAGGCCTCCCTAGATCCACATCACCCCAAAATCATTTTATTTATAAATGCAGCACTCAGCTCATTTCTAAAACAATTACTTGCCTGTCTAAGTCTAAATATATTTCAAAGTTCAGAATTAAAAAAAAAAAAAGTAGTTTAAACTATTCCTTTAATCTATTCCCCACTAACACATGCTGCCTGTGCTGTCCTCCCAGTTGCAGATGGCAAGCCATTACCAAAAACATATCATTCTTTCTGGATGTCTTTCTAAAACACAACCCAACCAGAAGCTCAGTTTGATGCCACTATTAGTGGCCGTATTCTTTGGCTTGAATTGTGCAGAAGATCTAATTAAATTATTATAATGGCCGCTCTTGGCCTTAAAACAAAACCAATAGAAAACAACATATAATTCCCACTTTCCCCCTCTAAAGACCACAAATAGCTGTGGACTGACTTTCTTCTATAGAGAGAAATCTAACAGTATATGCTGTGGGTATACCAACCGATGCCAGTGAAGTAATCTCATTTGTTTCATCCCCATAGTGATTGCATAGCATTTCTGGGAAGTGGAGCTCTTGGCTCACAAATTAAGAACCACAAATGTTACTCTTACTGATGCATTAGGCTCTGTGCAGCATGTGGTACTGAGTGGAGGACTTGGTGCCTAAGGACTGGTTTGTATGCTGCACCTGAGCCTTACCTTCCACAGGAGGATGTGAGCCAGTCTGGGGCTGCTTTCAGGTCTAACCCCAACACTGCAGATGGCTTTTGTTTTTGTAGCTCTCTATGAAAAAAAAAAAAAAAAAAAAAAAAAAAGGCTTTAAAAGGTTCTAGTAGGTTTTGTTGGATGTGGTATGTGCAGATTCAAACTGTGTTTTGTAAGAATTAATCTTTACTGTTAGTAGCTGCACTTCTTAGAGATTCTGACAAACATGGCATAGCAAGGTACCTGGGGAGTTGTCCCCAATACAGAGTCAAAAATGCTGCAAGGGGACTTGCTGGGAGTCACTCTGCCTGGCATTGTTTAGTATCAACAACATCATTTGTGCAGCAGTTGCACTATATATGTTTAAAATAGAATTTGGTGCATTAATGCATTCTATATGCACATTCTGTTCTATCCAGGAGCGTTCTGAGAAACTTTGGAGGGAGAACCAAATATTGTAAAATGCTGCTAAAAGCAGCAGGCCAAGTGTTACAGAGCAAGCTGCAGTAGTGCAGCTGGATTTTTTGTATTTATATAGCCAGATTCAAATTAGGCAGAAATCATTCAAATTCAGCTTTCTGGCCCAAAGCTTCCTAAAGACAAACTCTCTGACTTCATCAAGGCATTTCTTTCTCTACAGGACTGAAAAATGCATACTGGCACTTGTAACACTGGGAGAATACCAAACAAACCTGCTTGCTCTGAGTCCAACTTACTCCAGATGCTGCAGTTACTAATCAATGTCAGTTTGATTTTACACTAATATCCCAGTTAATCTTCAGGATTTCAGTTGCAGCAGACCTTCATTACAGATCTCCAGCATGCCTACAGTGGCTGCGGAAATATAAAAATAATGACAGCATAGGATAAAGACATCAGTTGCCACTTATTTTAATTTGTTTCACCATGTGTATAATAAAACACTTCTTGCCAAAAATAAATGCATATAACAGTATGTTTTCTGTACCTTGCATCTGATTTTGGTTTTGATAAATCTTATGATTAAAACCAGTGTGAGCAAATTTATTACTAAAATTTATACCACAGTGTGAATTTACTTCTTCAAACTGGGCTGCTGATAAAAGGTGTTGCGGGTGACAACCCTTAGTTCAATTTGGTCCCTGGAGCTGAGGAAAAAACAAAGAAACAAACAAAACAAACAAACAAAAACCACAACAATATTTGCATAAGCCGTCAGGTTTATTTAGTCAGGAGAATAGATTTACTTTACAAATGTTTATAAACGAAATACTCTTCTTGCCCTTCTTCCCTTTTTTCTATGCCAGCCATTTCCTGTTAAGTGGATTTCTCAACTCAAACAAAATGTATTAAAGATTGAGGGAGTATAAGCATGCCTTTTACATGCAAAGTTGCTGGTGGATGATGTGCCTGATGAAACCACAGCTGATCAAACCACAATGCCTCAGGGAAGAGAAGACTTTGTTCTCTGAGTTTTGTGAGGAAGACAAAGGGACTTGCCTTTATCTCAAAGAAAGAGGAAGTATTTTCCAAGTAGAATAACCAGGCAGATGGAAAAAGTAAGTGGACAGCAGGTGAGCTTTGTAAAATGACAAAATGGAATCAAAAAAGGGAAATGTTTCAACCACTGATTGTATAAGCCACGCAGATGCAAAGAATGAAATATATATATATATAATTTAGACACAACGTCATTCAAGGTCTCAACTTATTTTAGCAATTCAAGATGCCAATTTACATCACACAGAGCTGGTTTGCTCAACTCTGACATATAGGACTAGTAGTGTGTCAAAACATAACCTCTTTAAACCCTCTCTCACCTCAAGTTGCCCAGTTAGTTATAATTAACATATATAAATTAGATTAACTCTCTGCATACAGATCATCTTGATCATTACAAATTTCTCCATGGGCTAGATGGCCTCTAGGAAGTTATGTTGACAATTTATACCTTGGCCAGACCCCTTCCAAACAGTATTTGGTATTCAACAGCACTCTTGATGTCCTAATCCCACGTGTCTGTTTGTAATCCGCATTATGTTTACTGATGCAACAGACATTGCAACTAGAAAGGGAAGACATCTGCTGCCAAAGAAAGTATAAACATTAACATTTAACAAGATCCTAGGAAATGCTGAACCTAAGCAGATACATTCAGAATAGACTGATCATTTTTCTCACCTCTTTCATGAAATCCAAGATGACATTTTTCAGATATGGCAAGAGGGACTTTATTATTGCTCCACATACCCCTTTCATTTTCACATGCATCTCACTTTTTGGCTCTGGCTGGAACCAGGGACAAGGGCAGGATGCTCTCATCAGTCCAGCCTGACTAGAAAAGGGAAACATTAGAAATCTAATGAAGAGCATGTCCTCTGCAGATTTCCAGTCCAGTTTTGCAGATGCAGCTGTAGTTCAGATAAGCAAGACGACTTCTGGGTTCTCACTTGAATTGAATTATTCTGTTGCTCTGCAACATTAACAAAAACAACCATGGCATAAGGTTATTGGTGGAGATGATTAGTGGAATCTGTAGCTACCTAAAATCTGTAGTTTCAGCTCAGTTTTCTGAGTGCTGGTACTCAACACAATGATGTCCTCAATTCTCACCAACATTGCATTTTCTAAACGATCTGACCCCTGCAGAGCAGCACTCAAGCAAGTTTGCTTTGCTTAAGTAGGCCCACCATTGAGCAAAATTACTCTTTTATTTACAATCACAGAAAAGCTGTTCATCAGCCATTTAGCCTAAGTCATCGCACTTGTGCTTTGCTATAGCTTTCCACTTCCCTGTCCCTCTCACTCAGCTTGAGCACCTCATCTCCTGGCTACATTGCCCAGCACAGGCCAACATGCTGGCTGTCCTTGGTAGGTGACACTTCTCCCCCATTGTAAATGTCTCCAGTTCAATTAGTGAAACATCAGCTGCACAGTCTATGGCTGCAACATACAGAGGGCTTCCACTGTTGTCAGGACATGCACTAAACACAGTGCCGAACAGAGTGGAGAATTTTGCCCTTATTTAGTGAAAATAACTTGGACACATGTTGAACTGATGAGCTCAACTGGGTGTACAGCAAATAGCCACAGTGATTTGTCAAGCTTTATTTAACACTCCTAAATAGTTTTATTTTGTTAGAGCTGAGCCATTCTAAAGCCTTTGGACTTGGGAACCAGTGTGCAAAATATCATTGAGTAGAGGAATGTGGGAAGGGGAAAACCATATAAAGTATCTGTAAACAGATACTGGTGATTACAGTGTGATCTGTGAATATTTAAATGGATTCTCTGACACGTTCTTGCTTGAAAACATTAACTATACTTTTTATTCTGTTACGCTACAGTAGCTGGCCATATGGTAGCTCCCCCATTTTTGAAGTGTTGCTTGTTTTTTTTTTCTTCAATACAGTATGGAACATACATTACATGACAGATTACCCACATATCGCCCTAATAAATTGATATTTAGATCTAGCCAACACATTAATTTTGCTAATTAAATGTCAATATGTGCCCAAGAGTGCAGCTCTTCAGCATTGTAAATGTCACAAATTAGCAAATTGACAGTATCATTTACAACGATACTGGCCCAGATTACAAGCAAACTCTGCCATGCTTCTCTGCAATAGCTGGGGGAGAGAGGAGAGAAGAGGAGGCAGAGCAGGGAGCTAAGGCAGAGAAAGGAGACACAAGTTTGAACATGAACGTGCTGTTAGAGGACATCACATTTGAGCTCAGGAAAATCAGCTGGTGCAATTGCCTAGCATTAGCAGTCTGGCAAAATGGTCCTTAACTACGTCCACCAATCTGAATTTTAGTGGGCTAGATTTTTTTTTCCATCCTGTTGTTTTGAGTGCTTGTGACAGAGCAATGTCTGCAGCAAAGAGAAAAACCTTCTCTGTCCCTCCTTTGTTTGAGGGAGGGTTGGGATTTTCCAGCCAGGCTTCTGTTACCTTGCACACAGGAACCCAATGATTTAGCAAGTAAAAACTGCTATTTCTATTATGTACTTTGCTTCAGCGATTCTTGTTTGTCATCTTCTAAAGGTGATCTGATCTGCATTCCCTTGGGGAGGTTCAGCTATATGACTTTCTCCAACTTCCCCGTGTCTCTTGATCTTCTACTGCCTGAATCCACTGATGGTAAATCCCATCATTGTAATGTCAGCCCAAGATGATAAATCAGTCTCACAGAAATTAAGACATTCAGTTATCAACTCTGAAGGAGTAAATTGATCTAGGGACATATTTGCCTACACTGTGGTGATATTGGCCAGATTTTCAACTACCATTACTGCTCAATTTCTACTGTTTTTTTCCCGCCTATCTTTGACATATGCACAAAATACTGCCTATGGCAATATTTTAAATAGATTTCCACAAGAAAATATAGGTTATAAAGGTTATCATTTCAAGAAAATATAACCTCATGCTGTAACTGTAGGCAGTTTTGAAGTTTTTAAAATTTCAAGACTGATTTTGAAGACAACCTAGCATCTGAAGGGACGCTGAAATCACTAGCTGCTTTAGGAAAAAAATTGCCCTCCATCCAACACCAAGGGAGGTACCTGCACCAGCCCAATGCAAACCTACTCTGCACTGCCACCTTGTGACACAGAGACGTGCAGTGTGGGAGCCCGGCTTTGCATACTCTAATCTAACATGACAGCACTTTGTGAAAAGTGATAGAGATGTATATTCCCTGTGAAAACCTCATGTTTACATGTTTTGACAATAAATATCTTAATGTACTACAAGGAAAGGCTTCATTTTTGAGTGCAGTACTGTCTTTAAAAGGTGACAGTAGCTAAAGAATGGCACTGTAGAGTTACCTTGGTTCCTCTTTCTGACATTGGTATTAACTATTGTTAGTTTGCCAAGTGAACTTTGAGTAATTCACCTTACAACTGTGTCCATCCACCTCTATCAAAAATAAATAATAATAATAATAATAATAATAATAATAATAATAATAATAATAATAATAATAATAATAATAATAATAATAATAAAGAGGCGGCAAGATAGCAACTCTAATTTATGTCTTTACAGATCTTTCCCCAGTTGTTGCCTAATCCTGTTGAAATCAAGTTCTCAACGTGAGATCTTCTGTGCTCCTCCGAAAGCACTTCAGCTGCCTGCTTTGTATCCAAGTATGTCAAAGGCACAACAGCAACTATAAACAGGTTGTCTTCTACCCCTGTTCCTGCATCCCACTGTTTTTTGCAGAGTACACTTAAGGAGAATGAACACTACTCCAAACGAGGTTAAGGAACAATGAAAAGTTAATGTTGTCCCTCTTATCCTATGCACATAAGGAGAATTCATTGCCTTCTCTTTAAGCCCTACTCCTCAGTATAATTTGTTTGGTATTTATTGACCTAAAGTAGAGAGTATGACTTTTACCCTGTGGTTAGAAAACTTACATAGGAGGACTGTGCTGTAGTTTCTTGTTTCATTAAATAATTAACAAAAACAGTGGCACCAGAAATCTAAGGGAACTGCTCAAGAAAAGCAGAAATTCAATCATTTTTCTCAAATCTAATGACAAGTATACAAAAGAAAAATCACATCTCTATCCTTTGTGTAAAACAAATTTCTCTTAATTCTTTCACAGAAAGCTATCTAAATCCAAGAGAACACCCACAAGTAAACAAAATAAAAATGGGGGAAAAAAGTCTAACTTTCTCAAATGTCTAGTAAAGTAACACGCACACAAAAACTAGATGGTTTCTTTTTTTGCTAGTGTTTGCATTTTTGTAGGAAGCTACATGATTTGTGGGAAGTCTCCACACCTAATTCTGGACTACGCATTCTGCTAGACAGCCAGGTGACTAAGCAGGGACCATCTCAGCTCTTCACCAATTTTGTGACTTTTGCCAACTTTCCGCAGCTATAGAAAATAAAAAGTTATATTCTCTAACCACACACAATTATAATTCAAGTCATGATTTTGCTCTGTCAATAAACAGGCTTTGAGGACTTCAATGAAAAATGCTATTTAAATGCAAGTCAATCTGCAATGTTTGAAATCAAAACTGGATTATATTAGAAATGATGGGGGGAGAGGGTGTTTGACAGAAGTGCTTTATTGCTTGTCTCAAACAAAATGACAGGAAAATAATTAAGCTTTGGCCTTTGGAATGCCTTCCTTGGTAGAATCAAACTGCAAAAATGCAATTAAAAATTAAATACATTCTATGATAAATACTTATTTCCACATTATGTTTTCGTAGTTACAGGAAACAAAACCATTATTAATTAAACAGACTGAAATAGTTTAATATCTTTTCTTTTCAAGAGCAAAAATCATATAGATCTTCCTTTGTCATAATTATCTGAATAAATGTAACTAGCCATCTGTGCTTTGGAGACAGAGAGATTCATGCTTGTGACTAATGCCCTTAAAATAAAGTGAAATACGAACTGCAGGCCCAACACTGCTGTTGTTGGAAGTAGAACAGTTCTGCTAGAAACCTAACTCCACATCAAGAAAGCCTACTGCAACTCATCAGTGCATATTATTTCTGGTCATGTTTGACAAACAAGTAGCCAGCTACCTGTTCTGTCTCACAGAGAGCAAGAAAATAAAAGTGTAATTTTTTTCCAGACAAAACCCTTTAGATTTAATGCACATAGCTTTCAAGGCACTGTACTTAGTTTTGCCTTATTACACAGCACTACAAATATGCATAACAGAATTCACATGTATTACTTATGGTGCTTTTGGGGCTACATTGTCCCTTGTGCATGTTATCCTTCAGTGCATGCAGTAGCTTCCTACTGAATTAAATGCCATCTACTTTTGGTACCATTGCCAGAAAAAAAATAGACCTCTTTTCCTAATTTCCTTCATTCC